>NC_063338.1:32209314-32279699 GCF_021869965.1 Rhincodon typus | reverse complement strand
GGAATAGTTTAGGTTAGATGGGCTTCAGATTGGTTTCACAGGTCGGCACAACATCGAGGGCCGAAGGGCCTGTACTGCGCTGTAATGTTCTATGTTCTATGTTCTATGTTCTATACCTAATAGTTATCGTTTAACAGAATTGAGCGAACCGGAGGTGTGTCCATGATATCAGACAGCATGAGTGAAGATAGGAGAAAAACTAGAAAATGAGGGGAGTCAAGGGCTAGGATAGTGGGGAGCATTTAAGAATGTTTAGTCATTTGAGGAGGTAATAAGCAATTTAGACAAAGGAGAGCTGGGGAACATGATCTATTTGGATTTTCAGAAGACCTTTGACAAAGTGCTGCACAGGAGGCTGCTAAATAAGACAAGAGCCCATGGTTTTAGGGGCAAGGTACCAGCATGGATAGAGGATTGGCTGTCGGGCAGAAGGCAGAGAGTGGAGATAAAGGGGTGTTTTTCACTAACTGGTGAGTAGTGGAGTTCCACTGGGGTCAGTTTTGGGACCACAACTATTCACATTATGCATTGACACTCTGGACAAAGGAACTGAGGGCATTGTTGCCAAGTTTGCAGACGACACAAAAACAGGTGGAGAGACAAGTAGTGTTGAGCAAGTGGGGAGGCTGCAGTAGGACTTGGACAGGCTAGAAGAGTGAGCAAAGAAGTGGCAGATAGAATACAATTTGGGAAAATGTGAGGTTATGCACTTTCGTAGGACTTGGGAGTCCTAGTTCATGATTCTCTTAAGGTTAACATGCCAGTTCAGTTGGCAGTTAGGAAGGCAAATGCAAAGTCAGCATTCATTTAAAGAAGGCTAGAATACAAAACCAGAAATGTACTGCTATGGCTGTATAAGACTCTGGTCAGACCGCATTTAGAATATTGTGAGCAGCTTTGGACCCCATATCTAAAGAAGGATGTGCTGGTGTTGGAGGGGGACCAGAAGAGGATTACAAGAATGATCCCAGGGATGAAGGGCTTGTCACATGAGGACTGCTTGAGGACTCTGGGTCTATTCTCGAGGGAGTTTAGAAGGATGGGGGTGGGATCTGATTGAAACTTACACAATAAGGAGAGGCGTGAATAGAGTGGGCATGGAGAAGATGTTTCCACCAGTAGGACAGACTTGAGGGGAAGGCCTCAGAGTGAAGGGAACTTTAGAACTGAGATGAGGAGGAACTTCTTCAGCCAGAGGGAGCTGAATCTGTGGAACTCATTGCCACGGAGGGCTGTGGAGGCCAAGTCATTGAGTTTATTTAAGGCAGAGATAGATAGGTTCTTGATAATGGGGAAAAGAAAGGAGAATGGTGTTGAGGAACATATCAGCCGTGATCGAAAGGCAGAAAAGGTGGAATGGCTGAATGGCTAATTTCTGCTCAATGTCTTATAATGTCTTACGTTCTATTGGTCTTACAGTCATGCGGGTTTGTGGAAAGGAGGGATGTGGCAGAGGCAGTTGATTAGATTGTCTCAATGTTTATGACAAAGAAGTCTGTGATCACCTTGCTGCTTGTTGAAAGCAACAGTGGATGGGAGGAAGGTTTAAGAAGTTGGTTTGCATTAGGGAAAAAGCAAGGGGATGGGGCTATCTTTGCACTCCACAGTGTTTCCAGAATAGTGAGTAGGTTTACCAGGCGAGAACAGGATCCAGTAGTTTTTTCAGTGGTTTCAAACAGATCTACTTTTGAATAGCTCAATCAGTTGTCCACCATGCCCTATCAAGTGTGTATCCATTGGACTCAAGAGTGGAGTTGACAGCTGTACCGGGGTAATGACCAGCGTGAGACAGTAATTATTATCAGAAACTAATACATCAAAGGGGAGGATGAAAGAGCAGCTGAAGAAACCCGTAGCCACAGAAATGTTGTGGTGCAAGGAGGGGCTTTTGAAACTGAATTAGTTTTTTTTTCCTAGGAATGGATATGGAAGGAGATTGGTTTGGGGCATAGAAGCAGGGTGTGGGTGGAAAGTGATAAAAGGAAGTGATCAGTGATGGCCTTATTTGTACTGATACACGAGGAATTGTAAGACCACATGAGATGTCAAGGTGAAGGGGGTGGCTGCGAATAATGGCTGTGGCATTAACATAGAGGTGAACTCAAGAAAGGAAACATGAGCTGAGATGGATATTGCAATCACTGAGAATGAGACATTGAGTGCAGAGCCTGAATGAGGGAAGCAGTGAAGATGTTTTGGTGATTACAATTTCACTGTCGTTGGGAAGGCAGTACAGAATGATGATTTCAAAAGAGAGGCTTTGGTTCAGTTTGAGAATTTTTTAATCTGATGGTCGAGAATTTTCCCTAGTTATCTCACCTCTTTTTATGCAGACAATTGATATTGGACCACATTTGTAAGGGAGTCAGCAGTTCGTACATAATTCATTCAGCTGGCAGTCCTTGATGGATGAGACGAGACAGTGAGCATCAGTGTATTGGTAAACATGCAGCCATCAAAGCCAAAGCTGATTCTTTCCCCACACATCTTCACTTTGCAGCAGAAATCATGATCTCTGGCTGATTTTATTTTCCTCAGTTCAGTCCAACTGTGAAATCCATAGCCATGTAGCCGTGTTTGTTGCTGCATTTTTACATCATAAACCTGGAAATAGAACATAGAGTACAGCACAGGAATGGGCCCTTCGGCCCATAATGTTGTGCCGAACATGACGCCAAATCTTTTCTCTTCAGGGGCTTTCCCAGTCCCTTTTGAAAGTTCCATTGCACCTTCCTTCCCCACAACCTTTCACACCAGATCCTAAGTATTCACTGTGTTAAAGGTCCTTCCTCATTTCATCACTTTTTTTTGCAATTCCTTAAAGCGGTGCCATTGGGGTTCTTGACCCAATGAGAACAATTTCTTCCTATTTAATCTGTTTAGAGTCCTCATCATATTGAACGTTTCTATCAGAACTCCCCTCCATCTTCACATCTAACAGCAGCACCCCCAGCTTTTGCAATGTATCCAGGTATCTAAAATATTTAATCCCTGGAGCTATTGTGGAAATTTTTTTTTGCACCTTCACTAAAACCTTCACATCCACCTTAAATGTGGTGTCCAGAGTTGAACACAGTAGTCTAGTTGAGGTCAAACCAGTATTTTATAAAGGTTCAACATTCCTTGAAAGTAAAAACAAAAGCAATGGGAGCTGCAGCAAACTATTTAGCCCTCGAGCCGACTCTGCTATTCAGTGCAGTTGTGACTGACCTTCTATCCCAGGTGTCCCTCCCTGCTAATTGCATTCTTAGATTCCCTGAGAGAGAGCAAAGAAATCTGTCAATCACAGTCTTCAATATACCCTAGGATACAGCATCTATAACCCTCTAGGGAAGGTAGTTCCCAAGATTCACAAACACCCGGTTAAAAACTTCCTTATTTTTGTACTCTATGCCTCTATTTATAAATGCCAGGATCCCACATCCTTCTTTAAGCACCTTCACAACCTGTCCTTCTGCCTTTACTAAATTGTGCACAAATACTCTGGGTTTCTCCATTATTGCTTCCCATAGAGAATTCTGCTTTCACATTTTATTGCCCCTCCCCATTCTCAGCAAAATGTATTACTTAACAGTTTGCTGCATTAATCTGTCACCTGCAATGTGTCCATCTAGTCCATCAGTGTAGGTCCTTTAGAAATCTTACAGTTAATACATCTAAGTTTATATTTCTAGAAAAGTAATGGGCCTGGCAGTGACATTCAGAGCACACCTCTGTATACATTGCTCTAGACCGAATAGAAACTATCCTGTTTCCTGTCATTCAGTCAACCTTTTACTGCCAAGTCTATTATGTGGCACTTTCTCAAATGTCTTTTGGCAGCCTATGTACACCATATCAACTACATTTCCATTGTTAACATTATCAGTCACCTTTAAAAAAATGCTCAAATCAATTATTTAAATGTGAATTTCTATCTCAGTGACTGTTAACTTTCTTCTGGATTATTGTTTCTAAATGTTTCTAGCACCAAAGTGAATTTCTGTGTTTATCCTTACATCTATTTTGAATAAAGGGTGTAACATTTTTCATTTCTGTGGTCCTCTGCTGCTTCCCCTATCTATGGAGCATTGAAAGATTATGTTTAGTATATTTCTACTGTCAACGCTTAGTCTCCTAAGATTTTCCCTTACACTTCACTCAGTCAGGTCCTGGTAGCTTATCGACTTCAAGTACAACCAACCTTTCTCATATCTTCTCTTCATCAATTTTTAGCCATCTGTACTCACACTACCTCCTCTTCCAGCATGGCAAGATCCTTCCTTGGTAAAGACAGTATTCATTTAATCCCTCAGGTATGCCCTTTGCCTCCATTCATATATCCCTGTTTTTGGTCTTTAATAGACCTACTCCTCCCCTTGATACATTTTTATTAATTATATATCTTTAAAGACTTTTATATTGACTGCCAGATACTTCTCATACTCTTATTTGTCTCCTGAAAATTATCCTGAACCTTTCGCAGAAACTCTTTTTCTCTGTCCCTTTCAGTACAATTATGTCAAACGATTTGGATCAATTAAGTACCCTATTAACACTACTCTATAGCTGTTGCATCTCTTAATTTCCTTGTGAATTTACTGCTCTGTAGGTGTTCCACAATTTGTTGGTCTTTAGAGCGATTTACCTCTGTTGTTTATTAACTGTAACCAAACAGATTCAGTCCGTGACTTCTCCAGAACATTCTATTTCTCCAGCTTTGTTTTATCTTCCTCAATACTGTAATATGCCTCCTCCTTTCTTTACTTCCTATTCTTTTCTGTCTCCAGAATATTGTGTTCTCTGTCCAACCTAGCTTGAGCCAAGTCTCCTATATTGGCAAAACATCATCTTTCCATGTGGCTATCTGCACCTGCAGCTTATCAACTTTGTTTATTACACTTCATTGATTAATTCAACAAAACAAAATCTGTAATTAAGAGTCTAATGATGACCATGATCCATTGTCGATTGTCAGAAAACCCCATTTGGTCCACTAATGTCCTTAGGGAAGGAAACTGCCTGGTCTGGCCTACATGTGACTCTCCAGACCTACAGCAATGTGGTTGACTCTTAAACTGCCCTCTGGGCAATTTGGGATGGGCAGTAAATGCTGGCCTAAACAGTGATGCCCTCATCCCTGCAGGTATTAAAAAATATCTTTGAACTTAAAATCAGTAATATGGACTCTCCTTTCTTCAGATTTAAATTTCTGTTAGAGATTTCAAAAGTGTTCAAATTTTAATTTTTTGTCTTTTCAATTTCATTTTCTCTCTTCCTTAAGTCAGTTTTGGGTCCCCCCCCACCACTTTCTTTTTCTCTGCCTGATGCAGTATAATATTCACCCACTCTAATGTATACTTCCTTCTCCTCCTGCACTGTTAATTTTACAATCATTCGATCTGATTGAATATGGGCTACACAGTTATTTGTGCTGCTCATTGGGTTCAGATGTTCTCTTTCCTGGCAATTACATTATCACCTCAAATTTGAAGCACACAAGATCATTCTGAGAAAACAGGCAAAGTCAAATCTAACCAACAGTAAATGCTGCTTGTTGCTGGATTGAAGCAGATTATCGCTCTTCACTTAGAATTGTTTATTTTGTAGACATCTTCCTCCAACATCTTCCATCCTCTTCATCTTGCGTTACCCTGTGCCAGTGTAAAACTAAATGGACATTGCACACTTGTTGCTTAACGCAGTGGTTATTCATCATCTGTAAATCAATTGGTGTATTTCAGCAGGCGTTTTACCATGGGAAACAACAGGTCCAACCCTGATTCTGACCTCACATTCTGTGTATGTGAATCGGTGAATATTTTACAAGAAAGCAAATCTTAATTCCCTGGCCTTATCCAAAGTGATGAGGCCAGTTGTAGCTTCACTGACAAGTTCAGTTCACTCAGGACAGACTGGTGGTCGGGCTTAAGACCTCACTGATTTGTATGACCCAGCCGCTCATTTCATTTGCAAGCTAAACCCACATGAAACTCACTTGTTATTTTTCTGTTTCCCAACCAGGATTAAAATTGCAACTTTTCTCAGTAATTAATGGCATAAGGACAAACCAATTTTTTTTCAAACCACATGCTGCATGATTGTATTCTGCAATTTCATTAGACTATCATTAATTATTAAGAAGCAGATAATGTCATATTTATTTTGAAAATTAGATTTTCATCTAGCTCTCCATCTCAAGATGAAATATTTAATATTTCTGTTTCTGATGGATGGTTACAAGAAATCTTCTCTCAAAGCTGCACAGCAACCCTAAGCTTTCTGCACAGGCCAATGACAAATCAGTCCTTCAGCTGATCACATGACATTGTTAAAGATTCTGTGTCCTGAGATGAATGGGTGGCACATAAACACAAAAGAGTACATTGTTTGCAAGCACTGTGTTTGAGCTCTAAAACCAATAGAAAAGTTTGTGATTTTGTTTATGCATACTGTACTGATATAATTAAAGGAGAAATGTCAACTTTAATTGAGGAATTTAATGTATAAAATAAGATTCTTAACTGCCTGGGATTGTGGGAAGTTCGGGTATGCATTCCAGACAGATCCCATATTCTCAGCTTTGTCTGGCTACATTTCAAAAACATGTTTTTGGTTTAGAAATTAAAGACACAGATAAATGACTTCCGTTCAATAAATGGGGTAGATGTATAATTTATTGAACTACTTGTCTTTTTTAACCATCCAACTTGACACTGGCAATTAAAAATAAGGCAGTTTTTCCTGAAATCTATTAGTAATACGATGTTGAATTTAAGGCTTTAGTTTTAAATTCATGTAAAGAATTTTCTAAATGTTTCCTTCTCATTTGTAGACTAGTGAAGGAATCTGAACACCACTTCAGTTAACTATGGCGAGTGATGACAAAGTTGCTATCCTTTCTGATGATGAAGAGGACCAGAAAAGAAAATATATTCTTTCTGAACCTTTCAACACTGTGTCAACAGAAGCAAGGAATGAACCACCATCTAGTCCTATCCATTCAGAAACAGAAGCAACAGAAACAGAGAAACAGGATTGGCTAGAGAGACGCTGTATAAAAATAAGTAATGACCTTCTTATTTCCAAAGTGTTTTACTTCTTCTTTTACTCTGGGTATGGATCATTGTACCCATTGCTACCTGTATATTATAAACAGCTTGGTATGTTGGCCAGCCAAGGTGGACTTCTGGTGGGAATAAGGTATTTTATTGAATTCTGCAGTGCACCGTTCTGGGGAGTCATAGCAGATCGATTTAGAAAAGGCAAAATTGTCCTTCTCTTTTCGGTTATGTGTTGGATTGTCTTCAACCTGGGAATTGGTTTTGTGAAACCTGCCTCCATGAGGTGTGAGTCAAAGAATCCAGTGCCTACCACATCAGCTTCAAATTTCTCTACTCTTTCAGCGTTACCCACGACTGCATCTACAAACCACTTTGTCTCAACCGAGTCGAATAAAAGTCGGGTACAGAGGGAGACTTTCACAAGCCAACCTTTTGGATACATGGGTAATCTTAGCCTTTCATTTCCCTCGGTCAGTTCAGAAGAAAGTCATGTTTTACAGAAAAGAGCTGTTCCAAGTGCTGAGAATTCAACAGCAACCATAAATCCCAGCAGGACATTATATTTCACCACGGCCAGCAGTACATCCGCCACGACTCTCCAGCCCACCAAATTGATCACTTATGACTTGGCAGAAGTTGAAAATATTTTCTTACTAATATTGTTGGTGGTTATCGTCGGAGAATTTTTCAGTGCACCAGCGGTCACTATCGTAGACACTGTTACCCTGCAGTACCTCGGCAAACACAGAGATCGCTATGGATTGCAGCGAATGTGGGGTTCCTTAGGATGGGGCATTACCATGCTGGCAGTTGGCATCTCAATTGACCACACGCACATTGAGGTTTCTGTTCAGGGCCAGGGCTGTCAGATACCTGATTACAAGAATTACAGGATAACCTTTATTGTTTTCGGAGTTTTAATGTCCATAGCACTAATTGTATCAACCCAATTCAGATTTGACTACAGTCATTTAAAACCTGAGGAAAATAAAAGTAAAGAATTTATTGAAATTCAACGAGTGGCTCGGAATCCTTCAGTGGAAGATTCTGGAGTCACAAATAATGCTGAAGAGTCCAAGAGTACAGGAACGAAAACATTTGAATTTAGACAGCTCCTGAGAATAATTTGCAGTGTGCAATATGGTTCTGTGCTATTTGTGGCCTGGTTCATGGGCTTTGGTTATGGCTTTGTGTTTACATTCCTCTACTGGCATCTGGAAGACTTGAATGGGACAACTACACTTTTTGGAATCTGCTCAGTCCTAAGTCATGTATCAGAACTGACTGCTTACTTCTTCAGTCACAAGTTCATTGAACTGGTCGGTCACATTAGGTAAGCTGCTATATTCAGTTTCCCTTTGCCTGATACAGTACACAGTTATAAACAAGACTTATAAATGAGGCGACAAGACTCAGCCTGTTTAAAGACAGTAGTTTTGTACTGAAGGAAATTTATGCTCGAGGACTTCATTTGTCTGAGGCTAAACTGAAACCCAAAAGCAGTGTGATTTTTCAATCAAAATACTAATTATAAACAAATTCATAAACAGAATATTAACGTGTCCTGGATTTTCACTCCCAAGGTAATGTGCAGTGGTGGGAAATTTTCTGGCTTGCTGCCCCTGTCTTAGAAAGGTTTCACGAGGGGTTACATCATCGTTCTAGGGAGGGGATAGATGTCAGATACAGTTGGACTCGCTGCACCTGGATCTAGAGTGGAGGTATCCACAGGGACTGCCAAGAGCCAAGGCAGGGTGGTTAAAAGGTCTGTCTCAGTTCGCTAGAACTTGGACCCAGTTGTGTTTTTTTGATTTTAGCCCTCACCTCTCACACTCATTCATACTTAATCCATGCCAACATACTTAACCATGCACTCCACTCATCCCAATGGATCTTTGTACGACCTGTGCCAAGTTAATGCCAACTCATACCAAACCATGCCTTATTCACTATCCTTTGCTGTGATATCTTTCATGCCATTTCACTCAATATCCACCCTGGGCAGATGTCAGGAGCCATGCTAAGATGAAACAAAATGAAATTCTGAATATCTATTGCAGCCGGGCAGGATTAATACGACTAATGGTAGGGCCTGGGGTAGCATTTTAGAACCGAGGGACTAGGGGTTCAGGTACATAATTCTTTGAACTTTGCGTCACATACAGGGTAGTTAAAAAGGCATTTAGCACACTTGGCTTTGTTGCTCAGTCCCTTCAGAGTAGGAGTTGGGATGTCATAATGAGATTGTATAGGACATTGGTGAGGCATCTTCTGGAGTACTGTGTCCAGTTCTGGTCACTCTGCTATAAGAAGGACATTATTAAGCTAGAGGGTTCAGAAGAGATTTACCAGGATGTTGCTGGGTATGGAATGTTTGAGTTATAAAGAAAGGCTGGCTGGGCCGGGACTTTTTCACTGGAGTGTAGGAGGTTGCAAGGTGACCTTATAGAAGTTTATAAAATCATAAGGGGAATAGGTAGGGTTAATGGTCAGTGTCTTTTCCCTAGGATCAGGGATTTCAAGACAAGGGGGCATATTTTTAAGGTGAGAGGAGAGAGATTTAAAAAGACATGAGGGGCTTTTTGTTTACTCAATAGGGTGGTTCATGTGTGGAATGAACTTCCTGAGGAAGTGGTGGATGCGGGCACAGATACAATGTTTAAAAAGACATTTGGTTAAGTACATGAATAGAAAAGGTTTGGAGGGATATGGGCCAGGTGCAGGCAGGTAGGACTAGAATAGTTTGAGATTATGTTTGACATGGACAGGTTGGACCGAAGGGTCTGTTCCCTGCTGTATGATTGTATGACTCCACTATATAAAACCACTCTCATTCATAAAAGCCAAATACATTTAAAACTTCTCAAATACTTAATCCTTTCCAAAAACAAAAATTATCTATATCATCCACATGTATCAACATCAAATCCTTTAATGAATTCTTGGAGCTATTATTCTAACTGTGACCTAATAGTCTAACCACTGTGTCAATGCTAGATTGTGGAAAGGAGTCAAGCAAAAACAATACTATTAGGATTATACTTAAGGTGCAGTTCCAAATATCTGTTGAAATGTCAAGGACAGATTTATTTCAACTTACAGACAGAGACAGACTGTTTTCTTCCCCTCGAAAATAAGAGGACAAGGATTTAAATAACTTCTTAGCTTGACAGCTCCACAGATCTTCTCCACCCTTTTCAAACATTTATGTCTACCCCAAAAAATCGTAACCTCATTTACTGTTTGGTAAGATCTTCAGTTCAACAAAGATGGTGTCTGCTTGAACTCAACAATGGCCTTTTGGGATTTTGGTTTCCCTTATGTATCAGCCATGTCCTGCTTTTTATTCCCATAATGGTGAAAATGGGATTTTAAAAAAATAATGTTCTTGGAATATGGGAATTGCTGGCTAAACTAGAGTTTATTGCCCATCCTTAATTGCCTCGGAGAAGGGGATGGTGAGTTGATGCCTTGAACCAGCAATATGTTCTGAAGTCAAGATGTTGTGTGATTTGCAGATGTTGGGTTCCCACCCATCTAAGGCCCTTCACCTTTTAAGTGATACAGGTTGCAGTTTGAAAGGAGCAGTTGCAGTCAGTAATAGCAGTAGGATTTTTGGATCTGGGTTCCCAGCACCATTTTGGATAAACTGTGAAGTCTTCACAACTCCATGAAAATCTAGGCCAGTGTTGTTTATCTACATTGACCCATTGTGACAGAATGAACAAATCTCACAGAATTTACAACACAGAGAACGGTTGGTCTGGAAATTTTTGTTCAGCTTGCAGTAGCCCGCTCCAAAATGCATTTCTTTGATTCATTGGAGAGATTCTTTAATATCTGTTGAAAAATGTAACTTTAACAGCCAAAAATGGAAGGGTTTGGTTTGGGGGGGGGGGGGGGGGGCGGGGGTGGGGGGGGGTGGGGGAGCAGTGGTGGTGGGTGAGGAGTCACTAAAAAGCTAAACACTTGAATTGCTCACTTCCTGTTTTGATGAAGTCACGTAAAGGATTTGGTGAACAATCTCTAGTCAGGTGGTGATTGGGTCATTTAAATATACGTATGAAATTTTGTGGTCTCATTTTAAGAATAAGTCTAATTCAAACCACAATCAGCCTGATTTCCCTGGTGTCAGGAATTCCAGCTGACGGAAGAGGATAGGAGGCTTTAGAGGTGCCCCTACAGGCTCCCTACCCTGCAAGAATTAGTCAAAGGCCTTTATTGTCTTCTCCAGGAGAAGCAGGAGTGTTTTCCACAGACCAAATGAATTACTATTTGGAGCAAGGGCCAAGGAAGGAAATTCCATTGGAGGGAGAGGGACACAGTTAGATAGGGAGGATTTTATCTGGGGTTTCAGTCAAGGCAGGAGTTGGGCCCAGGTGTTGGACAGAGTGAGTGTGTGGGCTCTTGATCCTGGAAGTGCTGAGAGTGGTAAAGCCAGGGGCTTTGTGTTTGAAGGATTGCACATGCCTGACAGAGATCACATATCTTTGAGGAGTGGTGCAGAGCATTAATTGCTTTGGAGAAGAATTAGAAGTCTGTGTGGGAGGTGCATGGGCGTGGTGTATATTGGAGACCTGTGGTGAAGAGAGGTCAAATGTTATGTGCCAGGCCTAGGACCTGTGGGTGAAGGCTGTTGGTGTAGTGTGTGCTTTTGGATATGTCTCAGGTAGGTGTTTGGATCCAGGAGGTAAGTGCAAAGGTATTTATCTCCTGACTCCACCACCTAACTCTTGCCAGAGGTAGCCCAATGGTTGGAAAACCCAGCTAAGTGCAATTATTGCCAACTATATAAATGACAATAAGGTTAGCAGCTTCATTATCATACTTTAAACAGAGTGGATTGGGAACCCATTCCTGTACCAGCCTCAGGTAAAGACAGACAAATGAATAGTTTGGAGACAGGTTTGGGGTGGGCTATGTATTTCTTAGCCCTTAACTCTCCCAGTGATACAGAACTGCCCATTTTTTAACGTCAAACCTATGTAATAATACCATTTTCACAGATACACATTCGAGTCAGTGGAATTCAGTATAGGGTGCTGCATTTAATGGACAGCTGATTTGATCCTGCCCATTTTACACCATTGTCCCATTCTGCTCCTTATTCTTACTCAACAAAGAATGTTAATATTGGGGAGTGGAATGCTCCATTTCAGCTGTTCAGTGTCAGCATCAAGTACAGCTGTATCCTGAATAAAGTTTCCTCCATTATGCTCCAACATCGGTATTGTATCTCTCCTGCACTAGTGTAGCAGTTCCTTTTCCACATCTACTACCTTGTATTCTCTGTGATTGGCATTTCCAGTTTGTGCCATATTTACAGATAGTTTTGTGTTTTGGGCCTATTTTTGACAAGCAACTGAAATGGGACTGGTCAATGTAATTTATACTGGATGCTTGTAACCAGAAGAGACGGAGCTTGAAATAAATCTAAAGGCAATGTTTACACCACTGCTCCATGTGATCCCTTTGTGTAGACTATTATTATATGAGGTAATTTGTTCTTGCATTGATTATCTATTATGCCATTGGTACCTGGATGGGTCAGCTAAGAGATCCATCCACCTGTGACCAGACTCAGTTTGGTGGATAAAATCTATCTGCTAGTAGCTGTTGCTTACTTTGTCACCTCCAGCTCTCAGAGGACAGATGCACCAAAAAGAAATGCCTCAAGTACACATTTCATCTCTCTCATTAGTGTTTTAGATTTCAGAAATTGGGGTTAACACACTTGGATTATTTCCAGAGAAGCCAATGCTTTGTTGTTGACTGTTCTACTTCTGTTCCAGGGTATTGTACATTGGCCTGGCCTGTAACACAGCTCGTTTCTTGTATATATCTTATTTGGAAAATGCATGGTATGTCCTCCCCATGGAGGTGTTACAAGGTAAGAACAATGTCAAGAACATTTTGAAACCTTAACACACGGCAAAATGAAATAATTATAATGTTCTTCCCTGAAATATCAGCACAAAAGCTGTTGAGTAAAATGGTTCCTCCGCTTGCGACCATTAGATGAGCAGAAGTAGGTAAATTGAACCAACATTTTCACTTCTGCAGGGGAAGAAATCCTCCTTTCTTTCCTGCTACTGACTGACTATCTCATGTTTACAGAGCATGTTGCTATGATCTTGAGTTCACTGCCAGAAAGGGTGGCAGAAGTAGATTAAGTAATGTCAAAAATCACACAACACCAGGTTTGTTTGAAATCACAAGCTTTTGGAGGGCAGCCTCTTTGTCAGGTGCAGTGAGAGGAGAGCACACAGACACAGAGTTCATAGGCAGAGAGATGAAGGGCAGAGAGATGAAAGGATCATACAACTGGTGTGAGTGGAGTGAACAAACCTAAAATGGCTGACTGGCTGCCTCCTGTTGAATCTTTAATCATTTATACATTCCTGCATTCTAGAAATTGCAGAGGCAGGATATGGAGAACTCTGTTATAAAAGGAGATGCGAGTTTCAATTGATTAAAATGCAAATTCCAGAATCTGTTTCATGTCACTGCTCCGAGATAATTGATCAGTGTCTGCCTAACTTTCCAAACTTCAAGGCAGAGCGATAGGAATATACAAAAGGTGACATCTCCGTTCAGACACAGAATTGTAGGTGTGAGGCCTTGTTCAGAATCTGTCTCAGAGTTTTGATCTGGAATCGGACTGGTTTTATTCTGAAAGCAGGAATTTATAAAATGCCACACAGACTGTCTGTGACTACAAATTGTGTGTTCCTTGAACAAAATAGAACTTATCTGCAAATAAACAAACATCTCAGATGAAATGGTTCATCCCATAGGCATGTGTGTGTGTGTGTGTGAGAGAGAGAGAGGGAGTGTATGTGTGTGAGAGAGCATGCGTGTGTGTGTGTGAGAGAGAGAGCGCATGTGTGTGTGTGTGTGAGAGAGTGTGTGAGTTTGAGAGAGAGAGAGTGTGTGTGTGTGTGAGAGAGAGAGCATGTGTGTGTTTGTGTGTGTGTGAGAGAGAGAGAAAGAGAGAGTTTGTGTGTGAGAGAGAGTATATTGTGTGTGTGTGTGAGAGAGAGAGAGAGAGAGAGTGTGTGTGTGTGTGTGTGAGAGAGAGCGATAAGTAATCTAAAACTGTACAAACTAATTAAGGTAGAGAGATCATAACAATTTATCCAGGTGAAGCTGTCAAAACAGGACAGTAAGGAAGATTTTACGGATACAGAAGTGTGGTGGGGTCAACCAGTAGCGCAACATGAATCCAAGATCCCGGTTGAGGCCGGCCTCATGGGTATAGAACTTGGCTATCAGTCTCTGCTCGGCAATTCTGCGTTGTTGTGTATCTGAAAGTCTGCCTTGGAGCACGCATACCTGCAGATTGGAAGCTGAATGCCCTTGACCGCTGAAGTGCTCCCGCACTGAGAGGGAACACTCCTGTCTGGTGAGTGTTGTGCGGTGTCCATTCATCTGTTGTCATAGCGTGTACATGGTGTCGCCAATATACCATGCCTCAGGGCATCCTTGCCTACCGCATATGACATAGACAACACTGGCCGAATCACACAAGTACCTGCCGTGTATGTGGTGGGTTGTGTTCCCACGTGTGATGGTAGTGTCCATGTCGATGATCTGACATGTCGTGCACAGTTTGCCATGGCAGGGTTGTGTTGTCCTGGAGGCTGGGTAATTTGCTGTGAACAATTGTCTGTTTAAGGTTTGGCGGTTGTTTGAAGGCGAGAAATGGAGGCGTGGGGAAGATCTTGGCGAGATGCTCAACGTCATTGATGACATGTTGAAGGCTGCAAAGAAAATGGCATAATTTCTATGCTCCAGCGAAGTACTGGACAACGAAGGGTACTCTATCGGTCGTATCCTGTGTCTGTTTGAGGAGGTCGTTGTGGTTTTTCGCTGTGGCACATCAGAACTGGCGATTGATGAGTTGAGCATTATATCCTGTTCCTATGAGGGCATCTGTCAAATTCCTCCTTATCTGAGCGCAGGGCTTAGCTGTAGGGGCTGCTCTTTTTAATATATATAGGGTGGAAGCTAGAGAAGTGCAGCATCGTGAGGTTGTCCGTGGGTTTGTGGTAGAGTGAGGAAATGATATGTCTGTCCTTGATGGAGATGCATGTGTCCAAGAATGAGACTGATTCTGAAGAGTAGTCCATGGTAAGTCTGACTGTGGGATAAAACTTGTTGATATCACTATGTAGGTGTTTCAGTGATTCCTCACCATGAGTCCAAAGGGAGAAAATATCGTCTCCCTATTTGGTGTATAGTGTTGGCTGGAGGTCCTGCGCAGCAAAGAAGTCTTGCTCAAGCTTGTGTATGAAAATGTTGGCGTATTCGGGTGCAAATATCATTCCCATGGTTCTTCTGGATGAAGAACTGGTTGTCGAAGGTAAAGACGTCGTGGTCGAGGATGCAGCAGATGTAGGATGGCGTCTGGAAATTGGCAGTTGTTGGTATTGAGTACTGAGGCTGTTGCAGCGATGCTGTTGTGGGGGATGTTGTGTTGCAACAGAAGCTGTGTGTTCCTTGTACGATGGGTTTCAAGATGCCCTTGACATAGCCAGAGAGCTTCTCACACAGGGTCCCGTTGCCTGATACGATGGGACATCCAAGTGTGTTGGCTTTGTGTATCTTCGGAAGTTCTTGCGTGGGGAACCTGTGCTGCCTTCCGAAGATACAGCTTCTGTCGCAACACCACGGATTTCACAAAGAAACTCAGCACCCACAGATCAGTCGAACCAGGAACATTCCTCGTTACAGTGGATGTTTTGGCACTCTACACCAGCAGCTCCCAGCCTCCAGGACAACATCGACCACAACACCACACAACCCTGCCATGGCAACCTCTGCAAGGCATGTTGGATCATCGACATGGATGCTACCATCACATGTGGGAACACCACCTGCCACATACACAGCAGGTACTCATGTGATGCGGCCAATGTTGTCTATTTCATACACTGCAGCCAAGGATGCCCCGTGGCATGGTATGTTGGCGAGACTATGCCGACGCTACAACAACACATGAATGGACACTGTGCAACAATCGCCAGACAGGAGTGTTCCCTCCCTTCAGCGGTCAAGGGCATTCACCCTCCGATCTTCGGGTAAGCGTCCACCAAGGCGGACTTCGAGATATACAACAACACAGAATTGCTGAGCGAAACTGAGAGCCAAGTTCCACACCCATGAAGACGGCCTCAACCTTGATCTTGGGTTCATGTCACACTACATGTGACCCCACCACACTTCTGTATCCGTGAAATCTTCCTTACTGCTCTGTTTTGACAGCATCACCTTGATAAATTCTTATGATCTCTCTACCTTAATTAGTCTGTACAGTTTTGGATTACTTATTAACTGTCTCTTATGAACTCTCTTTCACATAATCTCACACTCTCACGCACTCCCTCTCTCACACAGTCTCACTCTCAAGCGCGCACACACACACGCACAGTCTCTCTTGCTCTCTCTCACGCATGCGCGTACACACACACACACACACACACACACACATATATAAACTTATGGGGTGAACCATTTCATCCAACATGTTTGTTTATTTGCAGGTACATTCTATTTTGTTCAAGGAACACACAATTTGTAGTCACAGTCCATCTTTGTGGCATTTTATAAATTCCTGTTTTCAGAATAAAACCAGCCTGATTCCAGATCAAAACTCTGAGATAGATTCTGAACAAGGCCTCACACCTACAATTCTGTGTCTGAACGGAGATGACACCTTTTGTATATTCCTGTCGCTCTGCCTGTTTGAAGTTTGGAAAGTTAGGCAGACACTGATCAATTATCTTGGGGCAGTGACTTGAAACAGATTCTGGAATTTGCATCTTAATCAATCAAAACTTGCATCTCCTTTTATAACAGAGTTCTCCATATCTGTTTCTGCAATTTCTAGAATGCAGGAATGTATAAATGATTAAAGATTCAACAGGAGGCGGCCAGTCAGCCATTTTAGGTTTGTTCACTCCACTCACACCAGCTGTATGATCCTTTCATCTCTCTGCCCTTCATCTCTCTGCCTATAAACTCTATGTCTGTGTGCTCTCCTCTCACTGCACCTGACGAAGAGGCTGCCCTCCAAAAGCTTGTGATTTCAAACAAACCTGTTTGATGAACCTGGTGTCGTGATTTTTGACGTTGTCCACCCCAGTCCAACACCAGCTCCTCCACACCATAGTTTAAGTAATAATGTCAAAAGGAGAACTTATAGTGCTTGGAGGGGAAAATACTATGTGGCTGTGGAGCTTAAGGCTATTTAATTAGATCTTCCAAAGAGCTGGCACAGGCACAACTGGCAGTGTTCCTTCTCTGCTGTATCTTGTCAAGAAAATACCTTCAACAAATTGCAAGCATCAGAAAAAAATAGAGATGCCGTTCATTCAATTGAAACCATAAATCTGATGGTTTTGGTTTTCTTGCTGCCTTAGAAAAGTACGCATTTTCTTTCAAATGTGTAAAGCAATGCATGTCTGAGCATTAAAACTATATATTCCATTTTGTAAATAAATCAAATCTTGAAAAGATTTTTCTTATATGCAGGCGTTACCCATGCATCTGTATGGGCTGCATGCATCTCCTATCTCAGTGCAGCTGTACCTCCGGCATTAAGGACTTCTACCCAGGGAATTTTACAAGGACTGCATCTAGGTTTGGGCCGAGGCTGTGGTGCCATGGTAGGGGGAGTAATGGTAAATGCCTTTGGTAAGTATTGACATGATGGATTTTTTTCCATTTTTCCGGTCTTGGCATTATCGATAATTGGGAGTGAGTAGCTCATTATTTATGTAGCAACAGCAGCAACTTTTTGTCCTCATTATCTTGCTTCAAGCTATGTTGAATATAAAAGCATTTGATGTGCTTCAGATAATTTAGAGGTAGGCATGTCATTTATTTTTAATAGAAATTTTAAAGCTACATTCACAAATTGAACAGTTAGTAAATATAATATTCAATGTATTTACAATTGTCAAGTCCCCTTGAATAAAACAAGTTTTTTTCATTTACTTTATGCTTCACTGAACATCAAGTGCTGCTAAATTGTCTTTTCTGATCTTTAAGAATTCTCCTCTGTTTTCTTAATGAAATTGGCTTGCCTTTCAGAGAATTTACATGTTGATGTTGTAGGATAAAATTGTTAACAGAACAATCTCGGCAGATTATTAACGTTTCAATTGTTAACGGAATGCATCTTTTCACTTCCTCTTCGTGACCATATTAGCGGACCACATTAGCAGTTGTTCAGTTGATCAGAAAAAGATTAACAGGCAACATGAGGCTGCTAAACTGTGAATATCCCACACTGCCTGACCAGAATCTATTTTAAGAAAAGGGAAGTAAAAATGAACAGGATCACTGGGTAAACAAACTGATCAATGAATAGGTGCACAAGCAAAGTCCCAGACATTGTACGTACCCAATTGGTGCTCAGTTGGAAAGTACCAGCCCAGTTAGTTTTTAAGATGTGATGAGTAGTGCCCACTGGGCTGGAGAGATTGGTTTCAGAGAACTATTTGACCCATCACATTGTGGTGGCTCACTGGTAGATTTTCAAAGGGCATGTCATTTATTTTGAACCTGATTACATTTTTTGAACATGACTAAAGTATTGCACAGGGAGATATGAATTCACTTGATCTTTGAGAAGACATGTGATAAAGTCCTTTATAAAGGTATGCCTACCTAAAATTGCTGCCCATGGAATCAAACGTGAATTCTTAACCTTGTTGGGAATTTGCCTGGCTGGCAGGAGACACAGTGTGTTCGGGGTGGGGGGGTGGTAACAGATAGATACCCTCACTGACAGGATGTGACCAATGTCATTCCGCAAAGAATCGAACTGGGGCTTCAACCACTCAGTACTTATTAACAACTTAGACAATGGTACAGAAAGCCACTTACCCATACCAAAGTTATTAAACAGAAGGTTCTATTTGCTATTTGCCATGATTCCATTGAAATGCAGAACAGTCTTGGGGGTGGGGGGAGCTAATTGACCTGTTCCTACTTTTACGTTCCTATCATTTAGATCCACTTTTGTGCTTTTTTCCTATAGCCCTGTGTTCATTTTTGTTATCGAGTATACATCCAATTCCTTTTTTTGAGTTACGTTAACTCTGCTCCCACTACCCTTTCCGACAGAGTATTCCAGGTCACGAGACAACCCCCACAGGAACATGCACGTACACAAATGTCACGGGAGAATGATATTGTCTTTAGCTGTGACAGCCATACATAATCTGATAAGTTGCTGATATAAATGGAAGAGATGCATAAATGAATTGTATGTGACTACAGCAATATCATTTGATACGGATTTCAGGTGCTCCACAAACATTCCGTGGAATTGGTATGGCCTCTCTCGTGATTCTCCTACTTTTTGCCTTGATCCAATGGCTAGCAGTGCCTGATGAAGATGAAGGTATTTATCACATGACAATCCTGATTAGCATTAAATTGAAATACTATTAGATAATATGTTCAAAACACATACAGTCTTTAATTCCCTTCCTCAGTTAAACTGTGAAACAAGTGGCCTCTCTCTTGACCGCTGGCAACAGCTCCAGGTGATAGCTAACAGTTGCTACAGGAAATAGTTTACTTCCTTCTCAATCCACTACTTTCTAGAGGAATTCAGGTAAAAGTAATGACCTGCAAATTCCTAAGCCCCAAACATCTAGCATGCGTGCAGTAGAGTGAAACCCAATCTCATGCCAAGCCAATAGTCCCTTCAATGTGTGCCAGTACCTATACAGGTACATCAATGGTATCTACCTCAGCCAAGCCATCCTTGTAAGGCAGATGTCCAAATGTATTAATTTTTTTTAGAATAAACTAAGCAACTTCTCTGGTATTTATCACTTTAACAAGGGTTTGAGTCCAGAAAATGGCCTTTAAGGAACTCATACTAGCACTCTAAAGAATTTCATTGAGGTTTTGCGGTGTGTAATGGAAGAAATTTTTCAGGAAATTCTGACACGTGTCCTGAAAAAGAATAGAATGAGATCAATTACAGCTCCTTAACAGAATTTTAATGTCTTGTCCAAATGAGTGTAATTCCTACAGAGTTGGGAACGACCCATATTCTGTCACCACTGCAGCCCACTTCCAAAAATGTCAAGTTGTATTCTGTTGCTGAACTAGAGTTTTAAGACTTAATGCCATACAGAATACTAAATAATCTGAAAACTGCTGTCCAATACTATTAAGGTCTATTTCATGTTCGGAAGTACATTTACATTACTTAAAAGTCTAAGATTGGAAGGGAAGCATTACAGTGAACTAATTGGGGTAAAAGCAAAATACTGTAAAGTTGAACTAAGAACAGAAATGCTCAGCAGCAGATTGGGCAACATCTTTGGAAGAGAGAAGCAGAGTTCATTCATCAACCTGAAACATTAACTATTTCTCTCTTCATGGGTGTTGTTTTTTCTATTTCTAGCATTTTCTGTTTTCATTAAGGTAACGAGTTGGCCAATGATATTTTCAGAAGTGTAACTGTGGTTAATCTAACTGCTGAATATGTGCTCGGCTGCAAACTACTAAGAGAGTGTTCTTCTGCACGTCAGCCAATACCTTTGTACTTAGCTTTAAACGTCATCCACTTCACCAGAGTGGTTAACCTGAATGTATGACAAGGAGTAAAGATTTTTGAGCAGAGTTCAACTACTGAAAATTACACAGAATCTACAGCACAACACAGGCTCTTTGGTCCAATTGATATGTGCCAGTATTTATGGTTAACCAACTTGAATGTTTATTTATGTTTTTTCTTCATATTCCTCTCACTTGAATTAGCTCTAACCTCTCTGCCCATGCATTTCTCTATTGCCTTCTCCCTCACAAATACATCAAATCATCCCATAATTTGGATCTGCTTTAACCATTCTAGATTTTAATAAAGTTCATCCTGAATTTGATCTGTTATTGTTTTTTTTACATTAAAATAATTAAAGTCTTTAATTTAATTATCTTGCTTCACAGTTGATGTACTTGCTTCAATACAATGTTGCTTATAAGTGGAAAGTTTAAATTTCTGCCCAATCCTCAATTTACTGAACGAAAGTTCAAATGGAGCCTTTTTATTTTGTCTCCTTTTGACTATTTAGAGAAGAAGATGCTTGCAGAACGGATTCCAGTTCCATCAAGTCCTGTTCCCATAGCAACCATCGATCTCGTACAACACCACTCGGATAGTACGATGCCCCACCTTGAAACCAAACGTCCTCTAAAAAAGACAAAATACCAAGAGGAGCAGGAAGATGTTACAAAACCTGCCTGGGCCATCAGCTCATCGCCATGGGTCACAATCGCGTTTGCCTTTTATCAGGTTATGGAGATGGTAAAGTTAGCGAAGACAAATGCAACTATTGAGCATCAAGTGCTACAGGTTAATTGACAATTTCATATTACAAATCTCACTCTGGCCATACTATAATCTTATAATTTTCTAGTTTACACTTGTGCGATGCTGAGTTGTATTAACTATTAATAAATACTCTGCAAAGATAAAAATTTTAGTCAGAAAACATTGAAATTTAGTTAGTAGTAATAGTTTAATTGTGCCTGTCTTCAAAATATAATGCCAAAGCTATCTTAAACTGCGTCTTTTGTATCTCCTCTGACTTTTACCCTGCAGCTTTTAACTGTGAATCTCTGGCACTATTCTTGGGCTCGCTCACAAGCTCTGATTCCTGTTGATTTCATTCATCTGTCATGTTTTAACATGGGGTTCCCGCACTGATCTCAGGCTGGCTGTCTTTACTCCTACCCTTCACTTTAACCTGTGGGTGACCTCTACTGTTCTCAAGACTTGCATACTGTGACTTCCCCCTTGACACTTATTAGTGTTGGACTCTGAAAACTGTTCTCTCTCCGCTCAACTTACTCTCACTCCAGTATTTTTAAAGTGATAATAACTAGTAACATTAATTTTGGAAATAATCCTTCCAGATAAACCCTCATCATTTATCTGGATCTAGCAATGATCAGCCATAGTTTGAATTCGTTTTTATGTTCACTTTAGGAGGAAAATGATTGTCCACTAGCTGCAGACACCTGGCCGGTTGGGGGCCCTGCAAATCTTAAACCATCACCCACTTCCAAGAAGCAAGAAAAGGTAGAAGTCCCAGTAACTACCTCTGAACCTGATGAGATCAGCATCAGCTCCACACAAGGCACTGAGAATGGATTGAACCAGTCAGATTTGCCTAGGAATTTAATGCCACTGCCAGGAAATGGGAAGCAGAACCTTGAACCAGAATTGCTTCAGCAAACAAGCACTGTTCAAAAAAGTCAAAAAGATGCCTCATGATGGTCAAATTTAAAGATTGCAAAGCACTTGAAAGCATTGAAAAAAATGGATTCATAATTTTCCGTGATGAATGTTTTAAAAAAGAAAGCACAGGAAAGTTTCTGAAGAATAGATCTGCAATATTTCCAGATCATCAATAAGACACTGATGGCTAATAGTGTAAATTTCAGAAATTATAAGGTTCTACAGTACATTTCAGTGTATTTAGAGCTTCAATAGCAGAATTTAAGTGCCTGTTCGTACATGAAGGACATAACACTGTCCGCTCAAAACATTCACATGAATTCTTAAAACCATGCATTGAAACGGTTTAAAAAGTAGCTGAATTGCTGAACTATCGGGATTATACTATCAAACGGAGGTGCAATTGCAGTACACTAAACGGCAATTAAGAAAAAGTCAAATGTCTGAGTGCAAATGGTTTTATCGCAGTGTAGTCAGTTCAGAATCTGAATTTCTAGAATCTGTATTAATTGGTATGTTGAGTTGGGATTATCAAGCAGAATAGCCACTGACGTCTGTCAGTTAGTCTGTGTTAAAATTAGCTTGAGGCATCTTTTGAGTAAGAGATCACCAGAGATTTCATTGTAAGAAGCCATCTTCTTTCAACAAGATGTTGTTTTAGTAGGATACATGGTCTGAGGGAGGAAAGAACTGAATAGTAAAGCTCACCTGTATGTTAATAGTTTTCTTAAGTTCAACATGTAGCCACTATTTATACCAGGATTCAAGAACCAGCCCAACTTTCATTTAAAATTTGTAATTTAATACATTTAAATTTCATCTCCAAGTTCCTCTGTAAATGTTGTGCAGGCAATTAAAGCTTGCAGTGTATTTTAATGGAGATATTTCTACTTTTAAAGATTGCCAATAGGGTACATGAAAGGTAGAATATTTTTAATTTAATTTAAATTATTTAAGCAAACTGGCTGAAACTAAACTATTAACCCAAAACTCAAAATAGAGTAATTAACAAGTTATTTAGCACTTCTCATTCACTTATGTTTGGACAAGGGAAAAAGGAAAAAGTTATCCAGTTGTAAAATGTCTACAGGTTATCTATTCTCACACAAACTCATAGATACCATGCTTCCAAATCTTCACATCATCTTTGCTTAAATGTAAACTTTAAATCTGTCACGAAATGTCTTGATGTACACCTTTACAGTAAAACTCAACTAAAGGTCAGGCTATTTTGTGTAAATCTGTAAAAACCCAACTCGGATGTATCTATGCATACCAAGCTTTTGAATCAGTTAAACAGTCAGCTATTTACAGTGTTACATTGCTGAGTCAGCCTGAGTAAATGAAATACAGAATTTGAAATGCAGGAGCTCTCCTGAAAATTTCTACTTTGAATTATACAATTAATCCTTGTTTTAAAAATGAAAAATTAGAGACCTACTATTAAATTGATCAACAAGTCAAGGCCAAACAGTATGGTATTGGCAGGGGTAGGGGTGCGGAATTGGGGTCAAAATTGAAAAAAAAAAGAGGAATTGGACTACAAGGAAAGTGTGGCATCTCTTATTCATTTTCTGATACCTGGCAAGAAGACACCCCATGAAACCTCTCATCATGCCATTGGTGGCAGTTGTGGGAAACCCACAGGCATTTCAAAAGAAATATGGTTTATTTTTAAGCTTTACTATTTTATCCAGGTCCCTTCTGAATTGCCTCCTAGGTATTAAAGACCTAAAAGCATAGCAAATTGTCATTATGAATTTTCAAAATTGAGGATGGACCTATTTTTGCTCAAATGTAGGGTGCTTCGTTGTGTTGTCTGTACAATTGTTAGTGCCTTCAATGTATTACAAATAGCACTATGTATAAAATATGTTGATTTTGTGTGGGCTCTCGGCTGGTGAAATTTTTAGATTGTTTCTAAACAACGTGGAGATGTAAATTATGTTACTGAATTGTACATTATCTTAGTGCTGAAAGAACTGCTTATATTAAATTTGATTTTATTAATAAAATGCTATATAAAAACAACTTTGTGATCACATTTTACCAAGCAATTTAAATTAATTGCAATTTTTAATAAAATAATACAGATATAAAGAGTTAGAAAACAAACTACTCTAAAATACCTTTGAATATTAAAGCACCGGTCTTGATGAAAAGTTAAAAACCCAGTCCAATCATGTACTTATCTTAGATTGGATACATCCTGGTATAGACAATTACACCAAGACAAACAAGATGATGATGGGGTATTAACTCAAAATAAAAGCACTAACATTGCATTAATAAAACCCTCGAGTTGTCCAGTCCATTGATATAAATGGGAAATGTTCTAACAATAGTACAGGAGTCCATTTCGAGTGCCTCCACATGAGGGAGCTCTTACCTCAAACTTCTTCAGAAGAATACCTGTTCCTTGTGCCCTCTCCTGAACTTAACAGCTGGTGCTGCAACTTTGGTTTAGCCAATCTGGACAAACACAAACTATCACTTCATTCATTTACAATAGGCTGGGTCTCGGAACAATATTCACCAGGTGGTCGTATTTTAATTAATAGCAATAATAAATTTATACATGGAATCCAGATGGTATTAACCTTGAGAGCAAGATTTATCATTGAAATTATTTTTTCCCCTTTAAATGCCATTCTTAACACTTCCACATACATTTAACCCATATAATCATTCCTCTACATTCTTCAAAGTCAGACACTAATGAAGTGTCTTGCACAATTAATGATAAATTCTTTTCACAAGAGATGTCAATAATGGTTTCTATTCAGCTAACAGGCCAGATGAAATGTAGTCCTATTTACTTGTAAATAATAAAATATCACTTGGGAGTTAAATTCCAACTTAGACATCACTTCTAACAAAAACTACAGGATATACAGACACGATAGATGAACATCTAAAGTTAAAATATGCTTGAATAAGCTCAACAAGTAAATAGTTTTTTTTCCCCAAGAATAATGAACTCTCACAAAAAGAATAATGTCATGTAAAAAATATTAATATTTACATAAAATGTTCAGGAGTGGGATCTTGTGTTACTATTTTGCATAACAAAAATTCTGAGTTGAAAACAGGTGAACTTCCCAAACAGGACATTTTGGGCAAATTATCAGCAGAACACCTACATCAAACTGACTGTAATCTGAAAGACAGCTTCATAACAGAGTTAAAAAGATATTTTGAGCATTATTTGCTCAAGAACTCCTGTGAGATTCCAGTCTTTTTTTCTACGTGCATTCTTTTGAATGAAGAATTCCATATTGGAAAAAAAAATCTTCATTTTTTTGTTTGTCTCTACGCCTCGCACCAAAAAAAAATTAAACATGCTTGAAACTCCACAATCACAAAATGGCTTTTGTATCCACGATACTCCACTGCAGGCTTCCAGTCATTATGAGGCAAAGTGCTTGTCCCCTGGCAATGAATAAAATTTGAAAGCAAATTCTGCCTGTCGACACAGAAGCAAGTACATTTACATAAAATAATCCTAATTCAATGTTCACAGGTCATTCAATACCATTTGTTACTTTGCACTGAATAAAATGGCTACAAGATCGTTGTGACTTCGAATAAATCCCATTTCAAATTAATTTTCATATAAATCTTCAGATAAAAGCAGCCCTTTTTTAAACCTGAGTTGGATGTAGAATTAAACAAAATTACACAGTACAGCTCAACTGAAATCCGTTTTGTTAAAATTTGCATACTGAAGTCAGTTGCATGATTAATATTGCATGTTTAAACACAATAATTATCTCACATATTCATCTAATCACCTTTGCTTCCACAATTTAAAAAAAAATGTTTATCCTGGACAAGGAAACAATATTTGTAACACAATGATTTAAGCAGAATACAACACATATCACAATTAACCTAACCTCCAGTTTGCACCTCAATTCCACACAACTTGTTTTCTATATTTGTCATGTGGAGCTGCTTGTTACACAAATTGAGGGCAAGATGGTCTGAACTGCTGATTATAACCAACCCATCAATGCAGCCCTACAATTAACTGCCTGAATGTTAGTAATAAGAACATCAGATGCCTGGTTTTCCTTGTTGCTTTATCTTCCATTTTCAAAGACAGAAATTCTCACTCAGGGGAAGTAATCTAGCAGTCACTGTAGAAAGACCACAATCTCTTCCTCTGAAGCCATCCAGTTCAGATAATGTCATTTTGGTGCTTGAGGTGTAGATGGGCCTCAGTGCCTCAACTTCAACCAAAAGTCTTTCAATAATGATAGGGTCCATTGGTGTAGTCAAAGACTACTCAGGCTGAACTATACCTATTCAGTGTAAACTTTTCCTTAAAAAATACAAACTCTGTGTAATCATTAAGCAGCTCAATTCACAGGTTCCTTGGTCTCTGTGCATTCAGTTGTCAGAGTTATCAGAGTCAGTAATGATAGTACTCAGACATTTCAAGCTATCAATTTTGTGGTATTATCCAGTTTCTATTCACAATAACAGTTGAAAATATTAATTAGATGTCAGTGAAGCAAGATCAATTCATTATCACAGCAACTTCACGTCCATCTGCAGCTGCCATTTCCCCATTCTCAGAGACTGAAAGATTATTTTCTTCCCTGACAAAGAGTTGGGCTTCCAAAAATGAACCTCCAATTCCGTAGTGTTGCTCATGGTTCTGCATTTCCTCTGATGTAATATGATAAGCTCCTAGGATGAAGTCTGCAAGTCTGCAAATTAAATGGAAAGCTGAACAGGAATGTCCATATAGTCATACAGCACAGAAACAGACCCTTCAGTCCAACTAGTCCATGCTGACCATAATTCCAAACCAAACTTGTTCTGCCCATCTGTGCCTGGCCCATATCGCTCCAAATATTTCCTATTCATATACTTACCTAAATGTCTTTTAAAAGTTGTTATTGTACCTACATCCGCCACTTCCTCTGGAAGTTCAGTCCACACATGAACCACTTCTCCGGAAAAAAAATTGCCCCTCATGACTTTTTTTAAATCTTCTCCTCTCACTTTAAAAATAAGGCCCCTACTCTTGAAATCCCCCACCCAAGGGAAAAGACCCCCGCCATTCACCTTATCAATACCCTTTGTGATTTTATAAACCTCTATAAGGTCACACCTCGACCTCCTACGCTCCAGTGAAAGAAATCCAAGCCTATTCAGCCTCTCCTTATAACTCAAAGCGTCCATTCCCAGTAACACCCTGATAAATCTTTTCTGAACCCTGTCCAATTTAATAATATCCTTCTTATAACACGGCGACCAGAGCTGCACACAGTACTCCAGACGAGGCTTCACCAACATTATGTACAACCTCAACATGACTTCCCAACTCCTATAATCAAAGGTTTGAGCAATGAAGGAAAGCATGCTAAATGCCTTCTTAACCACCCTGTCTACATGTGACGCAAACTTCATTGATCAGATGTAACAGCAAATTGCTACATTTTTGAATCAGATGACTGAATATGAACTCGGCTTTCATTTTATAGTGAAATAGTAAATTCAGCATTTTTTAGGGATAGGTAGCAAAGAAGATGACTGCAATCACTACCAGTGATTGCTGTGGTGAGTTTTGTGGCAGAATTGGAATCTCCAAACTGATTGATTCTGCAAGTGAGAGGCAAGAGAAAGGCAGTTTGAAATTACATGAACAAGAATGGCATGCAGTATTATGCACAAGATATATTAGTAGCATTTAATACCAATTTTGGAATCATCCACTAAACAGTTCTCCATTTTCAAATGGTTTGACATAGGAAATGTGTTCCATTCACACAAAAATAACATGGCATGCCAGATAATTGTCTTCAAAGGCTCCCAATAAATTGATATGTATTAGAATGAACAGTGACTTGCATTCAAATTTATGACATGCAGTGATGTCAGTGACTGGAGTAAGGCAGAGTAAACATGCAAATATCTGCTTGTTCTGACCTGGCAAATATTACTATTAATACAACAGGGTTAACAATAAGTAATCTGAAGAGAAAGGTTTACTAGTATAGAAGTACCAGTTGCAGAAAGTTACATTTCTAGGTTTCTAATCTTTGTTCCAGGAGCAATATTAAAATAAATAATCTGAATTAGTATGATAAATTGCCCTTTTGTCAATGTCAACCCACAATACTTCACAGATAAACAGTTGGTTTTGAAATGTAGACATTGATTTCTAGATAAATGCAGCAGTCTAATTCGCAATTACAGGACTGGCCAACTTTTGTACTTTTGATTGAGGGATAAATGCTGAATGGGATAATGCAGTGTTTCTCTTTAATAAAATGCTACGGAATTTTTAAAATCAAAATAAAAGAAGTGCAGATGCTGGAAATCTGAAACAAAAACAAAGTGCTGGAGGAACTGAGCAGGTCTGACAAAGGATCAGAGGCCTTGAAATATTAACGTTGTCTCGCTCTCTATACAGATGCTGCCAGACCTGCTGAGTTTCTCCAGCAATTTCTGTTTTTATATGGGATTTTTAACATTTGTTTGAGCAGGCAGGATTTCAATTTAATAAACATGCAAAAGAAAAAAATACAACACAGCACTCGCTCACCATTGATATCACATTACTTTCGATCTCACTTATTTTGTCCCCACTTTTGCTGAATGCATCTACGGCGAGTTCTTTTCCCATGGAATCCCTACAGCGTGTAAGCAGGCCATTCGGCCCATCGAGTCTACACCAACCCTTCTGAAGAGCATCCCACCCAGACCTAGCCCCCTACCCTAGCCCTGTAACCCTGCATATCCCATGGCCAATCTGCCTAACCTACACATCCCTGGACACTACATGGAATTTAGTATGGCTAATCCATCTAACCCGCACATTTTTGGATTGTGGGAGGAAACTGGAGCACCTGGAGGAAACCCACAGAGACATGGGGAGAATGTGCAAACTCCACACAGTCACCTGAGGGGAGAATCAAACCCGGGTTCCTGGTACTGTGAGACAGCAGTGCTAACCATTTCAACTGCACCACGTACCCTTGTGGGTATCAGCCATGTTCCAGGCACGCGAGTCTCAATTAAAGTTGACAGCTCATTGATAGGCATGGGGTATTACAATTAGGCTCTATCCTGTCCTCAACAGATACTACAAACATAATAATCTCTGCATAACTTCCAATTTCACACTCTATCGAGTACAGCTGAATGCATGGCTAGAGAGATGGTGTAGGGTATTCAGACCAATTTTGGGAGAGGTGGTATAATCACTGGACTGTTAATCCAGAAACCCAGATAACATTGTGGGGACCTGGGTTCGAATCCCACCATGACAGCTAGTGGAATTTGAACTCAATAAAAAAAAATCTGAAATTAAGAATCTAATGATGATCATGAATCGATTTTCAGGAAAAACCCATCTGGTTCACTGATGTCCTTTAGGGAAGGAAATTGCCATCCTTACCTGGTCTGGCCTACATGTGACTCCAGACCCACAGCAATGTGGCTGACTCTGAACAGCCCTCTGGGCAATAAATGCTGCCTAGCCAGCGATGCCCTCATCCCGTTAATGAATAATACAAAAGTAAAATGTGGCTTACGAAATGGCAGCTGAACATTCCTGATTACAACAAAGACAAATTTGCTGGAAAAGCTCAGCAGGTCTGGCAGTATCTGTGAAGGAAAAAACAGAGTTAACGTTTCGGGTCCGGTGACCCTTCCTCACAGCGTTCTGAATTTTCTGAAGAAGGATCTCGACCTGAAATGTCAGCTTTCCTGCTCCTCTGATGCTGCTTGGCCTGCTGTGTTCATCCAGCTCTACACCTTGTTATCTCAACAAGAAAAAGGTCAGTTTTGCACTTAGTTTTAGGGAATGATGGAGGCAGGTGGAAGCAGTATCAGTGGGGAAGGATTTCACCAGTGGTGATATTAGATTTAGTGTAGTTATGGGAAGAAATAAAATATTGACCAAGAGTAATAGTTCTAAATTGGAAAATGGCGAACTTTACTGAGCCAAGACAAAAACCAAAATTGCTGGAAAAGTTCAGCAAGTCTGGCAGCATCTGTGAAGAGAAATCAGAGTTAACATTTCAGGTCTGGTGATCCATCCTTAGAACCAGACCCAAAATGTTAACTACGATTTCTCTTCACAGACGCTGCCAGACCTGTTGAGCTTTTCCAGCAACTTTGGTTTTTGTCTCTGATTTATAGCATCCACAGTTCTTTCGATTTTTATTTACTGAGCTGAGATTTGACTCAGCAAAGTGGAGTGAACACTGCTACTTGATACAATGTACACAGGCTTTAATCAAAGCTTTTGAGAAGGCCCAACATTACAAACTGATGGGATACAGACAAAATTGCAGATTAAATCAAAATTGAATTCAGTGGCAGGAAGCAAAAGTCAACAGTATTTTATGACTGATAGGCAGTTGTCTAGAGTCCTTCGAGGAAATAACAGGCAGAATTGATGAAGGGAAACCACAAGATGTAGTCTAATTGGATTTCTAGAAGGCATTTGAGAAGGTGTCTTGTAAAGGGTGATTGCACAAGATATGAGCTCGGGATTTGGAGTAAGGTTGCCACATGGATTGAGGATTGGTTAACTCACGGAAGACAGTGTCAGGATTCACTGGACTTTTTCAGGCTGGAAAGACATAACTAATACAGTGCTTCTTTTTTTAAAATTATCTATATTAATGATTTAGAATGAGGTCAGAGTGTCATCTATGCAAATTTGCTGATCATACAAAACTAGTTGGGAGGGCAGGCTTAAAGGGATAAATGTTCTACTCCAGCTCATATTTCTTACATTCTTGCATGCAAGTGAATGCCCAACTGGCCGTACGTAAAAATGCATAACTAAGGCAAGTAATCTCTTTGTACAGGGACAATGGTATGACACTACCTACCTTTTTGGAGAACTGACTTTAGATACGATTTCCCATGTAGGAAAATCCTGACCCTTGCAGTATCTACGGAGTTCCTCAAGAGCCTTTATAGTTGCCACTTCACTTTGATCTTTGTACTCTTCTTCAGTGAGGAAGCGAACTTGTCGCTTCTTAAATAATCGTTTAATTTTTCTGCAATTATAAAAGCGAGAAGTTGTCTTTCTGTTTCAACTAAACATGGTTAGCAAGCGCTTCTGTCGCACCACATTGTGCAACATGAAACATGCAAGAATAATCCTGGAAAACATTGACACAGACATTAGAGAGCTCCTTGGAGGCAATTTAGAAAGCCCAACTTCATTTTTAACAATGATGGTCTGCTCTAAAGTAGTCCCTGTGAAACTTTGAGATTCATCATAGCACGTCTCAGATAGAATTCAAAGGGTCCTGACCAATGTCATCAACTTAGTCATGAAAGGTGGCCTGTATCACCCAGAAGTCATTGATGTGGCCCGAGAGAGAGAGGGCACAGGCTCCTGGGGGTGCTGAATAATGTATGCTCAATGAACATTTCCATTAGAGAGAAATGCACATCTGGAGGTTATGTCTCCTGTGGTCACACAAAAAATGCACATCAATAGAGTACAGCCCTTTACATTGGATAAAGGTTACATCTTCACCCAGCGAGCTTTGATCACCATATATACAGGAAGCTCACATTGTCCACAAAGCCCAAAAGACGATAAGAAAAAGGAACAGGAGTAAGCCATTCAGCCCTCAAGCCTACTCTGCCATTTACTAGGATCATGACTAATTTGACATTCCTCATATCCACCTTCCTGGCTTTTGTCCATAACTTTTGACTCCCTTACTGATCAAGAATCTGTCTGTCTATCTCAGTCTTACATATACACAAGGAGAATTTCCCACAGCTCTCTGTGGCAATGAGCTCTAAATACTCTCAATCCCCAGTGAAGAATTTCCTCCTCATCTCAGTTTGAACTAGCACCCCCTTAATCTGAGACTATGCCCTCTGGTCCTACTCTCCCATGAGGGGAAACACGCTCTCAGCATTTACCCTGTCAAGCCCCTGATAATCCCATATGTTTCAATGAGATCAGCTCTCATTCTTCTAAACTCCTGTGAGCAGAGTCCCATCCTGTTTAACCTTTGCTCATAAGACAATCCTTCCATACCAGGGATCATCCTAGTGAGTCTTCTCTGAACTGCCTCCAATCTACCTACTTTTGTGTCATCTATAAATTTGGTGCAATACATTCACTTTCTTCCTCCGAGTCATTAATATATATTGTAAACAGTTATGGACCCAGCACTGATCCCTGTGGCACCCCAGTGGTCATAGGTCAGAAACCTAGAATAGAGGTTTCTTTATTTTCACTTCCATTTTCCTATTGTTGAGCCAATTCTCTACCAATACCAATACACTACCTCCAACATCGTGGCCTCCTGTAATTATGACTTAACCTTTTTTGAAATACCTTGTCAAACACCTTCTGGAAGTCCAAATACAACTCATCTACTAGTTCCCCTCTATCCACTCTGGTTGAGACTTCCTCAAAAATCTCTAATAAATTAGGCAGACACTTCAGTCCCTTTCGAGAAGCCATGTTGACTCTGCTTGATTAGACCCATTTTCCAAATATTCTGCTATTATTTCCTGAATAACTGATTTCAAAACTTTTTCAAGAATAGATGTTCGGTAAATCAGCCTACTGTTACCAACTTTTTGCCTCCTTTGCTTTTGGAATCAGAGTGTCATATTAGCAGTTTTCTAACCTTCCCTTGGGTACTTCTCCAGAATCCAATGACTTTTGGAAAATTACAACCAATACATCCACTATCTCTGTCGCTACCTCTTTTAGGGTCCTAGGATGCAAGGCACCAGGGCCAGGGGACTTATCTGCCTTTAGCACCATTAGTCTGTCTAATACTACTTCTCCAGTATATATCTTTTGGCCTGGCTCTCCGTATCCATTCTGAATTTTACAAACTCTCTAGCCTTCTTAGAGGTAATTTCTCACATCTTTGCTGCAGTGATGTGTGACTCTCTACGAGATTCCACACTGGAGCCCTGGAAGAAGCCACTGGTGGAGAAGTTTAAGGTTGCAGTGATTTTTAAAGCCATTGATACTGCACACTCTCCTCCAACCCACACCTATTCCAATGGATTGCAAATCTTTCTGGGGAGGTAGTAGCATATTGGTAATGCCATTGGGTTAATCCCAAAAGCCAGGCTAATCTTGTGGGGACTCAAGTTCAAATTCTACCATGGCAACTGGGAGATTTTAAAATTAAACTAGTAAATCTGGAATTAAAGCTAGTCTCAGCAATGGCAAACATGAAATCATTGTTGACTGCAGTAAGAACCCATCAGGTTTACTGATGTTCTTTCGGGGAGGAAGTATGCCATCCTCACTTGGTCTGGCCTACGTACAAGTCCAGACATACAGGCACATAGTTGATACTGAATTGTTGTGGCCTGGAAGCAACTAGGATCAAGGGTAATTGGGGATCAGCAACAAATGCTGGCCTTCTTAGAGACTTCCACATCCTATGTAAGACTAAAAAAAAAACATACAGGCCCAGTAACTGCCTCTCTAGGCATGCTCAGCCATCACTGATTCTGCCCTTCCGACATCTTCAGGCATTTAAATCAAGAGCAGACTCTGGGGAGTGCCATCGATCTGTGCCATACTGGTCCCTTGCTCGCTCTCTCCTGACCACAGTCAGAATCTGGTCCTACTGTTTAAGTGTAACTAGCCCGATCTGCCCTCTGTATCATTGCTCCTCCACCCAAGACTTCAGGAACAATGGTGCAGCACACTCATTTTGTCTCCTAAACTTCAACAGAGGCATAACCTGGCAAAGATGTGTCCTCCAACAATGATCTAATCTACAATTAAAAGAAAAACCTTGTGCCTATGGGCAAATGAGTTCTTACACAGTCATTAAGCTCTAGGACTGCAAAACCCACTTCCGCTTGTCCACTTCCACTTGGTCTTGCCCAAGCTCAGCCATGACCTCCCTCAAAGATCAGTGTCCTCCTCTCAGTCATTTTTAATCTTCCGGATTAATACTTCACCTTCCCCAAAATGCTTTGCCGTATCCTCAGCCCTCTTCCAAGATGATCTCAGACATGTTATTAGAATTTTAAGCAACCTGAAAAATCTAACTGTACCTCCCACAGATGTTGCCTGACCTGCTGAATATTTCCAGCATTTTTCCGTTCATGTATTATATTGAAAAGTATAGAGATAGGAAGCACAGCAGAAATACAAACAGATCAGCACACTGGCAACACTGCTAGTTTCTCAACTAGGCACTAAAGCCTGATATCAAGGATGTTACTCCCAGCCTGACTTCTGTGTGAAACACTTTTCAACGGTGTTGTTTTGCACATTGAGGCAGGAAAACCCGACACTATCAATTTTTCCACCTTCCAAGTTTGTCTTCAGATCACAGAATCACCTTGTGGTGGTAAGAGTAATCATTGTTATAATTGTGGTCATAATATGCAATTTCTATTTAGCAGAGAAAAAAAATGACTGGGTTTTTTGGTGAGGAGGGGAAAAGAGGTAAAAATCCCCAGCATAGTTACAGCTGGATGTCAACAAATACCCAATCTATATACAAGAAGTAAATTTATTTTTTGTTCTGAGCTTTGTCTTTAAAGCTTCCTAACAAAACATTGAAAGTTGCTACAGTGATGGAACCAACGTTCCCTGTAAATGATCTTTGTACTGCGGTGGGGTGGGGTGGGGGGAGAGGAGTTGACAGTAACCTGTTTATTTTAGCGCATGGTACTTTTTAAATTGCTGCATGGTCAAGCAGCATGCATCTTCGACAGAAATTAGGAATGAACACCTTTTTACTGTTTCAAATGGGGGAGGGGAAAATATCCCTTGGAACAAAATGAGCTGAAAAAGTCACGTATTCAACTTCAGCTGAAGTGACTCAAAAGCATCAATGGAAACACCAAACTGACCATTTAGAGAGTGCACATTTAATCCAATCAGCTAGAGAACGTGTCAATTAATAAACTTTCTTAATGGACAATGGGTGGAGATGTAGACCAAGTGGGTGGGTTCAAAACAGCGACACCTTCAAATAATAAAAGCAAATAAAGATGATCTGATTCATCGCAGAAAGCATATAATGTTCCTGCCTGCAGTGCCTACTATAACCAGTTTCTACTGCATGAGTCGTAAGTACACTCCCTTTCTTCAATATGCCAATCCTTAACACTAATATCGATTCAAATCTCAATATGCAGATTGTGCTTCACGATTCATTTTTTTGGATGCCCCAGAGCTGGTTTTTTGCTATGAAATATTGTACATATTAAACACTATGTTTTACTGGTAATACTTTGTTCACTTCAGTTTTAATTGCATCACAGCACCATCTACAGGAAAACTTCATCTATACTTACTCAACTGTGACTTCATGAAGCTTTGTGCATGCATCAGAAATTGTACGAAATTCATTTTATTGCCAGATGCATTTGAAGTTTGTAGGGATATATGAATGTAGAGTACTGCAGCAAAAGTAACTGATAAAAATCCTTAAAATGGATAGCATTAGGCTTGATCAAATTGCAAGTCACTCAGTGTAAGGTTCACACTTACATAAGATACTGAATAGAACCTGCATCTGTGCAATCATTTAATTCTGAGTTGTGTCACTGCCTCCACGGAATAGAGAGGGAACTAAGTCATAGAAGGGGAATAATTATTTTACTTTAAGTGAATTACATGAAAGCATCTCTTGAATACAACCGATGATCGAATTAACACAAAATTATTCGAGCATGTACGTCAAAATACAATACTCAGTAGAAATCAGTTGACATTTCTACCCATTGAATGGACTTATTTGCACATTTTCACACGTGCAGTAATATCAAACAACTGAATGCGAGACATTAAAGTAAATACTAACCTGTAAATGTAGCGGATCAAATTAATTGGGTGGTGAAGGTTGCTTCCACACAACAGAATTATGATGACAGTATAGGCACACTGACTGAATGCAACACCACAGTATATCAACACTGATGCTACAAACTGTAGGGTCCAGGTGAGCAGTTTTATACTGTGTTCATCTGATAATGGCCTGTGCCTTTCGCAAATAACATAACTAAGGCAACTAACCACAAAAAGGTAACCTATAAAGGGCAGGGTAGAAGAAACAGAAAAAAAAATATTAGAACTGGATGACCAGCTAAACATTTTTAGACTGATTAACTGATACAGATCCATTAAAAAGTTAGCAGAACAAAGAAATTAAGAGAAATATTTTGCTGAAGAAAAACAACATGCTATTGATGATTTTCATCTGGCATTCTCATCAGAGAGAAAATATCAAATTTCAAAGTAAACAACAATTTATATTGCATTAGAAAAGGATACTGATTAGTTAAGATATTGTCATGAAGAATGTACCAAAGATATACTGGTCTCATTTTTTTACTTCAGTGAAGGTACAATAACAAAATACGGCCCTTTCTTTTGCAAAACATAGGTCCCTGTGGTGTTTTTTTTTTCCAATTTCTACAGTACCAAACAATTAAGTAATACAATATATTTGATTACCAACTATCTTTTGTGTAAATACAAAATTTACAGGTGAAAGCTACCTGATTCACACTGCTAATATGCAGTAGCAACATGGGTGGGGTTCACCAATAACAGGATGCTGCTGTCAGCACTGGAAGCTACATTTATTAATGCATAGGGCTTTGTTTCTTGCAAACAGAAAGAATGTACGCAACATAGGCAGTAGCCACATTCTGGTTCAAATTTCAGGGCAATGCCCTGACCAGAGTCAACATGCCAGGTTTGAAATCTAAACAAAGCCTGGCAGTTAACAGTCAATCAACATTCACTGCTGCATTCTCATGGCAACATCTCTAAAATGGTCCACCTTGCCAATCAATCAGCATTCTCATAGCATATTTGTTGGTTTTCCCCTTTATTGGTATTCTTGTGAACTGTCCTGACAAATGCAAGACAAAAAGTTTGACAAAATTACTTTTCCGTAATACTCAAATTCTGTACAATTAATTAACCAATAATATTACAATTCTGCTTACCATATAAATATTTCCTGTATTGAGATTGATTTATAAGACACAAATAAATCAGAAATGCAGAGGTTGAAAAACTTGCAATCATCAGCAACAAGGAAGTTCTTCTCTATAAAATGAAATTGCATAAATAATATTAAATGGAAAAGAATAACTGATTTAACAACATTAGGTCCATTTACATATCTTTCCATCACATACACTCCCCTCCACAATACACAGCAGAGACCAAATCAATTTCTGGAAAAATTAAACTATGCACTTTAAGCTTAACACCATCAATCAGATTCTCCCAAAACTTAACAACGAGTTTCCTTCAAGAAAAATAATAAACCGGTAAATATTTTAAATTAAAAACAAACATATTGTACAAAGAGAATACCATGGGAGAAACTAGTAATATATACATATTAAAACTACATTAAAAAAAAGAGGTACTGCTATCCAAATCTGAACTACAGATATGAGTGTGTGTTTAAAATCTGATGTTTATTAAGTAAATCCTGCTTAAATAAACCAATACTTTTTACCAAAAAGTGACGAAGTGTTAGATTATCAGCTCCTATTTGTAAAAATAAGGAAGTACAGGTGAAGTCTGTGGCTGATCTCCTTCAACCAGCTGTGAGTACTTCTTTTCTCCCCATTGCTTGATAACATTTTAATTGCAGATTGATCAAGCAGGAAACATTATAAGAAAATAACGCCAATGTTACTACGATTGACAGGAAAATATTTGCATACAAAACATTAAAAGTCAAAACCCCAAGATGAAGATGCTTTCCAGTTGAGTGACAAAACTAATTGGTACACTGCACAATGTGTTTCCTTTTTACTTAAGTTGGTTTAGATTCATTTGAATTTGTTTTTCCTGGTTTCAGGTAGAGACACCACTATGAAAGAGTCAGAGTTATACAGAATGGAAACAGATCCTTCGGTCCAACTCATCTGCACTGACCAGACATCCTGAACTGATCTAGTCCCATTTGCCAGCATTTGGCCCATATCCCTCTAAATCTTTTTTATTCATGTACACATATTGTAATTAAATATTGTAGTTGTACCCATCTCCATGACGTCCTCTGGCATACATGCACCATCCTTTATGTAAAAAATTTACTCCTCAGGTCCCTTCTAAATCATTCCCCTCTCACCTTAAACCTACGCCCCCTAGTTTTGGAATCCCTTCCCAAGGGAGAAAGACCTTCCACCCTACCCATGCCCCTCGTATTTTACAAACCTTTGTAAGGTCACCCCTCAGCCTCCAATGATACAGGGAGACAAGCCCCAGCCTATTTAGCCTCTCCAAATAGCTCAAACCCTCCGTTAGAGACAGACAAAATGCAGACTACAATCAGGAACAATTTAGATAAAAGTTAACTTAAAACTTGAAGAGGAAACACTAGTTCCAACTAATTTGAACATTAGGTCATCAGCTAAGTATAGAAACAACAGAATTGGGCCGTTTAGAGAGCATTCTAATCCATTGAAAACGCTACCATGTCACAAAACTGGATAAGAAATATCTTTTGTTTCTACCTCCCTCGTGCTCTGGAAATAGACATTTTTATGATCACTAAGATGCATATATTTTGGTAACAGTTATATAGCATGTGTTTTAGTTCCTCACATGTGAGGACATGCATCATAATTCACGGCTACACAACATATACCTCATTTATATGGTTCTGACAAACAATCATACTTCCTTATATTAAATTTAAAATAAGCAGCATATGTATTCACTAGAGACATAACCTTAAAATCAAAGATGGTCAATGTGAGGGTGATATTAGCAAGCACATCTTCATAGAATTATAGAACGTTATGGAACAAAAGGAGGCCACTTGTCCTTTCACATCTTTGTTAGCTCTCTACATAAGAGATTAGTAAAAATTTGATGCTCTTTTCCATTAAAAGGCTGTTAATGGTAGGTTAATTGCAAATACAAAAACAAAAACAAATCGATAGATTTTTGGGAGTCAAGTGTGTTACGGTTTCCGAAGCAAAGGCAGAAAAATATCAGCTGTGATCTAATTGAATACCAAAAAGGCTCAAGTGACTGAATGGTCCATGTTTCTCATGAGTCACCATGTCCTTCAGTCAATGAAAGGATGGCAGTGCCACAACATGCAGTGTGGTCTAGGAGATGTCAGATGAACAAATACTTTGTTCAGTCTTCACCATAAAAACATTCCAGCAATATCTGTTAATTCGGAGGTGCAGGGGAGAGAGGAACTCAGTGAAATTACAATCATGAGGAGATAGCAGGAACTGCAGGTGCTGGAGTCAGAGTCAACACAGTGTGGAGCTGGAGGAACACAGCAGGTCAGGCAGCATCAGAGGAACAGGAAAGTTGATGTTTCAGGTCAGGACCCTTCCGGAGAACTCTCAGAATCACCAGCTCTGATGAAGGATCCCGACCCGAAACATCAACTTTCCTGCTCCTCTGATGCTGCCTGACCTGTTGTGTTCCTCCAGCTCCACACTGTGTTGACTCTTACAATCATGAGGGATGTGGTACTTGCAAACGGACTGAGCTTCTGGCTGACACATCTCTGTATGCTGAGGGACTTCATCTTGGGATCTTAAAGGAGGTGGTTAATGAGCTAATAGATGCATTGGTGCTAATTTTCTAAATTCCCCTCAATTCAGGAAAGGTTCCATCAGACTGGAAAGCAACAAATATAACCCCTCCATTCAAGGTGGAAGGGAGGCAAAAAGTATGAAAGTTTAGGCTGGTTAGCTTGATGTCTGCATGGAAAAATTGTTAGAATTGATCATTAAAGAGAGTATAGCCTAGCACTTAGAAAAACTCAAGGTAATCAGAAAGCGTGTGCATGGTTTCATCCAAGTAAAATCATTTTTAACCAATTTATTGGAGTATTTTTTTGAAGGAGTAGTACACACCATGGATAAAGGGAGCATGTAGAGGTACTATACAAGTATACTCTACTATACTTATAATATACATAATCCAGTGGCTTTTGATAAGGTGCTACATCAAAGGTTATTGTAGAAAACAAAAGGTCATGGCATGGGGGCACATATTAGCACAGATGGAAAATTGGCTGGCTGGAAAAGAAACAGAAAGTTAGAGGTCTGAGCTGGGGCCTTGTGCTTTTATGATTTACATGAAGGATTTAGATGAGTGGAGTGAAGGCATGGTAGCTAAAATTTATGTAGAACATAGAACAGTACAGCACAGGCCCTTCGGCCCACGATGTTGTGCCGAACTTTCACCCAAAACCTAAGGTCTATCTAACTTCCACCCCTACCTTATACTATCATCCATATGCCTATCTAATAGCCGCTTAAATGGCCCAATGAGGCTGAGGCCACTACCCTCTCCGGGGATGCATTCCACGCCCCGACCACTCTCCGAGTAAAGAACCTACCTCTGACGTCTCCCCTATATCTACCTCCACTCACTTTAAAACTATGTCCCCTCGTAATAGCTACCTCCACCCTAGGAAAAAGTCCCTGGTTGTCTATTCTATCTGTACCTCTGATCATTTTGTACACTTCTATCATCTCTCATCCTTCGCCGTTCTAAAGAGAAAAACCCTAGCTCTCTCAACCTTTTCTCGTAAGACCTTCCCTCCGTTCCAGGCAACATCCTGGTAAATCTCCTCTGCACCTTTTCGAACGCCTCCACATCTTTCCTGTAATGAGGCGACCAGAACTGGACACAATACTCCAGATGTGGCTGAACCAGGCTTTTATATAGCTGGAGCATAACTTCACGGCTCTTGAACTCGATCCCTCTATTTGCAGACAACACCGGAGATTGATAGGAAAGTACACTGCGAAGATGTAAGGAAGTTACAGTCAGATATAGCTAGGTTGAGCGGGTGGCCAAAAATCCAGCAGATGAACTATAATGTGGGAAAATGTCAAGTTTTCACTTTAACGATAAGAACACAAAAGCAGAGTATTATTTAAAGGAAGAGTAGTTGCAGAATCCCATGATGTGGAGGTAACGAGGTGTTCTAGTGCAAATCACAAAAGTTACAATGCAGGTACAGCGAGTAATCAAAAAGTGTAATGAGATGCTAACCTTTGTTACAAGAGGAATTGAACATTAAAGTAAGGATGTTATTCTACAGTTAAATAGGGCATTGGTGAGACTGCATGTTGAATACTGTGTGGAGCTTTGGTCTCTTTATTAACGAAAGGAATGGAAATGCATTGGATGCAGTTAGGAGGCTTACCGGATTGATACCTGGAATGAATGGGTTGACTACTGATGAGACGTTAGACAGGCTGCATCCGTTTACACTGGAGTTTAGAAGAGTGAAGGGCGACTTAATTGAAGCACAGAAGATCCTGAACAGCCTTGGCAAGGTGGATAAGGAAAGGATGCTTCCTCTTCTGAGTCAGTTCAAAACTAGGGGGCACTGTTTTAAAATTAGAGGTTGCTCTTTTAGGCAAAAATGAAAAGAATTTTTTCACTCAAATCATTGTGTGCAACTTTAGAACTCTGCCTCAGAAGGTGGTGAGACGGGGGTCTTTGAATATTTTTAAAACAAAAATGGCTAAATTCTTAGATAACAAGGTGTAGAGCTGGATGAACACAGCAGGCTTATTAGGCAGGTAAACCAATGGCTGTTGGAGGTAGATTGGAAGATGGAATTCAAAACACAAACAGATTAGCCATGATCTTACTGAATGGCTGCATAGGCTTGACGGCACAAATGTTCCACTCCTGCTTCTATTTCATATGTTTATATGGACGAGATCATCTGTGCTGCTGAGAAAACTGGGTATGTGAAAGGAAAACAGATTAGGCAGATGTTATGAGGTTAAGAGTTTCTTACTCGAATTATTCTTTTACAGATGTGGAGAAGGAGGACTAATGGTGCAAAGATTCCCAGAGTAAATCCTGCACAATAATTAAATAATTCATTCCTGCAAGACGAAAGAGAGATCAATTAAAAATAATGATATACGGTTTCAACAATTTGTAAAACAACTCATGTTACAGGAAACTCGGGCTCTTGTGGTAAAGTGCCAGTGCCCCTATCTCTAGGCCTGAGGTCCCACCTGCTTCAGAAGTGTGTCATAACATGTCTGAGCACCTTAATCAAAAGTATGTGTCACAGGAAACTCTTTTCTTTAGCCCCACCTTACCACATAAGCATTTACTTCAATATTTCAGAACGCAAGGTAACTAAATATTTTCAGTCATGGAAATGCACATCATTTAATATTTATACAGGAAGTGTGCAATGTAGCAAATTTAATTCTTCAAAATATATCTTTCTTCCCAATTATTGTTTCAATTTCTTTTATGATTTACGAAATGACTATGAACATTGGAAATCAATCATTTTTGGTTTAGTGTTAGCTGGTTGAAAATAAGGATAGCACTTGCATTAGGGTAACTAAAGGTAATGAATCCACTGAACTGTGGACACTTTTGTATTACAAGAAGATTAGATGCAAGTACCTGCTAATGGATTTTGCATAAACGAACAGGATTATTCCAGCCACAAACTGAAAAATCAGCTTTGGTTCGAATTCTGCAAGAGATACAGGTTACATCAAATTTAAATTGCTTGGGTTTTCACAGTTGATTATCCAAACATCAGTGCATTTGCCTCCAACACCCTTTTATTGTGGGGATATAGTTTTCTTTTCTTTAAAGCTGCATTGTGCTGTTGTTCCTGAAGAGGAATGCCTGAATTCTTCACAGAAGAGTATGAGAAAAAAATTGAAATAGCTGTGTGGGGATTGACGAGTCAGCCAAATACAGGGACATACTCTGCAACTGAAGCAGGAGCCCAGTGCTGTTATTTGTACAATGCACACCAAAATATAAATGGAAAGAATTGAAAGGAAACCAATGAACTAGATTTTACAGGTTGCTGTATTCCAGATTCTCCATGAGCTTACCCACTGAAAAGCTGGCTGTCCTGGAGTCATTTTACACTGGGAGCAGCGATAACTGTGCAAGGGTCAGGATGCCCACCCCCTTCTCTCTCTCCTGCCTTGTTTGTGTCTTGTATAGAACATTTGGCTGGATCCAACAGGAAAGGTGTGAGCCTGAGAGGGGTGACTATTCCAGGCAGCGGAGGCCAGCAGGTCAAAGCTTCCCAGTACATGGATGATGTCACCATATTTTGCTTGGTTTTGCAGACTCTTGAGCATCTGCAACCAGTTTGAATGGGCCTTGGGAGCCAAGGTAAATCGATGCAAGAGTGAGGCCATGTTCTTTGGGAACTGGGCCAACCGATCATCTAACTCATTCACAATCAGGACAGATTACCTGAAGCTGCTGGGAACATGGGTCAATGAGGCTGGGGTGTGTGCAAAATCTTGGGAGGAGCCAAGGTGAGACAGAAATTGGGCTTTTGGGTGTATTGCTCCCACTCTATTTGGGTAAAAACCTGGTCATCAGGCATGAGGCACTCTATCTGTTGTTGTACGTGGCGCAGGTCTGACCCATTCCCAGAACCTGCACCACTGCAGTCACCCGTGTCATCTTTCACTTCATCTGGAGGTGTAAGATGGACTGGATATGCAGGAACACCATGTACACAGGTTGAGATAAGTCGGTGGGGGGGGGGGGGGGGGGGGGGGGGGGGGGGGTGGTGTGGGGGATGCAATGTATGTACCCAATGTTGCCCTTATCCTGCAATATCAGAAATTGCTGGAAAGCTCAGTAGGTCTGGCAGCATCTGTGAAGATAAAATCAGAGTTAACGTTTCGAGTCCACTGACCCTTCCTCAGAACTCCCTTATCCTGATGGCCATCTTTGTGTGTGGCTGCATCATGCTGTGAGTAGACTCTCTGTACGCAAACACTAAGTGACACCACGTACTAAGGTTCTACCTGTCCCCAGTGTTGCGAAGGATGGGACTAGCATCATTGCCCCATGGAACGTTCCAAATAGTTGGACCATTCCTTATCACCTGTTCTTCATGGAGAAACTTGTAAAGAGAAACACCTTTGACCACAAGTCCATCAAGAAGCAGTCAGCACACAGTATCTGTGAGACCCTGCGGGAAAAGGAGAGAGTGGATCCTGTTGGGATCAGACTGTCAAAGTCATTTGGCAGAATGCCTTAACACCAGAACTTTCTGACAAGCATCAAAACATCATATGGCTGGTGGTGAGAACAGCATTACCAGTGAGATCCTTCATGTATGTCTAGGCTCTCTGTGACAGCACACACTGCCCTTGAAATGGTCGCAGTGAAGGCGGGGGTGGGGTGTACAGCATGTCACACATTTTCTTCTGGAATGTGCCTTTGCAAAGGAAGTCTGGAAAGAGATGCAATGGTTCTTGCAGAGGTGATGCAGGACTCTATGCTCGACAGGCTGTTCCTGGGACGCACACCCAGACAAACATCAACTGCGCCTAGAAAATCATCAATTTGGTGAAAGACACTCTTTGGTGTGTTGCAGACGGGCACATTCCAAGGTCCAGGACTACATGCCAAGGGATGCACTAAAGCTTGGGGCAGTAGCCGCCAAGGTGCAGTGAGGAAAAACCACTGTAAGGTCTTTCTGCCAAAGTTCAATGGGAATCCATTCAGTTATCGGATCCTCCCGATGCCTCAAATATATGTAAATATAATCCAGAACAAGTAAGAAATGCCTTTGATTTGTTTGTTTGGATACAGTCAAACTCCAATGTTTGTTTGTTTCTTCATATGCCATTGCACAGAACCAAACTGCTTTGGTGACTATGTATACAAAGATATTTTTATGAATAAAGTATAGTTTTGAAATTGAAATAAAAGAATTTCCACATCCTTCAGGGAAGTCCTGTGTTAGAGACCTGCTGTTCAATCTGATTGGCTGGCTGCTCTGTTGCCCCAGCAGTGTCAGGTTTGAGTGGTGTGGGCTGCTTTTGTGGAAACTGGGCTACTCATGAAGCAGATGTTATTCAGCGTGACTTAAAGGCAAATTCTAGGGTCCTGGTGGGCCCCACTGGCAGACCCCAATGAGGGGTGGCTGGAATTGGTTGCAGAGGCACAGAGGGACGATTAAAAGGGAACAAGACCATTGAGGTGACAAGGCTGTGGAGATGTCTCTGATTGCCAGAGGGGACCCCAAAAAGGTTGCTGTCCACATGAATCCCCGCCATGGCTGGCTTTAGTCCATACAATAAAAGATGCTGGGCTACTGACCTAGGGAATACTTTGCCAGTTGTAGGCAAAATAGCACAATGAAGAACACAAATGGACAACAACTGGGCTTAATGACTGCTGATGTCACCCCAACCTCTGTAAAATGGGAGACATGTTCAGGTCGATGGGAAACTGGTAGGAAGGTCAAACGCTGCATTTTAGAGGCAGCTGCCTTGCAACACACTGGCAGGGAGCCCTAAAACCTAGCCCAATTTATCTTTTTTGAGCCAGTCCACAGATTGTGCCAAAACACAAAACTGTAGGGGCTAAAAATCTGAAAACAAAAGCCTGGAAAGCACTGGAACAACAGCAGGTCAGATAGCTTCTCCAAAGAGAAAATGAAAGTAATATTTTAAATCAATGACCTTTCACCAGTTGTTTCATTCCTCACAGATTTGGCCCAACCTACTGAGTGTTACTTGTATTCTCTTTTTCTTCCACATGGTATACCGGTTGGTGTGTAGTCATGGTTTAAATCCAACATTGGTGCTATTCAGTAAGTTTGCCTGTTTAAAAATATATTTCCTCACAGTTCCTAAAATTCTCACAGATGTGTTTATTAATTCACAGATATTCTCAGTGTGAATTTGCAGTTTGTTTTAACCACACTGTGCGCATAGTCATATGAACTGAGAGCACAGGAGACTATTTGGCCTCTCATATCTATGCTGAGTTGCTAAGAGTGGCTTTGAAATGAATATTAGTGACTTGGGCTTATAAAGGAGTATAAAGTAAAAGCAAAATCAAGCCAGGGATTTTATCCATCATTGCTTAGTATGTTGTGGGCAATTTACACCTCAGGAAAGATGCAAATACTTTTGAAAATATTTGGTGGAGGTGTACCAGGAGAAGATCAAAGAAGAGAATGAGAAGTTGGAAAGAGCACATATGCTTAGCCCCATATCCCCTCTTTTCTGCAATCCTGCGTTTTCCAAAGTATCTGTCTAAATCATTTCTAAAATTATTTTTGAAATCGGCTCACATGGACTGATCCAGATACTGATAAGAGTGAAAAAATATCCTCTTCATTTCTCCCTAGATCTTTACCCAAGCATTTTGAATCCATAACTTCGAATTAATGCCCATTCATGAGGGAACGTTTATCCTCCAAATTTCTTATGAAAACACCTTTTCATCTTGACAACTTCATTAGGTCACTTGTTAGCCAATTCTTCCCATTTCTTCTTATACCGATTGTTCCTTATCCTTAAAATGATTCTGATAAACATCCTCTAAGCCTTTCTGAGGCGATTACATATTTCTTGAAGGGTAAATGGTCCATAACATTGTAGTCAAGGCCCAAACAATGATTTATATATAAAGTTTACCATGACCTTGTTTTATTTTATATTTCTCTGTTCGTAAACCCAAGTAACTAACACATTAAAAACACCTTATGAAATCACCTTTCTATCTTTAAAGATTTGCAAATGCCAGGTGTCTCTGCTCATCCACACTTTCACTATTATGCTATTTCTAGTACATTATTTTTCCATATTCATTCCTCCCCAGGTGCATCACTTCACAATACTCCTTATTGAACATCATCTGCTAACCTATCTTCAATTAACTATCTTCATATAACTAAACCCTTCACGATCATCTACTTTATGAAGTTTTATATCATCTGCAAACTTTATAATGCTGCACCCTGCATCCAGGTCTAGTTTGTTCATGTAAGTTGAAAATTGTAATATAACCAAAACTGACCCTTAGAGAACATGACTACAAAACATTTCTCAGCGTCAAAAATTTTCATCCCTCACCACTGTTTTCTTTTTGTCACTCAGCCAATTCTGTATTTATGTGAATTCTTGAACTTCATCCCAAAGGCTTCTATTCCTCTTAGTGAGCATCTTGTGTGGCACTTTGTCAAATATCTTTCAAAAGTCCATCTATCTAGTATATGATCTTGATCAGTCAGCACAAATAATTTAAATAATTCAATCAATTTTGTCAAGCATAATTTACCTTTAATAAGTCCATGCTGGCTCACCTTGATTAAGCCTCACTTGTCCAAACAGAAGTTAATTCTGTCCAGATAATTTTTTCAAATAAATTTCCCACAATTGATACTAGGCTGATTCGCCCTATGTTCCCTGAGTTTTGCTGTCTCCACTATTTATAATAATGGCAGAACATCAGCACCCCTTCAGCCCTCTGGCATTGCTCCTATTTCCAACCAGAATTGAAAGACTGACCAAGATGTAATCAACTGACCTAATGTCTCATGTGGCTGAATGTCATATTTTGTCACAGAACACTCGTTTAGAGCATCTTGGAATGCTTTACTTCATTAAAAGCACTATACAAACATAACTAGTCTTTGCTCTATTTTGCACAATATGGGCACTGGTACCTCAAGTAATACCACTCATTCTTTCTCTTTATTTCTGTATGTTTAATTATAAGGGCCATCACAGTATTGTGGGGAGGGTGGGGGTGATTTAAAAATATTGGAAAATGTATGCACAATTGTGCCTTGTATGGGGAATTACCTTTTCCAATTCACTTATTTTCATAATTGATACAAGTAGCATGGAGACAAGGAACTCTCACTGGAGTAGCGACGAAAGTAGAGTTAATAGTAAAAATGTTCATAATCGTAGCCACAATCAAACTCAACAAAACAGCAAAAATGATAAACTAATCTTAAATCATGGATATAGCTTCAATCAAAATTCTGTTATGGAAGTCATACATAGCAAAATCAAAAATAGAATGATAAAGTAGCAAATAACATTAAAACTTACGCTGCCTTTTTACTGTAACGGTGTATATTGTATCAGGCAACTTTGGCTTTACTTTGAAACAGGTTTTACGATCACAGCATTCAATATTTATGATGAATTCAGTAGCTGGTGAATTTGAAGATGATATAACTTGATAGTAATAATGTTTAATGTAGTCTTTCAGTGTGTCTGGTTCATGAAAATAACTTTCTTCTGAAGGGTAGGTAAGCTCCATTAAGTCGGAACTCTTTACATTCACCTATGAAGAAAAAATATTAGCTTTAAGATTAGATCATGCTTTTGTTGAAACTTCACCAATAGGCAGAACAAACTCTCCAAATCTAAAGTAGTAGTTGTAACACAATGCAGAATTAAAATAATCAAATAAAGGGTACGTTGTGTTTTCCAAGATACGCAAACAAAAAACCCAGCAATTAGCTACTTCCGGCCTTGATTTCAGTTTTCATTGATTACATACAAACATACAAACTAAGAACAGCAGTAAACCATTCAGCCCCTCAAATCTGTTCTGTCAATTGATAAGATCATTCCTGATCTAATTGTAATCTCAAATCCACGTACCTGCTCACCCTGATAATATTTCAACCTCTTGCTTAATAAGAAGCCATCTACCTCTGCCTTAAATATTTTTAAGAATTCTGTTTCCATGGCCTTTTCAAGGAGAGAGTTCCAAAGACTCATGACACTCTGAGAAAACATTTTTGCCTCATTTCTGTTTTAAAGAGACAAACCCTGATTTTTAAACAATGATTGCAATTTCGAGATTATATCACAAGAGGAAACATCCTCTCCACATCTACACTATCAGGACTGTTCAGGAATTTATATGTTTCAATCAAGTCATCTCTTACTCTTCTAAACTCCAGTGGATACAAGCCTAGCCTGTCTAACTTTCCTCATAAGATTGATAATCTGTCTATTCCAGGTATGAGTCTAGTAAACCTTCTGAGAACTGCCTCGGATGCATTTACATTGTTCCTTAAATGAGGTGACCAGTTCTGTGCACAGTACTCTAGATATGGTCTCACTAGTGTCCTGTATAACACATGCATAACCTCCATAGTTTTGAATTCAATTCCTCTTCAGATAAATTATATTATATTAGTTCTCCTAATTATTTACTGTTCTTGCACACTATACAAAGATAAAGCTGAAGCATTCGCAAGAATCTTCAGCTAGAAGTGCCCAGTGGATGATCTAGGCCGGTCCCCTCCAATGGTCCCAGCATCTCAGATGCCAATCTTCAGTCAATTTGATTCATTCCAAATCATATCAAGAAACGGTTGGAGGCATTGCATACTGCAAAGGCTGCGGGCCCTGACAACATTCCAGCAATAGTACTGAAGACTTGTGTTCCAGAACTTGCAATGTCCCTAGCCAAACTGTTCCAGGAAGCTACACCAATGACCATAAAACATCTACTTACAATGTAGAAACTGCCCAGATATGTCCTATACAGAAAAAGCAGGACAAATCCACCCCATAAGTCTACTTCAATCACCAATAAAGTGATGGAACAGTGTTATCAAGCAGCACTTGCTTAGTAATAACGTGTTGACTGTTCTGCCAGGGCCTCTCAGGTCCTTACCTCATTATAGTCTTGGATCAAATATCGACAAACAAGCTGAATTCCAGAGATGAGAGTAATTGCCCTTGACATTAAGGCTGCATTTGACCGAGTGTGGCATCAAACAGCCTTAGCCAAACTGGAGTCAATGGGAATCAGGGAGGTTGGCAGTTCTGACAAAGGGTCACTGAACTTAAAACATTAATTCGTTTTTCTTTCAACAGATGCTGCCAGACCTGCTGAGATTCTCCAGCAGTTTCTCTCTTTGTTTCAGATCACCAGCATCCACATTTTGTTTTATTTCAGAGTAGTTTGTTGGTTGTAGGATGGCCATAGTCCATAGAGACTCAATCACTGCCATAATTTATAATAATATCTGGTGCATTGAAGAACACCTGATTGTAAATTCTATTGGGATGTTTTATAGCTCCAAAGACAGGCTATAAGTGTATGCACATTATGATAGTGTAACATTGAGATACATAGTGTGATGGATGTATGCACTCTCCTGATGACCCTCTTCACTTGTTTCACATTCGTTAACAGAATTAAGCTCACAAATACAGCATTGCTTAATCATTTTGCTGTATTCACAGGAATACACTTGCATATCTAAATTAGGAATTTTCATACACTGCAACATAATGTATTGTCAGAACTTTAAAGAGTTCAACTGCGGTCAACTATGGCAACAAATAGGTCTTGTTGTGATACTTTTCTCTTCTGATTTATAAACAAATTAAATGGTTCAAGGGTTTTGTCACCCCTATCAAACCTGCATTTTGCTACTATCTACATTTGTTAGTAATGTGTAACTGATACAGCTCATAACGCGGCACAATCAACAACTCTAAAGTGTATTTTTAAGTGTACTTATTTGTATGGATTTGGTGCTATTTCACCAATATTTGTAGTTAATATATGTGAAATAAGTAGGTAACAAACAAAAGACTAAAAAGAAATGTTGCTACATTTGATGAGCATTAGTTTACAAACAATGTGACTATTTAACATAGTTATAAAAATTGTCAGGCTAAGCCAATTTTCCAGGAGATTATTAAACATGTCATTGCACAGAACGATTTCAACATAAGAGGTGCAGTCAAGCCGTTATGTCTGTGCTGGCTCACTGACTTAAAACAATTCACCTCATGCAATTCTTCCTTGTTCTTCCTGCAACCTTGCAAATTCATCCTTTAAAAATAATAATTAAATTCCCTCTTGAATGTATTGATTGAACCTGCCTCCACCAACCTCTTACCGTTGCATTTCAGATCATAAACACTCATTGACTGAAAATCCTCTGTAGAAACGTCAGATCCTTTAAGTATTCCTGTGAGACCAAAATACCTACCAACTAATGGAAGACCCTGGCCCATGACCAATTAAAATAGAGATGTAGCAAACATATCAAGAGTTCTCATCAGGAACATGCAGAGGTGAAGTTAAGCTGCTGGAGGAGTCACACAAACCTCCAAAAAGAGATAGGCCTGACCCTTCAAGCACCAACTACCCTGCACATGACAGAGTCTGCAGTTTGGGCATTAGATTCTGAGATGACTGATAAATCTATCAAACTGGAGTAGAAGCAAGTTACTCTCAAATTCAAGGAGATGCCTAAACAGAATCTTTTATACACAAATACATGTATTTTAGTGATTGGAGTACATTGTTATTCAAATAATTTGCTGCTATAAGTTATCACATCGGAAAAGATAAAAAAGATGCTAAGTTCATCATTATTTGACTGAAAAATCCAGGTATCTTTCAACCACAAATGATCTTTTTGATTCCATATTCTATAACTATACTATTCTATAGCTCTAAAACACTTGTTTCTTTTTCTTTTTATTCATTCACAGGATGAGAGCATCACTGGCTAGGGCAGCATTTATTGCCCATTCTTAACTGCCAAGAGGGCAGTTAGAGTCAACCACATTGCTGTGGGCCTGGTGGGCCAGATCAAGTAAGGATGGCAGTTTCCTTCCCTAAAGGATATTAGTCAATCGGCAGTGGATTCATGGTCATCCTTAGATTCTTAATTCCAGATTTTTAGTGAATTCAAATTCCACCATCTTCTATGGTGGGATTTGAACCGGGATCCCCAGAACATTACCTGGGTCTCCAGATTAGCAGTCCAATGATAATACTACTAGGCCATTGCCTCCCCATTGTAAACAGTAAAACAAAAACACTGAATCAAAGTTCTTTTGATTGTTGGGACATCTTAAAGGGTGTTGAAGCATTCAGGTCTTGTAACAAGATTAACTGTAAGTCAATCACACTCAGGAATGATATGTTGGGTGTTGCAATTGCCTTCAGAAATAATATAGTATAAATGAAATATTTGTACTAAACAGTCCAGCGATTGTTGTAATTTGTCATGCTCAGAAAACATAGGTTCTTCAAGGTCATTCAGTGAATGGGAAACCCCTCGACTAATTTTTAAAGTTCCACAAATTATGAAAGATTTGGAGTAAGCAAACTGTGAAGGACTCTACTATTTGATTAATTGGTAATAAAAAAGTGAAGGATCATCACTGAAAGAATGAAGGAGACTGGAGATTTTATATGGGTCATTGCAGTTCGGAGTATTTTACCAGCCATTAATGAGAAAAAAGTTATGTATTATGTAATTGAACAAGTATTTGAAAACATAAAAAATGAAAATTTTTGCAGCAAACAGAAGTTCTTATAAAAAACAATTATGAGCTGCAGTATAATTATCTATCAGTGGGGTATGGTGGCTTAATGGTTATGGTACTGAATGGATAACCCAGAGGGTTGGATTCTGGATTTATATATTCAGAAATACGAGTTGAAATCTCACCACACTGGTCAGAGAATTTCAGCACTAACCATTGAATAAAAATCATCTGAAATAGACATGAGTGTCAGCAGCTGGACTGATAGTAAATCCCATCTGGTTCTCAGCAATCTAGCTGTTGACACTAGAACTAAGGATGTATCCGGTGTAGATGGATAGCAGCACTTCAAGAAGACAGCTCACCACCACTTTCGCAAGGCAAATTAGGAATGTATAACTAATGCTGGCCTTGTTATCACCACTCACATCCCATGAAAGAATTTTAATGCCCTTTGGGATTGGTTTTTTAAAAAATCTTTTATTACTTTGATCTGGCCTATTTGTTATGCCAGACCCACATCAATGTGGTCAATTAACCACCATTTGAAATGGCCTAGCCAACAACTCAATTTTGTTTCAAAAGGTTGATACCTACTACCTTTGTAACTGCATTTAGGGTTGGGAAATAACTGCTGCTCTTACCTTGAAGAGAAGTGGGAAAGATCCTTAGTACCAGTGGCACGGTGGTTCAGTGATTAGCACTGCTGCCTCACAGCGCCAGGGACCCAGATTCGATTCCACCCTTGGTCGACTGTCTGTGTGGAGTTTGCATCTTCTCCCCATGTCTGCGTGGGTTTCCTCCGGGTACACCGGTTTCCTCCCACCAGTCTAAAGATGTGAGGGCTAAGTGGATTGGCCATTCTAAATTGCCCATAGTGTTCAGGGATGTGTAGATTAGGTGGGTTATAGGGGATGGGTCTAGATGGGATGCTCTGAGGGTCAGTGTGGACTTGTTGGGCCGAAGGGCCTGTTTCCACACTGTAGGGATTCTATGATCAATACATCAGAATTTCACTTTAGAAATACAGTCACTGTCTCCTAAAATTGATCTATTTTTCTGTTGTGCCCTTGTACATTGTTATTATTTTTAAATTCATGTTAACATTGGCTATGCCTTTTTCCTTACCTCAAGATGAGGCAAGTACTCAGTTATTTTGTAATTCAAGGCTTATGAGAACCACATACTGCATGTTACCTTGACTGTTGACCAAGAATCCATGAAGTTAGGCTTTTGAGAAAATGCATAACAAAAATCCTTCTCTCCATTTTCATAGTATACTTCATCTTCGTTTACCATTTCTGCAATAAAAAACAGAGTGCAGTAACAACTTCACATTATTTTATCACTCCTTTTTGAAATTTTAAGGTTGAAATGCTGTGACAAAATATTTATCTTTCTTCTAACATAAAATGCCTATAATATTAAACAATAATATGACTGAAGACATTTTCCCTAATTAAATTTGAAGCAGGCCAGATCATTTACTTTGCATTTAATATATAATTAAAGTTTAAAAATTCTAAGCTCTAACAGATTTCTAACTACTGCCACTTAACAGTATCTCCCAATTATTGCATTGTGGTCAAAAACGAAAGTTGCTGGAAAAGCTCAGCAGGTCTGGCAGTATCTGTGAAGAAATCAGTTAATGTTTCCGTCCGGTGACCCTCGCATTGTTGTTTTGTATTTTATACCTTGTAGGCCTATTTACATTATTTCCCAGTTGTGCGCCTCCCTTGCTAGGGGGATGCTGTGCTGTGAACTTTGATCTGAGTTTTGTTTTCATCGGGACTGTGGAACTTTCACTGTAGCTTTCTGCTTCCACTGGCATGCACGGAAACCAGTTATATTTTCACGTGAGTGGCACTTCACTTTTCAGTTATACTTAGTACCGTTCCTGATATACTCTTCTACACCACTCAATGAAACCATTACTTTGACCCTCGACTACATTCTAGAAATATCCCATATCTTTCTGTTAAGTAATGATGCCTCTAATTTACCTTTGCCATTGACACTTGCTTATTGTAATACATCGTGCATTAGCTACATGGTTTACTTTCGGCTTTCCGCTCTAATTTTCATTCAGCGTCCCACTTGCCTCCCACATCCCCAAGTTAAGATATATTGAAACGTTACTGGTGTACTCCATTCCTAAGCCACTGAACAGTATCTAGGATGTAAGTTACGCAAGGGATATGGGGGATGGGGTGGAGAGTAAGCGCTGTACTTAAGTCATTGGAATCTGCCAGAATGGGCCACCCTATCCCTGTCACCATGCACACGTTTTGTAGATCATACACACTGCTGCTACGGAGCATCGGTGTAGAAGGAGTGGATATTTGTGGATGTCGACCCAATCAAATAGGCTGCTTTGTTCTGGATGGTGTCAAGCTTCTTGAACGTTGTTGGAGATACACCTATCCAAGAAAGTGGGGAGTATTCCAGCACGCTGCTGACTTGTGCCTTGTACATGATGGATTTCTGAGGAAGGGTCTAGGCCCGAAACGTCAGCTTTCTTACTCCTCTGATGCTGCTTGACCTGCTGTGTTATCTCTTTGATTTGCAAATTGGCTTTTTAATAATTATCTGAAGATCGAGCCTGAGCGCGGGCACATTGAGATAACAAAATACATCCGGTCGTGGCCAAAATGAATTTCTACGGCCATGAAATAAACGTTGCATATGGAGAGGGTGGTGAAGGAGACAAATCGTTGCTCTTCTCAAACCTGTGTACCTGGGAATACGCCAGTCCACAACGAGGGTGGCTGCGGACTGTCCCCTACCGCCCAAGTTTGCAGCTCCTCCTGGTGAGGGTGCTGCAGTTCGGCCAGGATTCGCCACCTTTAGACTGAAAGTTTAAGCCGCGCTGCGATACCTTGGGGCACTGCCGCCGCTCCGTTCACCAGAGCGACCGACGTGCAGAGCCAGGCACCCAGGACGCTGCCGAGCCTCCACAGCCACATTACGCCTCCCTGTCGCTATTCCCGGGAACGTCGGCCACAACAACCCAGGCTCCTCTTTCCCCCCGCTCACATATACTTTCGTTTTCTCACCGCCTCTCTGGAGCCGCATGCGCCTTGTCTTTGGACAAATCTGCCTGGTTACTGGCTGAGATTTTGCTTCTGTTTTGTGGACAATCCCAACAGTGCAGGAAAATCTTAAAGAGCTTCTTGGAGTTTAAGGTTAGTCGTCAGGAGACAGCTTGTTCAAGCTAGCAGGTAAATCATTCAAAATTTCTTTTTAAAAGCCTTTACACCTTTATTAATCATTAAAATGACCGAAGATTTGGGGGGGAAAACAAGCTTTGTCCGCACAGAGTGAGCGGAAACCTGTATTCATATCATCAAACATACCGGAATATAAAAAAAACTAAAGTTGGCAACCCGAAACTTCAGTCGGTAAGTTGCTGGGGCAAATTGTTGGTGGTTTGTGGGGGGTGGGGGGGAGGGGATGCAGTTGGACTTCAACCCATTGGTCATTGAAAAGCAGGGCAATCACTCATGGGTGTAATTATTTTATTATTTTGATTGGCAAACTAACTAGCGAAATGTCACAGGGATGAGTGATTCATGGCTAGATTAATGACATGGGTGAAGGGATCAATGGCATGGAGAGGAGGCTACAAAGCATGTTGAGGGTGTGAGTGGGCAAACTCAAAGGCAGATGGCATACAATATGGGATATAGTGAGGTTATTCCAGTTTGGAATAAGAGATAAAGCAGAATTGCATTTGAATGGGGAGTAGCCACAGAATTCTGCAGTACAGGGGGACCCGGTGTGTACATTTTCATTAAAAAGTCAGCATGTAGATAGAGCAAATATTTACAAAGGCAAACAGAATATTTGCCTTTATTGCATAGATAATGGAGTATAGCAGTAGGGAACACTTGCTATAAACAAAAACTGAAGTTGCCTGAGTAACTCAGCAGGGCTGGTGGCATCTGTGGAGAGAAAACAGATTTTAAAAATTAATTCACGAGATCTGAGTGTCACTGGCCGGCCAGCATTTATTGCATGTGCCTACCTGCCTTTGAGAAGGTGGTGGTGAGCTTCCTTCTTGAACTGCTGCAGTCTATATGGTGCAAGTTAGGGAGGGCATTCCAGGATTTTGACCCAAAATAGTGAAGAAATGGTGATTATATTTCTAAGTCAAGGTGATGAGTGGCTTGGAGGGGAACTTACAGGTGATGTATCTGCTGCCCTTGTCCTTCTAGATGGAAGTGGTTAGACAGGTTTGGAAGTTGCCGTCTTTAAAGACTTTGGCAAATTTCTGCAGTGCATCATCGTAGAATCATAGAATCCTACAGTGCAGAAGAAGGCTGTTCGGCCCATCAAGTCTCCAAAGAGCATCCCACCCAGACTCACTTTCCCTCCACCCTATCCCTGTCACCATGCACACATTTTGCACACATTGCGTAGATCATACACACTGCTGCTACTGAGCATCGGTTTAGAGGGAGTGGATATTTGTGGATGTGGTCCCAATCAAGTAGGCTGCTTTGTTCTGGATGGTGTCAAGCTTCTTGAATGTTGTTGGAGATACACCCATCCAGGAAAGTGGGGAGTATTCCAGCACGCTCCTGACTTATGCCTTGTACATGGTGGATCAACTTTGAGGAGTCAGGAGGTGAGTTGCTCTTCACAGTATTTCCTAGGCTTTGACCTGCTCTTGTACCAACTGTGTTTATGTGGTGAGTCAGTTGAGTTTCTGGTCAATGGTAACCTCAAGGATGTTGATAGTGGTGGATTCAGTTATCGTAGCACCTTTAAATGTCAAGGGGTGGTAGTTAGATTGTCTCTTGGAGATGGTCTTTGCCTCCTATTTATATGGAGCAAATGTTACTTGCCATGTGTCAGCCCAAGCCTGGATATTGTCCAGATCTTGTTGCATTTGAACATGGACTGCTTCAGAACTGAAGAGTTGCGAATGGTGCTGAACATTGTGCAAACAGCGAACATCTCCACTTCTGACCTTATGAAAGAGGGAAGGTCATTGATGAAACAGCTCAAGGAGCTGGTTAGGCTGAGGACACTATACTGCAGTAATTCCTGCAGACATGTCCTGAAACTGAAATAACTGACACCCAACAACCATAACCATCTTTCCGTGTGCCAGGTATGAGACTAACCAGCAGAGAGTTTGCCACTGATACCCATTGATTCTAGTTTTACTAGGGCTCCTTGATGCCACGTTCAGCTGAATGTGGTCTTGATGTCAACTGCTGTCACTCTCATCTCACCTCTGAAATTCAGCTCTTTTGTCGATGTTTGAATCAAGGCTGTAATGAGGTCAGGAGCTGAGTGGCCCTGGAGGAACCCAAACTGGGTGTTGCTGAGCAAGTGCTGCTTGATAGCACTGATGACACCTTCCGTCACTTTATGAACAATTGAGAGTTGACTAATGGGGCAGTAATTGGCTTGGTTGGATTTGTCCTGAATTTTGTGTACAGGACATATCTGGACAATTTTCCAGATTGTTGGGTAGGTGCCAATGGTGTAATTGTACTGGAAGAGCTTAGCTTGGAGAACAGCAAGTTCTGGACCACAAACTTTCAGTATTATTGCCAGAATGTTATCAGTGCCCATAGCCTTTGCATTATCCACTGCCTCCAGTTGTTTTTTAATATCATGTGGAGTGAATCAAATTGGCTGTAGTCTGATCTCTATGCTACTGGGGATCACTGGAGGAGGTTGAGATCGATCATCCACTTGGTATGTCTGGCTGAACATGGCTGCAAAAGCTTCAGCCTTATCTTTTGCATTGATATGTTGGGCTCTTCCATCATTGAGGGTGGGGATATTTGTGGAGCATCTTCCTCCACTGAGTTGTTTAATTGTCCACCACAATTCACGACTGGATGTAGCAGGACTGCAGAGCTTACACCTGATCTGTTGCTTGTAGGATCACTTAGCTCTGTCTATCACTTGCTGCTTATGCTGTTTGGCATGCAAGTAGTCCTGTTTGGTAGTTCCACCAGGTTCATCTTTAGTATGCCAACTGCTGCTCCTTGCATGCCCTTCTACACTCTCCATTGAACCAGGGTGATCCCTTAGCTTGATGGTTATTGTTGAGAGGGGCCATGAGGGCTGGGCCATGAGGTTGCAGATTGTTCTGGTGTACAATTCTGCTGCTGTTGATGGCCCACACTGCCTGATGGTACCCAGTCATGAGTTGCTAAATTTGTTCGAAATACATCCCAATTAACAGCGTGATAGTGCCACACAGGATGGAGATATTCCTGATGTAAAGGCAGGCCTTCAGCCCTAAAGGACTGTGCAGTGGTCACTCTTAATGATACTGTCATAGACAGATGGCTCTGCAGCAGACAGATTGGTAAGGATGAGGTTAAGTATGTTTTTCCCTTTTGTTGGTTCCCTCACCACCTGCTGCAGACCCAGTTTGGCAGCTATAATCTGTAGGAGCCAGCCAGCTCGATCAGTTGTGCTGCTGCTGAGCCACCCTTAGTTGTGGACATTGAAATCCATTATTAGTACGTTTTATGCTCTTGCCACCATCAGTTCTTCCTTCAGATGTTGTTCAACATGAACAAGCACTGATTCATTAGCTGAGGGAGGATGGTACATGGTAATCAAGGAGGTTTCCTTGCCCATATTTAACCTGAAGCTATGAGACTTCATGGGGTCCGAAGTCAATGTTGAGGATTCCCAGGGCAACTCCCTCCTATCTGTATACCACTGTTCCACCACCACTGCTGGACCTGACCTGTCTGTGGGACAGGACATATCCGAGGATGGTGATAGTGTTATCTGGGACATTTTTTGTAAGGTATGCTTCTGTGAGTATGGCTATGTCAGGCTGTTGCTTGCCTAGTCTGTGAGACAGCTCTCCCAATTTTGGCACTAACCCCCAGGTGTTAGTAAGGAGGGCAGTTGAGCGTCAACCACATTGCTGTGGGTGTGGAGTCACCTGTAGACCAGACAAGGTGACGATGGCTGGTTTCCTTCTCTGAATAAGCCAGGTGGGTTTTTTTTGACAATGGTTTCATGGTCATCAGTAGATTTTTTTTTTCTAATTCCAGACCTTTTTTGTTTTTTGAATTTAAGTTCCACCATCTGCCATGATGGGATTCAAACCTGGGTCCCTAGAACATTAGTTGAGTTTCTGATTAATAGTCTAGTGATAATAGCCACGAGTCTGTCACCTCCTCTGTTCATATTTCAAGTCCAGTAACCTCCTTTAGAGCTGAAGAATTCTTGCTACAACTGTACTGGGCACTGGTGGCATCAGACCCAGGTAATGTGGGCAATTTTGGTCACTTTCCTTGAGGAGGAACATACTTGCTTTGCAAGCAGTTCAGAGAAATTTCACCTAAGTAGATTTTGGGGCAGGGATGTTGCCTTGAGAGAAAAGACAGAGCAGATTTGGCATATACCCATTGGAGTTTAGAATGTAAGGTGACCTTCTTGTACAAGACAAGATACTGAATAACTGTTCCCACGTAGGGCAAGGACAATGTTTTCAGTTATAGGGATTCTAGAACCAGGGAGCACAATTTTAATAACATTTAAGACACATATTTAAGGAGAAATTTCTTATCTCAGGGGGTCATTCGTCTACATCATCTTCTTCCCCACCACACACTATTTATTTTTTAATCCGATATCTGTTCAGATATGCTATGACAACCTCTGCAGCAGGTGGGAATTGAGCCCAAACCTCCTAGCTCAGAAGTCGGGACACTAATATAGCACCATGAGAGGCCCCAGCATGCATTGGATGCTGGGTCATTGAATATATTCAGGCTGAGTTAGACAAATGTTCAATTCTCAAGGAAATTAATGCTTATTTGGGCAGGCAGAAAAATTAGGGCACAATCTGATCCTCCACAATCTTATTGAATGGGAGAACTGACTCAAGGGATCGACTGGTTTGCTACTGTACCTATTTGTTATGTTCGTATGGCCATTTACCATTATTAGTTCACTTGTTGGACAAGCCTTCTGCATTTCCACACTGAAACATTTGTGGTATGCTGAAGAAGGGAACAGCCCAAATATGCACCATATGTTCTTTCCACAGATGCTGGTTGTTCTGTGGGTTTCTTGCATTCATATTTACATTATTTGCAGCTTTTTGTTTTTAATTTGAGTGCCCAGTTGGAAGCTTTGGCCTGTTCAAATTGAAGTTGTTGCCTTCAAACTGTGCAGAAGGTGGGATGTTTATTTTGTTGATAATAGTGTTGTCAATTCTGGTTGGAGGCATTCCGCAAGATTTAATCATATGACATTTAACCACACAATGTCCGGTCATGCAGCACCTGTCATGTAATAACTGAAAACGTCATTGCATCACTCTTCCTATTTCATTAGACTTGAATTCTGTGCAAAACTGTCAGCTCTATACTGGGAGCTTCAGTCAAGGCAGATTTCTACATGGACTTCAAGCTTCAAAACTGGCTGTGCAGATCAACCTGAATTAATCAAAGAAGTTGGAAAAAGTACTTCTTACATCATCCTAAACTCAGTTTAGCACCAACATTCGTAAATCCTTTCCTGACTTTGGACTCAAAAGGGGAGATTTCATAGGATTATAGATTTGATCTGTGGTGCTAGGTTTGACAGGCATGGATCAGCAATTGCTTCACAATGTTTCAATCAGCTCATTTATCTACACATCATGTAGATATCTGTGTCTGTATAATGCACTGACACAGCAAGACAATTGTAGATTGTTGTCTCCCAGCTTTAGCTACTCTGACTCAAAACCTTTGATGGAAATATATGTGGATAAAAACATAAATAAGTAAGTTAAGTGGACCTTTATAAAGATATAATTATATTTAAAAAAGCTTTCTAAACCACATAAATGTCACTCCACTCCCAGTCAATATGTGTTGCCACACTATTTGTGTCATCTTTTTCTCATTATTGGTTCCCACGTCCATACATATAATAGCTCAGATTTAGCATTAGGAATAACAAACGTTCACCATTATTAAGATGCAAGACAGCAATTTGCAGTGTTTTCATAGTAGCCTGCTGCAACCATCTCCTTCACTTCACTAAGTCTAAGGGCATTGATTTACAACAGTAGGAGAAAACCATCAACAAGTCTTTATGAGAAGTGCCTCTTGTTTAAAAAGGGGGTAGTTTATTGGATGATGGCAATCAGGTACAAGTTTAGGTGAGACACTCATGAGGTTACTGGGAGTCCTAAGAATATAGATTTTTTTTTCACTTGATAAAGATCCTAAGATGTTTTTCCTTCAACCATCCCAGTCCTTATGATGTTGTCAGACAGTGTGGAGCTTAATTCAGTGTCTGAATATAGAACCTGTACCTGTGCAGTTAAATGTAGTGTGTTACTGTCTGAGCTGCTCCTTTCCTCCACAAGTTTTGTTAAACCAGTAGCTACATTTACACTCATACAATGGCATGAATTTATGGTAGCCACTAAACAGCCAGGAAAAAGGGGATTGCCCATTCAATTTTAAGGAAATTTTGGGCTTTTTTTCACTCATTCGTGGAATTTGAAAATTGTTGGCAAGATCCGTATTTGTTGGGCATTCCCAATTGCCTTGTGAAGATAGTGATGAGGGACTTTCTTGAATTGTTATGATCTATTTCATTTGCCAAGAGTGCCCAGTACAGGAGGAGTTCCAAACATAATAGGTTTTAATTACTAACGAACAATCTTTCTGCCTTGAAAGAAAATACTTTTACAAATGTGCAATCCCATTCTTTCGTATTTTAGTTATTTTGTTGAAGATTCTTTGTTTTTCATTCTGACTCTTTTATCTCTCCCTCTCTTAACTCCATCATTTTCCTATGTTTTGTTTGGCTTTCTGAATGTAATTTTCACTCTATTTTAATATTCTAACTTACGCTTCCTGATTTAGACATTGAATGGAATATAATGCCATTCCTTGTGGTGGCAGGGAGTATATTTAATTATGTGGGAGGTTGGCGGGTGACTCCCAACCTCCACTCCAATTAAGTCTGTGATGACAAGGCTTACAGACAGTCGTCTTGTCCCAATGCCAGTTGAGGCTCTTAAGTAAACAATTAATATATTCCTGACATGGGGCTCTTGCTGTCTGTCCAGCCAATGGCTGAGATTCCTGTTGCTTCCAGTAAATACAGCCCTGCATAGTTCAGTAAAGATTCTTAATTCTTCTAATTTCCAGCAATTTCTGTTTTTGTTGTTTCAGATCTCCACTATCCGCAGTTCTTTTAGTTTATTATCTCAGTCTTAGGTGTTGCACAGAGAACAAAACATTTCTCATTTTTTTCCAAAAGGTAAAGAATTTGGATTGAGAGAAACGGCAATAGACAAAACTGCTGTAGCCTACTCACATTTTGGACACAGCATCATTGAATGATGCAGCACAGAAGGAGGCCAGAGCTATCCAATTAGTCTCTTCTCTCTGCTCTTCCACATAACCCTGCATTTCCCCAGCAAATATTTATTCGGTTCTAATTTATCCACAAGTAAGGAGGATGAGTCATGATGAAAAGCTATTGATTATTTTGTACTCTGATGTAGAAGGCCAATACAGCCAAATTGTTGTGGATGTATGTATTAAGGATTAAATTAAGGCCAAACAACTTAACTTTCTAATGTAGCACATTTTACATCTGATGTGAAGAATTGGTATAGTTTATCCATGACTCAACCACTGCTCTGGTATTTAAAATTGTGTGGCCTCATTATTGACTTTCTGTGCAGGTTGGTGTGGGTGTTTTAACTTAAAGGAAAAAGCAATTCCAGTGGGAGTAGTTTTTATTGCATATACTCCCCCTGTACAAGATGAACCTATTTTGAACTTGTATGATTGTTCTAAAAGAACAAGTTTTTTTTGCTGGTTTAAAAACCTTAAAGATTTTCTGTGATCTGTGCGTCTGACACAAGGAGGAACAGCCAAGTGAAGAAAGAGTAATACATTTTGCTTTCTATTATCCATATAATCACATGAAAAAAGAATAACGAAATTGTTATTCAACTATAACAACTAGGTTGTTTCAGTTGGTTTACAACAATCTTAGACAAAAGACAAGAGAAAGCTCCAGTGCTGGAAAGCCTTAAGAATCTATCGCACTCTGGGAACCTAATTTATATATTAGAACAAAGTGGTTTGCCCCATCAAGATGGCATATATGCATGGCATGCAACCCAATGCCATAACAATGGTGACAGGAGCAAATGCAGTAGGTTGGTGGTATATCTCTCAATTTTTAATTTTGAATCTGCCACATTAACCAACGTTCCTCTCTCAATTATCTCTCACCCATCCTGAGGGGTCAATATCAAGGCCAAGCATGCCATAGATTTGCTTTAAACTTAACCAACTCAACACACAAATCTACAAATTTAAAATAATATTTTGTGGTCAAAATCATCTGGAATCTTTAGAATCTTAAAAATTTCAACCGGATAACTACTCAACCTCCTCTTTTCCAATGAAATCATGTCCAGTTTACAGAATTGTTCCACATATCCAATCTTTTCAACCCCTCAATCATTCTGGTTTCTTTCTTCTCTTATCATTTAATTGCTGTAATATCCTTTTTATAATGAGGCAATAAGAATGATGTAAAACGTTCTAAATGTGGTCATACCAATGATTTACAAAGTGACAGGGCAATCTTTCCATCTTGTCTCAATGTTGAACTTTTAAAATGAATTCCTAAAATCTGCTTTGCTTTACGTGCTGCCACAGAGCATTCTTATAATAGCATCGATTTATTGTCAGAATCCCAGACTTGTTTTATTTTTCATGCTCTTCTTTTAACTACTTAATAGTTCTTTTACTGGTTTTCTTTTCGTCTGCAAAATGTGAAGCATTTTACAATTCCAAAGAATAGTTTAAAATTTTCTGTAGCTTATACTGTACAGCGTTCCAAGCCACCATTTCTACTAGTTTTTTACAATTTACACAAATGTACAGCTAATGGAAGTAGGTTTGTTAGTATGGGCTAAAGATTAATGGACATAAAACAGACAGTAAGAATCAACAGATAATTTTCAGGTTGGCAGGCTGTAACTTGTAGGGTACCATAAAGATTAATGCTTGAGCGTCAGCTATTTACAATTTAGAATTTATGTTAGTTATGTAACTGAGAGGAAAGAGCGTTTTGTATCAACTTTATTACATAGTTAGAAAGAAAAATAGCCCTGAGGATTTTAATGGGTTAACAGTGGGCAAACATGTTGCACATGGAATATAATATGAATTATTCACTTTGATAGGAAAAAATAGAAAATCAGAATATTTTAAAATGATGCACAACTGAGAAACATTAGTATTCAGAAGGATCTGAATGTCATTGTATCCAAATCACAGAAAAATTAACATTCAGGTACTGCAAACAATTAGGAAAACAAATAGTATGCCAACTGTTGCAATAAAAGAATTTGAGTATAAGATTAAAGGACTCTTACTATAATTGCATAAGGCCTTCATGAGACCCCACCTGGAATAATGGGTACAGTTTTGGTCTGTTTTCCTAAGAAAGAATGTACACGTCTTAGAAGGAATGCAGGGTCATTTGACACAGAGAAAATGGATGGGGAAATTATCCCACGATGATCGAGTTAATTTGGCTCTTATTTCCTAAAATTATAAGAATAAAAGTTGATTTCATTGAAACATATAATGTTCTTAATGGGGATTGACACTATGTAAATTCCAGGAGAATGTTTCCCCCTCAGTGGGGATTCTTAAACGAGAGGTTGCAGGCTCAGTATCAAGTAATGGCCATCTTAGAATTGCAGTGAGAATTTCTTCACTCAGAGGTTTATGAACATTAGCAATTTTCTACTACCGAGAGCTGTGAATGCTCGGTGATTGGATATGTTCAAGACTTGAATATTGAGGGAATCGAGGGATATGGGCATTTGTGCAGTAAGATGTAGCTGAGGTAGAAGATCAGCCATGATCTTATTGAATGACAAAGCAGACACAAGGTTCTGAATGACCTTTCTGTGCTCGAATTTCATGTATTCTTTTCTTGCCTGAATATGTAGCCACTGTACTTGACTCCTATTTTCAGATTATTAATGGAGGCATTAAATAAAGGAGAACACAAACAAACAACATTTGAACTAATTGGTAAATATCCCATTCCTTGTAACACCACCTTCTGACTCTATTGACAACCAATTACATATCAATTGTAAAATATTTCCACTTCCTTTAGTGTGTTTGCTAGGATAGCACATCTGATGGGGAGATCCTGTGTCTTGTTTGGAATTCTCTCAGCCAGCCCGGCAAAGCTTGGCCAAAGTACTGCTGTTCTGTACTTTAAGCATTGTTCTTTGCAATCAATATCACTAAAGTAGCCTAGTAGAAAGGGTTCAGTTCATCCACTTCACCAACACCTTCCACCCCAACCTTAAGTTCACCTGGACCATCTCTGATACCTCTCTCTCCTTCCTGGATCTCTCTGTTTCCATCTCTGGCAATCACCTGGAAACCGATACCCATTTCAAGCCCACTGACTCCCACAGCTAGCTAGAATACACCTCCTCCCACCCACCTTCCTGCAAAAATGCCATCCCCTATTCCTAATTCCTTCGCCTCTGCCACATCTGCTCCCAGGATGAGGCATTCCACTCCCGAACATCTCAGATGTCCCCGTTTTTCAAGGACCGCAACTTTACCCCCTCAGTGGTCGAGAAAGCCCTCGACCATGTCTCCCGCAACTCATCCCTCACACCCCATCCCCGCAATAACAACCAAAACAGAATCTGCCTCGTCCTCACGTACCACCCCACCAATCTCCGGATCCAACGCATCATCCTCCAACACTTCCGCCATCTGCAATCTGACCCCACCACCAAAGACATTTTTCCCTCCTCACCCTTATCTGCTTTCCGGAGGGACCACTCTCTCCAGGACTCCCTTGTCCGCTCCACACTCCCCTCCAGCTCCACCACACCTGGCACTTTTCCCTGCAACCGCAGGAAGTGCTACACCCGCCCCTACACCTCCCCCCTCACCCCCATCCCAGGCCCCAAGAAGTCTTTCCACGTCAAGCAGATGTTCAGCTGCACATCTGCTAATGTGGTATACTGCATCCGCTGTTCCCGTTGTGGCCTCCTCTACATCGGGGAAACCAAGTGGCGGCTTGGGGACCGCTTTGCGGAACACCTACGCTCGGTTCGCACTAAACAACTGCACCTCCCAGTCGCGAACCATTTCAACTCCCCTTCCCATTCCTCAGACGACATGTCCATCCTGGGCCTCCTGCAGTGCCACAACGATGCCACCCGAAGGTTGCAGGAACAGCAACTCATATTCCACTCGGGAACCCTGCAGCCCAATGGTATCAATGTGGACTTCACAAGCTTCAAAATCTCCCCTCCCCCTACCGTATCCCAAAACCAGCCCAGCTTGTCCCCGCCTCCCTAACCTGTCCTTCCTCCCACCTATCCCCATCTCCTACCTACTAGCCTCATCCCGCCCCCTTGACCTGTCCGTCCTCCCTGGACTACCTGTCCCCTCCCTAACTTCCCACCTACACTCACCTTTACTGGCTCCATCCCCGCCTCTTTGACCTGTCTGTCTCCTCTCCACCTATCTTCTCCTCTATCCATCTTCTATCCGCCTCCCCCCTCTCCCTATTTATTTCAGAACCCCCTTCCCCTCCCCCTTTTCTGAAGAAGGGTCTAGGCCCGAAACGTCAGCTTTCTTGCTCCTCTGATGCTGCTTGGCCTGCTGTGTTCATCCAGCTCTACACCTTGTTATCTCAGATTCTCCAGCATCTGCAGTTCCTACTATCTCTAGTAGAAAGGGAACCCTGTTTAAGAACATCCAATGCTGGCATGAAAATTGAGACTTAAAAACGGTTTTAATTCACAATTTTCAGCTGAATAGAAGAGTCTTCTAAGAGCTTTTTTTTTTACAAAGCTCTGGTTAAAAACACAACTCTAGTGCTGCTACCGATTCTAGTTACTGCGATTTTGAAAGAACATAAATGTCCTTGAGAGGGTGCAAAGGAGATTTACCTGAAAGATTTGATATTAGCTGCTATATTTGGCTGGAGAAAATAGAGTTATTTTCCATGAAGCATGGGAAGCCACAGATGATTTAGTAGAGGTGCACAAGATTATATCAGATTTAGATAAGAAAGACAAAAAAAAAGTTGTTCCCATTAACTGATGCACAACGATCAGGGGACAAAGATATTAGATCATGGGCAAAAGACACCAGGATTACACCTCATTGGGGAAGTATACTGGTATTCAAGCCCTGCTATTGCAGCATCATCACAAAAGTAAATAATTTTATAAAAGTACGCAAAATCCCCAAATTTACTTTTCTTGGCCAAGGTTGACAAAAAGCATGGACCAGGTTTCTGCATTTAACAGGAATTATTATTAAAAACAATTGATTCTAACTTCAGGGAAACAAATATGGATTGTCGATGTATAACTCTACTAGTGAAAACTGTAACCCTCTTTTTAGAACTTCCCCTACATACAGACCGACACAGAACAAAATAGTAATTTGGTGGTGTGAAGAACTGTGAAACAGTTAAATGCTGTTCACAGGTTCACTAAAATGATCTTTTCAGCTTGTCAGAACTTGCTATTTAGTGACCTCTCTCTTTTCCAGGTACTTTCAGCTCTTCCAGGAGGTACAGAACAATGGGCTCACAACTTATAAAGTCTCTGAATTAATGGTTAAAAGCAGCAACTGAAAACGGAAAATAAACTGACTATCTTCAGGCTCCGGGAGCTTTTTTCACTCCAGGGACAAAGTCAGCAGCCTCCTTTCTGGAGCCTGAAGGTTTCTGACTATCTCATTCACACTGACAAGCTGATCAGCTACCTGGAATCAATCATACAGTTGTTGTAGACAAAAGGTCTTTGTCATTGGTCTATGCAGTGATGACAAATTGTCAGTTACTTGTTGCTGTTTGAATCGAATTTTTTTCTACACATTCTCCAGTTTCAGTTGTCTGAAGTAACTTTCTCCCACTGCTTGATTAAAAACAGCATTGTATACAGTACTTACAACAAGTATCGGTGATCTACTTTTTAAAAGTGTAGTAATGCCATTCATTCTCTTTGGGTTTCAAAACAATCCTTTTCCCAATTTAGTCCACAATCAAAAATACAGAAAAATGAAATGAGATGATATTTGCACAGGGGAGGTATGAGGAAGAAATTGTTTACACAGGGAGTTGAAGTTACCTGAAACTCTCTGCTTAACAGAGTAACAGACACAAATTTCGTCAATGATTTTAAAGGAAATTGGAGAGCACTTCAGTGAATAAACTTTCTGGGCAATAGGAATAGAGCAGATAAGTGGGACTGACAGAATTAGTCTATAGAGAGCTGGCGTGAACTCAATTGGCTGAATGCCCTCTTCTGTGCTGCTTTTCTTCATGACTTCAGAACACTACTAACTTTCCTTCCCCTTAGGCAAATCCCACAGGAAACATGGAAAAATGGAATAACGTTTAGTCGTCTGGGTACAGATCTGCTGTCTTGCTTTATTGGCTGTGCATTGCTCAGTAGTACTGAGATTGAGAAAGAAGAAAATGCAATGAGAGACAGTAGGAACTGCAGATGCTGGAGAATCCGAGACAACAAGGTGCAGAGCTGGATGAACACAGCAGGCCAAGCAGCATCAGAGGAGCAGAAAGGCTGACGTTTCGGGCCTAGACCCTTCATCAGAAAAGGGGGAGGGAAGGGGGTTCTGAAATAAATAGGGAGAGAGTGGGAGGCGGATATAAGATGGATAGAGGAGAGGATAGGTGGAGAGGAAACAAACAGGTCGAAGAGGCGGGGATGGAGCCAGTAACGGTGAGTGTAGGTGGGGAGTTAGGGAGGGGATAGGTCAGTCCAGGGAGGACGGACAGGTCAAGGGGGCGGGATGAGGTTAGTCGGTAGGAGATGGGGGTGGGGCTTGAGGTGGGAGGAGGGGATAGGTGGGAGGAAGAACAGGTTAGGGAGGCGGGGACGAGCTGGACTGGTTTTGGGATGCAGTCGAGGGAGGGGAGGTTTTGAAGCTTGTGAAATCCACATTGATACCATTGGGCTGCAGGGTTCCCAAGCGGAATATGAGTTGCTGTTCCTGCAACCTTCGGGTGGCATCATTGTGGCACTGCAGGAGGCCCAGGATGGACATGTCGTCTGAGGAATGGGAGGGGGAGTTGAAATGGTTCGCGACTGGGAGGTGCAGTTGTTTATTGCGAACCGAGCGTAGGTGTTCTGCAAAGCGGTCCCCGAGCCTCCGCTTGGTTTCCCTGATGTAGAGGAAGCCACAACGGGTACAGCGGATGCAGTATATCACATTGGCAGATGTGCAGGTGAACATCTGCTTGATGTGGAAAGTCTTCTTGGGGCCTGGGATGGGGGTGAGGGAGGAGGTATGGGGACAGGTGTAGCACTTCCTGCGGTTGCAGGGAAAAGTGCCGGGTGTGGTGGAGCTGGAGGGGAATGTGGAGCAGACAAGGGAGTCACTGAGAGAGTTGTCCCTCCGGAAAGCAGATAAGGGTGGGGAGGGAAAGATGTCTTTGGTGGTGGGGTCGGATTGCAGATGGCGGAAGTGTCGGAGGATGATGCGTTGGATCCGGAGATTGGTGGGGTGGTACGTGAGGACGAGGGGGATTCTTTTTTAGTTCTTATTGCGTGGACGGGGTGTGAGGGATGAGTTGCAGGAGTTGTGGGAGACACGGTTGAGGGCGTTCTCGACCACTGAGGGGGGGAATTTACGGTCCTTGAAAAACGAGGACAACTGAGATGTACGGGAATGGAATGCCTCATCCTGGGAGCAGATGCGGCGGAGGCGAAGGAATTGGGAATAGGGGATAGCATTTTTGCAGGAAGGTGGGTGGGAGGAGGAGTATTCTAGGTAGCTGTGGGAGTTGGTGGGCTTGAAATGAATATCGGTTTCTAGGTGGTTGCCCGATGTGGAGACAGAGAGGTCCAGGAAGGGGAGAGAGGTGTTAGAGATGGTCCAGGTAAACTTAAGGTTGGGGTGGAAGGTGTTAGTGAAGTGGATGAACTGTTCGAGCTCCTCGTGGGAGCACGAGGCGGC
>NC_063338.1:32167534-32204314 GCF_021869965.1 Rhincodon typus | reverse complement strand
TCCTCTCTTCTATCCGCCTCCCACTCTCTCCCTATTTATTTCAAAACCCCCTTCCCCTCCCCCTTTTCTGATGAAGGGTCTAGGCCCGAAACGTCAGCCTCTCTGCTCCTATGATGCTGCTTGGCCTGCTGTGTTCATCCAGCCCTGCACCTTGTTGTCTCTATCTGCACAGCTGGGCTGAGAAGTGGCAGATTGAGTTTAACCCTGAAAAGTGTGAGTTGATTCATTTTGGAAGGACAAACTTGAAAGCAGAATACAGGGTTAACAGAAAGATTCTTGGCAGTGTGGAGGAGCAGAGAGATCTCGGGGTTTATGTCCACAGTTCCCTGAAAGCTGCCACCCAGGTGGATAGAGTTGTTAAGAAGGCATATGGTGTGTTAGCTTTCATTAATAGAGGAATTGAGTTCAAGAGCCATGAAGTTATGCTCCAGCTATACAAAACCCTGGTCTGGCCACATCTGGAGTGTTGTGTCCAGTTCTGGTCGCCTCATTACAGGAAAGATGTGGAATCATTGGAAAAGGTGCAGAGGAGATTTACCAGGATGTTGCCTGGAATGGAGGGAAGGTCTTACGAGGCAAGGTTGAGAGAGCTACGGCTTTTCTCTTTAGAACGATGAAGAATGAGAGGTGACTTGATGGAGGTGTACAGAATGATCAGAGGTATAGATAGAGTAGACAGCCAGAGACTTTTTCCGAGGGTGGAGGTAGCTATTACGAGGGAGCATAGTTTTAAAGTGAGTGGAGGTAGATATAGGGGAGACGTCAGAGGTAGGTTCTTTACTCAGAGAGTGGTAGGGGCGTGGAATGCATTGCCGGAGCGGGTAGTGGGGTCAGCCTCATTAGGGGCATTTAAGTGGCTATTAGATAGGCATATGGATGATAGTATAAGGTAGGGGTGGAGGTTAGATAGACCTTAGGTTTCATGTAAAAGTTCAGCACAACATGGTGGGCCGAAGGGCCTGTACTGTTCTATGTTCTATGTTCTATCTATTTCAGTTGCATCCTGATAGCTTTGGTAGTGGGCGGTTAGAACTTCTTCATTAACGTGGATTGCCTGTACATTATGTACCAATTGTCCATTGTCACATAATTGAAACTGTACTTTGAAGAACTAACATTAACAGCTGTTTGTTACAGAAATGTACCTTCAAAAGGCCTGCAGGATGGACTAATAGCACAGCAGCTCATTCTCAACACATTTTTCAAGCTTGGATGAGTTGGGGTACATCAGAGATAGAGAATTTAAAAATAAAAGAAACATTCAAGTGCCACAGCACCCATGCTGGAAAAGGACTGATTGTAATTTGAAGGCGACCCTTGACTACAATCCCACTGGAACTTCACGACCAACATCAGAAAACACAATTCTTTTTCATGGTCTTTAACTTCCTTTTTGAAATTCCACCTCTCCCACCAGGTACCTTGTTCTGTTTGCTTGCACTGTAGTAAGTGCATGTTTATTATGAAATTTATCTTTTTAAATAATATTTATACTTTTAACTAAGTGAGTTTTTAATGGTAACAAAACAAACTATTCACTTGCTAACTCAAGAACTCTCTGGTTTGGTTTTTCATAGATTTACACATGGTTTGCATATTTCCACATAGCTTTAAATATGGAATTGAAAAGGTTCACTATTTTAAAGGAGACATGAGTAATTCATATCATTATTGCTATTATACCAACCTCGGGAGTGAAAAGAGAGGAATGTATTCATCCTCTGGATTTGGCCGTAACATTATTGTTAGTTTTTAATGTTGAGAAAGAAATGGAGGCTAGACAACTCGGGGAAATAAATATTGATGTTTTGAAAACAGTTCACATTACAGAAGAGGAAGTGCTGGAGGTTTTAGATAAATCTCCAGGACCTGATCAAGTATGGCAGAATGGTGGCTCAGTGGTTAGCACTGCTTCCTCACAGCACTGAGGGCCCAGGTTTGATTCCACCCTTGGGTGACTGTCTGTGTGGAGTTTGCATATCCTCCCCATGTCTGCATGGGTTTCTGGGTTTCCTCCAGGTGTTCCAGTTTCCTCCCACAGTCCAAAGATGTGCAGGCTAGGTGGATTGGCCATGGTAAGTGCAGGGTCACAGGAATAGGGCAGGGTGGGAGGTGGGTCTGTGTTAGATGCTGTTTGGAGGGTTGGTGTGGATTCGATGAGCCAAATGGTTTGCTTCCACACTGTAGGGATTCTATGATTCTTAGTGTATGTCAGGTCATTATGGGAAGTTAGGGAGGAAATTTCAGGGCCCCTAGCACAAATATTTGTATCATATATTAACACAGGTGAAGTACTGGAGGTTGATTAATGTTGTGCCTTTATTTAAGAAAGGCTGTAAGGAGGTCTAGGAGCTATAAACCTGTGAGGTGATTCTGAAAGATAGGATTTACATGCATTTGGAAAGGCAAGATTGGTTAGAGATAGTCAGCATGGTTTTGTGTGAGGAAGATTGTGTCTCACAAACTTGCTTGAACTTTTTAGTGAAGTAACCAAAAAGATTGAGGGCAGAGTGGTAGACGTTGTCTACATTGACTTTAGAAAAGCCTTTGATAAGGTTCTACATGGTAGACTAATTAGTAAAGTTACATCACATGGGATTTGGAGTGAGCTTGCCAATTGGATACAAAATTGGCTGAATGGTAGGAGTCAGAGGGTGGTGGTGGAGGATTGCTTTTCAGACTGGAGGCCTGAGACCAGTGTGTTTCACAGGGATTGGTACTAGGTTAACTGATCTAAATAAGTTAGATGAGAGTATTGGAGGCATAGTGATAGTGAAGAAGGTTATCTAAGATTGCAAAGTGATCTTAATCAATTGGGTCAATGAGCTGATGAGTGGCAGGTGGAGGTTAATTTGGAAAAATGTGAGCCATGGCATTTTGGCAAATCAAGTAAGGCCAGGACTTGTACAATTAATGGTAGGGCCCTGGATAGTGTTGTAGAACAGAGACCGTAGGTTCAGGTATATAATTTTTTGAAATTTGCACCACATGTAGGCATTTAGCATGCTTGCTGCCATTGCTCAGATGTTTGAGTATAGAAGTTGGGATGTCATGTTGAGGTTGTGCAGGATGTTGGTGAGGCTTCTTCTGGAGTAGTGTGCAATTCTGTTTGCCCTGTTGAAGGAAGAATATTAAACAGGAGGGTTCAGAAAAGATTTACCAGGATTTTGCTGGGAATGGAGGGTTTGAAATAGAAACAGAGTGGAAAGAGTTTTTTTCACTGGAGCATAGGAGGTTGAAGGGTGACTTTATTGAGGTGTTTAAAATCATGAGGGCCATAGATTAGGTGAATGACAAGGGTCTTTTTCCTGGGGTGGAGGAGTTCAAAACAGGGGGGCATATTTTTAAGGTGAGAGGAGAAAGATTCAAAAATGACATGAGGGGCAACTTTTTACAGAGAGGAATTTGTGTGTAGAATGATCTGCCAGAGAAAGTGGTAGATGCAGGTACAGTTACAAAGTTTTTAAAAGAAATTTGTCTAAGTTCATGAATAGGAAAGGTTTGGAGGGATATGGGCCAAGTGCAGGCAGGTGGGACTAGTTTAGTTTGGGAACATGTTGGTGTGGACTATTTGGACTGAAGGGTCTGTGTCCATGCTGTATGACTATTATCTCCAAAAACTGTAACATGTTGGTTATATAGAACAGCTGTTCCTTTTTTATATATAAGAAACAATAAACAACCGTCTCAGTTTTAAACGAGGCATTTACAGGAGTGACCTTCTCCCAATATCTTGCTATGGGGCTAAGTGCTTACAAATTCATACATGCAAACCTCCCACTTTCTTCAGGGGCCCCATGGGTTTGAAGTATCGACGCATCTAGCGAATGTAAATAATTCCTATTTAATGAGGATGCGCGAAGGGTTCCCAGCTAGCTGCAAAGTTGAATAAGTGCAGAGCGTACAACTGAATTTCAAAATCTTTACAGACATGAAAAATAACGTTCATTTGTATTTCAGCATCTGCATGTCGCGTGGATAAATACTCTACTGTGTGACCCCATTACCTAAGCGAGTGCACAGAGGAAAATGCCAGGATGAGCATGAAGTGATCATTTTTTGTTGTTTTTACAATTTTCTTGTTAAAAAAACAAACAGCCTTTTATTTTTCCTGCGTGGGAAAATGCCCCATGATACACACTCACCTCCACATTCATGATTGAGATTCCAGTCCCTGTGAACAGCTGATAACTTGGACAAAGCCAAAGGAAAACTTGTCAAGCTAGTTAGCCGGAACACGATTCCTGCTTTCTTTCCTGAATTCACTTACCGAAAGGGGGTGGTGGAGTCTGGCTGCAGAGCAGCGTCGGTTTAATAAGGCTGAAGTGGCTGTGATCTTTCTGGCTGCGCCTAATCCTGTCTCTTTCTCTCTGTTTGTTCCCCAGAGCTTACTGAAATGGGAAGGGGTTGGTTTTGGATTCTGAGGCGTTTGCAGGCTGGCGTGTAACGTCAAAGGAAGCCGGACCAGCTCGGAGACACTCCGCTTTCTTTTGAAAGTCAGGTTTAAGATTATTGCGCCTCAAATCAAAACGGGAAGCTGGTGGGAAACATTGCGGAAATTGACTTTTTTTTGCTGTCAGAATTCCGAAGACGGATATGGCGAAGCATCATTCCAAATACAATCGTAACATTTGAAGGACTATTATCAATCAGATTCATCTGATTTAGTAATGTTTTGTAACGTTGGATAGATAGCATGCATCAAGGCTAAAGGATAGTAATAATCTGAGATGTGCTATCAATTATCTCAGTGCCATCATGATTGTGAATATGTTCGCGTCGGACAATACTACAACGCCGTGTTCTGCCGAGGGCTGATATACTGCATCTCCAGAGTCCAGTGGGAAACTGCTTTGTCCTTCCAGCGTATGTTCAGTGCTTCACCCTTACAGAGCCAGGTGTTGTTACTAAACTCACATCATCTGTATCAATAAATATGTTCATGTGTTGTATATCTATTTTCCAATCAATGCTGTAACCCACTGTGCTTTTTTAAACCAGCTTTCCGAACATGCCAGGACCTTTTATGGTCATGCACAATACTTGTCAGACGCAAAGCAAACATGATCTAACAAGGTCGGATAATGATCCATTGATTTAATAATGATAAAGCATCAGGGTGTGGCCGCTGAAAGCGTCCACCTCCCTTACCGACATACACTGGCAAGGAAATTTCATTGAAATAACTTATACAGGATCAGAAGGTCGTTCGGCCCCTCGAGTCTGCGCTGCCGTTCAGCTGATCTTCCACCTATCTCTGAAAGAATAGATCCCCACTTGCGCCTTGGTATTTGAGATAAATATCAAATCTACCGGAGGTTCCAAGTTAAAATAAAAAATGTACCTATTTCTCATTACTTTGACAGTTACACGTCGGCAAATTCTAACAGAAAAAATAATGACTATTGTACCATACGTAAACAACATCAAACTGACGGTGAATAGAACTGAAAACATTCTTTAAAAATAGGGTTAAAATTGTTTCAGAGATAGTACGAACTGCAGATGCTGGAGAATCTGAGATAACAAGGTGTAGAGGTGGATGAACACAGCAGGCCAAGCAGGAAGGCTGACGTTTCGGGACTAGACCCTTTGGCTTTTGACTCATTCAGGGAACGTGGGCGTCTCTGGCTGAGCTAGCATTGATTCCCGTCCCTAATTACCCTTGAGAAGGTGATGATGAGCTGCCTTCTTGAACCGCCACAGTCCCTGTGGTGAAGGGTACGCCTACAGTGCTGTTATGGAGGGAGTGCCAGGATTTTGACCCACAGATCTTTGTGATGTCTAACCACAAACAAGTATTGACCAGGGCTTGTTCTGAATTCTGATTAAACATGAGTTTCCAGGACCTCACGTCATCGGACTGGAAGGATTATGGTTATGTCAAGGATCTCAACTTGTTGATTTCAGAAGTTGCCGCACATCATTATAGCGTAGACAGTAGTCTCTCGCCTGCTGGGTCGTTTCGAGGTTCCCTTTCCCCCTCTGTCTGAGTGGAAATTAAATCTCTAGAACGCCAATACTTTATTAGTCTAGTATAATGACATGGGGGAGCCCTGAACTCTGGTTTGGTTGCTACACCACTCCATTCTCTATCGATTATCACATTGCTTAAAATCGAAATTTTTGACAAAGCTTTTGTTCATTTGTCCTAATATCTGCCTTTATGCCCCAATGTCATGTTCTAAAATGCCTCTGCGAGGCACCTCAAGACGTCTTATATTCTAGTGACTGTTGTTAGTCCTTGATAGGTTAATTGATGGAAAACTGCTCTAGGGTAATTCCATTCACAGGGTGTTGTAGATAAAGTGAAGCACCCTCCACATCTGGTTTATTCTGAACAATTAGTCATCGACCTTTTGGAGAGTTCAGCACTGGGATCCTTCGACTCACTAGTTTAACTTCCAATCTCTTAACGATCCATTTCCTCCGATCGGTATTTTGAGCTATTTACTACATGCCAATCTGCGTAGCAAAGAAATTCCTAAAACAAAAGCGAAGTGTGCATTTCTTCAACAGAGACATTTTCGTTAGCTACGCGCTCTGTAAGATTACCACTAACTAAATACTTATTCTTAACAAGACATCATCATGGGATCCAAACAAAATGTTGGCCTCGACCTAAAATCCCTTTGTATTGTATTGTATTATTTGGTTGATCCCTTTGTTGTGGAAACTGATTGGAACACCTGTAACCTTGAAAATTTCGGGCGCGGAGTTGTGAAACCATCAGATTGTGGAGGTGGCTCTCTTTCCTCATCAAACGCACGCAAGAAATTCAGAGGCGGATCATGCCCTCTCTGCACGCCCACCCACCCACCCCCGCAGCTTCCTGCACCTGTCTGGGGAAACTGGTTCTGAACAGATTACTAAAGCAGTATTGCACCACATGTGTTTAGCAACGTTTTCTGTGATCCAGCAACAGAGACAAAAGAGGGACAAAACTGCCGCTGTCTGTTTAAAGGATGCAATGCTATATGGAAAGTTTGAGCTACAGAGAGAGGCTGAATAGGCTGGGACCTTTCTTTCCCTGGAGCGTTGGAGGCTGAGGGGTGACCTTATAGAGGTTTATAAAATCATGAGGGGCATGAATAGGGTGAACTCCCAAGGTAGGGGAGTCCAAAACTAAAGGGCATAGGTTTAAGGTGAGAGGATAAAAATTTTAAAGGGACCCCAGGGGCAATTATTTTTAAGTAGTGGGTGGTGAGTGTATGGAATGAGCTGCCAGAGGAGGTGGGTACAACTACAACATTTAAAAGGCATCTGGATGGGTACATGAATAGGAACGGTTTAGATGGATATGGGCCAAAGGCTGGCAAATAGAACTAGATCAGTTCAGGATATCTGGTTGGCATGGATGAGTTAGACCAAAGGGTCTGTTTCCATGCTGTATGACTCTATGTGTGCTCTTTACAGGGAATATATGTGGCAATTGGACACAGCTTCTGTGCTGATGTAAGGTGCTTGTTGACTTCTCGACTCCAATCCATCATTATTTGCATTGTTAAAGACGCACTTAAAAAGAGGTGAGGCAGTGACATCTGATTGTTTCACAAACTTCTGAGATTCCGAATCCTTTACTGGGAAAGGAAGGCAAACTTGTTTACATGGTTTTTATCCCAACGATTAATCTGAACCTTTCAGTAGTTCCAGTTGAAGTTACCCACCAGACACTTTGCAGTTTCCCAGGAAATAATTCTATGTACTGCACATCATCAGCAATCCAATGTTATTTTTCAGAAACAGTTGAAATATTAATGTTGTCTTTAGTCTTGGTCACTTATTTCCCAGATTTGAACAAATCTGAGACTGAGAAGGAATGGATTTGCTTGTTTTCTGGATTTTAAATCCCATTTGACACCATAGCAGCAGGACTGTACAAGTGGCAAATTAAGTTACGTATTTGAGTATACCCTGCAGTAGAAGAGCCCACATGAATATAGTGAAATTTCTTTGAACCATACTGTGACACAATGTAGTTGGTGCAGTTCTGACTTTCTATGTTGCACGCTCCCTGGTGTCAGAAAACTTGTGTGTCAAGGTACTGAGTAATGATCCATGAAGGAAAATGGAACCTCCATGCTGTCTAATGGCTATTTGCAGAGTCCTGAGAGAATGGCACCCAAGTGCATTCTCAGCTGCAAATACTTTGTAGTTTGGGTCGACCAGGTGGATCCAAACAATACAAAAAGCATTACTAAACAAATGAACATTTTCTTTCAGAATGAAAGCTAATGAATGATGTACTGCACCTGGAGTAGTATGTGCCGCTTTGGTTTCCTTATCTCAAGAAAGATGTTATTGTTGTTGAGGGAGTGTAATGAGGGTCACCCAACTTGTTCCCAGGATGGCAGGACTGTCCTATCAATAGAAATTGGGCAACTGGAGCCTGTATTCTTTAAAATTTAGAAGAATAAAAAGTGAACTCATTGAAACCTACAAAATACTTAAAGGGATAGACAGGTTAACTGCAGATAATTAAAACAGAAAGTGCTGGAGAAACTCAACTGGTCTGGCAGCATCAGGAGAGAGAGAAGCAGAGTTAACAGTTTGAGTCTGCTATGAGTCTTCATCAGTACTGAAAAATGGTAGGTTTTATGCTGTTGACAGTGTGGTAGGGGGAGCAAGTAGAACCGATTGTGTGGGTGCCCAGAACAAAGGCAGTGATAATGATGATAAAGGAGAGATAGAGATTCAAAATGGATATGTGAAGGTGTGAAAAGGAATCTTAGAAGCTGAAAAACACTGAGTTTCTCAAGACTTTCTCTTTACAGAGTCACAGAGCTTTTAACAGCATGGAAAATGGCTCTTCAGCTCATCATGTCTGTGTTGGTCATTAAACATCTATCTGTTCTAATCCTATAGGCCTGGAGCTTTGAATGCCATGGTATTTGAAGCCTTTATTAAAATACTTTTTAAATACCTTGGTGGTTCCTGCCTCAACTTCCCATTTAGGCCATGTGTTCTGTTGTGGAGTAGACCGAACCTCCTCAAAACATGTCAAGGAAATAGTCTGGACCCTAGCTTTTTTGTATTTTAAAGGTGAGTGCCAGGCATTGCATTCTGGATGCAATTCGATTGGTCAAACTACCAGGCTTGAAACAAAACACACTATATTAATATACTATAGTTAAAATACAAACAAAAGAAAGAAGGATTGGAATAACAATTCTATTGGAGAACTTAACAGAACGATAGATGATGTAACTACTAAACAGCAACTGTTCCAATATAGTAATATTCCATAAACACACACTTTGCAAACGCAAATTAAGTAAACTAGATTGTCTCACATGCAATTCTCTAGTGCAGGAAGAAAGAATATCAAGAGAAAAACTCAGAAAGAGAGAACTCAAGTGTTTTGTTATAGCAGGGAGAGATAGCAGCTTCCATACCCCAACAGCTACTGAAAGCTAAACTAAAATCCTAGTTCTGTGGGAGCTTGACCCCACCCATTCAGACTGCTTCTATTGTTCCAACTTAAAATAAAAACCCAACACCTCAAAAGCTGTTTACTTCATTGACTTGAAGCATATTGCTTAGTGCCTCTGTCTCAACCTTTCTTGATTACAAGAAAAGGACAAAATACACCTCTTAAAGCCATAGCATTGTCATAGTTCCAAATACCCACAATCCTTTGGGTGAGAACATTTTCCTCAAGTACCCTCCAAACCTCCTGTTTCCTAGCTTAAAACTGTACCCCTGGTTTACTATCCCTTTATGAAAGGGAAAAGTTTCTCTCCATCTACCCTACATAAGCCCGTCATAACTCTGTACACCTCAATCAGGTCCCAACTCAGCCTTCTCTGTTTTGAGGGGAAAAACCCCAAACTATTTTGTTCTTGATTTCCAGCATCCACGATATTTTGCTTTTATTTGGGTAGATGCAGATAAAGTATTTATCCTAGTTGGGGATTTTAGAACCGGGGGAACAATTTAAAAATAAGGGAGATGCCATTTAGGATCAAGATGATGAGAATTGTTTTTATTAAGAGAACACTGAACTTTTGAAATTGTAGGAGCTCAGTCTTAGAATACAGTTAGAGGTTGATACATTTTGGATTACCAATGATGTAACAGGTTAATGGGATAGTTTGGGAAAAGGTATTGAAATGTTTGATCAACCATGATCATATTAAATGGTGGAGCAGGCTTGATGGGCCTACGCATGGCCATGTAAAGTAGCTCAGCAGCAAATTGTTCTGGTTATGATATTTTGTGAAATAAACACAGTCCTTTCCCATGTATTTAGGACATGACCATACAACTATTGAATAATTTCTTTCCCGACCTCCCTTTTGATAGATATAACCAACTAAAAATGAAAAATAGTATAATTCTTAGAAAAATTGATACTTATTTTGTTTCACTTTTCCTTTCTTATTAAAATAATTGTTTTCAAACTCTCATTATGAAGTAAAAATAAATCTGGTACAGGAACTGGATGGTGTATTGGATTTGACTTTGGAATTTCTCTCCTGAACCTATAGTCAAATATTCCCAGACTGAAGGAATAAAATCTCCTCTGACTGTAAACATCCTTCTTGGAATCTCTTCAATTTAGTTCTGAGAAGCCACCGGCCTATGGTACAGAATGGGAAAATTGGATTCTGCCGTCACATGTTTAAGGCGTATGTTTACGCTTCTGTTCTTTAATTAGATTTACTAATAATCCCAAAAAGATTAATAAAGGTCAGCAATGGTGACAATTGCAAAATCTTGGTGTCAATCATTTACTTTCGTAATTGTCTACTGAAAATATATTGGGGCAAAGCTGTATGAAATTATCTCATTTCAAAGCCCATGTACAATAACGTTTTTCTGTGTGACATAAACATATTTGTAAGATAGTAGAATAGGAACTGGAATAGGCCATTCAGCCAATTGAGCCTGCTCTACCACCTCAGATCATGGATGAACAGCAAGTGTTATGATCCCAGTAGAGATCAATGGCTTTTTAAAAATAAATTTGAATTCCCAGTTACCGAATTCAAAGGATCACTCAAAAAGATTTCATGTTTTAAGATTGTTACTATAACAATAAACTTTAAATCAACATTGACTAAACATTATATCATATATATATATATATACATGATATATCATATATAATATACCTTATACCATGAAAGGACAGGATATTTTTATTTTTCCATATTTTTGACGATGGAATTAAATAGAAAAAGGATGACTTTAAACCCAAGGATATGGGAATGATTGCTACACTTTTTAAAAGCAAATTGTCAAAACTGATTGTAAGTGACGTTTACATTGCAGCATTGATCAACCAGTGGAGAAGCTGGCTGCAGACTGGCTAGTACCAGGGATGTGTACAAAGTAAGATTCGGCCAGCAACACGTAAGTGATTGGTTTATGTAATGGTTACTAGACAAACTATCAGCCTTCTAACATTATATGATTATTTCCTGGGTAGCTGAACAGCTTGTGGATGCAAAAGATACTGGCAGAAGCCTTCAGAGATCTCTATAAGGGGAGGCAGTGTGTCTCTCCACAGTAGCAAATATCTGAAATCTGAAGAAAGCCAATTAGTTTTTCATCAGTTGCTGTAAGCTGTTAGTTTTAACCAGCAAGTCAAAGCCTTTATAATTTGTGAGTCAGTCTCCTGTGCCTTCTGTGAGGAGGTAAAAGGAATTAGGAGAAGAGAGATTCGAAGACAGCAAGTCCTGGCAAGAAAAATGATTATCTCAGTGATCCCTGTGGACTAGGCCATTGAACTGCTTCCCCAGCGTTTTCCACTCCACCCAAACACTACTTTTTTTTTTATCTATCTGTGTCTGTTAGTGCACGCAGGGAATATTTTATAAAGGGGTTAGAGTTTTTAATAGTAGATATTTGTCAACATTTGTTAGTTGTTTTTTCATAGCTGGAATTTATTTATAATAAATAGTCATTCTTGTTAAGTACAGAAACCTGGTTTGTGCTTTCTGATTGCCTGAGTCTAAACAGAATGGAAAATTGGGGAATTTATGCATACTTTGGTAAAATATTTAACTTTTGTGTAAACTCCAGGAATAGCAGATGCTTGATTTCCAGTGAGCTTCGCCAATCATGCATGACAACTAACTGCAGAACAGTTACCCCCACTTACTTACTTTCATGTTTGTAGTTTATATCTTGCTATCCACTAAATTCTAGTCGTCACAATAATCAGCTTCCAGCAGGCTTCCTTCTTCCCATAACACGCACTTTCATTTCCACCTCCAATTTGATAATCTAGAAACCTCTGGCAGTCAAGTTCCCATCATTCACTCTAATCATTTCCTCTCCTGGCCACACCAGGGTGAACCTTCCAGTGTCCCTCAATGTCCACAAGTCCTGTCTCTTCAACCATAGAATGAGCTTCCACCTGCATTCTACCTGATGGCTAACAAAGAACATCCTTTCTGTTACTGTTTTCAGCATCTGCTGTTTCTGTGTCTTTTCATCGAATCATAGAATCCCTACAGTGTGGAAACAGGCCATTCGGCCCAACAAGTTCACACCACTGCTCCAAAGTGCATCCCACCCAGCCCCATCCCCCAACATTTCCCTGTAATCCTGCATTTCCCATGTCTAATCCACCTAATTTACACATCCCTGGATACTATGGGCAATTTATCATGGCCAATCCACCTAACATGCACACCTTTGGACTGTGGGAGAAAACCAGAGCACCTGGAGGAAACCCACACAGACACAAGGAGAATGTACAAACCTCACACAGACAGTCGCCTGAGGGTAGAATCGAACCCAGGTCTTTGGCGCTGTGAGGCAGCAGTGCTAACCACTGAGCCACTGTGCTGCCCCATGACTCAAGTACTCTCTGACTGTCAGGCAAAGAACATGTGATTTGATTAGTGTAGAACTATTAAAATATGCAGTTAATGGTTTGAAAGTCTAAGGTTAGAACGCACAGGTTTCTCAGCTGCCCTACTGCTTGTGGAATACAAATACTTCAGTAACAGGGAAATTATAAATGGAGAAAAAGAAATGGCAGATCAATTGAAGACTTATTTTAGATCTATCTTCACAAGAGAGGACACAAATAATTTCTCAGAAATGCTGGCGAACCGAGGTCTAATGAAAGGGAGGAGTTGAAGAAAATCTATATTAATACAAAAAAAAGGGTGTAGAAAATTAATAGAGTTAAAGGCTTACAAATCCCAAGAGCATGGTTTTTCTGCATCCAGAATACTAAAGGAAAAGGCCCTGGAATTATTGGATGCATTGGTAGTCATTTTCCAAAATCTTATAGACTCTAGAGTAGTTTCTACATACTGGATGATAGAAATATAACCCCACTATTTAAAAAGGGAGAGAGGGATAAAAGAAAATTATAGCTTGGTAATGGGGAAAATGCTAGCATTTGTCATGAAAAGATATGACAACTCAGAACATTTGGAAAGTATTCACAGGATTAAACAGTCACATGAGTTAATGAAAGGGAGCTCATGCTTAACCGAAGTACTAGAGTTTTTGAGAATGTAGTTAATAGTATAGATAAGGGAGAATCAGTGGATGTGGTGGATTTCAAGAAGGCAAGGGAACACATGACAAATGGATAGTGGGAAAAACTGAGCTTCAGGATTCTCTCTCTTACAAGGACTCTCAGTCTCTCCAGCATCCCTGAATCTGACTGCTTGAAAGTTTCTATACAGCAAAGCCAGCTGCTTCTTTCTTTGTAATGTTCATGTATGAAAACTGGCTCTTGGATTTCAATGGGAATTGACATGGAGTGCAGACCCCATAGGAATCAGGCCACATAGGCTTGTCATCAGGCAGAACTAGTAGAAGATCACAATTTTGAAAACGTGCCACTGGACTTAAAACATTAGCACCATTTTGTCCTCACAGATGCTGCCAGACCTGCTGAGTTTCTCCAGCAATTTCTGCTTTTGATGGTTGGGAGATCAGATACTCAATTTTACCTAGAATTAAAACAGACAGTTTTAAACAAACAAACAACAGTTCTGAGGAAGGGTCACTGTACCCTAAATTTTAACTCTGATCTCTCTCCAGCAATGCTGCCAGACCTGCTGAACTTTTCTAGAAATTTATGTTTTTATTTCTGATTTACAGTTCTTTCTTTTTCCATTTAAGACATAACCTTTATATAAAATGTCATACTCCTAACTCAAGTTTAAATCAAGTTTTAAGAAAATCTAGCAATTCTTCAGCCTTTTGGTCTGAAAGTTGTCCAATAAGCTCATAGGTTAGTTGTCTTCTCAAATTTTATGGCAAATTCTTCTATTTATATTCAATGTTTCCATTTCAGAGCCATATCTAAAGTACCGTTTGTCTTGCTGATGTGAATTCATATGTCCGAAGGATTAATTTTGAACTATAAATTAATTTACATCACCTCAACTTTCTGAAACTAACAGTAACAATTTTTTCTTGCTCTGCGAAAATATTCAACATACCTGATGATTTGAACATTACCATCTCATATCTTCCCACAGAATAGATTATTTTTATCAATAATATCTCTTCCAATCAAAGGGTTCTTGCACATTCTGATATTACTGGCTCTACTGTCAGTTAAACCTTCATCTGCGTAGGTCCAGTAAATGTCTCTGCCTATCTACCTCTTGTTCCTCCTTTAAGATATCCCTTAAAACATACCTCTTTGACCAAGCTTTCAGTCATCTGCACCAGTATTTCATTAGGTGACAAGGTGGCTAATTTAGTTTGATAATACTCTTGTGAAGTACTATTAATGGCCTTGTACAAATGCAAGTTCTTGTAGTTACTGTGCACTTCAGCTGTGTTAAAACAAAATAACATGTATTAGTGGTACATTACAGGCTAAGATGTATAGTTGTGTTTTTGTATTGCCACTTCACGTTCTATATGTAATCTGGTTTATTTATCACTGTAAATTAAAGCAAATGTGCTTTACTTTGAGACAATAAATGGGCGAGCTAATCAAACAGCAGGGTAGAGTGTAGTCCTAATGCCTCAGAACTAGTAATCCAAAGAAATTGACCGATAATCCAGTAAATAAATACATTCAAACTCACTATGATATTTGAGAATTTATATTCAAGTTTAAAAAATGTCTGGAAAGAAAGTTGATTTCAATAAAAATGATCGTGAAGCCATATTGTCACAAAACCCAGCTGATGCACAAGTATCTTTTAATGGAAGAAACCTTTTGTCTGTCTTTGATTTGATTGAAACAGACTCCACAGTTTGAGTTTCTGTTGCCATCTGAAAGAAGATACTCAAATTTATCAAATCACAATAGCAGTTTAATAGGAGACCAACCATCATCTTTCAGGTAATTATCTGTTAATTTTATCAACGCTACCCACATCTTGAGAATTTTTATTCAAATGAGTACAATCATATTGACATTAAAATACATTCAGAATATTTTTCTCGTGGTTGTTGTTGCTAAATCCTAAATCAATTTCTAAAGAGCCAGCAGACAATTTCTGTATAGTCAGCAAACAAAAATTCTCTTCACCATTGTTGTCACTCAATAACACCCTCCTAATTCATTGCACAAAAAGAATGACAGATAATGAGGTGATTCACGTTTTGGACCAGCCAAGGAATTTAAAAATCATATGATGACCTTGAAGAAGTTGCCTCTTAAGGTATTAAATTAATCCATGGTGTAAACTATTAGTCATTGCTGCAATGAATATCTAACCAGATGCAGGTTTTACAGCAGGTTTTTTTTCTGTCAGCTAACTTTAATTGCTATTTTATGCTACAATAATCTAAGATGCAGATGAAGCAATTTCTCACATTGATCAGTCTGCCTGTTGTATGTAAGCATCATTTTGATTCCAATTATAGTTTGGAAAGTATCAGTCTTCATTTTTGACACAATGTAATGATTTCCACTTTGCAATAAATCAATTTAATCTTGGGTATTCAATGAAAATTGAACAATTCACAATGTTTCTTTCAAATAAACTTTAATAAAAACTGAACGACAGCTGTTAGCTATTTTCTAGGGTGTTGTCACATTCCCTCCTTTGAACTACAAACTCAGTAACAAAGTCACCAGCTAGTGAGAATGGGTGGAGTTGAGTTGATATTTCCTATTGAAGTCGAGGGAAGGGGAGTAATTTTCAGGTACTGACTACAGTACTTATGAATAATTTCATTGTCATTAACTGACATGATCCCTGTATCATTCTGATATAATAGTAAGTAAACTATAACTTACAAGCATAAATCAGATTGCTACCGAAACAAATCAAACTAATATCCTAAGTAAGTAGGAGCAACTTAACTGATCAATATTACTACCAATGAGAAAAACCCTGTAGTAATGTAACAGAGCCTAGTTATACCCATAGGATTAATGCAATTGAATGCAAACCAGTTCAACTTATTTTGAAATATGTTTAATTAGTTGTGGTACTGTTTTACTTATTTCAGTCACATTGCAGTTACGCAGTAATTACATAATTCACAGAATATAAATGTTCGCCGAACATGAGATTTTTGCTCTTGAATGACTATGTGGTTTTAGAATTGTCCATGTCTCTTTACTTTTATACATTATAGATTGTTGTTAATAAGTAAACTGAGAATAAAATGCCACTGGAGTTACTGCTGGGGAATGAATATTGGTCATTTCACTTCCAATCTCAGTGAAGTTAATGTACCGTGATAGTTCAGGTACATCTGCCTAAAGGCCTATGATTCTGAAGGGAGGCTAATTTCAATTTGACAACAGTGATGTAAGGTTTTTGATTTATACTTTTTTTTAAGTTTAGATTTTGAACTAGTGGAATGTGAGTTTGAGCCTTGTGTATAAAGGAGTATAATGATTAACTTGTAAGGCTTTCTGGAGCTTTGGAATTTTTTTTGAAAAGACAGCAAGTGGGATGTAGATCTTGGAATGCTAATGGGAATTTGTTAACATTTTATGAGGAAATGGTGAAGTGCATCAGACTGTTTCAGTTAGAAGGATTTGGAATTGTTTTTGTTTGCTTAGGGGAAACACTCATAGCTTGCAAAACCTTTGGGTTCAGTTCACAGAAATCCTGATGGAGATTAAATGTGTAAGCTAGTTTCTCGCAAAGAAAGGTGATAGTTTAGAAATGTTTGGAAAAAGAAGGCCCCAATATAAAGAGTTTAGTTTGAAAGCTCCTCATCAAACTGTTTGGTTAGAACCCTGAAGGAGGTTATTTAAAGCTGAGAAAGTATAAGCTCTGTTGTGTGAATACCCACAATATGGAGGTGCTGGCATTGGACTGGGATGGACAAGGTCAGAAATCACAAGACACTAGGTTGTACTCCAATAGGTTTATTTGAAAATACTGGCTTTCAGAGCCTTACTCCTTCTTCAGGTGTCAGTGAGACAGATAGAATCAGACACAGAATTCATAAGTAAAAGATCAACGGGTCACACCACTGATGACCATGCACTAAACAAACCTAAGGTTCTGAATAAGTTTTCTGAAGAAGGGTCTAGGCCCGAAACGTCAGCCTTCCTGCTCCTCTGATGCTGCTTGGCCTGCTGTGTTCATCCAGCTCAACACCTGGTTATCTCAGATTCTCCAGCATCTGCAGTTCCTACTATCTCTAAGATTCTGTTAAATCTTTAATCAGTTAGAAGGTTTTAATTGATTAATATGTATATGTAAATTCCTGAATTCCTTTCAAGTCACTGTCTTATGAGAACTAAAGGTGTTATCAGCATAAAGAAGAGATGACATTTTAGGTCAGACAATGCATGTTAGGTGTGAGGTCTTGTTTAACATCTGTTTGTATTTTGGTTTGGAGTCAGACTGGTTTTATTTCTTAAGTAGGATTAATAAAACGCCACATTGACTGATTGTCTATAAATTGTGTGCATTTTGAACAAAATAGAATGTATCTACAAATAAAAATTCACCCGTAGATTCACATGTATGTGTGCATGTGTGCATGTGTGTGTGTGTGCGTGTGTGTGAGTGTGTCGTGGGCTCACCTGTAGTGTGACATGAACCCAAGATCCCGATTGAGGCCATCCTCATGTGTACCGAATTTGGCTATCAGCCTCTGCCGGCAACTCTATGTTGTTGTGTATTTCGAAGGCCGCCTTGGATGATGTTTATCCGAAGATCCGAGGCCAAATGTCCTTGACCACTGAAGTGTATCCCCACTGGGAGGGAACATCCCTCTCTGGCGATTGTTGTGCAGCGTCCATTCATCCATTGTTGTAGTGTCTGCATGGTTTCGCTAATATACCATGCCTTGGGGCATCCTTGTCTGCAGCGTATGAGATAGACAATGTTGGCCGAATCACATGAGTATCTGCCGTGTACGTGGTGGGTGGTGTTCCCGTGTATGATGGTAGCATCCATGTCAACGATCTCACCTGTCTTGCAGAGGTTGCCATGACCAAACACAAACAGTTTCTAAACAAGGCCTCCCACCTAACATGCATTTGTCTGACCTAAAATGTCACTTTTTCTTTACACTGATAAAACTTTTAGTTCTCACAGGGCAGAGACTTGAAAGGAATTCGGGGATTTATATGTACAGACTAATCAATTGATTAAAGATTTAACAACATCTTAGGTTTGTTTAGTACATCCTCATCAATGGTGTGAACCTTTGATCTTTTACTTATAAATTCAGTGTCTGATACTATCTCTGTTACTAACACCTGAAGAAGGAGTAAGGCTCCAAAAGCTTGTGTTTTCAAATAAACCTGTTTGACTATAACCTGGTACCATGTGATATTTGACTGTGTAAATACTCAAGGAAGAGTTTATCAAATTCTGAAGATCAGGAGTGGAAAGCTACTATTAAGTCAAACTCTACAGATGTGATAGAGAAGAAAGTTCTCTGTGGTGTTTGAGTACTATAAAGGGCACTGTTAGAATTGATAGAATGTTGTATTTTACCATGTGTTTTAAAATCTTTAAAATTATATTGTATGTCAATAGCTTGGTTTATTCTATATTATCTTCATTTCCTTTGCATAATAACCTTTAGTTTTATTGTTAATGATGGCATAATGACGATGGCATAATGTTCAGCATCATTTGTGGTTTATTCTATTTTATCTTCATTTCCTTTGCATAATAACTTTTAGTTTTATTGTTAATAATGGCATAATGACGATGGCATAATGTTCAGCATCATTTGTGGTTGATCAGGTACTGAAGCAGTGCATGTCCAAATGCAGCAAGACCAGGACAGCACTTTGACGTGGGCTAATAAGTGGCAAGTAACATTCATGACACACTATTGACAAGGAATGACCATATCCAACGAGAGAGAACCACCCATTGCCCCTTGACAATTAATGGCATTACCAGAGCTGAATCTTCAATATCAATGTCTTGAGGGTTGCCATTGACCAGAAACTCAACTGGAGCATCTATATAAATACAATGGCTACAAAAGCAGGCTAGAGGCTGGGAACTCTCTGGTGAGTAACTCACCTCCTGACTCCTCAATGTCTGCCTACAATCTACAAAGTAGAGAGTGTGATGAACACTCTCCATATACCTGGATGAGTGCAGCTGCAATAACACTCAAGAAGCTTAACACTTTCTTGGACAAAGCAGCCCACTTGGTTGGCACCCCATCTAACATTTTTAGTATTTATCACCTTCACCAGCAGCACACAGTGGCAACAGTGTGTACCATCTACAAGATGCACTGCAACAATTTATGATGGCTCCTTAGGTAGCACCAAACAAATACCCAGCTACTACCACCTTGAAAGACAAGGGCTGCAGATGTATAGGCCCACCACAACTTTCAGGTTCCACTCCAATCCACAAAGCTTCCTGACTTGAAGCACCGTTCCTTGACTGACAATGGGTCAAAATCCAGGAACTTCCTGCCTAAAGCACAATGGACATACCTACACCACATGGACTGCAAAATTTCAACAAGGAAGCTCGTTATTACCTGTGCCAGGGCAATTAGGGATGGGATCAATTGTTTGTCGAGTCAGCAATATCCACATGCTGTGAATAAATTTTTAAAAAAGCTAAGTGCTATGCAGCACCCACTGACACATCATATCATCCAGAGACTGACCTATCCATTAATAACAGAACATGTTAACTCTAAAACACAGCCAGACTCATTTATTTAGATTACTTCCTCCATCTTAGTATTTCAAAGACTTTCCTACATCCTATTTGTCCTTTGGATATTGATCTCACTCCAATTCAGCCTATTGTTCTAACTTTCTTCCTGCTCCTGTTTGATGTTTGATGCCCATGAGAATGAACTCATTTATCTCACATCAGTCCTTTAGCATATGTTAACACCCCTAATCTGTCTATCTCTATGCCAATCTGCACATAGCTGTGTAATGTTTGATACCTTGACGTCCTGTTTTCTAATTTCAATCCAACTGGCAATCCTTCAGCAGAACCTGTGTTTGGGAGGTGCTGTTGAAAGAACCTGGGTGAATTGTTGCTGTGTATCTTATAAATGGTACATACTGCTGCCACTGTGTGTCATGGTGAAGGGAGTAAATGTTAAAAATGAAGGGCAGGGTGCCAATCAAGCGGACTGTTTTGCAGTGGATGATATTGGCTTTTTGAGTGTTTTGGATCTACACCCTTCCAAGAAAGTGGAGAGAATTCAAACATACTTCTGACTTGTGATTCAACAAAGGTAATACCATCAACTGTCAAGGGGAGATGATACATTTGTCTCTTGTTTGAGATAGTCATTATCTGGCATTTGTGTAACACAAATGTTACTTGCCACTTGCGAGTCTGAATGTTGTGCAGGTCATGCTACTTATGGACCAGGACTGCTTCAATATTTGAGAAGTGGCGAATGGTGCTGAACACTGTGAAATTCATCAGCGAAGATACTCACTTCTAACTTTATCATGGAGGGAAGTTCAGTGATGAGGGTGAAGCTGAAGGTTGCTGGGCCAAAGATACTATCCCAAGAAACTCCAACATTGATCTCCTGAGACTGACATGGTTGACCACCAACAATAACAACCATCTTCCTTTGTGTTAGATATGGTTCCAACCAGCAGAGAGTTTTTCCGTGGCGTGAGTTTGATGTGAGTTTTGCTGGGGTTCCTTGATATCATACCCAGTCAAGTGATGCCTTGATATCAGTAATCTATTCCTCTATACCACCTAATTATGGAAATTTAAAGTAATAGGTGATATCCTTGTTCTTGCTAACATATTTATCAGCTTTAAATCTTGTTTGCCAATTATTTGCTCCTTCTACAATTTTAAAATGACCTTATGTAATCTTTGCAATCCTCCTCTGTTTTGACTATTGAAATTGTTCCATAATCTTAATTTTGCTTTTCTTAATGCTCCCATTTACAGTATTTATTTTGCCACCACTTTTGTCATTGGCAAACATCCTTTTGACCATCTATGCCGTTAATAAATGTAGTAAGTGGTTGAGAACCAGCAGTGATCTTTATAGAACACCACTGGTCAATTCCTCTGAATTTTAGTCCACTCCCATTATCCCTACTCTCCAGTTAGAATTGAGAGTACGGAGTGAAATCCCTAGGTACTCCCCACCTCTACCCAATTATGGGCTAGAAGGCCAAACATTTGTCTACCATATAGAGACTGGTAGCCAATTTAAATGACTGTCTCCTATGAGGGGATGATGCCACTGTGAGAGCGGATCCTTGCCAGTCGGGGAGGTCACCAGCTTCTGTTACCAGAACTGGAGGCCATCAGAGTCTGAGACCACATATCCAATGGAGGGTCATTGAGGAGGATAGAGTACAGCACAGCTCAAAAGCTGTATCCATGTGGGTTCCTATCCTTCTCAAGGAGGCTTCCCACTCAATCTTCAAAATTGTTAACATAAATTGTCCCCCTCCAACAGTATCTCTATCTTGAGCAAGCTGCATCTATATCCCACCTGCTTATCATTAATTGGACACCAAGCCCAGGAATATTGTTGAGCTGGTCCCACTGCTGCCAAGTGTGGGCTTGGCATCCACATGTGACCCTGAAGTTGTGATCCTGAAGCCGCATGGTAAAATTCAGCTGTTAGTAACTGCCTTACATTACTACTGCTCAAAACTGACATTGAATTTAATCATATTTAAATCATCACTTAGATTAACTAGGTGTGACTCATCGTTCGTTACTAAATCTTGTACGGCCTCTCCTGAGCCAACCATGACAGTAGTACTTTCGCATGTCTATTATCTCCAATTTGTACCATAGTTTACATGACACTTGACAAGGAAAGGAGGTGTTTGTGTGAACTAGATGTAGTTAGGAAGATAGTGATGTATGTCATCTCAACTATTCTTACACTGGAAAGTTTGCATAATTTCATAGTATTTGTACCAGGATCTATGTTATACTGTAATTGCAATTTAGCAGTGGCAGAGGGAAAAAGAAACATTTCAACAGCAAATTGGCCTGTATCAGTCACAGTAAGAATAATGAAAAGAACTGCTTAACAGAAATTAAAACCAATGAGAAATATTAAGGTTTAATTTGATTTGATTTGATTTTATCATTGTCACATGTATGTAGGTACAGGGAAAAGTTTTGTTTTATGTGCAGTACAGGCAGATCATACCATACAAACTAGATTAGGGTAATAGAACAGAGTGAAGTATACAATCTTACGACTGCAAAGAAGGTGCACAAAGAGCAAAATCAATACTAAATTTAAAATTTGAGAGGTCAATTCAGAAGTCTAATAGCAGCAGGGAAGAAGCTGCTCTTAAATATGTAGGTACATGTGTTTAAGTTTTTGTATCTTCTGCCCAACAGAGGAGGTTGGAAGAGATTATAACCGGGATGAGAGGGGACTTTGATTATGTTGGCTGCTTTCCCAAGGAAGCGAGAAGTATAAATGGAGTCAATCGATGGAAGGTTGGCTTACATGATGGACTGGGCTGTGTTCACAACTCTTTGTAGTTTCTTATGGTCCTGGGCAGAGCAGGAACAAACTGTGATGCATCTGGATAGAATGCTCTATGGTACATCTATAAACATTGATAAGAGTCTTTATGGAAATGCTGAATTTCCTTAGCCTCCTGAGGAAGTAAAGGCATTGCTGTTCTTTCTTGACTGCAGAGTCAACATGGGTGGGCCAGGACAAATTGTTGATGATCATAACTTCTAGGAGCTTGACATTCTTAACCATCTCCACCTCAGCACCATTGATGTAGATGAGGGCATGCCGCCACCTTGCTTTCTGAAGTCAATGTCCAGCTGTTTCATTTTGCTGATGTTGAGGGAGAGATTATTATCTTTACACCATGCCACCAAGTGAGCTAACTCTTTCCTGTATTCTGTCTCATCATTGTTTGAGATCTGGCCTACAATTGTGGTGTCATCAGTGAACTTGTAAATGAGTTAGGATGAAATTTGGCCACACAGTCATGATGTATAGGGCATATAGGAAGGGGCTGAGTGCACAGCTTTGCAGGGTGCCAGTTTTGAGGATTATTGTAGAGGAGGTGTTGTTATCTATTCTCACTGATTGCACTCTGTGGGTCAGAAAGTCAAGGATCCAGTTGCAGAGGGGGCAGTAGAGATCTAGGTCTCGGAGTTTGGAGATAGTTTGGTTGGAATTATAGTCTTGAAGGCGGAGCTGTAATCAATAAGTAGGAGCCTGACATAAGTATCTTTGTTATCCAGATGTTCCAAGGATGATTGTAGGGCCAGGGAGATGGCATCTACTGTTGACCTGTTGTGAGGGTAGGCAAATTGCAAGGTCTAATACATGATGGGACCTAACTATAAAACATCATGCAAATAGTATGAAACCTCAAAGTATGATTGAAAACATTTTAGGAGTGATAACTGCATTCAATTGTCTAACTAAAAGGTAGAATGTATTGTTATAAACACATGTTCATTTCAGAAAACCTCATTTATACTTCGTTGACTTCACTTTAGAATTAGCAACATTTCTTTAATATTACATCATATTAATATGGGTATATTAGAATAACGGGTAGGCAGGTGGGAGTTAAAATTTTTGGTTGCATTGGGTGAGTCATATTCTATCATGACCAAGCAGTCGCTAATTAAAACACTACTACCTGTTAATTATTTTGCGTTGCATACACAATCTGAAATGTAGCTTTACATATGGCACAGGTTTCAAGTTTGAATCAAAATAAATTATTACTGAATTACTTTACAAAAAAGAACAATGTGAATTTCACTCAATCAAAAATATTTTACAAGTATAATAATTTGCTTAGCACTCATGCAAAGATTGTTAGGAAAAAAATGCAACCTATATGATTAGGTTTGTATTAAAATACTGCATTTTTAATTTGATTAACTGAGGTCATACTCCACTGCTCCATGTATAGTCCTGAGATCAGCACACTAAGTTTACTTTATCCAAGTGAACTTTAAGCAGTAATTCCACAGTTAAAACAATAAATCTATTAAGTCAAGTAAACAGAAGCACAAGGGATTAGATGCTTTCGTGAGATAGAGGGAGGCTATTCAACCTATCTTGCCTCTGCTAACTCATCAAAATGTTATCCACTGAAGCCACTGTCCTATTTTCCTTAAGCATTGCAAATTTTCAACTTCAGGTATTTTCGAACTCATTTCTTAATCTGCTTCCACTTCCCTTTTCGGAAGATCTCAGCACCTCACTGTACAAGCTTTCATCTTCACATCCTACTCTAATTCCTAAGTGCTCAGTTTCACTTGTAGTTCTCTTTCCAATTAAATTGACACACTGGCTGTGGCTATTCAAAACAGCTTCTCCATTTTTACCCTATCAAATATTTTAATGATTATGGACACCTTTAACCAACCTTCCCTTAATTTTCTCTGTTCCCATGACTACGTTCCTAATTGTTTCACATAACTGAAATCTATCTTCCATGGTACCCATATGAATTTAGCTTCTTCTGAGAGTAATATTGTTATTTACCTCCAATGATTGGAATCTAAATCCAGCTTTTGAATACTTTACTGAAAGTCTATTACAGTTGTTGGGTATCAAAACAAGGATCTGTTTCAGTGTTTCATATTTCCTACTGCTTTTGCAATGTGGGACAAATAGTATTTCAATTATTAGGGTACGTGAAAATAAGCAACATGCTATTATCCTTTCCACCCTGAAACATTTATTCTTTGCAATGTCCTATTTCTTATCAATGTAATGCACTTCAGTGACATCATCCAAAAACATGACATCAATTTCTACATGTGCACTGAAATGAGTATCTGATCTGAAATCCTCTGCACCATAAAGACTGTTGATGGGTACCTTCATGATACATGTGGGTACAGCTGCGTAATGGTTATGGCATTGACTGGCAACACAGAGATATTGAGTTTAAATCCCACCAAAGCAAGTTGTAGAATCGGATTGAATAAATCTGACAACTTGTGATAATGTTAATTTCTTGATAATTGTAATCCTGTGCAGTATGTGAGGAACTGTAGATTTGACCAACAGAAATGTCAAAAAACAAGGAACAAAATGGGAAGAGGAGCAGCATGAACAAAAATATCTGGTGAGAATGCTGCTGCACACTGTGACACCAGATAACATATCTGGGAAAGAAAAAGGGAACTGCCATCCATAAGTCATGCTAACTTTCATATGGTTAACATTTGGTCACAAAATTCAGCTGTGTGCTGTCACTTTTCTCATCTCCATATGTATCTTTGGTGTCTCACTTGTGGTGCTACCAATGCGCTAAGCATTTCAGTGCGTATATTCATACTTCTGTTGGTCAACCTGTCGTCTGTAGAATTTCAGTGCAACTTGTACTTTTGCAAGCTAGCATCTGCGCTAGTTTTGTCCCTCCTCTGGCTGCAACCCACCTATGTGCAATACTTCACACATTCTGATCCTACCTTTAGACTAGCCTGCAAAGTACACATATTGTCACTATCTGAGCTGGTATCCAAGTTTGAATGCCAGTGAGAGTGCTTCTTCATCATCATTGGCTTCATCTTCATTCATTGCCTGACCAGGTTTCAGTTCTTGGGTATTTGAAAGAGGAAAGGCTTGGATTATGGTCGCAGGAGTAAAGAAAAGCAAGATGTGCATGTTTACACCATCTGCAGCTTCTAAATTAGAAGAGATTGTGGAGTGAGGAAGAAGTGGGAGGTGAAAAGGAGGATTAGATATCAGCATTCAGTCATCGTTGTTGATTTCAGCCTGACCGCTGATAACAGCTTCAGTCATAGCAGCAGCAATGATGGCAAGAACACCATGAAGAGGCTAAACACATGTCTATCCCCTGTGCTTAAATGCTTCTAATTCTGTGCCACCATGTCCTGCACAGAGAGAGAAGTGTGTAAATGAGTTTGGTGCAATGTGTTTGGATAATGTGTTCAGGTTGGCATGGTGGCTCAGTGTTTAGCACTGCTGCCTCATAGTGCCAGGGACCTGGGTTCGATTCAAGCCTTGGGTGACTGTCAATGTGGAGTTTGCACATTCTGCCCATATCTGCATGGGTTTCCTCCAGGTACGCGGGTTACCTCCCACAGTCCAAAGCTGTGCAGGTTAGGTGGATTGGCTATTGCTAAATTGCTCATAGTGTTGAGGGTGGGAAATGCAGTGATAGGGTAAGGGGTGGGTCTGGGTGGGGCACTCTTCAGAGGGTTGGTGTGGACTTGATGGGCCAAATAGCCTGCTTTCACACTATAGGGATTCTATAATACTATGACATGGTTGAACTTTCTTTCTTTCTTTATTCATTCATGGGATGAGGGCGTCACTGGCTAGGTAGCATTTATTGCCCAATGCCTAAAGCGCAGTTAAGAGTCAACCACATTGTTGTGGGACTGGAGTCACATGTAGGACAGACCAGGTAAGGATGGCAGTTTCCTTCCCTAAAGGACATTAGTGAACCAGATGGGTTTTTCCAACAATCAACAATGGATTCATAGTCATCATTAGATTCTTAATTCCAGATATTTTATGAATTCAAATTCCACCATCTGCCATGGTGGGATTCGAACCCGGGTCTCAAGAACATTATCTGGGTCTCTGGATTAACAATCCAGCAATAATACCACTAGGCCATCACCTCCCTGAATAGCTCGCAATGTATGTATGCTGTGATATGCAGTTGTGAAGTCTTCAGAAGTGTTGTTGTTTGACATTGAATTGAAGTTATGAATGCTAGAAGTATGAGTTGTGTTTTGTAGAAATTGTTGGCTGATGAATGAAAGGAGTGTGATGCTTGGAACAATGTGTGAGTCTCGTAGTACATTTGACAGATTATGTATTGAAGGTGCATTCACTGATATTGACCATGCATGAGGTCGTTGATCTTTTTGTGGCTCTGGATCCAGGTCTTTGGAGCTAGACTTTTATCACTGATCTTCTTGGCAATCTGGTCCCATTGTCCTTTGAAAGCTTCTCATAGGGCCCACTATAGGGAGGCAATGGCCCAGTGGTATAATCGCTGACCTGTTGATCCAGAGACTCAGACAACCACGGCTGATGGTGGCATTTGAATTCAATAAATGTCTAGAATTAAGAATCTAGTGATGACCATGAATCCATTGTTGATTGTCAGGTTCACTAATGTCCTTTAGAGAAGGAAACTGCCATTCTTACCTGGTCTGGCCTACATGTGACTTCAGACCTACAGCAATGTGGTTGACTCTTAACTGCCCTCTGGACAGTTAGGGATGGGCAATAAATGCTGGCCTACCCAGCAATACCCTCACCCTGTGAATGAATAAAGGAAAAAAAGACTGGCCCACTGTGATAGGTAACATCTCTCCTGCTCTCCACCTGCTGCAAGGCCTCCAAAGCACCATCGGAAAATCTTTTGCCTTTTCCAAGTCAAATTCACTTTTCAATGGTTTCCAGCATCAGACAAAATGTGTCTCCCCTTTAAGAATTGTGGGCCAGCTCTAGGTATGCACACTAACTGAAACTTATGCTACCGTCTCACAATTTAACTTTATTCAAGCTTGCAGCCACATGCGTAGTACTGCCTGCAAACTACAATTGTTTGAATAGACAAGTATTATGAATTTCTGTGGTGCTTACGTCAGAAGGAACAGGTTTGGCTTAATCATTATCGCTGAGCCTATTTTTAGGCTCTATTCAATTTTGTGGCCTTTTTGTCCCCATAGTATTTAGGGATTGACAATAAAAACGCCCTTCCTAGTCTCACCTCACATTATTGAACTGAATAGAATTTTTAAAGATTTCTTTTGAATACTTACAATTCATAAATTAATGTTTTTCATAGAATACCTACAGTGTGGAAACAGGCCCTTCAGCCCAACAAGTCCACACTGACCCCCAAAGCATCCCATCCAGACTCATCCCCCTATAACCCACACATCCCTGAACACTATGGGCAATTTAACATGGCTAGATGGATCGGCCTGCACATCTTTGGACTGTGCGAGGAAACTGGAGCACCCGGAGGAAACCCACGCAGACACAGGGAGAATGTGCAAACTCCACACAGACAGTCACCTGCAGGTAGAATCAAACCCAGGTCCCTGGCACTGTGAGGCAGCAGTGCTAACCACTGAGTCACCGTGCCATCCAAATTCATGAGTACAAACTCGAGACTAATGCAAGGATTGAAATTAAAGCATGTTTATTTTGGTTTTACCATTTTACTGCTTGAAACCCTTTGGAACCTGAAAGATCTTTTCAGCAAATAACTTAAAACAGCAATCCTATTAACAATCTCTGCTGGGACATTTTCATCTGAATGAAGCAGGCAACATACTTTCAACAGGTGCCATAAAGAACAGAACCAATGTATTAAAAAAAAATTTACTACCATCTGAGATGGAATCTGGTGGAATCTTAAAACATATAATACTGTTTCCTAACCATTATAAGTTACTGATGGATAATTAGAGATTACCTAATGCCTGGCCTTTATAAACTCCTTATTTCTGTTTCATGCCAATAACCAACTGAAAGGCATTGTGTCCTGTATCTTATATCTGAGTGTGTGTTGAAAAGCAAATGATTATACACTCATATAGCATAAAATTCTTTTCTAATTCTTAAAAAAGTGCAAAAACATCTTCAACTATTTATTGTGTTATCATGAAAGGTTTGAGAATTAATTTTATAATACTGGGGACAATTTTCTTCTCCCAGGAGTTAGTGAGAAAGGTGGTGAGAAGGGGAAATAATTGGATGAGTTGATCCTGGAATGAAATTCTTTCCTCATTCTTGCCCGCACACCAATTAAGAGTGGGATGAGAATGTCCAATGGGGATTTTCTCAATTTGCCAGCAATTAAGGCCCATACGCGTTCAATTAACAACCACTGAAGGGCATCATTGTGCCACCTCTCGAATGCCTGGCCTTTATAAACTCCTTATTTCTGTTTCATGCCAATAACCAACTGAAAGGCATACTGGAGGATGTGAAAAGTGATTGTTTCAGGTAACCGGGGCAACCTGCTTGTATAGTTGAGGAGCCTCCATTTACCCCAAGCTTGACATCTGAAAGCTACTGCACTGCTCTTGTCTGCTTTCCCTCTCAACTCCGTCTCCCTGCCAACCCCATCCTGCATGAAGCAGAAGACAGAAAGCTACCTTTTCACCATCTGATCCCCTTGAGAGTACATCTTGACCAATGGTCTTTAGAACCCACACAACTGGCAGCTATAGGTGAGCTGAGATGCCATTATTGAGGCACCCAGTAAGTCCAGAAGCTCGTCAGTCAGCTTTTAAGCTTATTAACCTGCAGTTCAGCAACCTTTCTTGGCACTGGGTCAGCAAGTTAGTCAACACCTAGCATTCTTGATTGCACTCTTTGAAAAAGGGAAAATTTCAGCCACTGTTGAAATTAATTGATATGCTTATATATGACTAGGGAGGTCCTATGGCACAGTGGGTAGTGTCTCTTTGAGTCCAACCTCTAGGCTTAATAGCCTAGGAAAGTATATTCAAAAACGACCAAGGAGATTGAGTATCTCTTCAAATCTTTCCAACATATACCAGTTGCAGGCATAAGAATGAGAGATTCTTGGTCAGTCATGTGACAAAAAGACCATTTGAGCCCCTACTCTCACTATCCATAGCTGCAGACTACAACCTGCATAGAAAAAGTGCATGCTCCCACAATAGTTTGGATGCCCTGAGTGAACTGTGATATACCACTATTAAATATAGGTTTTCTCAGATAATCAGTCAGATACATTATTTTGAATCCAATAACCTCCAGAATGCCTCTGGGACAATTACAATTAGGTGAAGCAAAGTTAATACAGGATTACATAGGAGCAGGTCATTCTAACCTCAGAACTGCTCGACCCGCTGTACAATGAAATTATGATCTAACTCATATATGGAGCCTTTGCCCTATATTCTTTTTTGCTTTCAGACAAAAAAAGCTATAACATTCAATTTACAATTAAAAATTGAGCAAGCAATATATGCTGTTTGTGGAAGGGAATGACTAACTTCCATTAACACTTCGCTCATAGAAATATTTCTGACTTTTAGACTACCTCCCCTCATTCTAGACCCCACAACTCACAGAAATAGTTCATTTCTATCTGTCTTATCTGTTCTCCTTAATATTTTGAAAACTTTTATCAAATCAGATCTTACTCTGCTAAATCGCAAGGAATACAATACTATTCAAGGTAATCTGTCCTTGTAATTTAACCATTTGAGTTCAAGTATTATTCAGGTTAATCTACATTGCACACCATCTAAAGTCAACATACACCTCCTAATGACTGGTGTCCAGAACTGATCAGAGTATTCCATTTGTGGTCAAATCATGGGTCTTTGAATATTTGAAGCTTAACACATATCAGTATTCCAGTCCTCTAGATGAAAAATCTGCCATCCCAATAGCTTTTAGATCATTTTCTATACTCATTCATGGTATTTGAATGAGCTATGTACCTGGATCCCCTATGTCTTTTTGAACCTTCACTTCCTTTAATTTTTGTAAGTTATGAAGTGTTTTGTTATCCCATTTTTAGGTCCAAAGTATATTACCTCTCATCTGCCTAAACCGAAAACCAGTTTCCACGGTTTTGCCCATTTATTAATCTATCAAATCTCTTTAACAAAGGGATAGATACAGTTCTTAGGGCTAAAGTGTATGGGCAAAAGCAGGAACAGGGCACTGAGATATAGCAAGAACTGCAAAATGCTGGAGTCAGAGACAGCACAGTATGGAACTGGAGGAACACAGCAGGCCAGGCAAAATCAGAGGAGCAGGAAAGTTGATATTTCAAGTCAGAACCCTTCTTCAGAAATGGGGAGGGGGAAGGGGGCTGGGAAATAAATAGAGAGAGGAGGGGTGAGGCTTGGGAAGGTAGGTGGGATGGTGATATGTGAGTGCAGGTAGGGAGTGGTGAGGATTGGTTAGGATGGGAGGGGCAGATAAGTGGGAGAGAAGATGGGCAGGTTGTGTCAGGTTAAGGAGGCCGGGATGAAAGGGAGGTTTGGACATGGGATGAGGCCGAGGGTGGAGAGATTTTAAAACTGGTGAATTCCATGTTTACGCCATCAGGCTGTAGGCTCCCGAGGCAGAATATGAGGTGTTGCTCCTCCAGTTTGTGGGTGGTGTCGTTGTGACACTGGAGGAGGCCCAGGATGGACATGTCTCCCAGGGAGTGTTGACCATGAAACCACTGTTGGTTGTCAGGAAAACCCATCTGGTTCACTAATGTCTTTTAGGGAAGGAAATCTGCCATTCTCACCTGGTCTGACCTATATGTGACTCTCAACTGCCCTCTGAAATGGCCCAGCAAGCCACTCATTGGCGTCAATCGCTACAAAGTCTCAAAAAGGAAATGAAACCAGATGGACCTGGCATCAAAGTAGCACTGGAAAAGATAACAGCAAAAACTATTCTGTCAACCCTACAAATTCGTCTGGACTAACATCCGGGGATTAGTGCGAACATTGGGAGAGATGTCTTATGGTCTAGTCAAGCAACAATCTGACAGAGCCATACTCACAGATTCATACCTTACAAGCAACGTCCCAGACAGTGCCATCAACATCATGTCTCACTGACAGTCAGGCCTAGCACTGGAGGCAGAACAGTGGTGTAGTTGAGTACACAGATAAGCCCCTTAGCCATCACCTCTGGAATTCAGCTTTTTATTTCCCCATGTTTGAACCAAGACTCTAGTGAGATCAGGAGCTGAGTGGCCCTGGCAGAGCTCAAACAGAACAGTTGAGTAGGAGTTCCCTGGAAGTCTTCAACATTGACTTCGGACCCCAAGAAGTTTCATGCCTCAGGTTAAACATGAGCAAGGAAATCTCCTTGATTACAATGTACCGTTCTCCTTAGCTGATGAATCAACACTCCTGCATGTTGAACAACACTTGAAGGAAGCACTGAGGGTGGTAAGGGTGAAAAATATACTCTGGGTGGGGAATTTCAAAGTCCACCTCCAAGAGTGGTTTATTATTTGCACTACTGATTGAGCCGTTTCAGTCCTAAAGGTCTTTGCGGCTAGTCTGGGTCAGCAGCAGGTGGTGAGAGAACCAATAAGAGGGAAAAACATACTTGACCTCATCCTTAACAATGAGCAGATGCGTCTATCCATGACAGTATTAGTAAGAGTAACCACTGCACAGTCTTTGTGGAGATGAAGGCCTGCCTTCACATCGAGAATACCCTTCATCATGTTGTGTGGCATTATCACCATGCTAAATGGGGCAGGCTTTGAACAGATCTAGCAATTCAAGTCAGGGCATCCAAGAGGCACTGTTGGCCATCAACAGCAGCTGAATTGTACTCCAGCACAATCTGTAACCTCATGGCCCCGCATATCCCCGACTTAAGCTATAATCATCAAGCCAGGGGATCAACCCTGGTTCAATGGAGAGTGCAGGAGGGTATGATGAGAGCTGCACCAGGCATACCTGAAGATGAAGTGTTTACTTGGTGACACCACCGAACAGAACTACTTGCATGCCAAACAGCATTTCCAGTACGCGATAGATGGTGCTGAGTAATCCCACAACCAATTGATCACCTCTAAGATCTGCAATCTTGCCACATCCAATCATGAATGGTGGTGGACAATTAATTTAATGGAGGAGGAGGCTCCACAAGTATCCCCATCCTGAATGATGGAAGAGCCCAACACATTAGTGCAAAAGATGAAACTAAAGCATTTGTAGCAATCTACAACCAGAAGTGCTGAATAGATGATCCATCTTGCCTCCTCCAGTGGTCCCTAGCATCACGATGCCAGTCTTCAGCCAACTCGATTCACTCCACATGATATCAAGAAATAGTTGGAGACACTGGATACTGCAAAAGCTATGGACCCCAGCAGCATTCTAGCAATAGTACTGAAGACTTGTGCTCCAGAATGTGCCATTACCCCAGCCAAGATTTTCCAGTACAGTTACAGCTCTGGCATCTACTCAACACTGTGGAAAACTGCCCAATTATGTTCTGTACACAAAAAGCAGGCAAAATGCAACCGATCCAATCTACCAACCCATGTGCTCTCAATTATCAGCGAAGAGATGGAAGGTGTCGTCAACAGTGCTATCAAGCGGTACCTGCTCAGTAATGACCTGCTCAGTGACGCCCAGTTTGGGTTCTGCCAGGGCCACTCAGCTCCTGACCTCATTAGAGTCTTGATTCAAACATGGAAAAAAAAGCTGAATTCCAGGGGTGATGGCCAAGGGGCTTATCTGAGTTTAGCCCCATTAGTTTGTCTAATACTATTTATTTAGTTATGGTGATGGTTCTTAATTATTCCCCTGTTTTCTTTCGTATTAATGTGATCTTCAAAGACTACTAGAAAAATATCTAGCCTTTCTCACATTTTACATACCACATTTAAAAAAAATCCTCTTTACATCCCGTAACGGTCGATCAATACGTAATGTTGTAGTATTGCAGTCAACCAATATTACAAACTGAACATGGAAAATGTTTAGCTTTAAAAAGGAAATTACTTTAGCTCCTTTGGCTGGCAAGAAGTGCAGGGTGGGGTGCAAGCAAAGGTAATGGAATTTCACAGATACCCTGCAGAATTTAACTCCAGGACATCTTTAACAAAAGCTTTTGACAAGTTTTCCCCATGTCTGTTGGGCAGGATAGGAGCTCAGAGCAAATGGGCAGTATGCCTAACATCACGAGGGAGGAAGAATCTAGGATGCACATTATAGATAGCCAATGCATAGGGGTGTGTTCATAAGCGGGTAATCTTGTTGGACCTGAATGAAGTCTCTTACTTGTCCTAGACCTCAAGTTGTACTGTAAAAGAACTTAACTGATGGATTTGGCCTTTCTTGCTTCTTTTTGCATGCCTACATTAATGATGCTGAGTGATTCTGTCTTTCATGAGTTAAAACTGAAAATCCTTCTAAACTAAAGACACACAAACTTCTTGCAAGATTTTAAGTGACTGTCAATCCCTCAAATTGCCCCTTTTAAAACCAGATGTGATTGTTGGGGGTTAGATTCGAGATTTTAATTACTTTTTAACTTCCCACTTGATTCAACCCACTCACCCTTGAAGATTAAAATTTCCCTGTTTACGTCTGCCCATCTTTCATATCCTTTGTTCCCCTAAACCTGGTTCTTCATTCTTTTTCACGTATTTTTATATTAACTGCGTTTCTCTCATACGTTTTGAAGATAGAATCGATCAGATAATTACTAGCCTTGAAGATGACAAAACCCAATGGTTATTTTTCAGCCAAATGAAATTACAATGTCCAATGAGTTACATTTGTATTCTTGACAATACTTAACATTTGAAACTATTTTTTACTACCAAACAGGAAGTTCTGCAGTTAAATAAGTTGCTCTACTGCACCTTGCTTATATTAAGTAATGATGCTGCAAAGGGTCTTTGATAAAACAAATCTTGAGGTGTGGAATATATTACCACAGATATCTGCATCAAACATCCACTGTACTGGTACAGCATGAATTAGATGAATAGGAGTGGTGTATCATGATTTTTATATCAGTTGATTATTCACTATTACATCTCCTACAAGTCTGCTTTCTGGATTCTAAATATCAGGATGAAGAATATACTAACAAATGAGTCTAGAATGCACATAAAATATGGAGATATATTTTAAATTCAAATATATCAAATTAAAAAATTCAACCTGACAATATCAAAGATTAGTATCAATTCCAGTAATCAAATCCAAGTTAAAATTACAGATAACTAAAATAATCTTCACTCTTATTGCTGAAAGGGAGTTCTTGAAAATAAGTATATTTCTGGATTCTAAATGTGACTGCAAACTTAACGCTAAACTGTAAAAATTTAAACTGGATACAAACTATCCATACCCTCTTAGGTGCATGCTCATATGTACATCTTGTTCTGTTCACACCTACATCTGCTACAAAGTCTAAAGAAAGCAATAAAAAACTGGAAGGACTATCTACTATCACTGGAAACAACAGCAGCAAACCCAGCTCAATTTATCCTGGAAAGCCCTCTTTTCTATCATCTGAAGCCTTGCATCAATATTTAGAGAGTTGACCCACAAATTAGTTCAAGCAACAGTCTGACATAGTCATACTTAGGGTTCATACCTTACAAGACCCAGACAACATCTTCACCCTTCCTGCACTGGCAGGACAGACTCAACAGGGGTTACAGCACAGTGGCATACAGTTGTGATTTTCCCTAAAAGCAACTCAATATTAACTCCAGGCCCCACAAAGTCTCATGGAATCAAGTCAAACAAAGGCAAGGGTACCTCCCGCTCATTATCACTTATCTCTTCGTGGTTGACGAATCAGTATTCTTCCTTGTTGAACACCACTTGTTGAGAGTACTGAGGGATAGACTTCGAACAAATCTAGCGACTTCACACTGGGCATTCATGAGCTGCTTTGAGCAATCAGCAGTAGCAGAATTGTGCTAAACCACTATTTGTAACTTCAGGGCCCAGTATATGCCTCAATCTAACATTCCATCAAGCCAGGAGATTAAATCTGGTTCAATGAAGATTTCAGATGGGCATGTCATAAGCTGCACATAAAAATGAGGTGTCAACATGGTGAAACAACAAGAGAACTGTATGTATGTCAAAAAGTGGAAACACATGCAACAAACAGGTCTAAGTGATCCCAGAACCAACAAATCAGATCTAAGCTCTGTAGTTCTACCACATCCAGATGTGAATGGTGGTGGATAACTAAATGACTAACAGGAGGTGGAGACTCTAGAAATATCCCATCCTCAACGATGAGGGAGTCAAGTATACCAGTGCAAAAGACAAGGCTGAAGCATTCACATTTATTTTCAGTCAGAAATGCCAAGTGGATGATACATCTCAGCCTGATATGAGATTGCTAGCATCACAGATGCCAACCTAAATTTGATGTAATCTACATAATATCAAAACATAGTTGGAAGGCATTAGACAATGTAAATGCTGAGTCCTGACAACATTTCAACAAAAGTTCTGAAGACATGTACTCCAGAATTATCCACACTGGTAGTCAAGCTGTCCAGTACAGTCACAACACTGATGTCTACAGATCAATGTCGAAAATTGCTGAGGAATATCCTATCAATAAAAAGATGGAGAAATCCAAACTGGCCAATTATCATTCTATAAGTCTACTGTGCAAAGTGATGGAAAGGATTGTTGACAGTGCTATCAAGTGGCACTTGCAAAGAAAGAACCTGCACACTGCTGCTCAGTTTGGGTTCTGCCAGGACCACTCAGCTCCCGGCCTCATAACAGCCTTGAGCCAAACATAGACAAAAGAGATGAACTTCAGACATAAGATAAGAGTTACAGCCTTTGGAATTAAGGTAACATTTGACCGAGTATGCCATCAAATCAGAAGTCAATAGGAATCGGGGGAATCTAAGATATTGCTTACCTTCTGAATTGCTTGTGTTTGTATGCTAGCTTTCCA
>NC_063338.1:32159944-32167034 GCF_021869965.1 Rhincodon typus | reverse complement strand
TAACTGAAGCACAACCTCCATAGTTCTGTACTCAAGTCCTCTCGTGATAAAAGGTAACATTCTACTAACTTTGTTACTTACTTGCTGTAGCAGAATATTAACCTTTCCTGATTCATACAGTAGGACATCTAGATCGCTATGCATCCTCTTACCACTTAGACAACTTCTTTTATTCTTGCAAAAACAGACAAGTTCAATTTCCCACATTGTACTCCATTTGCTACATCTTTCTCTGCTCACTTATTTTGTAGTCATGTCCTCTTCGCAACTCATGTGCCTACCTAGCTTTGTGTCAGCATGTTTATTAACCATACTTCCATCCTTTCATTAAAGTCATTTATACAATCTCAACAGTTGTGTTCCTGGCATCAATCCCTGTGGCACACTATTTATTATTTATGAACTTGAAAAATCACTGATTGCTTTCTGTTAGCCAGAGAATAATCTCCTCAAAACCCTATGTGGCACTTCACCAAATACCTTCCAGGAATTTAAGTAAACTAAATCCTTGAGCTCCCCTTTTACCACAGCACTTGTCACCTCCTCAAAAGAACTCCAAACATAATTTCCCTTTCACAAAAATGGTGCTGACTCTGCTTAATTACCTTCAACTTATCCAGGCACCCTGCTATTAACTTGTTAAATAATAGATTCTGTCATCTTCCTTATAAAATATGTTATGCTAACTAGCCTGTAGCTTCCTGCTTTCTGTCTCTATCTCTCTTATGGATAAAGGAGTTACATTCATGACCTTCCAATCACAAGGGATCATCTTTGAATAATTTTCCAATTTTGAAACTGGAAAACTAAAAGCAAATGACTATCTCACTTGTTACTTCTTTTAAAGACCAGAGAATGAAGTCCATCAGGACCAGGGCACCCATCAGCCTGCAGGTTCTACAATTTACCCAGTATCGCTTCTCTGGTGACTATGATACCTGCTATCCACTTGCCAATGAAGTCCATATCACCGTGGTGTAAACTTAGTCAATTACAGAGTCATAAGTTAGCATATCATTGAAGGCTGCAGCCTCTGTCCTCATGTCTGCATGGATCAACATGTGATGTTGAGCCACCATCTAGCTGATGCATGCTGCATTCCACATTCCAGCCAATTTCACCTGGTTTGATACAATTTTACCTTAACAGAATAGCAGATACTCATTACAGTTAAAACCTAAAGTCAAGGAGACTGTAGAGCAAACAAATAATTGTGCAAAAGCTAGAAAATTTAAGGCATTCAGTAAGAACATTAGAGATATATGAAGCTCTCACTCCAGCTTAAAAAAATGTGAAAACCTGATGAAGTTGAACATTTGGGCACAACTGGAATATAAACGCAAGGTTTAGAAGGAGTAGGCTAGAACCGTAGAGTCCCTACAGTGCAGAGAGGCTATTCAGCCCATTGAATCTACACTGATCCTCCAAAGAGCACGCCACCCAGACCCAACATCGACACCAGCCCAACTCCATCCAATGCCTGTAACTCTGCATTTGCCATGACTAATCCGCATAGACTACACATCCCTGAACACTAGGGAACAGTTTCCCAAGACCAATCCACATTACCTGCACAGCTTTAAATTGTGGGTAAACCCACACAGACACAGGGAGAATGTGCAAATTCCACACAAAGTCTCCCAAGGCGGAGTTGAACCTGGGTCCCCGACACTGAGGCAGAAGTGCTAACAACCACTAAGCCACCGTACTCCCCTTTCAGAGGCTAATTGGCCCCTCAAGACTGTTCCACCAAAGGAGAGACAGCCTTCCAATATCCACCCTGTATGATCATGAGGATGTGACGTGTCTCAATCTCGTATTCTTCGTAACGCCAATGCATACAGTCCTAACTTGTCCAATCTTTCCTCATTAGATAAACCCTCCCGTTATATGCACGTTTCAGTGAACCCCTTCTGATGCATTTCTATCCTTCCACAAAAGAAGGAGATCAAAATTATACACAGGACTCAAGATGTGATCTCAATGTTCTCTGTGACTGTATCCCCTGCTTGCAATAAACAACATCCCACTGCCTTTCTAATCACCTGCTGCATATGTGCACTAACATTGTGAGATTAAGTACTGTACTATTATTACTACCTAGACCAGGAATTCTTATTTCACATTGTAATTCTTGATGTGGCACTTTGTCTAATGCCTTCTGGAAATCGAAGTACAACACAGCCATAGGTTTCCCACAAAAGAACGCCAATGGTTTGTTAAACCTGATTTCCATGCACAAAATTATGTTGACGCCGTCTGACTGCATTGAGATTTTCTAAAGTGGCCACTATATCCTCCTTAACAAAAATTTTCTCCATGACCGCTATTAACTTGCCTGTAGATTACTGCTTTCTGTCCCCCACCCCCAGAACCTTTCTGAATAGACGTAAATCATATTAATTATTACACAGAAACAGAAGTTAGACATAGAAGAAAGCCCTTCGAACCTGTTCCACCATTCATGATCATGGCCGATCATCCAACTCCGCAGCCCCATAACTTACTTCCCATAACCTTTGATCCCATTCACCCAAAGTGGTATATCCAGTTGCCTTTTGAACACATTTAATGTTTTGGCATCAACTACTTCCTGTGGTAATGAATTCCAAAGGCTCACTACTCTTTGGGTCATCTCCATCCTAAATAGTCTACTGCAAATCCTCATACTGTGACGCCTGGTTCTGGACACACCCACCATCAAGAACATCCTCCCTGCATCTATCCTGTCCAGTCCTGTTAGAATTTTAAATCTCTACGAGATCCCCACCTCCCCTCCCATCTCATTTGTCTGAACTCCAGCGAAAACAATCCCAACCTAGTCAATCTCTCTTCATATAATCAGACTTGCCATCACCATGCAATCTAACTATAGCAATATATAAATTGAACAAAAGTTGTTCATTTTCTACCCTGCAGTAATCAAGCATTTTGAGTATCAAGTTATTCAAGATCCCTCAGACACAAATGGGAGTTTCCATTGTTGGGAAGAGTCCTGGACCTGAGGGCATAGTTTCAGAATAAGAGAGCACCAATTTAAGACTGAGATGAGGACGAATTTCTTCTCTCAGAGGTTGAGAGTCTTTAGAACTCCTTGCCACAGAGAGCTGCGCTTGTGTATATTTAAGACTGAGAAAGGGTACAAAAGAGGACATGAGGAATGGCAAGTCAGCAATAATCCTATTGAATGGTCTTGCAGGCTCAGGAGGCAGACTGGCCTATTCCCATTCCTACTTATGGTCTTAACTTCAGCTTCACCCTTAGCTATTTTAAAATTCATATATTCCATATGGCCAATTACATTCAATGATATTAAATATAGGAATTCTATTTAGTTCTTTCTACCAAGGCAAACTGTCAATAAACTGTCGCTTTAAGTTTAACAAATTTGACTAGTATGCATTGGGTTTTTCATGAGTCAATATTTAATTTTACTTGGAATTTAGCAGGTGCTCATGTTGGTTTAATGCTTTCATACTCTAAATTATCTGTTTCTAGTTGATAAACCCATACTTCACCAATCACTTCAATAGCAGTTTGCTGTACTCCAAATGGGTGGTTGGAAATGCAGCTCTAGGGCTCATCAGTCAGACAACAACCTACAGAACCAATGACTACTCATGCAGAACTGCCTAAATGGACAATCATACTCATTGGCAATCTCTTGCTAATGACAATTATGAATTTTGAGTCAATCAAGTACATGCGACTAAAAACTCCTTGTTGAAAACACGCATGTTATTCTCAAGGTGCAACCGACATGATATGCGAGGTCATCAGCACAAGGCAGTTCTCAAATTTAAATACGTGCATTTCACAATTTTGTTTTCACTATGATAAACTGGTCCCTTCTGGTGAAAGTCAATGATGCGAGATATTTACTGCTTATTTCTCTATTGATGCTGTGTGGTCTGCTGAAAGTTTTTGAATATTTTCCATTTTTACTCAAGTAATAGTCGGATTGCTATCATTATTTAAGCAAATTACACAAACTGAGAATCATGGTATAGAAAGTTGTTTTCAAATCATTTAAAGCCATTTAAAAAATGGAATTGATAAGCAGAATTACAACATACAATTACAGATGGGAAATAATCCTTAAGGTCAAAACAGAAAAGGAGAAATGTAAGAGAAATTCAGGAAAACGTATGCCATTCTAAATAGCTGAGACAAGAAAAGACAAGCAGAAGAGCACATGATGTACAGAATACAAGAAGCCAATTATGAAACACATCATGCACAGTCAAAAAGATTATGAAAATTTAGAGTTAGTGTTAGGTTAGGATGAGAGGAACTGAACTAAGCTTTTTTGGTTGTTAGATGGCTAACAGCAAAACAGTGAAACATTAAAGATAATGTTCATGTAAAGCTATTGTAAAAGCATGAAAACCAGCAGGAGTCTAGAAACAATAAACAGGGGTAGTGTTTTTCATCACAAAGATTGCGACTACCCAACCAGCTGCTTATTACTTCCCTCCTTTTACTCTTAACTCACTGGGCCAGGCTTCCTCCTAGGATTACTTTGCTCAAGCCCTGAACTTATTGCTTACTTCAGTTTTTCCTCCCATTTTCCCTCTTGTTCTCACCTAGCTTATGCTGTCGCTAAGATCCATCTCATGCTCTCTTGACCCCATTCCCATTAAATTGCTCATCACCAAATTTCCATTTTTGATTCCAAAGTTAAGTTGACAATGACAACCATTGTCTCTTTACAGGTGTTATCCCTCACTTTCTCATCTGCTTTCATCATTTGTTTCCACAAGAAATCAATTTTGACAGCTCAATACTTGCAAAATACAGTTCCACCTTCAACTTCTCTTTTCTCAAGTTCTTGAAGGTGTTGTCCTCACCCAAATTCATGACCATTTTTTCAGAACATTTCCCCCCACCCCAGTTTTCGCCTGTCACAATACTGAAACAGCTATCAAAATCAAAAAGAATATCCTATATAACTGAAAAAGGCAAACTATCCCCCTCGTTGGTCTTCTCAACCTGCCCACAAACTTTAACACTTCCACCTCCAACTCCTCACTCATCTGATCCTATTCGTATTTATCTAATTCTAGTGAGAAAATCACAATCAATAGCTTCACTTCCCAATTCCACATAATTTCCTTTCGTGTCATCATCCAATAGCATGTTAGCTTCCACATGTATGTGGATAATGCCCACTTAACCTCTTGAGTTTATAAAATTATTAGACAACTTATTGAACATTCAGTTTTCATTGAAATATTCATTAGTTAAGCATTGGGAAGACTGAAACCATGACCTTGCATCCCCACAAACACTGCTCTCACATATAGATTTCATCTCTCCCTAGTAAGTGTTTCAGTCTGAATCAGACTGTTCACAACCTACTTGACCACAGAATGAGATTTCAACATCTCTGCACCATCCATTTTCATAACATTGCTCATGGCCACCCATCTCAGCTCTTCTGCTGCTGAAACTCTCTTCCATGTCTTTACTGCCTCGAAACTTTACTGGTTTGGCCAGCCTCCTACTTTGACATGGCAACACCTTGACATGTTTTATTACAAAAAGGGTACTATATAAATACAATTTTGTTGTCACAACAGACTGCAGTCTTGAAGCAGTTCTCTAACAGCATGATATAGCTTAGAAAATTATTTGGCCCTTTGTCTTTGAAAGCCCTACTCTACTCTCTTGCTCCTTCTTCTGTAGTTTTTTTGGGTGTTTATGCAATTTCCTTCCGAAAGTTACTATATTACATGTGCTTCCACCAACCAAATGAGATTCCAGATCATAACTTGCCACATAATTAAATGACCTCACACCTTCTCTGGTTCATTTACTACCTTAAATCTGAACCATCTGGTTTCTAACCATTCTGGCATATGAAATAGTTCCTACTAGATCACTGCTCATGAATTTGAACTCTAAATCCTTAACCTTCTCAAATCCAAAAATCCAGTCTTGGATCTGAAGTTCCTCAGTCGGACAGCCAGAAGGGAGGAGAGATAGCTGCAAATAAACTGCAGTCTGAGGCTCACAAATACATATTAAAGAAAGTACAGCAAGTAACATCAATAAAGATACATAATTCGATGATAAAACATATCACTGAGAGAGATAACACGGTGTAGAGCTGAATGAACACAGCAGGCCAAGCAGCATCAGCGGAGCAGGAAAGCTGACGTTTCGGGTCGAGACCCTTCTTCAGAAAAATGAGAGAGATGTTGGAGCTTTTAAAAATACATTTACGTTAACAGTGTAGAAAAAAAGACAATTAGATACAGGCATTCCAGGAATGAATATTACCCATATTGCTTCCTTCAAAATTTACATTTCATGGCATCTACATAAAAAATGAGGCAATTTTATAAGCACTTGATACGTAATCGCTGCTTTAAAGTGATATCAGGATTACAGAATTTAATCTTCAAGAGAGATTACTGGAATGCGCGACTGCTCTACTTCAGATCGTAATAAATAATTCTTTCCACCCTTCCCCAGTTATTCCTCACTTCCCGTTTACGTGAGGTTTCTCAATTTCTACTTACTTCTCTGGAACAAAGTTGCTGGTCGAGGCCAGTGCTTTGGCTGCGCTTTCCTCAGTCAGTACTCCGTCGGATTTGCCACTCCTGCAGTAGCCGGCTCGAAGCTGCTGCCGGTAACCTTGATGCTGGTGGCGGTGGAGCAGCAGCTGCTGAAGGGACAGCGACAGGCGCGACTCCCACACGCCGGCGGCGACACCGCTCGCCAGGGCGCCGCGGTAGCGTCCGCCCGCCGGTCTCAGACTGGTCTCCAGCAGCTCCCGCAGGACGAGAGCGGGAGTCACCGCCCGTAACATAACGACGGCGGCTTTCTTAAATAAAATTTAAAAAGTTGTTCCCCCCCGGCGACTCAAAACAGGCGAAACGGGAGCGAGCAACGCCGATCGGTAACCGGGAGAGTTGACGGCGGCGGGGAGGAGACTGACACCCCACCACCTCTCCCTCCCTTGGCTGGTGGAGGAGGTGGGTATGACCAGCTGGTGATGGAAAGTTGGTCGAAGGGGGTGGAATGTAATGTCACCTGGTGGTCGCGCGCGAGGAGAGGCTGGCTGACAACGGCCGGTGGTCGC
>NC_063338.1:32104812-32159934 GCF_021869965.1 Rhincodon typus | reverse complement strand
GGTGGTCGCGCGCGAGGAGAGGCTGGCTGACAACGGCCGGTGGTCGCGCGCTCACAGCCTAACGTCCCTCACCAGCTGCGACACGCACCAGCTCGGGGACGCGAGCCGAGCTCTTCAACGGACAAGCGGAAGACCCGCCTCCTCCCGTCCTTCCCTCCGGGCCCCAAGGCTCCGACCAATTGGCCACGGCGCCGTGTCAATCAGACGTCGCCAGTCGGGCGGCTGCAGCCGGGTGAGTCATCGGTACCCCGTCACATCGCAAATAAAAGTGAAACTGGCGAAGCCGGTTTCTTCGCGGGGAACTGGCTCTCAGCTTACCGCCACGTGGCTCCGGGGTTGGAAGGGCAGAGGGTTAGCCTTGCTGCCAGACCTGCTGAGTGTCTCCAGCAATTTCTATTGAGATGACCTTTCGATTTAGCCGCTTGCGACTATTCTGGGATGTTCACGAGCGTTTGTTTTCAACCATCACCAGTGTCCCCGTTTAACCTAAACCAACAGTGCTGGAAATCGTGCAATTGCTCGGGCAGTATCTCTGGTGCAGGGAGGTTAGCCTTAATTTCTCAGCTCCACGTCCATTCAGCAACCCTGTAACGACAAGTAGAATAGCGAAGTAAAGCAAATTAGCAAAAGGAACAGAAAGTAACAAATGTCATATTATACAGTATCGGAGGTCGACTGCAGAAAAAAAGGTCCCTTGGCCCATCGAGTCTGCATCAGTCAAAATCATTTCACACTTCTAATCGCATTTTCCAACGCTCCACTTTTTAATCAGAAATTATGATGTTTTAGGAATAGTCCATTGGAAGCATGTTATCTGTAAGAATAGTATAACATTTTTGTTATGGTAACAAATATTTGAGCTATACGCCGATTTTGGATACATACATCCACCATGCATGCATGATTAAGCATTTAAACAAAGAAATCCGAGTCACTTCTGGTCTAAGAGGAAATAAAGGGTTTACTCGTCCTTACAGAAAAACAGGCAGGTTATGTTTGTGCTCTCAAATCTTTGGTCTCAAATCAAGTCTCTGTTAATGGCAATGGAGTTGGGTAGAAAAGATGTGCTTCTAATGCAAAGTCTCCTGGTTTGACCAAGAAACTCCCTTATAGGCTTGTGAATGCACCATTTTCAGCTGGTGTGCACATCAGCAATCAAAAACTTCCTTTTTGCTAAATCAAACATATTTTGATTGCATGTGCATACATACAAACGTCCAATGTACAAATTAGGAGCAGCAGTAAACTAAGTGGCCTTCAACTTTGCTCCACCATTTAATAATATCATGGCAGAGTCAAGAGCACTTTCTTGCCAATCCCTGATATCCTTGTTAATCAAATATCTATTTACCTCTACCGTGAGAATAGCCAATGATCATGCCTTGATAGTTCCACAGATTCATAACATTCTGAGAGAAAAATATTCTCCTCATCTCTTTATTAAATAGATGAACCTTTGTTTTGAAACTGTCCAGAGGCAGTATCACAGAGGAAGCAGCCTCTCAGCATCCACCCTGTCAAGTTCCCACAGGATCTTATTTGTTTCAGTTAGATCATCTATTATTCTTCTAAATTCCATTGGATACAGGATGCAACTTGTCCAATTTTTCCTCAGAATAATTCCCTCATATCAGTCAAATGGAATCTTCTATGAGATGTAATGTATTTGTATTTTCAGAAGGTATTCAGTGAGGAGCCTCATAAAAGGTTATTGCACAGGATGAGAACTCATCCAGTATTGGATGTAATGTAGTAGCATGGATTGAGGATTGGTTAACACATGGAAGACAGAGAGTCAGGATTAATGTTTCTTTTTCAGGATCAATCCTAGGGCCTCAATTATTTACTATCTATATTAATAACTTGTTGGGGGTGAGGGTGCAGAGTGTAATATATCCAAATTTGCTGACGATGCAAAAACGGATGGGAGGGCATGTTGTGATGAAGAAACTACAATGGAATATAGATAAGTGGATGAGTGTGCAAAAACTTGGCAGCTTGAGTTTATTATAGAAAAGTGTGAGGTCATTGTGGTAGGAAGAATGAAAAGGCAATTCATTATTTAATTGGGGTAAAGAGTCCAAGGAAGTTCAGCACAATAGACCTGTATGTTCTTGTGCATGAAACAAAAGGTTAGCATCCGGGGCAACAAGTAATTAAGAAAGCAAATGAAATTTTATCCTTTATTGCTATGGGATATGAGTTTAAAAATCGGGAAGTCTTATTACAACTGCACAGGATGTCAGTGAGGCAGCATCTGGAGTACCGTTTTCTTCCCTGTATTTGAAAAAAATACTGGCAATGGAAGCTGTAATAAAAAAATTCACTGAGCTGGTTCCTGGGATGAACGGATTGGCTCATCAAGAATGGCTAAACAGGTTAGGCCTTTATTCATTAGATCTGGATGAATAGGGCTGTTCTTACTGAAACATACAGATTCTGAGAGGTAGTAGGAACTGCAGATGCTGGAGAATCTGAGATAACAAGATGTAGAGCTGGATGAACCCAGCAGGCCAAGCAGCATCAGAGGAGCAGGAAGGCTGACGTTTCGGGCCTAGACCCTTCATCAGAAATGGGGGAGGGGAACGGGGTTCTGAAATAAATAGGGAGAGAGGGGGAGGCGGATAGAAGATGGATAGAGGAGAAGATAGGTGGAGAGGAAACAGACAGGTCAAAGAGGCGGGGAAGGAGCCAGTAAAGGTGAGTGTAGGTGGGGAGGAGATAGGTCAGTCCAGGGAGGACGGACAGGTCAAGGGGGCAGGATGAGGTTAGTAGGTAGGAAGTGGGGGTGCAGCTTGTGGTAGGAGGAGGGGATAGGTGGGAGGAAGAACAGGTTAGGGAGGTGGGGACGAGCTGGGGTGGTTTTGGGTTGCGGTAGGGGGAGGGGAAATTTTGAAGCTTGTGAAATCCACATTGATACCATTGGGCTGCAGTGTTCCCAAGCGGAATATGAGTTGCTGTTCCTGCAACCTTTGGGTGGCATCGTTGTGGCACTGCAGGAGGCCCAGGATGGACATGTCGCCTGAGGAATGGGAGGGGAAGTTGAAATGGTTCGCGACTGGGAGGTGCAGTTGTTTATTGCGAACCGAGCGTAGGTGTTCTGCAAAGCGGTCACCAAGCCTCCGCTTGGTTTCCCCGATGTAGAGGAGGCCACAACGGGTACAGCGGATGCAGTATGCCACATCAGCAGATGTGCAGGTGAACATCTGCCTGATGTGGAAAGCCTGGGATGGGGGTGAGGGGGGAGGTGTAGGGGCAGGTGTAGCACTTCCTGCGGTTGCAGGGAAAAGTGCCGGGTGTGGTGGGGCTGGAGGGGAGTGTGGAGCAGACAAGGGAGACTCGGAGAGAGTGGTCCCTCCGGAAAGCAGATAAGGGTGGGGAGGGAAAGGTGTCTTTGGGGGTGGGGTCAGATTTCAGATGGCGGAAGTATCGGAGGATGATGTGTTGGATCCAGAGGTTGGTGGGGTGGTACGTGAGGACGAGGGGGATTCTTTTTTGGTTGTTATTGCGGGGACGGGGTGGGAGGGATAAGTTGCGGGAAATGTGGGAGATATGGTCGAGGGCGTTCTCAACCACTGAGGAGGGGGAAGTTGCGGTCCTTGAAAAACGAGGACATCTGAGATGTACGGGAGTGGAATGCCTCATCCTGGGAGCAGATGCGGCGGAGGCGAAGGAATTGGGAATAGGGGATGGCATTTTTGCTGGAAGGTGGGTGGGAGGAGGTGTATTCTAGGTAGCTGTGGGAGTCGGTAGGCTTGAAATGGATGTCGGTTTCTAGGTGGTTGCCCGAGATGGAGACAGAGAGGTCCAGGAAGGTGAGAGCGGTGTTAGAGATGGTCCAGGTGAACTTAAGGTTGGGGTGGAAGGTGTTGGTGAAGTGGATGAACTGTTCGAGCTCCTCGTGGGAGCTAGAGGCGGCACTGATACAGTCATCAATGTAACGGAGGAAGAGGTGGAGTTTAGGGCCAGTGTAAGTACAGAAGAGGGATTGTTCCACGTAAACTACAAAGAGGCAGGCATAGCTTGGGCCCATGCGGGTACCCATGGCCACCCCCTTTGTCTGTAGGAAGTGGGTGGAATTGAAAGAGAAGTTGTTGAGGTTGAGGACGAGTTCGGCTAAGAGGTGTTGACAGAATACATACTGAGATGATGTTTCCATAGGGGAATCTCAAATTAAGAGACATAATTACAGAATAAGGGGCCCTCATTTAAAACTAAGTTGTGAGTGATTTTTTTTCTCCCAGAGAGTAGTAATTGTCTGGAATTCTCTACCTCAGAGAGGTATGGAGGCTAAATCACTGAAGCATTTAAAATGGAAGTAGATAGATTTTTTGAACTATCAGGGAATTGCAGCGCTGACATATGACCTGAGGGCAATCAACCATGAACTTGTTGAATGGCAAGGTCTGTTTTAGGGTCCAAATGGCCTACTACTGCTCCCATTTCTTACATTCTTATATACTTCTAATGTCCTATTTCCTAAATAGGGAGACCAGAACCACTCACAACACAATAGATGTGGTCTCCTAATGCCCTTTACAATTTATAGCAAAACATCCCTATTTTTATGTTTCATTCCCCTTGCAATAAACAACTACATTTCATTTGCCTTTCTAAACACTTGCTGTATGTGCATCATAACATCTTGTGATTCACCATTGCCTCTTTGAACTCGAATTATAATTTCATGGACAAAGGCAAATAAAGGGAACATAAAAGTGGAGTGCAATTCCTGTTGCAACGACAAGAATGACACACAGTTGACTAAGGCCAGCCAAAGATTACTCGTGAAAGGTCATTGACCTCCCAAAAGCATTGAACATGAAGCAAAAGTTGGTAAAGGGGTAAAAGGTGATGAGGACACAAAATATAAAATAAAATGCTGTGAATTAATATTGGAAGTTGTTAAGACTTTTTTTTACTGCACAAGCACCACTGAAGAAAGTTACTGCAGAAAAATTAATCTCCAGTACAGTCCTGCACTCGGCAAAGTATTCTTTTCTACTTTGCATATAGGTCATCATTGAATCTGAGAACCAGAACACCATGAGCTTCTTAGCACCCAATAAGAAACTAAATGGGTTTTAATCCACGAAATAAAATTACATTTTATTTTTAAAGTGGATGACTTTTTATGATTGGTCAGTAAAAGAGAAATGCACTGGCATTTTAAGAAAATAAATACCCCATTGTGACTATTTCATTTTGCACGTTCAACACAAATTCACTACTTTCCTGCCAACATTGAGCTCTTTGAGTTTACTTCACCTACATTTGGCTAACCACGCAGCAGAGAGGCAGGATCTTTTATACAATGATGTGGTGTTTAAATTTGGCCCTATTCATTTACCACATGTTAATTTAACCCATTCATTTGATTTTACTACCAAATTGCCATTAAATGGCCAACGGGACTTGTATGATTATATTTTTATCTTTTGTTCAACATTGGCAAATACACATAATATATTAATTTTAAACTATAACATTGGAAAGTTTACACAAGCACCACAGAGTTTCTATTTGTTTCCAGTACATTTTAACCTGTCCCAAAACTTGTGAAACTGTTTTGTATGTTCCATTGACTTAAGTACCATGTATTTGTTACTAATTACAGGATAAAAACAATTCCATGGGTAGTTGGTAGCCTTGGTAAGGCTAGCTCTTATTACTCATCCACAGTTGCCTTTGAGAAGGCACTGGTGAGACAGCTTGTTAAACAACTGCCAACATGTACTGAACGTAAACTTAGTTCTCTCAGGGTGGGAGTTCCAGGACTTTTTCAATGCACTTTTATGTCAAGATGTTGTGTGACTTGGAGAGTAACATTAAATTTCATGAAGCTCCCATGTGGCTGCTGCCCTTCTTCTAAGTGTTAGGGATTGTTTGTCTGGGAGGTGCTGTTGAAGAATCCTTGGAGAATGCAGCAGGTATCTTGTAAATGGTGAACAATGCAGCTATGGTGTTCAAGAGGTGAATGAAGTGAATACTTATGGTGGTGAATGTAGTGATTGTATCAAGGTCAGCTAGGTGGACCTCAGAACAGGAATTTGCTGATTGGGGCTGTTAATTTGGTCCAATCAGGGAACCCTGGCTGACAGACAAGAACAGCGGTGTCAGACATCATGTTCATTCTGAGAGCTGGCTTTCAGGCTGGATCAGTGTCAAGGACTCTCCACATGTAAATTTTACAAAAAACATTCATGGAATAAGGGCATCACTGGCTAGGGCAGCATTTATTACCCATCCCTAATTGACCAGAGGGCAGTTAAAAGTCAACCACATTGCTGTGTGTTGGGAGTCACATACGGGTATCACATCACAGACCAGGTAAGGAGAGCAGTTTGCTTCCTAAAAGGACATTAGTGAACTAAATGGGTTTTTCTGACAATCAACAATGGATTCATGGTCATCATTAGATCTTGATTCCAGTTTTTTTTAGCAAATTCAAATTCTACCATGTGCCATGGCGGGATTATGACCCCAGAACATTACCTGGGTCTCTGGATTAATAGTCCACCAATAATACCACTAGGCCATTACCTCCCTGAATAAACAAAATGTGACTTGCTGATGGGTTACCAGCCTCTGGGGAGTTATTTCACTGGCGACAAGAGTAGAATGCTGAAAGACTATTTGGTATGTGGGATCAATGATGTAACCATGCAAAAGTGCCCACTAGCTGAAGCCTACCTGGACTTCAAACAGGCACTACAACTGGCTTTATTATTGGAAAATGCAGCAAGTGGAGCATATGAGTTGCAGGGTATTCCAATGGATGGACTGAGCTTAAGGAACAAGACGTGAGTGAAGGCAATTGCATAGCCTCACTCAGGACATATCCTGAACAGATGGACTCTCAGTCAGCCCACAGCAATACCCCAAAATAAAGCTATGCCTCGGCCAAATGGTTAAAATTTACTTCAGGATCCAGGCCGGCAAGCACTGTAGTTGCCGATAGTGTATGAGACAGCAAAGAGTCTCACTAGCCCTAAATTGAGTAAGAGAACTCATTGGCCAGTATCCAGGAGAGTGCACACCCTGGAAGGCCTATCTATATCTGGTTTGTGACAGTAAAATTGCTTAGCAACATCTAAATCATTACCAATCAAAATAAACATCTGGTTAAATGGTCACCCAACTCTAATGGAGGTCAATATCAGCGCAGCTGTATCAGTGATCACAGAACTAATTTTCAACAAAATTTGCTTTGGACTCCAGCCCTTATGTTTGCACAAGACCTCGGCTAGACTGACAACCTATATCAGGGAACCTTTACAGGAGAATACACCTTCAGTTCTAATCTCCAGCTGGTTAAGTTAACACCGATTGTGGTAAAAGGCTGGGGCCCAAGCTTGATGGGGTGAAATTGGTTGAGAGAGATTCACATAGATTGCCTCACCATTTTTCAGTTAGAAAATGACTGCCTGAGTGAAGTCCTAACTAAATACGCGGAGGTTTTTCAGGAAGGTCGAGGGACCATCAAAGGAACCAAAGCCACCTTGCATGTTGACCGGGAGGCAATTCCACAATTCTGCAAGACCCACTACGTATCATTTGCCTTACGGGCAAAAGTAGAGGCAGAAATCAGGAGGCTGGAAAGTGATGAAATCATCAAGTCCAGTTTGCAGGATGGGCTGTACCAGTCGTACCGATTGTGAAGCCTGACAAGTCAGTTCTCCTTTGTGAGGATTTTAAATAAATGGTAAACTGCTTTTCACAGCTGGGTAAATACCCAATCCCTTGCATAGAGCATTTATACACAAAGCTGGCAGGGAGGATGTCCTTCACAAAGCTGGACATGACCCATGCACACTTGCATTTGTGGTTAGATGAAGATTTCCAGAAGTATGCTACAATTAATACCCATAAGAGTTTATATCAATATGCGAGACTGCCATCAGGGGTATTGTCAGCCTGTGCACTTTTTCAGTGGATGATGGAGAACATTTTGCAAGGTCTACTTCAGGTCACCATTTGTCTAGATGACGTGCTAATAACAGGGAAGACTGATAAGGAGCACTTAGAGAACTTGGACATAGTCCTTAGACATTTATCCCAGGAGGGTGTGTATCTAAGAAAGGAAAAATGTGTGTTCCAAGCACCCGAAGTGACCTACTTGGGCTGCAGAGTCGACAAGACCAGGTTACACCTGTTGGGAGATAAAGTGAGGATTATCAAAGCTTAGGTCTTTCCTCAGGCTGGTGAATTATTATAGAAAGTTCATACATAACCTGACCTCCATCCTGGCACCTTTGCATCAACTCTTTAAAAAGGGTCAGCCTTGGAAATGGTCGCATAGCCAAGCCGTAGCTTTTAAGAAAGTGAAGAAACAGCTATCATTCTCTAAGGCGTTGACACACTAAATCACAAGTGAGATCTGGTATTGACATGCGAGGCATCCCTGTACAAAATCGGTGTAGTATTAGCTCATAGGTGGTCCAATGGAGAGGAACGACCAATAGCGTATTCATTCAGGACTTTAGTTAATGCAGTGTGTAAAAAACTGAAACAGCTAGTGGTAATGGGGAAAACCAAAGGGCCATTGCAACCAGAACTGAAACCTTTTCTGGACCCGTAGAGACCAGTCGAGATGAGAGGCCTGCATCTAATTATGATGGGGAGCAAGAGTGATTGTCCCAAGCAGAGGTCACCACCAGATACTGGCTGAACTCTACCAGGGTCTCCAGGGGTTTACAAAATGAAGATGTTGGTTGAAAAGTTACGTCAGGTGGCCAGGATTGGATGCAGACATATCTGCTAGTGAGGCAGTGCCCAGAGTGCCAACAAGGACAAAAATTACTGCCAGCAAACCTCCCACATCCTGGTAATGGTCAAGAATATCCTGGACTCGGTTACACATCAATTGTGCAGGTTCTTTCATGGGCTTAATGTTCTTAGTCATTGTGGATACCAACTCAAAGTGACTGGACGTCAAAAGAGTTCATTTGTCAAACACAGCGACAACAATACAAAAACTGCATGCATCTTTTGCAATATATAGACTCCCTGAAGTGTTGGTTATAGATAACGGGCCATCGTTTACCAGCAGGGATTTTGAGTATTTCCTAAAGTCGAATGGTATTCGAAATATAATGACAGCTCCATTCCATCCATCATCCAATGGCCTGGCAGAAAGAGCAGTACAAACTAAGAAAGCAGTTTAACGAAGCAGCTTATGGCTTCAGTAGATACCAAATGTACCATTTCCTATTTGAATATAGGACCACCCCTCATGCAATTACAGGGATATCTCCAGCAAAGTGGCTAATTGGGAGAAGACGCTGTAGTAAATTAAATCTGATCTTCCCAGACCTTTGAGAGGGGTGGGTGAAATGGCATCAGGGACATCAAGGCTGGATAGAAGCCTCCGCTAAGCTAGAGAGACAGTTTACTTCAGGGGACAAAGTTTGATGTAGGAACCATGGGAATGACTCTGCATGGGCAAGAGGCATGATCGATGCAAGGTCAGGTCCAGTGACGTTTAAAGTTTGGATAGGTGCAATGGTCCTGAACAAGCACATGGACCATATGAAAGCTGCAAATTCACAATCAGGGCAGCAGCAAAATGTGCCTGGCTCCTTGGAATAGTTGGAAACCTAGCGGAATCCATGGGTTCTCCCTCTCTGTCAAGCACTGCAGAGACCTCGGAATCTGAGATGAACACAGTGGATGTCGCTGCCTCGACTTCTTTGCCACCTGAGGAAAAGAGTGAATTTCTTCTGAGTCACTCCAAGCGCGAGAGGTGAGCTACTGTGCATAACGCGTCACTTGTATCTGAGGCAGAGTCAGAGGAACATGATCTGGTGCTAAACGCCCCAGGAGGAGCCACAAGAAAAGATCTGACCTATATCATTGGATGCAGAATGGGAGGGATGTAGTGATTCTAACAAGGTCAGCCAGGTAGGGAAGACGATGGCCTAGCGGTATTATCGCTGGACTGTTAATCCAGAGACCCAGATAATGTTATAGGGACCCAGGTTTGAATTCCGCCTTGGCAGATGATGGAATTTGAATTCAATAAATATCTGGAATTAAGAATCTAATGATGACTGTGAATCCATTGTCGATTGTCGGAAAAATCCATCTGGTTGACTAATGTCCTTTAGGGAATGAAACTGCCATCCTTACCTGGTCTGGCCTGCATGTGACTCCAGACCCACAGCAATGTGGTTGACTCTTAACTGCCCTCTGGGTAATTAAGGATGGGCAATAAATGCTGCCTAGCCAGAGATGTCCTCATCTCGTGAATGAATAAGGAAAAAAAAAGGTGGACTTCATAGAATATGAGTTCCCTGATTGGAGCTGTTAATCTTGTCCAATTGGGGAGCCCTGGCTGACAGATAAAAACAGGAGTGTCAGACATTCCTGACACTGGGAGCTGGCTCTAAAGGAGCTGGATCAGTGTCAAGAACTTTCCACACATAAATAAAGGGTGACTTGGTGACAGGATACTGGCCTCTGTGGAGTTATTTCAGTGAATAGAGTGCCAGTTAATTGATTTGTTTTGAATTGAATCCTGTCAAGCTTTCTGAGGAATGTTGAAGCTACATTCATCTAGCAAGTAGAAAATATTCCATCACACTTCTGACTTGTGCTTTGTAGATAGTGAAAAGATTTTGCAGTGTCAGGAGATCAGATATTTGCCACAGAATACTCAGACTCTAATCCACTGTTTTAGCCATCAGTCAGTGGTGTTTCTTAGACTGTTGATTCAGAAATGGTATGTAAGAAAACAAAAAAATTGAACCAGAAGTCAACAATATGGTCCTTTGGGCCGATTTCACCATCCATTATCAGCTGCTTTTCTGTTTCAACTCCATTATCCTGCCCACTCTCTGTATCCTGGAGAGATTGAAAATCATCTATCCCAGCCCTGAATATGCTCAACGAGCATGTATCCACTTCCCTGTGGACTAAAGAACTCCAAGTTCACAATCCTCTGAGCGAATTTCAGTACGCTGTGTTCTACCCCTTATCCTGATGCTTTGTCCCATGTTCTAGTTTCTGAACCTGGGAAGCAATTTCTGTGGAAGAGCATTAAGGTGGATGAGCCCCCAAGTCCTGATGGTATCTACCACTGGTTACTGAGAGAGGCAAAAGAGGAGATTTCTGGGGCCTTGGCCAAGATTTTTGTATTCTCGCCAGCCAGTGGAGAGCTCCCGGAGGACTGAAGAGTAGTTAATGTTTTACCATGTTCAAGAAGGGAAATAAGGATAATCCAGGAAACTACAGAGCAGTGAGTCTCAAATCAGTGGTTAGAAAACTGTTGGAGTGCATTCTTAGGGATAGGATTTATGCACATTTGGAAATGCATGGCCTAATTAGGGTCAGTCAGCTTGGCTTTGTGCAGGGCTGGTCATGTCTTGCTAACTTGATTGAACTTTTTGAGGAGGTGATGAAGGTGATCGATGAGGGTAGAGCAGTGGATGTTGTCTACATGGATTTTAGTAAGGCTTTTGACAAGGTCCTTCATGGTAGGATCATCCAGAAGATTAAGATGCATGGAATCCACAGTGACTTGGCCGCGTGGATTCAGAATTGGCTTGCCCATAGAGGACAGAGGGTACTGATGGAAGGGTGCTTTTCAGGCTAGAGCCCCGAGACAAGTGGTGTTCCGCAGGATCCGTACTGGGACCTCTGCTCTTTGTGATACATATAAATGACTTAGATGAAAATGTAGATGGGTGTGTAAGCAAATTTGCAGACGATACAAAGATTGGTGGCATTGTGGATAGTATAGAACGTTGTCAAAGAATACAGCGGGATATAGATCAGTAGCACATATGGGCGGAGAAATGGCAGGTGGAGTTTAATCCGGGTCAGTGTGTCATGCTGCACTTTGGGAGATCAAATGTTAGGGAAAAGTATAACTTAATGGCAGGACTCTGAACAACATTGATGTACAGAAGGATCTTGGAGTTCAGGTCCATAGCTCCTTGAAGATGGCCACGCACATGGAAATGGTGATAAAGAAGGCGTATGGCATGCTTTCCCTTTATTGGTCGGGGAATTGAGTATAAGAGTCAGGATATCATGTTGCAGCTTTGTAAAACTTTGGTTAGGCCACGTTTAGAGTATTGCATTCACTTCTGGTCACCACTTCACAGGAAGGACGTGGAGGCTTTGGAGAGAGTGCAGAAGCAGTTTACTAGAATGCTGCCTGGATTAAAGGGTATGAGCAATAAGGATAAGCTGGAAAAACTCACATTGTTTTCTCTTGAGTGGCACAGGCTGAGGGGAGACTTAACAGAAGTCTATAAAATTATGAGATGCATAGATAGGGTTGACGGTCAGATTCTTTTTCCCAGAGTTGAAATGTCTAATACTAGGGGGCATGCATTTAAGGTTAGAGAGGGAAAGTTCAAAGGACACATGAGAGGTAAGTTTTTTACACAGAGAGTGGTAGGAGTCTGGAACACACTGCCAGAGATGGTGGTGGAGGCAGATACAATAGGGGCATTTAAGCAACTTTCAGCTAAGCACATGAATATGCAAGATATGGAGGGATATGTACCAATGGCAGGCAGAAAGGATCAGTTTAATTCAGCACCGTATTCGGCGCAACATTGTGGGCCGCAGGGCCCATTCCTGCGCTGTACAGTTCGATGTTCTATGTTCTAGTGTCTACCCTGTTAAATACTGTCAGAATTCAGTATGTATCAGTAATATAATTTCTCATCCTTCTAAACTTCAGGCCAAGAAGCCAATATGAACTTTGACTTAAGGTACAGTCTGCAAATATGATTCTATGTGACAAAAATACTGCAGTATTTGAACATCATGTACGATGTTTGCCATTGCTTCAACTATCTTCCATGTTAACCATTCACCACCTAATTCTCAGTGACGGCAGTGTTTGATACCTATGTTACGTAATTCTACTAAGCATCTGAGTTCCCTGTGAAATCATGGCCTCTACCACGAAGTACACAAACGTTTCAGAAACAAAGTTGCTGGAAAAACTCAGCAGGGCTGGCAGCATCTGTGAAGGAGAAAACAGAGTTAACGTTTCAGGTCCGGTGACCCTTCCTCAGAACAGTTCTTCCCCAGAACAGCAAAATTTCAAATTGCCCATATACTCATGAGCCCACCTTTGGGTCATTTCTCCAACATTGTTGGCTTTCTGGTCCTGCAAATGCTATGTACAGTGATGTTAGACAAGAGAAAGCTTCTGAATATGTCGGTGCATTGTGGACATTCGCATTTCAAACCATAAATGTGTGTACCTACATTAGAGGCTTGGTCATACAAGTTGCCAAGCAATGGAAGAGGAATGTTCCAACTGTCTCACCCTCAGTGCAGAATTCAAATGTCAAAATTTTCAAGGACCTCTGTGTGTTTCTGCCAAATAATTCACTTACTTAAGGTTGGGATGCCTATTCTGGAACTGTATCCAAGAAATGGCATGACTCTTTGCTGCATGGATACTCGAAGCTATCTCATCCCATGCTTGCTTGGTCACTATAAGTAGGTTGAATCAGTAATTGAATAAATAATTTGACAGCATTTCTGCAACTCCTTGAACAAGATGTGGAGATCCTGGTCATAAATGCAGGTTTTGCCAAATATCTAACTTCTCCTTACTATATTTTGCCAATTTGCCTTCTCTGTAACACTGTGGCCTAAAAGCATGTAAATACATGTACAGGTTAGATTTGAGTATTGCTGTCTCACAGAACCCATGTCGGTTTACATACAGGAACTGTGTTCCCTAACTGTGCAATGCCTGATATTGTGGGGAGTTGAGGGGAGAGGGCAGTTTGAATACAAGGTGGCCTGGCCTTTGTTCTTGCTAAACAGCCATTTCCATAGCTGTGCTTTGCAAAGCTTTGCCAGCCTTAACTTGCTAAAACATGCTCCATCATTACAAGGAGCAATAATTTCTACATTTTTCTTTGGAAAGCACATGTGGAAACATCCCTTCCAGTGTCAGTAACCACTTGGGCAACTGTTACATTTAGTACTGATAGACACCCCAGGACCAGCATCTCCTGCATCAATTTCCTGGATCACAGCATGTTTTCTCCATGGGTTGCCCTTTTAGACTGTGCCAAGTTGTGTTTCCCAAACTAGATCTGCTGCCATATCTCACTTGCTTCCATGGTCTGTCTCAATCTCACCCTGCATCCAGATCCTAAAGGCAAAATTGAGCCATTCAACAGAGTTATTCCCAAGGCAAGAGTAGTGAACGACAAAATTTCATGTCTGTAAACCCAGCTAAGAGTGAAAATCCAGACACGTGTCCTCTGTAGTGTTGATCAGATCAACGTATTTGTCATTATTAGTTCATCTATTTAGTCATAAATGCTTAGTTTTTTTAAATTCATTAATGGGATATGGGTATTGCTGGCAGTGCCAATGTTTATTGGTCAACCTTAGTGACCTTGAGAAGGTGCTGGTGAGCTAACAAGGTGTAGAGCTGGATGAACACAGCAGGCCAAACAGCATCATAGGAGAGGAAGGCTGACGTTTCGGGCCTAGACCCTTCGCCTTTTTGAACCACTGGGGCTGTAGGTAGACTCACAAACTTGTTGGGGGGGAATTCTAGGATGTTGACTCATTGTGCTAAATGGGATATAGTTCAAAAAGATCTAGCATCAAGACTAAGCATCCATGAGAGGTGGTCTAGTGGTATTGTGGATGGCCTCATTATTCTGTAGTCTGGCTAATGTTTTGGAGACATGGGTTCAAATTCTATCACGTCAGTTGGTAGAATTTGGATAGAATTTGGAATGCATTTGGAATACATTTGGAAGTGAAAGCTATTCAGTGACTATGAAGCAATAACCAGTTGTTGTAAAACACAACTGGTTCACTCAGGTCCTTTAGGAAAGGATATTTGCCAACATTTCCGAGTCTGGCCTTCACGTGACCCCCGATCCACAGCAATATGATCGACTCTTAGCTTGCCACTGCATTAGTCTTGAATTGCATTTAGTTGTATCAAACTTCAAGAAAAGGGATTTGCTTTTGCTAATAACTAACCATTGTTTGATGATGACAAATAGGAACAGCTGATTCATCTCATAATGTTTGAAAAAGTTAACAAGATCAGGAATCCATCTTATTTTTATGAGCCAGATTGAGTGACCATCAAAGCATCATTAATGAGGGAATGTATTTTGAAAAACTGTCATGAACATATTTGCATTCAGAAAAGCCCAAAAATTCCTTTTCCTATAATGTTTAGATTTTTAAAATATTTTCATCTATAAACTTAAAATATGTGCATAATACAATGCTGCTTGTCTCCTTATGTTGACAATAGTCATTTATGTTTAAGACAGTAGCAACTATCATTGAAATGATATATTTCACATTTCATACTGTCAAGGTATAATTTACTAAATTTTATGAATGTATGTTAGCTTAGTAGTGCCATCAGTCGGCTGTTTTGAGTACTACAATTTTGATCAGTTTGAGATGAATTAAAATATAAAAATAGTTGGTGGGAAACATTTATAGAAATATGTGAAAAAGCATGTGGTAATGTTAATGTTATCAGATGCTATATTTGGAGTAATCTGTGAAAAGGCAAATAAATAGCACAGAGCCCAGCTCACAGTATTGCTTCAACAGGTTATTTATCCCAGAGAATTTGTGGAGTAAGGGAATTTGGTGCAGTGAAGAAGGAAGTACTGTTCTTAGCTTTCATGACGCAAGAAGCAGTCTAAGTGGGAGAGCAGGAGATAGTGAGACCTGATCAGTAACTGCTTGGTTTCTAGTAAAAGTCTAGAAAGTAAATACATTGCAAGGAAACACCATCCCATGGAGTAAACATACTGTGTCACATGTGAAGTCCTGCATGCTTTACATGTCCTGAAGGACCACATGTGAATCAAATAACAAGTGTAATCAACTAAAGCTGCTGCAACTCTGGGTTTGAAGTGTGACCCTAGCATTTTGATGGTGGGCAGTTCACAGTGATAATACAACGTAATTGAGAAGTTATCTGGCTCACTCTTTTGGATATAATCATTGGTCAGCACTTGTGTGGTACAAATGTTATTTATTACTTACTAAATCGAGCTTGAATGCTGTCCAGCAAGAAGTATCAAACCATCTCCTTTGGACATTCAAAGGCATTGCTGCTAATTGTCGACCACCATCAACATACTTGGAGTTTGCAGTGATTGGCACATAAAAGGAATAACGAGATAAATACAGTGCCTACAAGAACAAATGTTTTTTCGATATAAGTATGAGTTCATTGAGTCTGTGACATTCTTAAGGTTTCTCCAAGTAATAATTAAGTCCCTATTGATACTTATCAAGTGACAATGCAAAGTGAAGCCAAAGTGCTGCCTTGGGAATTTTCTTCAGTATAAGGATTAAATTTGAGTGAATATGGAAGGTAGACTGCTGTCCTCATGGAGGATATGTCGAAAATTATAGGAGCAGCAAGTAAATTTAGAGGAATATGGGCCAAATGCTGGCAAATGGGACCAGGCCAGATTGGGATGTCTGGTCTGCTCAGATGAATTGTACTTAAGGGTCTGTTTCTGCTCTGTGTGACTCTATGACTCTAGTCAAATTCAAAAAAATTCTGTATTATAACAGAGTGGGAATACTTCTTGAGTATCAAGTGGAAAGTTGGATAATAATGCAACAGGATTGTGGAAATAACCATTTTCCAAACTCTACATGGCTCTTTCTTTTGTACAGAAAGAAAGTTTTCATTCTATCTAGTGGACTGAATTTTTCACTGGGTTCCCAGTGAGCTTGTCTCCACTGGGCTGATTTATCCCAGAGCTGTTTAATGGCCACTGGACCTTTAATTGGCTTGAAGTGAGACTTCCATCCCCATCGGAAGGGAACTCCACCTTTATGATTTGTCGGTCAATCAAATGACAGTGCCACCAGGACCAGGGGCCAGTGTGGGTAGTACAAACAGTCCTGGAAAAAGTGGAATCATGGAACTTGAATGAAGGTAAGTCTAAGGTCTCACCAGGATCAGGTTGGCAGACTCTGCTTAGGTCAGTGGACGTGCATGTAGGCAGAGCAGTGGGGATAGAGGAATTGCAGGGAAGAAGGAATACCTGAAGGGTGAGGACCTCCAGTGCACACAGAAGCCCTAAAAGTGAGGCATCACAATCTTGCCCAGCCACTATTCTTCCAATTTTCATAGAATCCCAACCATGTGGAAAGAAGCCATTCAGCCTATTAAGACTGTACCCCACGACACCACCTCCCCCCGCCCCCCCGGAAGAGCATCTCATCCTATTTCTGTAACCCCACACTTACCATGGCCAATCCACCTAACTTGCACATCTTTGGACGGTAGGAGGAAACACCCGGCAGAAACCCACGCAAACAGGGGAAGACGTGCAAACTCCACACAGCCAGTCACCCAAGGCTGGGATTGAACCCGGATTCCTGGCACTGTGAGACAACAGTTCTGCCACCTGGTGGGTTATTGTATGTGGAACAGATGCCCCTGCCATAGAACATAAAACAGTATAGCACAGTACAGGCCCTTCGGCCCACGATGCTGTGCCGAACTTTTACCCTAATCCTAAGGTCTATCTAACCTCCACCCCTACCTTATATATCATCCACATGCCTATCTAGTAGCTGCTTAAATGCCCCGAATGAGGCCGACTCCACTACCCTCTCCAGCAATGCATTCCACGCCCCAACCACTCTCTGAGTAAAGAACCTACCTCTGTCAACTCCCCTAGATCTACCTCCACTCACTTTAAAACTATGCCCCCTCGTCATAGCTACCTCCACCCTAGGAAAAAGTCTCTGGCTGTCTACTTTATCTATAACTCTGATCATTTTGTACACCTCTATCAAGTCATCTCTCATCCTTCGTCGTTCTAAAGAGAAAAGCCCCAGCTCTCTCAACCTTTCCTCGTAAGACCTTCCCTCCATTCCAGGCAACATCCTGGTAAATCTCCTCTGCACCTTTTCCAATGATTCCACATCTTTCCTGTAATGAGGCAACCAGAACTGGACACAATACTCCAGATGTGGCTGAACCAGGCTTTTGTATAGCTGGAGCATAACTTCACGGCTCTTGAACTCAATCCCTCTATTTGCTGCCAATTTCACGGTTGCCACTCCTTCCCAACCCCACCCTGCCACCCCTGAAAGCCATAATATTCTGCCGAATATTATTAAACAGCAGCAAATTAGCCACTGATAAGTGACTACACAATAAACAGTTGGTAGCATTTGAAAGTAACTTGAATAATCTCAGAGTCTCCGGGGACGACTAATTATTTTCTTTTGATTTCTGTTGTGCAGGTATCTCTGTGAATGCTTCTTGCCCTTTGGCATCCAAGCCAAGGGGATATCCATCACTCAAAGGCCTAGGCCAGAGGTAGAGTTTCAGGTACAAAATAACCAGTGCTTGTCTTAGAAACATGAAGCCTCTTTATTCTTATTGTATCTTTTTAATATTTTTTAATACTTGTGCGAGCTAGGAAATCATGGTAGATGTAGGTTAATTGTAGTATTGCAAGTATTGCTTGAATGGCTTGATGCAATTGCAACCATATGTCTGATGGATTGTTTATGATTGGAGCGTGACTGAGGCTCAGGGCTGGTGAGAATGGCTCAAGGCTCTTGACTCTAGGTTATGACCAAAAATGCTGAAGAAAGCATTGGCAGACAGATAAGAAGATCAGGTCGTGACAACATAGGAGGAGTCCCTGGTTGCAGGGGATAAATGAAAGGACTCTAAAAAGCTCATTGTACAGATTTTGAAGACAACAGGGGGAGCTGTCTGTTACCTCTAGAGTCAATGGGAAAGCAATAGCTACTTGACCGAGGACACCAAATGCCTTTGTTTATTAAGTATAACTTCTGTTGCCTAAAAAAATGTCGTGACACCACAACATCCAAGTACATCCTTCCGAAATTATTTTTTGGTCTATGAACCTTTTACAGTGTGTAGTGACTCCTGAATGTGTCATCACCAGACACAACTTGTACAACTTGTTCCAGAGGGGACTATAAACAAATCAACACAGAATTCTAGTTGGCAGAACATTGGCGAGGTAGAGATTCCATACAAGTGTCTGCTCATGTATAACAACTAAGAAACAATAGCATGCAGCAACTTTGAAATAATTGGAAAATTGAAAGGTTCGTAAACAATGTGAACGTTGTGATAATTCAGGACTGCCATAACTTTAAAGAACAAGTGATTTCGAAAGCAATTAATTGTAATATGTATGGAGCGTGTGTGAGACAATTTTAAGAGTGATTAACCGTCATAGAAAATAATCATATCAAAGTTATTTTGGACAATGTCTCTATATGGATTGAAGTGAGGTGTGAAGATATGGATCAGTGTATTAACTCACAAAGCCTTAAAAGAATTGATAGTTGCGATTCTCTCAGTGAAAGTCACAATACCATCGTAATCATTTAAAAAGAAACTAATGGAATGCAAAGTTGATTTGATAGTGGATGATATAACAAGGAATTCTGAACTATCTACTTTTAAAAAATTATTTATTAGGACAAGTGCCCAAAGTATTTTTCCAAACTGGATGAAGCGTTATGTTGATTATCCATCCCATTTTTTAAAATTCACTTGCAGGACATGGGCATTGCTGCCTGGCCTGCATTTATTGCCCGTACATAGTTACCATTGAGAAAGTGGTGGTGATCTGCCTTCTCGAACTGCTGCAGTCCATATGTTGTAAGCTAACCCACAATGTAATTAAGGAGGGCATTCCCAGATTTTGATCCAGCGACAGTGAAGGAACACTGATATATTTCCAAGTCAGCACACTGAGAGGTTTGGAGGGGAACTTGCAAATGGTTTTGTTACTATGTCTGATACCATTGTCCTTTGAGAGGGAAGTGGTCACGGATTGTACACCATCCCAATGGTTCAGATCCATAATCCCCAGTAATGAAGCCAGTGCCCCCCCAAACCAGAGCTTAATTGTCATAAATGAGTCTTTGAGCCACTTCCCTAATCTTATTTGCCCTATGCCAATTTGCATGTGGCTCAGGTGGCAAACTAGAAATTGTGAGATAACAAGGTGTAGAGCTGGATGAACACAGCAGGCCAAGCAGCATCAGAGGAGCAGGAAGGCTGATGTTTCGGGCCTAGACCCTTCTTCAGAAATGGGGGAGGGGAAGGGGGATCTGAAATAAATAGGGAGAGATGGGGAGGCGGATAGAAGATGGATAGAGGAGAAGATAGGTGGAGAGGAGACAGACCGGTCAAAGAGGCGGGAATGCAGGTGTATAGGGACTGGACGTCCATGGTAAAGATGAGGTATTGGGGACCGGGGAATTGGAAGTTCTGGAGGAGGTGGAGGGGGTGGGTGGTGTCATGGACGTAGGTAGGGAGTTCCTGGACCAAGGGGGAGAAAATGGAGTCCAGATAGGTTGACATAAGTTCGGTGGGGCAGGAGCAGGCGGAGACAATGGGTCGACCAGGGCAGTCAGGTTTGTGGATTTTGGGAAGGAGGTAGAAGCTGGCAGTGCGGGGTTGGGGAACGATGAGGTTGGAGGCTGTGGGTGGGAGGTCACCTGAAGTGATGAGGTTGTGGATGGTTTGGGAGATGATGGTTTGGTGGTCGGGGGTGGGGTCATGATCAAGGGGGCAGTAGGAGGAGGCATTGGAGAGTTGGCGTCTGGTCTCGGCGATGTAGAGATCAGTGCGCCATACTACAACTGCGCCTCCCTTGTCCGCGGGTTTTATGGTGAGGTTGGGATTGGAGCGGAGGGCTGCACGTGGAACAATCCCTCTTCCATACCTACACTGGCCCTAAACCCCACCACTTCCTCCGTTACATTGATGACTGTATCGGCACCGCCTCGTGCACCCACGAGGAACTCGAACAGTTCATCCTCTTCACCAACACCTTCCATCCCAACCTTAAGTTCACCTGGACCATCTCTAATACCTCTCCCTCCTTCCTGGACCTCTCTGTCTCCATCTCCGGCAACCACCTAGAAACCGGTATCCATTTCAAGCCCACCGACTCCCACAGCTACCTAGAATACACCTCTCCCACCCAGCTTCCAGCAAAAATGCCATCCCCTATTCCCAATTCCTTCGCCTCCGCCGCATCTGCTCCCAGCATGAGGCATTCCACTCCCGTACATCTCAGATGTCCTCGTTTTTCAAGGACAGCAACTTCCCCCCCTCAGTGGTTGAGAACGCCCTCGACCGTGTCTCCTGCATTTCCCGCATCTCATCCCTCACACTCCCTCCCCACAATAACAACCAAAACAGAATCCCCCTCGTCCTCATGTACCACCCCACCAACCTCCAGATCCAACGCATCATCCTCCGACACTTCCACGATCTGCAATCCGACCCCACCACCAAAGACATTTTTCCCTCCACATCCTTATCTGCTTTCCAGAGGGACCACTCTCTCCGTGACTCCCTTGTCCACTCCACACTCCCCTCCAGCCCCACCACACCCGACACTTTTCCCTGCAACCGCAGGAAGTGCTACACCTGCCCCTACACATCCCCCCTCACCCCCATCCCAGGGCCCAAGAAGACTTTCCACATCTGGCAGATGTTTACCTGCACATCTGCTAATGTGGTATACTGCATCCCGTTGTGGCCTCCTCTACATCAGGGAAACCAAGCGGAGGCTTGGGGACCGCTTTGCAGAACACCTACACTTGGTTCGCACTAAACAACTGCACTTCCCAGTCGCGAACCATTTCAACTCCCCCTCCCATTCCGCAGACGACATGTCCATCCTGGGCCTCCTGCAGTGCCACAACAATGCTAGCCGAAGGTTGCAGGAACAGCAACTCATATTCCGCTTGGGAACCCTGCAGCCCAATGGTATCAATGTGGACTTCACAAGCTTCAAAATCTCCCCTCCCCCTACCGCATCCCAAAACCAGCCCAGCTCGTCCCCGCCTCCCTAACCTGTTCTTCCTCCCACCTATCCCCTCCTCCAACCTCAAGCGGCACCCCCATCTCCTACCTACTAACCTCATCCCGCCCCCTTGACCTGTCCATCCTCCCTGGACTGATCTATCTCCTCCCTACCTCCCCACCTACACTCACCTTTACTGGCTCCATCCCCGCCACTTTGACCGGTCTGTCTCCTCTCCACCTATCTTCTCCTCGATCCATCTTCTATGCGCCTCCCCCTCTCTCCCTATTTATTTCAGATCCCCCTTCCCCTCCCCCATTTCTGAAGAAGGGCCTAGGCCCGAAACGTCAGCCTTCCTGCTCCTATGATGCTGCTTGGCCTGCTGTGTTCATCCAGCTCTACACCTTGTTATCTCAGATTCTCCAGCATCTGCAGTTCCTACTATCTCTAAACCAGAAATTGTTACCTTTGAAGTTCTGTGTTTTAATTTAGAACTGGCTTCTCATATTCCTTCAGCAGAATCCCTTTCCAAGTTCTATGTATATAACTGGTATTCATGTTGACCACAGCCAATGAATCATCCTCTGTCCCCAAATGCAAGTTCTTTTCTGGCCCAGAGCATATGGCATCATGTAGACAATACATTTATCTGGATTCATGTGTATTGAGGATTTTACACTTTGAAAGTTTAAGGCGATCAGTATCTTTGTATGTGAAAGACCCATTCATTTGGTAATGCCCTTTTCAATTAGTTTCAGTAAAAAAGCAATGGGTTAATATCAGGCTGGAATGACTATTTTTGTTCCTTCAAGACAAGAGAGTGGTACTGATACACAAAAATAAGGTAATCCTTCAGCTGTCAAAGTTTTGCAAACTTTTCTGGTCAGAGGTTTTAACAATATGAAAATTAGTCTGAAGTTCAGAATATACTGAGGCCTGATATTTCATTGTATTAATTTTAATTAATTATAATGTGTAGGGGCTTGTGTTGGACAGGGGTAGACAAGATCTGAAGTCACACGACACTAGTTTATATAGGTTTATTTGAAATCACAAGCTTTTGGAGTGCTGCCCCTTCATCAGGTGACTTCAGGTGATTTCAAAGAAACCTGTTGGACTATAACCTGGTGTCACGTGATTTCTCGCCTTTTATTTAACCTTGTAAAGCTGTGAGGCTTTTTGCAGTTGAATTTCCAGTAGGTTAGTTCCCAGGGGTACTTAAGCTGGAACAGTCTATGAAACACCAGAATGAGAGTTCCAAAACTGCCGATCTAATATTTATAATAGTTTCTGTCAGCTTGCTCCTTTCTTTACATAGCAATCAAACAGCTGATCGCTGCTATTCACCCACTTCAATTTGGAGATTTCTCAATTCTCCAGCATCTGTTTTAAAACTACAAAACAGACCCTCAGTCTTTTACCATTAACGCAGTTTGTTGAAAATATAGAGTCATACAGCACGGAAACAGACCCTTCTGCCCAACTTATTCATGCTGACCAGGTTTTCTAAACTAAACTAGTCCCATTTGCCTGCACTTGGTCCATATCTCTCTGAAGCTTTCCTATCCATGTACCTGTTTAACTGTCTTTTAAATGTTATATTTGTACCTGCCTCTACCTCTTCCTCTGGCAGCTTGTTCCATTTGGTGCACCAACCTCTGTGTGAAAACGTTGTCTCTCAGGTCCTTTTTAAATCTTTCCCCTCTCATCTTAAACCTATACCCTGTAGTTTTGGACTTCCCTACTCTGGGCATAAGACCTTGGCTATTTACCTTATCCACGTCCCGCATGATTTTATAATCCTCTATAAGGTCACCCTCAGCCTCCTATGCTCCAGGGAAAGAAATACCAGCCTATTTAGCATCTCCTTTTAACTCAATCCTTCTTTTTGCTACCCTTTCCAGTCTAATAACGTCCTTCCTGTCGTAGGAACATCTAAACTCTGACACTCAGTGCTCTGACTAATGAAGGCATGCGTGCCCAATGCAGCCTTCACCATGCTGTCTACCTGTGACGCCACTTTTAAGGAACTATGTAACTACACCCCTCAGTCTCTCTGTTCGACACACCCCAGGGCCCAACCATCAATTGTGTAAGCCATGCCCTCGTTTGTCTTGCCAAAATGCAACACCTCTCATTTATCTGAATTAAATTGCATTGGCCATTCATGGCGCACTGGTCCAGTTGATCAATTTCCTGTTGTACTCATAGATAACCTTCTTCACTGTCCACTAAACCACCAATTTTGGTATCATCCACAAACTTACTTACCATGCCTTCTATATTCTTATCCAAATCATTTAAATAAATGACAAACAACAATGGACCCAGTACCGATCTTTGCAGTACACACTGGTCACAATACTCCCGTCTGAACAACAACCCTCCACTACCACCCTTATCTGTCAAGACAATTTTATGTCAAATTGGCTAGTTCTCCCTGGATCCCATGTGATCTAACCTTACTAACCAGTCTACTATGTAGAACCTTATTGAAGGATTGCTAAAGTCCATGTAGACAATGTCTATTGCTCTGCCTTCATCTACCTTCTTGGTCACCTCTTCAAAAAACTCAATCAAATTTATGAGACACATTTTCCCCTGCACAAAGCCATGCTCTATCCCTAATCAGTCCCTTCCTTTTCAAATGCATATAGATCCTGTCTCTCAGAATCGCCTCCAACGGTCTGTGGTTCCCTAGATTTTCCTTGCAGCTTTTCTTAAATAATGGCAAAACATTAACCATCCTCCAGTCTTTTAGCAGCTCATTCTTGGCATCTCCTCACCTATAATAAGTAGTGACTTATTATTGATATAGCACTCAAGGGATATTTCTGGTAAATCCCTTTTGTAGAATCTCTTCCAATATTTTTGTTAAGAAAAAAGCCATATCTGTAGCTTTAACAATTGTGACAGTTTCTGCTGCTAAGGTACTTTTGATTGCTCTTTTGATCTTTTTAGCTTCTGAAGCTAAAAGGCAATGTTTATCTTCTTCTGTCAAAAGAAAATGTATAAACCCTCCTGCACTTGAGAATTCATTACAGAGCTTTGCATATGATGCATCGCTACAAACAATAAGTATCATGTTTCTGGCATCTCACAACTGTGGATGTTTCAAAACACACAATATCTATTTTTATTCTTTTCAGATTTTAAGATTCAAGTAATATCTTCCTCCCTGAGATTTCTCATAGTTGTATTCAACTCTGAGACCTCTTGTGGGTGCCCAGCCAATTTGGCTGTCCAATTAGATTTTGTGTTTTCTCCATTCAGTTAAAGAAACTGCTGCAACTTTTTGAGAGGCTCTACTTTGACTAACCACAATGGAGTTAATATTTTCCAAGTAAGTTTTCTGATACAAAGCGACACTCGATCCATTCTGCATGGAATTCTAATCCAAAATATGTGAAAGTCCCAGAAGGCTGGATTTCAATTCTGAAGTTTGCTTTAAACCCATTTATGAGATGCTAATGATGACTATGAAACTGTTGTTGATTGTCAGAAAAACCCTATCTGATTCATTAATATCCTGAAGGAAATGTTGGTTTCCTTACCTGGCCTAGCCTATATGTGATTCCAGACCCACAATAATGTAGTCGCCTCTTAACTGCCCTCTGGGCAACTAGGGATGGGCAATAAATGCTGGTCTAGCCAACAATGCCCACATCCTGGGAATGAATTTAAAAAATGACGATGTTTTCAAATTCACTGCTCCCATTCCACAAAATGATTGTCTGCATGCATCATTTGGATGTTGAAAACTACTCTCCATGATGCCAGTGAAACATGGCAGGACCTGTTTTCAGCTGGAGACAGTCAAACTTTAATAAGACAGATCTTAAAAGTATCAAGCTCTAAAAGAAACAGACTCATTTATTTAACTTCTAGAATGTCCCCACTGCATTCTGTGCTTGGTTTTTCAGAAATGCAGCTTTAATATCAATTGATCCATATTCCCAAGTATTTGTTGCTGACAAAGCCAAGAGAAAATTCTTTGTTTGCCATATGTGAACTTATTGTTATATCTTTGTCATCCACCTTTTCTTTAAAACTTTGTGCTGCTATCTTGGCTTTAGCCTATAAACCCCATCAGGAGACATCTTTCCAATATATATCCAGTACATTTCAATACATATTTTCAATACATGGGATATGGCTGTCCCCTGTCTGGGTCCTCTATGTATGTCCCAAATTATCCCCTGTTTTGTCATTTTTGCTGTTTGCCTGATTTTATTAACTTGTCTTCTAATTTGTTGTAATCTCTAAGGCATCCGAAACACGTGAGCTTCTGTTCCTAGTGGCATTCTGGTCTGTATTATATTTCTTGAACTTATCAAACTACCTCCTCTCTTGCCTTCTGTTTGACTTCTCCTACTTATAGGATTCCTTTTAATGGGTCATGATCTCTTTCTAACAGCATTTTTGCCCCTAGAGCCTCTCTACAAGCTTACACTGCTTTCTTTTGCCTTTCATGTTTTTACTTCGCATTTCTAATCCATAGGCTTTATCTCTTTCCCCTCTTCCTGTACTTTCAGCCAGTTGTTATATTTTCCAGTGGCTTTTCTTGCTCTACTTAGAACAGACACAATTCTCTAATGTGTGGCCTCTTCTGGTTAACATTTGAGTTCATAGTTCTGAAGTCTAAGTTGCAAAGAAGAGTCAGACTGGAATTGAAACATTAACTATGTTTCTTTCTCCACAGACACTGCCAGACCTGCTGAGTTTCTCCTGCACTTTCAGTTTTTAATTCAGATTTCCAGCAACCAGCAGTATTTCGCTTTTATTTGGTAGATTCACGTTTGTGTGTGTATGTGCATGTGTGTGGGAGAGAGAGAGGCTTGAGAGACAGTGTGTGTATGACAGAGGATCTGTATTTGCAGATACATTTTATTTTGTTCAAAAAGCAAAAAATTATAGACAGTCTGTCAATGTGTTGTTTTATAAATTCCTACTTTAGAAATAAAAGCAGTCTGACTCCAAACCAAAACACAAACATGTTCTAAACAAGGCCTCACAGCTAACATGCATTGTCTTACCTAAAACATCGCCTCTTCTTTACACTGATAAAACCCTTAGTTCTGACAGGACAGTGACTTGAAAGGAATTCGGGGATTTACATATACATATTAATCAATTAAAACGTTCTAACTGGTTAAAGATTTAACGGTATCTTAGATTTGTTTAGTACATCCTCATCAATGGTGTGAACCTTTGATCTTTTACTTATAAATTCTGTGTCTCATACTACCTCTCCCACTAACACCTGAAGAAGGAATAAGGCTACGAAAGCTTGTGTTTTCAAATAAACCTGTCGGACTATAACCTGGGGATGTGTGATTTCTGACCTTGCCTGTTTGACTGTATACGTTTAGTTTCTAAAAACACCACTAGATGGCGCACAAGTTAAAAATAAGGCCTTTTTACTTCCTATTCTGCCTCTTCAAAAACTGGAGTTTTCGCATCTGAGCTGGTTCTCCAGATCAGGAACAGATTTTTATTTATATATCACAATTCTTTAAAACATCCTAAGGAGACTTAACAAACAACATGTTGAAATAACTCTACAGAGGCCAACATCCAGTCACCAAGGCATCCTTTGTTTACACATGGAGAGTCCTCCAAGTCTGCCTTTTGTATGGGTGACATGTAACATTCAGTAGCTCGCCTGTTGTGTCTGGAGCATCTCGGAAGAAATTCATTCTGTTCTTCAGGTGGCAAAGGTGTTGAGGCAGCAAAATCCACTGTGTCCATCCTAGATTTTGAGGTATCTTCAGAGCTTGATGGAGACAAAGAACCCATGGGTTCTGGAACAGTCGGAAAGGCAGTCGAGGAGCTGGATATGTTTTGCTCCCGCACCATTTGCAGGTTTGCAGCTATCACATTGTCCAAGTGCTTGTTCAGTACTGTTGCATCTACCCGAACTTTATATGCCCATTGGACGTGACTTCTCATCGAGCATGCCTCTTACCCATGCAGGGTCATTCCTGTAGTTCCTGCACCAAACCTCGACCCTAAGGTACACTGTCTCTCTTGCTTAGTGAAGTCATGTGTCTGGCATTGGCATTCCAGATGCTATTTCACCTCCCACCTAGGTCTGGGAAGATCAGATTTAACCTGGTGTGGAGTCTTCTCCCTATTAGCAACTCTGCTGGAGCTATCCCTGTAGTTGCAGGAGGAGTGATCCTATAATCAAATAGGAACCAGGACAGTTTGATATATAATGAAGCTGTAGGCTGTTTCTTTAAGCCTGCCTTCATTGTTTGGTTGGTTCTTTCTGCTAGACCATTGGATGATGGATAGTATGGAGCTGTCCTTATATGTTGAAAGCCACTTGACTTTAGGAAATACTCAAATTCCCTGCTGGTAAATGATGGTCCTTTATCTATAACCAACATTTCCAGGAGTCCGTGTATTGCAAGAGATGCGAGCAGCATTTCTATCGTTGTCTCTGTGTTTGACAAATGAACTTTATGCACGTTCAGCCACTTTGAGTCGCTGTCCACAATGATGGAGAACATTAAGTCCATGAAAGGATCTACATAGTCAACGTGTAACCGAGTCCAGGGATTTCCCGGCTATTCCCATAAATGTGGGGAAGCTCCTGGTGGTAAATCCTGTTGGTACTCTGGACACTATCCCACCTTTGCAACTATGTCTGCATCCAATCCTGGCCACCAGGCATGACGTCTCACCAATATCTTCATTTTGGAAACTCCTGGTAGACCCTGGTGCAGTCAGTGCAGTCAGTATCTAGTGGCAACGTTTGCTTGGGACAATCACTCTTGCTCCCATAATAATATACTGTCCTCTATGGAGATCTCATCTCTCCAGGTCCAAAAAGATTTCAATTCTGTTTGTGACACTGCTTGTTTATGAATTATGAACAGTTATTCACTGTTTGTGAATTCTGCTTGTTTACCCCATCACCACCAGCTGTTTCAATTTTGCCAGAATTGGATCTTTCTTGTTCAAATTCTGATATTGTCAGCCGAGACTGGAAGTGTGTTCAGAAAATTTAAATCTGTTGCGTGCTGCTCCAGTGGCGGTACCACCGGTGGTGTATCTGCCTGCGGGAGGCAGCTCAATGCATCCACATTCGCTACTTGGCCTCCTCGACAGTGTTCCAACTTGTAACTATACGCAAGTTAGAGCCCATCACTGAATTTGGCTTGAAGATATGGACAGCACTGCCTTGTCCTTTTCAAGTAGACTGGGCAAATTTACAACTTTACATCTGTAAAGGTATTGGTGGAAACTCCTGACTCCAAATATGACCGCTGAACCTTGCTTGTCTATCTGAATGTATTTATACATAGCCAAAGTCTTGGATGTATATGCTATTGGGTATTCCTCTCCATTGGGCCACCTGTGAGCTAATACTACCCTGATGGCTTATGGGGAGGCATCGCATGTCAATACCGGATCTCATTTGGGAACATAGCGTGAGGGTGATAATTGTTTCTTCACCTCCCTCAAGCTATTGCTTGGCTACACAACCATTTCCAAGGCCGATCGAAAAATGTTGAGCCAATCTAGGTGAATCTTTCTCAACCAATTTCACCCCATCAAGCTCAGGCCCCAGCCATTTACTACAGTCAGTGATAACTGAAGAAGCTGCTTCTGGCAAGAGACCGGGACCAAAGTTGTACCCTTGATCTGTAAAGGTTCCTTGGTATAGGTTCTCAGTCTAGCCAAGGTCTTGTGCGAAATTAAGATTTGGAGTCCAAATCAAATTTTGTTAAAGACTATTTCTGCGATCATTGAAACATCCGCACTGGTATTGACCTCCATTAGAACTGTGTGACCATTTAACCAGACATTTATTTTGGTTGGTTCTGATTTAACTGTTTCAAACTAGATGTAGGTGGATTTTCCAGGGTGTGCACTCTCCTGGCTACCAGCCTATGAGTTCTCTTACTCACTTCAGGTCCAGTGGGCTTCCTTTGCTGTCTCGAGTCTGCATACTGGCAGCAACTACAATGGCTTGTTGGCTTGGATCCTGAAGAATATTCTAAACATTTGGCCAAGGCTTGGCTTTTTCTTGGGGTTTTGCTGTGAGCCGACCTAGGGACCCCCTGGTCAGGATATGTCCCGTGTGAGGCTAAGCAATTGCCTTCACTCAAGTGATGTTCCCCAAACTCAGTCAGACTGGCGAGGGTATCTACTTCCATCATGAATACCTTGCAACTTATATGCTTCACTTGCCACATTTCCCAATGACAAAGTCAGTTGTAGTGCCTGTTGGAAGTCCAGCTGGACTTAAGCTAGTAGGCACTTTTGCATGGTTACATCATTAATCCCACTTACCAAATGGTCACTCACCATCTCACTGTGGATTAAACCAAGTCACATGCGTCTGCCAATTGTCTTAACCTAGGCAAAAATCCCAATACAGATTCCCGTGCTTCTTGAATTGCTGAGTAAAACGTTTACCCCAATTCAAAGATGACTGTTTCTTCAGAAGCATGTTTTTCCCTCATCGCGGCTGAAATAACACCACAGAGTCTAATATCCCGACACCAAGTCACCTTTTAATTTCACATTGAGAGTCCTTGACACTGATCCAACTCTCAGAGTGAAAAAGATGTTTGACATTTTTGTTCTTATCTGTTAGCCAGGGCTCCCTGATTGGACCAGATTAACAGCCCCAATCAGGGAACTCATATTATTTGAAAATGAAAACAAGAATAAATGCGAGAAAAGCAGAATTACTATCAAAACAATCAAGTAATTTTCTAGACAGAATTTAATGTTTCACTTTTTCCTTTTTTTTCCCTCAGGTATTTTCTCAGTGATATGTGTAAGGCATCTGTCAACTGGCTGTTAATTCAGTTGAGTTCTATATCATTAAGTGACCCAGGACACTTTACTTTGTGATTTTCTTAACTAATCTTTGAAATAGCTCCATACAATCTTAATAAAGAGGTTGATATCATAAACCGGCTCCTTTCCATGGCACAGCATTATAGATCACTGAGCTCTTTGTCTTGAAAGATGAATATTCATTCCTTACAGCTATGCTAGAAAAATGTGATACCTTTAACTCCATGAAAAAGAATCTAAAGGGAGCAAGACATTGGGCTGAATCTTACCAGCAATCAGCTTAGTGCCATTTTTGATGAGTTTCAAGGAAGGTTTCTCTCCAGAAGTGCTAGCAGGTTTTCTCATGCTTTTATCTCAAACTCACCTTGATGCCCGAATCATACTTTATCATCATACTTTCCCATAGCCGCAGGTGGAAATGGTGGTCAGGGCCGGGGCCTCTCAAAATTCCTGCCGTGGGCAAAATCTTTAACGCTCAGCTGTGCAGCCAGTCAAGCACTGGCTGTCTGCAGCTGCTCTGCATGGTTCATTTTATTTGCCGAAGACATGTCAGACAGAGGGAAAGTGGCAAACGGCTTTGCTGCCAGAGACCTGGAGGTTCCGCTGGACAGATGTGCATATGGTCACCGCCCAAGGAGTGTTTCCTGAAATATTGCTGATTGAAGGAGATCCAGAGGAGCAAGTGTTGAGCTGGAGTCACTGTGTAACTACTTTGATTTTCACGTCGGGGATTGTTACCATTTAGCTTGTATGCAGTTGGTGGGAAAATGGGAAACTGCGTATCAATGAGATGAGATGACATAATAATGAGGATGTTAATGCATACTAATACATGTAAATTGGCCTCTTGCCACTCATTACTGAGAATCATGTCTCTTCATTTGACACTTGGTTGGAAAATGGTATACTTTGCTGTCAACGGCAGGAGGCTCCTTACTGTTGATCTTATGTGACGTTCCCAAATTTTGCACCAAAGTCTACACTGTCCAGCGACTGGGAAACTTCTATCCCATGAACTTATGATTTGCTTAAAAAGACATAGTGACAGCCAGTCTCACAGTAACATTAAGAGATTACTATTGAAAAGTTGAGCCTTCCTTGGGTGTAGGAAAGTGGATGGTAATGAAATATTTGAAAATAAAGTGAAACTAGATAAACTAACTTAATTTTTGATTCATACTATCCATCTAAATATATTCTTTCAGTGTGCAATAACTTTAAGAGGCTCTGCAATCTTGTTAACAAGTTACAGACATCTGACTATATTGGCCATACCACCCAAGCAGCTCTGTTCAGTTCAGGACATGTAACTGAATCTGCATACAACAAGGAGTTACATCCCATACACCCACTCTGAAGCAGATCTTCATAGCAGTGGTTATTTGACCTATCTATCACACTTGAAAATAGGCTTCTCATAAAAGGCTCTGGTTTAGGTTTTTATGTAGGCGTACATGTAGTGCTTTTCTATCTGTTAAACAAAAATGGTAAACTGCAAAAAATTTACTGGTGTAGGGATGAGTCATTCCTCAGTTTCAGTTTGTGTAAGTGTGATGCAAATCTTGATACGGTCCCTTAACAGCTTCCTTGCCTATGTCAGCAAGCAGTCGTAGCTGTGAATGATGGTCTGAACAAATAATCTTTGTTAAATAGCAAACAACAATTGTGTTTTTATTCAATTGCTAAAACTAACAGCTAGCCTAGGTACTTTCCTTGAGCCTAGAATCTTGGACATCCAATTAAACAGAATGAACTGTTTGATATTTCTTACAGGAACCTTTAAGGAGTTACTTAACTTTATGCATTACTAGACCATGTTAATGTATGTAAGAAAGCATTAGTGTCCAGAAATATTTTCATTTTTTTTATCCATTAAGACCATCAGTCTTGAATACTACTAATAAATCAATCAAATAAGGATTGCATAAAAGGTCACAATTTCCTGGTTCTACTAAAAATCACAACTGTGTACCAACTGACAAGTTCTTTACCTCAGCTACAACTAATCAGAGAGGGAAGCTTCGTGATTATTCTCAAACGTGCAGGAACACAGCACTATTGCAGCAGATGGGACTGAAGTATTTCAAGCATTATCAACCAAAAGTAGTAATTTGGCAATGCTGGGGATGCCAGTCGATGTGGTATATTTGGACCTTCAGAAAGCGTTTGACAAAGACCCATGTAAGAGATTATTGTGCAAGATTAAAGTGCATGGGATTGGGGGAAGTGCATTGAGATGGATGGAAGACTGGTTGGCAGAGAAGAAACAAAGAGTAGGGATTAATGGGTCCTTTTCAAATTGGCAGGCAGTAACTAGTGGGGTGCCAAAGGGATCAGTGATGGGACACCAGCTATTCACAATATATATTAATGATTTGGATGAGGGAACAAAATATAACATCTCAAAGTTTGCGTATGATACAAAGTTGGGTGGGAGGGTAAACTGTAACAAGAATGCAGAAATCCTTCAGCATGGTCTCAACAGGTTGGGAGAGTGGGAAAATCAATGGCAGATGCAGTATAATTTGGATAAACATGAGGTTATTCACTTTGGAAGCAAAAACAAGAAAGTAAATTATTACCTGAATGGCTGTAAATTGGGGGAGGGGAGTGTGCAGCGGGACCTGGGTGTCCTTGTGCACCAGTCACTGAAGATAAGCCTGCTGGTGCGACAGGCAGTAAAGAAGGCAAATGGTATGTTGGCCGTCATTGCGAGAGGTTTCAAGTACAGGAGCAAGAATGTGTTGTTACAGTTGTACAGGGCCTTGGTGAGGCCACACCTAGAATATTGTGTGCAGTTTTGGTCTCCCTGTCTGAGGAAGGATGCTCTTGCTCTCGAGGGAGTGCAGTAAAGTTTTACCAGGCTGATTCCGGGGATGGCGGGTCTGACGTATGAGGAGAGATTGACTCGGTCGGGATTGTTTTCACTGGAGTTCAGATGAATGAGGGGGATCTCATACAGACTTATAAAATTCTAACAGGACTAAACAGGGTAGATGCAGGGAGGATGTTCCCGATGGTGGGTGTGTCCAGAACCAGGAGCCACAGTCTGAGGATTTGAGGTAGACCATTTAGGCTGGAGATGAGGAGTCATTTCTTTACTCAAAGAATGGTGAGCCTGTGGAATTCATTACCACAGGAAATAGTTGACGCCAAAACATTGAATGTATTCAAGAGGTGGCTAGATATAGCACTTGGGGCGAATTGGATCAAAGATTATGGGGAGAAAGTAAGATTAGGCTATTGAGTTGGATGATCAGCCATAATCGTGATGAATGGCGGAGCTGGCCCAAAGGGCCGAATGGCCTCCTCTTGCTCTTATCTTCTATGTTTTTATGTTTTCAGTTACTCAGCAGCATAAATGCCAATGTCCAAACAATTTCAACGCGTTTGATATTAGGGAATGTCTGATATCACAAGATACTATCCTGGTTGTAGTGCTGAAGAACAGGCCTAGCTGTCTGCTACTGCTAGCTACAGCATCAATCTTCATTTACAACGGCTGCAATGGAAAAGTGGACCAAGCCAGTTGTTAGCAGGACCCTGACAATCACCAATCCAGGGATGACAAGTAGCAGAGAACATACATATCAAATACTTTCCAGACAATGACCACTACAATGTGAATAAATTAAAAATAGAAAGTTAAAGCAAATCTTGCAAGTCTTGTGGGAAGAGAAACAGAGAGCTGAGTGTTTTTTTTTGGCTAAGTGTCAGTTTCATGGAGGGTTTAGCTACATGAGGCCCAACATGTTTTCTCACCACTTCTTACTAAACTTGCCTTATTAACAAATACTCCCCTGGTGCCTCTCCTGTTTGGTTCTAGCCACTTTTGACCACACACCATACCTGGAACAACTCACCGCTGCTGGGATAACATGGAATTCACCGGTATCTCTGGTGCGGGTGCCATCTTTAAAAAGTTGTTGTACTCCAAGCCGGTCACAGTTAGTCTGGAGCAGCTCCGCACGGTTCCTAAAATTTTCTCCAGACATGCCAGACAAAGGAAAACTGGTACCCCACTTTGTAGACAGAGGCCTGGAAGTTCTGGTGGTCTGGATGATGTAGAGCAGGGAAGTCCTCTTCCCCCAGGACTGGCAGTGTAGGCCATAACTCCAGACCATGCCAGCCTTGTCTGAGGTTGCCTATGATCAGTGCAGACTTAGCTATTGAAGACTTTACAACAATGTAGGAAGAAGGTCGATGATCTTCTTCGGTCCACAAAAGTACCACCATCTTCTCTCTGATATCTCCCACTCACTCTATCTCTGCTACTGCACTAACCTCCCACAAAAGCTCATTCTCTACAATTCTCATTAGTCATTACAACATGTTCCCTCACTCGCTGTCACCCACCTCAACCCTTGACAACCCCAACCCCTGCATGCCGTCAGCACTGCCCACTCAGTCCCCACTGCCACCAATCCTAACAGCTGCGCCATCCATTTTCATCTCCCTCAAAGCCTGCATTTCTCTCATTCCAGGAGGAAAACAGCTTACAAGGGCAGAAAGGGCCAAGATGGATGGTATGGTGCCTGACATTCATCTCCTCACTTCTTAGGATCCTAATTCTGACCATCCCAAGCAGCTGACTGATAGTGTTCAAGTCTCTCGACTGGTATCAGAGGCTGCCATGGACTTAGTGCGTCAGGACTCCCTGACTGAAGACAATTTTCCTTGACAGCCATAACAAGCTTCTTAGCTTAGTGTCTACATAAAAAAAAACATGGAAATACAGTGATGGTATCTGCAGCTGAGGAGCAAAGTGCAAAAAGGAAGGCAAGGCAAGGCATTGGAAGGCAGGGATGCTGTGAGCATCCAGGTGTGTTCAGAGTGAGTACTAAGGGAGCAAACAAACAGCCCAGAAATGTAGCCTGGACAGGTCCATGTGTTGTGGGCATGTCCCTGACTGCAAAGTGACTTGCTGCAGCATTACAATGAAAGCTGCTGTTTCACCTTGAGGTGCAGAATTGAAGTGCAGAAGTGTACTGTAAGTAGATTGCAGATGTGACACGAGGGTTCTTCGATGCTAGGTCATGTAGAGTGCCACAATCTGTAGATGTTGATGTGCCTGTGACCAGTGTCCATGGTGCGTGACCTGACATGTTGGTGCCTGGTGTCCAACATAGAGGTCCTATCAAGGAAGTAATGAGCTGAAGTTACCAGGTACCTGCTCTGACTTCCATGTTAGGAATTTGCAGCATCCAGTTTAGTACCTGGATGGTTTGATAGAAAGCTGCATATTATTGAAGTGAGATGAGTAGTCAATAAGCAACAAACAATCAATAATTCCCCTTAATCTGGCAACCTGCCAATGCCTGACAAGAATTGGCTCAATGCCCAGAATTTAATGAAAAGATACAGAAAGTTGTTTGTGATGTTGAAATAGGCCTCACAGGATGTGTATTCTTGTGCGATTCTGCCACATTTCTCACCATAGCCCACATTGATCAGGTCTGTACAAGATTCTGCCCTCTTGTTACCATATTGAGACCAATATAACCCTGCTACAGAACTGAGTGAAGTAGAAATGCATTGAGTCTTGTACTGGTGGAAGGGGCCGTCGTGGGAGGGAGCAGGTGGAACTAAATTGAAGGCCTAGGATAGATTAGAGGGGAGAGTGTAAGAACTTAAATAACAAAATTATCCTGGAACAAAAGTCAAAATGAGTGGCAGCAGTATTTGCCACTTGTAAAATGCATTGCAACAACCTACCAAGGATCCTCGATCAGCTGCTTCCAAACTGCAACCTGTAACATCAAATATGACAAGGGCAGCAGATAGACGACAATACCACCATCTGAAAGTTCCCTCCCAAGTCACACACAACCTTGAATTGGAACTGTATTGTTGTTACTTCACTGTCACTGGGTCAAAATCTTGGAACTCCCTTCTTAAGAGCACTCTAGGTGTATAAACACCACTTGGACTGCAGTGATACAAGAAGAGGGCTCATTACCATTTTCTCAAGGACAATGAGGAATGGACAGTAAATACTAATTTAGCCATCAATGCCCGCAGCCTGGGGAAGAACATCTTTTTCTGAAAAAAATGGTTGTAGTAAAGAAACAAAGCGTTGGTCCAAAGTAATTATTTATGCCAAAATAATGGACAGCTGTCTAAAAAAGACAAAATGAAAACAAGCTACACACTGGCAGGTGGTAAAAAATTGAAGAATTAAAATGGAGAGCAGAATTCACAACCTGAATGACAAGTCCAGAAGACTGTAAAATGTCTACTCAGAAGAGGAAGTAGTGTTCTTCAAGTTTGCAGTGAACTTCATGGGAACATTGCAACAGGCCAAGGTCTGAGATGTTAACTTTAGGGGGAAGCTGGTGAATCAAAATGGCAAACATCTGGAAGGTCAGCATTATGCTTGCGGACTGGGTTGAAGTATCCTGTAAAGCAGTCACCTAGTCTGAGTCTGGTTTCACCAATTTAGAAGAAACTGACCTAACAGCCATAAATATAATAGATTTGATTGAAAGAAGCATGGTTAAATAACTGTTTCAACTTGGGAGGAATGTTTGGAGCCTTGGACAATAGGGGACAGAGAGTAACAGGGCAGGTGTTACATTTTCTGTAATGGAATAGGAGGATGCTCTGGGAAGGCAAAAGAGTATTTGGAATAACAAGAATCGATCAGACTGTCATAGAGGGAACCATCCATTTGCAATTCTGAAAGGGCATCCAGAACAAAGCAGCCTGCTTGATTAGCACTATGATGAAAGACATTCATTTATTGCACCACTAATACTCAGTAACAGCAATGGGTATCATCTAAAAGATGAAATGCAGAAATTCACCAAGGCTTCTGAGCACTTTCCAAACCTATGACCTCTTCCAGTTAGAATGACATTGGTAGCAGATACATGAGAATACTACCACCTACAAGTTCCTCTACAATCCATTATCCTTACTTGGGAATATATTACCTTTCCTTCACTGTTGCTGAGTCAAAATTTTGGAACTCCCTCCTTAACAGCACTGGTACATATACCAATGGATTGCAGCGGTTCAAGAAAGCAACTCACCACCACCTCCTCAACAGCAACTTGGGTTAGACAACAAACGCTAGCCTAGCCATGGACACCCATATTCCATGAATAAATAAAAAAAATGTCAACATCTGATGATTTATGATAAGTAGGTCTCCTCCTGATCCTTCAAGTATTGCTCACCATCTGAAAGGCTAAAGCTAGGTTGACAAAATCTAGAAAATAGAAACAACTTCACTTGAAGTTTTCCTACAAGCAACCCCCTGGTTTGGACATATACTGACATTCCTTCAAAATTGTTGGGTCAATATCCTGAAATTCACCACCCAAAGTTTGTGGGTGTACCACTGGTCTAAATCTGCAAAAGATCAAGGCAAATATTCTAAGGCAGAATAGGGATATGAGTTAAATGTAACTTTTCACAACTCAAATACAGGTAATAAATTCAGGTAGGGTCCCTATGGAGAGAGACAACATCAGACAGCAAATGATTTCAGGCTGTTGTCATGCACTTCCTGAAAATTGATTCTGAATCATGATTCATGGCACTGGATACAAGGCCAAGGGAAATTTGATGAGATAGTTCAAAAAGTAAATGACTTAAAAGAAAATATTAAGATGCAAAATTCAATAAATATTGCATTTTTGACTTGCCAGCTTCTATAATGTACCTGAACTGACAATAAATACCTAACATTTGCTTTTGATCTGCATAGAATTTCAAGGCAAGTACATGTAGCAGGACAGAAAAAAAGGAAAAACTGCCAGCTCTCAATTACTTAAGAACATGAAAACATAAGAAATAGGTAAAGAAGTAGGCCCTTGAACCTGCTTCACCATTTATGAAAATAGTTGATTATCAACCTGAACCTCACTTGCCCCTGTTTACATAGGTTTGAAAATTTATCATCTTTGCAAATCGTATTTATAATTCTTAATATTTCCTAAATGTTGATAACTCAGCTATTGGAATACATTACAAACTGGATTTTTTTTTTTACTATATTCTTAGACTCAGCAAATTGTTTGTAATATAATTCTATCTTCCATGAACATTACCTCATACTGTTAGTTACTCACTGGAGGTTCCAGGAGCATGTCCAAGCATTCATAGAGTTTTAAGTACTAGCCTGACTTCAGGGTAATTTATTTCTCTGAAGACATACCACTTCCTTAGGTGTGTCAATTACACCCTGGGAAAACAAATTATCATTTTAGATCTAGTAATTCAATGTGGCCTTTTTAGCCTGAATGATAATGAGACATTTAAGCAAAAATTTGCATAAAGCTAAGCAACATTCTCAAAACATTGAGATCTCCAAATATCAATCCAATTTTGCTTCCTTCATATATTGCTTATCATTTATTAGGATCCTGCTGTTACATAGAGCAATGTTCTGGCCACTGCCAGAAGTTGTGCTCCTTTCTTCTCCCAGTCATCGGTATGTTTCATGTCAGGGGTCATGACCAAGACAGACATATCCTCAGAGTGGTGTGTGAACTACAAAGTTGCATAAGCTCATATGTGGCCCTCTTTTTATTTACTAGTGTTTCAATTTGAAAATAACCATCAGCGCAGCTTTAGGTTTTAAACAAGATTTAGCTTTGTTTATTCTAAACTATCAAATCGTGCTTCCATGTCAGGTATTGGGTTAGCTCAGGTCTGGAATACTGACCCATCCATTATCTTTTAATTGAAGTAATTAGCTTTTTGACTGTCCCAGCCATTAGTTTGAATGTCCCTCATTCTGTTGGGTTTTTGAAGAACTATTCATACTTCCAGGAAAACCATTGTTACAGAGTTTCTGTTCACCCTTTGAAATGTTAATTGAATTTCAAAGGGTTTCTTGTGATTCTTCTGGACCTGAGTACAATCTTCTAACACTAAGTACAGATTTCAACATGAATTGAAAGCACATATGTAGTCACATAGCTTCTGGGAGCCATTTTGTAAGATTGCTTGTGTCTATTTTGCAGATAGGTTAGCTTTACAAAATATATGTTATAACTGTGCATTTATAACAAAACTGTATGTCTTTTCAGCAGCAAGATTTTTTTGAGTTTTAAAATAAAATTTTTTTTACTCACACATTTTCACCCAGAACAGCATTGTGGCTGAGTGGTTAGCACTGCTGCCTCACAGCTTCAGAGCCCTGGGTTCAATTTTGCACGTGTGGAATTTGCATGTTCTCCCTGTGGCTATGTGGATTTCCTCTGGTCCAAAAATGTGCAAATTAGGTAGATTGGCCATGCTAATTTGCCCTGTGGTGTCCTGGGGTGTGTAGATGTGGTGGATTAGCCATGCTAAATGTAGGGTCATGGGAATGGGGTAGAAGGTTGTGTCTGGGTGGGATGCTGTTTGTAGGATTTATGTGGACTTGATGAACCAAATGGCTGGTTTCCGCACTGTAGGGTTTCTATGATGTCACACACATATGACCATGCACATTAGATTTATTACAGATGAAGGTAAACAATGCAAATATAACTAATGGTTATCTCAATCTCTTTTGTGACAGGCATGCAGTTTCTTAATTGAGTAGACATTTTAAATAAAAATGATCAATTTTCATTTAAATTATTCCACATGGTCTGCTTTTTGTCTGATTGAGCACATTGGTGCAATAAAAGGGAAGAAGGAAGAGCAATTCTGCCATAAAGGAGACAATTTAATAGTTCTATTTGTAATTACAGGTAGAGGTTCTAAGGGAGTGGTACTGTGAATTGTTTGCATGGCACTGTACCTTTGCCTGTAAACCCCTCCCTTCCCACCCTTTTCTATGAGAACTTGAAAGAATCCTGTATTATTTCAGGTAATCAGTACACCCACATTATAGGCTTTTTGCTGATTACGTTGCTAACAATAATTCTGCAGTTGAACCCATTGTAGGTTTCAAGTTCAAGGGGCTAAAGGCTCTACTCATGTTCATGTAATCTGTGAAGAAGTACACTGTTTGGCCTGTCCCATCCATACCTGTTCTTTGAAAACGCCATCCAACTTAGTCCGATACTTCATAAATCAGAAGCTAGTCCTCTTGAAGTAAAAGCCAATTGTCTTTGAAATTTCTTATGGAAATTGCTTCCACCATCACTTCAGATAATGCTTTCCAGATTTAAAAACCCAGTGTGAACTAACCTCTTACATATCTTCCCTAAGGCATTAATGTATCCCACATGCTTTCTTAACTGCCCCCTTCAAAAGTCTGTCTGCTCTTGTATCCACTCAAAATTGTTCAAGTACAGAAAAGGGAAGGTCCAGCAGCTAGGATGGAGAGAGAAATAAAGTTAACAATTCATATTTTCCAATCAGAATCCAATTTCTGAATTAGATCAGACTAAAAATTGCCCGCTGCTTGTAAAGGATATTTCCAACCACACTTCTGGGATAGGAACCTCCACAATGGGAACAGTGCTGTCCAGTCCTGGAATCAACACAGAAAGTAGTGAAGTGGATTGTCTCTGAAACCATGTCCTTTTTGCAGGAGGTTTTATCATACTTCCTAATTTAAAGATGGTAATTGTGCAAGACAAGTGAGGGTGTAAGGTGCCAACTGGGTAGGGGAAAGAGGCTGTTGGATAGGGATTCCGGTGGTGGGAGTACAGGGTGTCTGGTGGCTAGAGGGGTAGAATGGCATATTGTTGGGTGAGGGATTAAAATGCCAGGTAATTAGTAGGTTAGGGTGCATGGTGGTTGGAGGGTGCATGCCAGATGGGTGGATAGGGTTAGGGAGGTTAGTAGGTGGAGTAGTAGTGTAGCAGTTAAGTAAGTGAGGGCCTAGAGTATGTCGGGTGTGGGGCTCGGGGATCAGAATGAGTTCACCCGGGGGTAGATTGTGGGCAGTTGTGGAGTGGAGGAGAGTCAAGTCAGTAGGTGGAAATTCGGGGTTATTGGAGTCGTGGGAGAGAAGTCAAGGTTGTAGGATTAAGTTTTTTGGTCTTGTGGGTCAGTGTGGGTGTCAGGTCTGAGGGTTTGTCATAGATTGGGGGTCAGGTCCAGTGACCTTGGGAGGATTAAGAGATAGGTTCTGTGGTGAGTCAGGGCTCAGGTTTATTGTTAGACAGGAGTTAAGCAGATTTCAATTCTTGTCATGTGTCCTGGGTAACTATTAAGGTAAGCAAATTGGAACCCGCTGAACCCTCTGGGACTCTAATTCAGATTTGGAGATTTCATCTACGTGTTCAGATGTTGGATAATTGCCTATCAGAAGCTTGAACTCTCTGGACAAGTCCTGAAGAGTCAGCTGCTTCAGGATTTCCACATGGTCCTAATATACAATTCCTGTCCACATTGCTGCCACAAGTATCTTCCAGTTGGAAGATCTGAGCCAATTAACCTAACTGTTAATTATTCATCAAAACTGGATAAAGTTAGCAATGTAACAGAACAGATTTTAAACAAGTACAGAAATATGAGAGAAATAAATGTTGGAGGAAAGAACAAAAGTGAAGATCTGTGATCAGGTGGAAGGCAGGAGAAATTAAATGATTAAATAGATTGTTATGCCCAATAAAGACATATCATAACCTTCAGATATGAACTTTATTCCATGTGGACTCTTTGAAATTGGCCGTTTTTAAAAATAAAGGCAAAGATGACAAGATGAACTCAGTGTTTTCAAAAATTATCTTGCAAGGTCAAAAAGATATATTGCAGAAAAAGATTATCAATTCTATAAGTTTTAGGATGCAACATCCTGAACCTATTAGAAGACATTCCTGAATAGAATTTTTTGAAATGTCTAAACCATCCTCAGGATGACAGTCTTAAAAATAAACCAGGCTAATCAACCTAAGACAACCTTATTTGTCCAACCATATTTGGAAAAGAGATTACACCTTGTAAGAAATCACATAATAAGGCAGAGAGAGACAGTAGCAGCAGAACGAAGGGCAGTAATATTGATGTCTTAATAACGGAGGCTGTAACACTGTAAGGTCTCTAAACCTGTTCTATTTGGAAATGTCAATACCGCAAACTGACCTCCTAGCAACAAGTTTGCAAGGAAATGACTTTGTCATCAGCAGAAAGTCCACCCCTTTGAGAGAATCCTGAAATGATTTTGACATATGACTTAAGCTGTTGCATCCACCTACACTACACTTCAAAAGATTTCATCTTCACCAGGCCTGCAACACGTATTTTCCAAAACAAGACATTCATGATTTACGATTTTTTTTAATTTATAAGCAAAACAAGTGCACTATTTTCTTCAACTGTACTTTCCTTGAGTTTGTTTTTGTGATTGACTGTGTGAATGAGTGCGGCAATGTTAGGTTTTGGGATGAAGTTGCAAACAAGCACTTCTCTTTACCTAACCCCATGAAAAGTTTGCTGCTGTTATTCAAATTATCCATATAGTTAGGGGTTAAAAACAACCATTATCTTCTCAAAAACTTTCTGACTGCAGAAAGTTTGAAGTGATAAGCAGCTTTCTCGTGATAAGCAGCTTTCTCTAACCAACTGCAACAGATGGTGGAATAGGTGAAGAAGAATGGTGATGGGTATGCAAGGACACAAAAGATGCCTGGAGAAAGTCTGAAGGAGGTATGAATGGCAATAGCAAAAGATAATCAACAGTGGCCATCCAAAAAAGTGAGAGTAGTAATTATGTTCTGAAATTGTTCAATTTAATGTTGAGTCAGGAAGGCTGTCTATCTGAAAGATAAGTTGCTGTTCCTTGAGCTTCAGTTGAGCTTCTTTAGGAAATTGCAGGAGACCGAGAGCAGAGTGAGAGTGGGAGGAAAAATTAAAATGGAGACATTCAGAATCATATTCACAGAGGGAATAGAGGTGTTTCACGAAGACTTCATCTGCACATGAAATCCCAAACGTCGAGGAGACCACACTGTGAGCATTTAGATTTATTCCCATGACTTGATTCCTGCGAAGTAGGCAATTTCACATTTACCCATTAAATTTAATATTCCGTGTGTCTCTTTGTTTCACCAGTTTGTCCATGTTCTCCAGATGTCTATTACTATTCTCACAATTTACTACATGGCGAAGTTTTGTCCCATACACACATGGTGGACAGCAACACAGACAATTGAGATACTTGCTATTTGAGGTTGCTCTGTGCAGGTGTATGACATTAAAAGATGTAAGGATCAACAGAACGCTCACCTGGTCAAGAAGAAGGCAGCTTCTCAACCCACTGTCTTCATCAGCGGTGAATAAAGCAGAGATTACTCGGGCAGAGTGGGGCTCCTGAGCCATTCCAGATGATGTTTAGCACTGAGTTTCCTTTATTAACTTTTGCATAACTTCATCAAAGAGAAAGAAACAAACCTGAGTTTGCAAAGTAATTTCACAGAGATGAAAATAACTATCTTCAAAAATTTATTCATTCAGTTATTTGCAATCACAACTTTCTTACAAGTTGCAGAAACCATTTGTTGTCATTTCTGTTCTCATCGTTGATGTCAATAATTATCTTCAAAATCTTTGACAGAACAAATGTTACAGGGAGTCATAGAAATAGAAATTCATGATTTTGCTTTTAAAGACCCAAATCCAAATAGAAGCAGAAATCAAATAAATTATGCCACATGTTTGTTGTTAATATACTGATCACAGGTAAATTTTATGTAATATTGAATATTGAATATTGACATGTTATTTTTAATCAATTAACATATTTATAATGCACAGAAATATTGCTTCATTTCATTTGCAGTTCATCTTCAGAGAAAAAGGTTTCTCAACCTCAAGCAAACTGCTATGCACTAAACAGGAGGCAATGTGATTCTGCTGTCCGTCAGTTGTGTGACTTTTGTAACCTCAAATCTTTTTGATTGCTCAAGTGCCAAGCTTCAAAGAAGCATATGTTGCTCCTCATAAAAGTGTATATGTGTTGACAATCTTACCATCAAAACATCAAAAGGGGTTCTTAACTATGATGCAGAAGAAACAGAAATTGATGTTTCATTCTCAAGATATATTGATTATAACTTAGCTAATTGCTCAAAAGTGACTGAACTTTCAGGAATTTATAAACATATGATGGTGCATTTAACTTTGAGATTGATTCCATTAACAAGTGCTCCAGATTGCACAATCAACTATATTCTGATAAAAACAATTTCAGGTTGACCATGTCAGATATATGGCTACCAAAATGTTTTGTTCTGTTCTGTGAATGTGACATTTTAGAATTAATCATGTGATGAAATCATTTCAAGTTTTGCACTGTCACATGGAATGAAAATAGAAATGTTGATAGGTTAATTGTGTGTATTTTCTTCTGATTTGGTTACTTTTAGAACTTTAAACATCCTGTAAGTAATAGTTTTAACTAGATGGTATAATTTAGTTCAATAGACATGGACTATTGTGAGGAATTAATTCAAAAAAGCATGGTTGTGGGAAAGGAAATAAGCATAACTGTTTGACAGTCCATTCCACATGTTCGACAAAACGGTTCGAGGGAAACTTGCATTGTTTTGGGGAGCACGTACTGAGATCTAATTGTTAAAATTTGATGCAATTGTATGAAATACACTTTAAACAATGAAATCTAATGCAGTGCCCTGATTTGCTGCAGGCAAGAATAAGTTGGCAAAATGAAAGCAGCCATTCATCAAATAATGGTTAATTTGAATTTTTAAAACTACACTTAAAGCTTATTTACTCTGCTTACAAAAAGAACTAGGTTTTTGAGAAGATCGTGAATACTATGTAAAGAAATTGGCTATATCAGGTCTTGTGGTAAGCTTGTGGACAGTTTCCTAACAGTAGGGTCAGTGGATGGCTGACATGAAGAATTCTGCTGGGACAAGCTATACAATTTGATTTAGCTGATAAAATTCATCAGAAAGTTTTCTAATTGCTTGGCCTGCTCAATATATTCAGATGATCAATATTGGCTGGTAGAAGTTAGATTGCTGGCTTGAGAAGATGTTGTTTCCATACAGTCACCTTCTTCGGTTCAGGAAAGGTAGAAAAAACAGCTAGCTCAGGATCTGGCAAGGATACATTAGAACATGATGGCATTGTTCAAAATAAAACGTATTGGCCCCAAATAATGATTGTTCAGTTCTGAAACTTAATATCACATAGATTATAAAATGAAACAGCAACAACGTTCTGTCAACAGTTATATTGATATTCGCCTGGTTTCAAATGTTAATAGCCAAAAAAGAAGGGCACTTGATCAATAAATGTTAATTTATTTACAAGCGGTAGAAATGTAATCATTGTTCTTTTGTTTGGATTTTCTTTCCATAGGTGAGGGATAAAATCTGTTTTTGTTTTATTCTCACAAGTAGATTCTATTTCTATTTAATCTCATTCGTTGCACAACTCTTTGACATTTTTTGACCAAGAAAATGCAATTTTCTGAAGAACGTTTCTATTTCAAATTTCACAAGAAGAATGTCTTGCTATGACTCAGCTCAGTTTTGTTCCTATTATGGCAGACGCTGCCCAGTTTGAAATATGTTATAGTCAAACAAGGGAGGAACAGGGAAACTATTTTCTAAAAAAATAAAGCTACTGTATGTCTGCAGGTGATAAGAACAGCAGCTGTTAGCCTCAGGAAAGACATACATGAATCATTTTGGAAAGTAATGTCATTTTGAAGGCTCCATTGGTGTCTGAGCACATTAACCTGATTGGTGCTTCTTTGGACGAGTTTGAAGATCACAGTGAAGATTTCTCTGAGAATGCAGAGGGTGTCTTGGGTGCAGTAAATATGAAAATGAGGTGGACTGGAGAACAAATGTAGAAGGAAACCTACCTAAAGTTACTCTATTTCAACTAATTATGGAAAATGAAGTGGGAATCTTTGCAGGTTGACATACTAATTCTCAACATTTACCAATATTTACTGCACCAAGACCATTCATTGTACAGGGTAGTAATTCAGGAAACAGTTGCTTTGCAATTTAAAGCTCCTGTGATCAGAATTAACCAAACATGTTCCTAATTTATTCGACATAGAGACGTTTTGATCATGTATTTTTATTTGACTCTATGTTTCCTGAGTTGTATGGCCATGAAAGTTGTGCCTTTTAAGTTAATTAAGTTTGAAATGTTTCCAAAAAACTGGAAATCTCCATTATCAATCAACCAAACTAGATTATTTTATTTCAAGTATGACTAAAATGAATAAAGCATTGAATTAGAGCTCAATTACTAAAATTTTTAAAAATCTTCAAGAGCTAATGGTTTCATGGAAAATTGGTTGACAGGTGTTGAAAAGTTGTGGGTCATTTCTGTCAACATGATGTAGTTCATAAGAGTTATAACGATGCTTACCAACATTGTCTATGTTGAGGTGTCATGTATTTGTAAACGCATGAAGATAAAAGCTTTGACCAAGCTTTTGTTTTGATGGTCATAGCAGCAATTTAAATTTAATTTCAACTATAGTTTGAACCAACTGATCCAATTACCAACTTTCAAAATCAATGCATGTTTAATTTAAAATTAATAGAAATGTGTTATTCAAACTTTGGGAGATGACAATGTACAAATTTGTGTCTTACCCGCAGTACTTGTAACAATACTATAAAGACTACAAGAGATAACTCTCCAAATCCTAACTGTAGCCAAACCTCTTCTATTGCATTGCACGATTATCCCATTTCCTTCCCACTTACTCTTATGATACAATTCTGTTAGATAGTTGATGAGAAAGTGTTCAGAATGTAAGTGATAAATTAGCTCATTTTCTGTAGAATGCTAGTTTAATCCTGAAGCCTTCCCAACATAAATAGGGATCTTTGTTGATGATATACAGAGTTCAGTACCATTCATGACACCTCAGATACTGATCCAATCCATGCCCATGTGCAACAAGACCTGGATAGTATTCAGGCTTGGATTGAAAAGTTGGAGTCAATCACCATGTCAAACAAGAATGTTCTAAACATCTTTGCTTCGCCTTCAATGACAGTATCATTAATGACTCTCTGATCATCCTGAGAGTCACATAGAAACTAAGTGGGTCAACCATATAAATATTATAGCTACAAGAGCTGATCAGAGGCTGGAATTTCTTAGAGTATAATTCATGTCCTGACTCCTCAAAGCCTCTCCACTATCTGCAAGGCACAATTTAGGAATCTATTGGAACAGTCTATGTCTGCCTCTTCATAGGATATGTGGAACAGTCCCTCTTCCGCTGTTATACCGGCACTATCCCCCACCTCTACCTCTGCTACATTGATGACTGTATTGGCGCTGCCTCATGCTTCCACGAGGAGCTTGAACAGTTCATCAACTTTATTAACACCTTTCACCCCAACCTCAAATTCACCTGGACCATCTCCGATGCCTCCCTCTCCTTCCTGGAACTCTCTGTCTCCATCTCTCGTGACTGCCTCGAAACTGACATCTATTTCAAGCCCACCTACTCCCACAGCTATCTAGACCACACCTCCTCTCACCCACATTCCTGCAAGAATGCGATCCCGTACTCCCAATTCCTCCGCCTCCGCTGTATCTGCTCCCAAGACGGCGTGTTCTGCTCCTGGGCATCCCAGATGCCCTCCTATTTCAAGGACCGTAACTCACCCCTTTGGTGATCAAAAATGCCGTCAACTGCATCTCTTGCATTTCCTGCACTTCTGCCCTCACATCCCCTCCCACCCCACAAAAAAAGACAGAATCCCCCTTGTCCTCACATATTACCCCACCAACCTCCGCAGCGAATGCGTCATTCTCTGCCACTTCCGCCACCTACAATCCAACCCAACAACCAAGGAGATATTTCCCTCCCCATTCCTATCGTAGGAACCGTTCTCTCCGTGACTCCCTCGTCCGCTCCACACTCCCCGTTAACCCTACCACACCCGGCACCTTTCACTGCAACTGCAGGAAGTGCTACATCTGCCCCAGTACCTCCCCCCTCACCTCCATTCAAGGCACAAAATAAACCTTCCACATCAGACAGAGGTTCACCTGCACATCTGTCAACTTGGTCTACTGTATCCGCTGCTGCCGATGCGGCCTTCGCTACGTCAGTGAGACCAAGCGTAGACTCGGAGACTGTTTCGTAGAGCATCTGTGCTCTGTACACGACAAACAACAACACCTTCCAGTTGCTAACCATTTTAACTCCTCCTTCCACGCCCTGGGTGACACGTCCATCCTGGGTCTCCTCCAGTATCACAATGACACCACCCCCAAACTAGAGGAGCAGCATCTCATATTCCGCCTACAGCCTGATGGCCCAAACATGGAATTCACCAGTTTTAAAATCTCCCCAACCCTGGCCTCATGCCATGTCCAAACCTCCCTCTCATCCCCGCCTCCTTGACCTGTCACAACCTGTCCATCTTCTCTCCCACATATCCGCCCCCTCCCACTTCACTGACTAATCCCCACCACTCCCTACCTGCACTCAACTATCACCATCCCACCTACCTTCCCCAGCCCCAGCCCTCCTCTCTCTATTTATTTCCCAGCCCCCTTCCCACTCCCCATTTCTGAAGAAGGGTCCCGATCTGAAAAGTCAACTTCCCTGCTCCTCTAATGCTGCCTGGCCTGCTGTGTTCCTCTAGCTCCATACTGTATTATCTCTGAATCCAGCACCTGCAGTTCTTGCTACCTCTGCATTTGCCTAGATAAGCACAACTCCAACTGTATTCAAGAAGTTCTACACTATATCCAGAATAAAGTAGCCTGCCCTATCCACCACTTTAAACATTCAATCACATCACCCTCCACTCGAAGCCAAGCACAGGGGAAGCAGTATGTTCCATATGCATGACGCACTGCAGAAACTCACTAACTCCTTCAAAAGCATCTACCAAACCTATTACCTCTACTATCTAGAAAGAAAAGGCTGGCAATGCATGGGAACACAATCACTTGTAAGTTCCCCTCCAACCTACACAACATCCTAACTTAAAACTTTCTCATAATTCCCTAACTGTTGCTGAGTTAAAACCCTGGAACTCCGTTCCTAACAATACTGCAGTTCACCATCACTTTTACACAGTCAATTAAGGACCTGTAACAAATATTAGTATTGTCAGCAATGCCTACATCACAGAGATGATTGAAAACAAAGGCATAGTGATGATTATCCTGAGCAGTGGGGAAATTATTTCAACTTAATGAAGTGATTCAATGTGACCCTCTCCTGCAGAATTGGCTTACTTCTGAATCACATTTGTCTGAGACCTCTTGCTGGATCTGCTTCAATAGCATGCAGTTAAAAAGACAAAAATTATATTGATTTAAAATTGGGCCTATTCTTTGCAGCAAATAGATTAGTTCCACCACATATTTCACACTACTGAAAGTAGAGTCTGGCTTGAGAAATCGAAAAAGACGTAAATTAATGTTGTTCCAATAATGGAACTTTGTCATCAAAAGAGCTGAACCCAGCTTCTCTAACTCATCCCAATCTCAAGTGTAGAGAGAAAAACAGGGACAGAACTTTCAGAATTTCTTGCTAGTACAACATAAAGAAGAAAGCAAGTTTTGCTGAGTTAGTTGATTTCAGGTTGGACATTGAATTCTATCTCAGCATTCCATAGTTAAAGAGCAGAAAATTAATCAGTGTTCCAATTCCTGAATCATTACCCAGTAATGTGCTTGCTAGAAATATAAATAATAATGGACTATAATTATCTGCCCTGTGAAATACCCAGCTAACACTTAATATCAAAGGGTCATTTATGAACAATAAGCTCTGAAGTTCTGAAGGAGCCAAAATTCAAGCAACTTCTGAGAAATAACAAAGAAAAAGAAATAATTAACATTTTAATGCCAACTTTCACACCCTTGAGATGAGCAAATGTGATGAATTATTTTAAAATATTTTTATTGTTAAGAGAGATATAGAGATGTACAGCATGGAAACGGACCCTTTGGTCCAACTCATCCATGCTGACTACTTTTCTTAAACTGAACTAGTCTTATTTGCCAGAATTTGGCTCATATCTCTCTAAACCCTTCCTATTCATATACCCATCCAGATGTCTTTTAAATGTTGTAATTGTGCCAGCCTCCACCATTTCCTCTGGGAGTTCATTCCATACACGCACCACCCTCTGCATGAAAAAGCTGCTCCCTAGGTGCCTTTTAAATCTTTCCACTGTCACCTTAAACCTATGCCCTTTAGTTTTGGACTCCCCTACCCTGGGTAAAAGATCTCGGCTACTAATCCTATTCATGCACCTTATGATTTATAAGCCTCTATAAGGTCACCCCTCAGCCTCTGATGTTCCAGATAAAATAACCCCAGCCTATTCAGCCTCACCCTATAGTTCAAACCTTCCAACCCTGGCAACATCTTTGTAAATCTTTTCTGAACCCTAAATGAATCTTATGATTAGAAGATGACATAAATAAATATAACAATATATTTTGGGGAGCTTTGATTGAACGATGAATGTTGCTCAATACATTAGGAAAATTCAGTGTTCTTCTTAAAAAATATGGCATTCTACATCTGCCAAAAGAGGCACGTGAACATTTGTTTAACATTTCATCCAAAAAGACTTCAAAAAAAAACCAAAATAGCACTAGTTCAGAACGGTACTGAAACATTAATCGAGATTGTTTGGCTGATAATAGCACTACAATTATCGTAGTGCTTCTAGGCCAGAGAAGGAATCAATGACAATTCCTGAAAGTGTTCTTGTATCCATGCAGTTCTAAAAGTCAGATGGGGCTAGGCTTGTTGATAAAATGAAGTGTCTCTGAATTGAAGATTCAACTTGAAAATGTTACAACAAGATTTGAAAATAACACATGCCCAAACCAATGACCTTCTGACTCAGAGATGAGAATCATATTACTGTGCCAAACTGACATCTCAACTGAGCTACATAAAAGGCAACAATATTGGCAAGAAGACAAAAGTGAACTCAACACTGAATTAGAGACTAGTGATATTGGTGCACCAATTTGTCAGAGACTCTGTTTTAATACAAAAGTGTGTTTGTGGTTCTGATCATTGCATCTGAGGAAGGAGATATGGACTTTAGTGGGAATGTAACATGGATCTATTCACTGCAATTTTATCAGAGCTCTGCAGGTTCCATTGTCATGAAATTATATAAATGAGACTTGCATTCCCAAATCATTTGATTGAGATTTTTTAGATTTTGAAAGCTTTTGATAAGGGTAAATTAAGAAAAGATTCTTCTACCAGTGGAGAATCTATTCAGAGACATAACATTAAAATTTGAGCTAGGTCATTTAGGAGGGATTTTAGGAAACATTTTAGGGTTAGATGGTGGCACAGTAATGTCACAGGACTAGTTGTCCAGAGATCCAAGCTAATGCCCTACAGACACGTGTTCACATCCCACCACTGCTGCTTAACTGTGGAATTGAAAAGGAGTCTCAATAATGATGCCAGGAAGCTATCAACAATTGTCAATCTGTTTCAGGAATATCCTTTATGGAATGTAATCTGCCATGCTTATCTACTTGTAACTCCAAATCCAGAGTAACATTGTTGACTCCTAACTGCTCTTTGAAATGGCCTATCAAAACATTCATTTGTGGAAGAACTGCAACAGATACCAGTACAGCATTGCAGTGGTCTAGGAAGGTGACTCACCACCATCTTTTCAAGGGCACTTAGAGATGGACAACGTTTAGTAGCTTAGCCAGTGATGTTCAGATACCATTAAAAATAAAATTAAAAATCATTTTCATGCAAAGGGTTGTTGAAGTGCGGAACTCATTCCCATAAAAAAAGCAGTAATTATTCATTTAATTAATCATTTAAATCTGATATAAATAGACTTTTGCTTCTATAGGACACCAGAGAATATGGTGTGAAATCTTGTGGAGGCAACAGGAGAGCTGGTGGCAGCCCCATGTTTTCTCTTCTATGGAAATCCCACACCTCTTGTTCCACTCTGGCACTTGATGGACCAGCAGTGGGCCTTCCCCCTGGATCAATGATTCCAGTGGCAGCTTTCTTGAATGGCAGAGCTACTGGAAATATGGAACCGACGCAAAGCATTAGGAGTTCACCTATGGGCCTTAGGTTTGCAGTGGAACTGGCAGGGAATCCAACAGCTTTTCTGCCACAAACTTAATCAGGGTGAAGGTGGAAATGTGGTGGGGTCTTTACCCTCCTGCCTGATGACATGCTCTCCCTGTCACCAAATCTATCGTGGAGGAGAATGCAAGCTTCCACCCATGGAATCAAGGAAACAGGAAAAAGTTGGGATACAGTTTAGCCATGGTCTCACTCAACAAATTAAAGGGGATGAATGATCTATTCTCTTTTTCTAATGTTTCTTTTGTAAGTGACTAAAAGCAGATCTCCTCTGTAGATAGCTGAGTTTACATATTTTGGCCAAACTGTACAGAAATTTATTCTGGTAGGTGTGTCAAAAAGCATCTGGCAACAAAATGTTACATATTCTTGTACAGGAAAATATATTGCAGATGCTGGAAAATCTGAAAAAAAAAACAGAAAATGCTGGAAATACTTAGCAGATCAGGATATAGAGAGAGAAACACAATGTTAACTCCTCAGGTTTGTGACTTTAAACAAAAGCGAAACCAGATGTCCATCATAGAGATTCATCCTTTAGTTTAAGAGATTAGAAATGGGACTATAGGAAGGGGAACATCATTAAGGAGGTGGAGTAAGGGTTTTACTGGGGTCATCAGCATCAGATTTGAAGCTGAGGATATGAATGAGCAGATTCGTGGTCACATGAAATATTGTGGTGAATGGCAGAACAAAGTGCCATTTTATGTCCCTTGAGGGAGAGTTTTTCCAGTGGCAAATATGGCAGAACTTAGGGTTGCAAATTGGAAGGGGATATCAGTGAAAACAAATGCAAAGGAGTGATCAGAGTCAACTTTACCTGCAACTGCTGTGAACAGAGAGTCTATGTAGTGGCGTGCAACAACACATAATACACAAAAGAGAACATTCAGGAAATAAGGGAAATGTAAACCTCACATTTAAAAGTAGATTATGGAGGAAGGAGAGTCCTAGGCCTTGATCTATAAATGAGCCCAATAGCTAGATGCTAGAGGGAAATGACAGGACCTCATCACATAATCAGTTCCAATAAGCCCAAGAAAGAATGAGCCCGAGGCGGCCATGGAAATAACTCTCCAATTGCTATAATGATACCTGACACATAGGATAATGAGGTTCTGAGGTTCTGAGGAAGGGTCACCGGACCCGAAAAGTTAACTCTGTTTTCTCCTTCACAGATGCTGCCAGACCTGCTGAGCTTTTCCAGCAACTTTGTTTTTGTTCCTGATTTACAGCATCCGCAGTTCTTCTGGTTTTTACATAGAATAATGGTTATTGTTGTCAAAGAACAGTACTCTGCTGCAGACATCACAGTGGGGATGGTGGGGGTGTGGGGGTTACTCAGGAAAATGTTGCTTGGCCTAAGCACCTTCATCTATTACTGTCAGATACAGGGGTGTTTGTGACAGTCTATAGTTACATTCATAACTTGTCAGATATTGAAGCCACCAATGCTAGTTGCAATAGGTCTCAGACAGTATTGTAATAACTAACAGGTAACATTAGTTACCAATTGTTAACAGGTAACATTAATGCTGCATTGTCACAAGGCAGTCATTATTTCAAATGCCCATCCGCTAACAATCAATAGCACCAAATTATAGAGACGCCCATCATCAACATTTTATGATCAACATTAACCAGAACTTTAACTAGATCAACCATTTCAGCACTGTGAATACAAGACAGAGGCTGAGTGTCCTGTGATGAGTTTTTTACCTCAAGATACCCCTAAGCAAATCCACTATCCATAAGATGCAAGGTAGGCCTTAGATTGAATATACATCATTTTCTGGAGTCATGCATCTAGAAGATCTGAAAAGAAACTCAACAGCATTCAGAAGAAAACAATCCACTCAGTCAATGCCCTCTGTTGTTGCACTTGGTACTCACTTGTAATGCCACCAGCACATGGTTGCTACAGCATGTTCCATCAGTAGGATATACTACAACTCCTTATTTAGGTTAGTTCAACAGCACCTCTGAACCACATAACCTCTATCACAGAGTAGGGCTAGGACAGCAACCTCAAAACAACATAATTACCCTCCATTTTCCTCACCATGGCACACAGCACTTTCACTTGGACATTTGTTGCCAATAAATTACAGGTTTCTACCTACCACCATTAACCAACGACATGAGAGATACAATAAGGTGATTTACCATGAGTTGCTCAGGTTACTGGAGTTGGATGATAAATGCAGCCTTGTTAGTGTCATCCACCCACAGAGAAGATATATTTAAAGACGTAATCACATGGCAGATGTTAAGAAAACTTTGTCCGCTGATATGGAATAGTTAGCAAAAATGGAGATAGAAAGCAATAATGTCAGCATTTCTTTGGTCAATTACTACCTTCAGGTGTATACTCTATTTTGTGGACTGGCTGTGCATCAAAATCTCTACCTGTTCCTACAAAATCATTTGGTGTCTCTTCTCCATTCCAAACCTTTTGATTGTCCAATGAGCCTTGGTTTACACCTAATATGGCAGATG
>NC_063338.1:32085337-32104802 GCF_021869965.1 Rhincodon typus | reverse complement strand
TGTTTGACAGCCAGGCCAGCCATGCTCAGAAGGAAAGGTTAAGTTTTAATATTTTGTCATTCACTTTCTGTCGAGCAAAGAGGGGAGTTGAATCATTGCTTCTGCTTCCAAATTATAGTGCAGCATCACAGGACTCTCCTAGTGACCTTGTCCTGAGGCAACAAGTCTTGATGTGAATCATAGAACTGTCATATCACAGAAGGAAACTACTCAACACAACATGCCTATGCTGGCTGTCCTAAGGAGTAATTCATGACTGACTCCCCTGCCTTACCATCACATGACTGAACACTCCTTTTCAGATATTAGAACATCTGCAAAATATAGGAAAACAATATGAAAAGAGGCCACTCTACCCAGGCTAAAAATGATCTATGCAGACTAAACCCATTTCCCAGCATTTGGTCTGTATCTCTAGAGGTTGAGCATTTGTGGTGGATATCTAAGTTGAGAGTTTCTGCTGCTACTATCTTTTCAGGAATTCCAGCCTCAATCCACCCTGTGGTTGAAAAAAAATTTCTTAACTTTCCTTCTAATACTTCTAGAAATTATGGTAAATGCGTGTCCCTTAGTCACTGACCCCTCTGTCTCCTTTCACTTATTGTGGATCCCCTTGACCTGTTTGATTGCCCCAAACTAGCACCTCACTAGTTACCAATTTTGCTTTTTGCCCGCCTGTTTTATTGACTTCTTCTTGCTATGTTCCTCAGTATCACCCACAAACCCAATTTTTGTGTCATCTGCAAATTTCTTGATCCTACACTTAAGTCCAAAACATTAATGCTTATTCCAAAAGTCTGGGGATGTGGTAGCGAGCCCTCTGGAACCTCACTGCAAACAATTGCAAAATACCCATTGTTTCCAGACATTGAGCTAATTTTATGTCCAACTAACAACATTACTTTTATCAACCAGCCTGCCTCATGGGACCTTGTCAAAAGCTTTGCTAAGATCCAGTTAGGCCATTGTCAATAATATGACTCTCATCAATCTCTCTTGTTGTCTCTCAAAACATTTGGGATCATGACTAGGATTTGCCATTCACTGGTAGTAACAAATAAAAAGCAAAATATTTTTCCATGGTCTTGTGTACAGCTCTTTAGAACAGGGTGCTATATGATGTAGACCCTTTTCTGATGAAGGGTCTAGGCCCGAAACGTCAGCCTCTCTGCTCCTATGATGCTGCTTGGCCTGCTGTGTTCATCCAGCTCTGCACCTTGTTGTCTCGGATTCTCCAGCATCTGCAGTTCCTACTATCTCTGCTATATGATGTATGTGGGTTTAGCACTGACTAGGATCATGCCCAATTCAAGTGATTGATCTTTTACTCCTATACAAGTCTTCATTTAGACCATATGATCACAAAAGATAGGAGCAACGTTAGGCCATTCAGCCCATTAAGGCTGCTCCATGATTCAATCATGGCTCCTGCCTTCTCCCCGTAACCCTTGATTGCCTTACTAATCAAGAACCTATCTGTCTCTATCTTAAATACGCTGAATGACTTGGTCTTCACCACCTTCTGTAGCAATGCGTTCCACAGATTTGCCACCCTTGGCTGAAGAAATTCCTCCTCATCTCGATTCGAAAGGATTGTCCCTTCACACCGAGAGTGTGTCCTCGGATCCTACTCTCTCCTATTAGTGGAAAATTCTTATCCATCATCTACCATATGCAAGCATCTCATCTTTCTAAACTCCATTGAGTACAGACCCAGAATCTTCAATGGCTCCTCATATGACAGGCCCTTCATTCCTGGGATCATTCTTGTAAACTTCCTCTGAACTGACTCCAATGCGAACACATCCTTCCTTGGAAATAGGGCCCAAAACTGGTCATGATATTTCAAATGCAGTCTGACCAGAGCCTTATGGGGTGGCATGCTGGCTTAGTGGTTAGTACTGCTGCCTCACAGCACCAGGGACCCATGTTCAATTCCAGCCTTGGGTGACTGTCTATGTGGAGTGTGTACATTCTCATGGTGTCTGCATGGGTTTTCTCCCACAGTCCAAAGATGTGCAGGTTAGGTGGATTGGCCATGCTAAATTTCCCATAGAACCCAGGGATGTGTAAATCAGGTGGATTAGCCATGGGAAATGCAGGGTTACAGGGACAGGGTTGGTGTGGATTTGTTGGGCTGAATGGCCTGTTTCCACACTGTAGGGCTTCTATGATTCTTTATACAGTCTCAGCAGCACAGCCCTGCACTTGTATTCTAGCCATCTCAAAATGAGTACCTTCTTAACTGCCAAATGAACCTGCATGTTAACTTTAAGAGAATCATAATCTAGGTCACTCAGGTCCTTTTATGCTTCAGATTTCCAAAGGCTTTCCCCATTTAGGAAATAGTCTGTGCCTCTATTCTTCCTGCCAGAGTGCATAACCTCACACTTTCTCACATTGTATTCCATCTGCCACTCCTTTGCCCACTCTCCCAGAGTGTCCACGTCTTTCTGCAACCTCCCTGCTACTCAAACACTGTAAACCTAACAACAATGTCGTCTGTTCCTTCATCCAGATCATTAATGTGTAATGTGAATAGTTGTGATCTTGACACTGACTCCTGCGGGACTCCACTGTTCACCAGCTGTCATCCTGAGAAGGACCCCTTTATCCCTACAGTGTGTCTTCTGCCAGTCAGCCAATCCTTTATCCATGCCAGAACCTTGCTCCTAACACGGTGAGCTCTTAATTTGTTTAGCAGCCTCCTGTGCAGCACCTTGTCAAAGACCTTTTGGAAATCCAAGTAGATCATGTCCAATGGTTCTCCTTTGTTTAACTTGCTCATTACCTCCTCAAAGAATTCTAACAGATTTGTCAAGCTTAACCTCTCCTTGACAGAGCCATGCTATCTCAGCCCTATTTTACCATGCAGTTCCAAGTACTCTGCAATCTCGTCCTTCATAATGGATTCTAAAATCTTAACAAAAATGAGTCAGGCTAATTGTCCTATAGTTTCTTGTCTCCTGCCTGCCTCTCTTCTTAAACAGAGGTGTTACCTTTGCCATTTTCCAGTGCCTTTGGACTCTCCCTGACTCTAGTGATTCCTGAAAGATCACCACAATTGTTTCCACAATCTCCTCAGCTATCTCCTTCAGAACTCTGGAGTGTAGTCCATCTCGTCCAGGTTATTTATCCACCTTCAAACCTTTCAGCTTCCCCAGTACCTTCTCCTCAGAGATGGCATTACACTCACCTCTGTCCCATGACTCTCTTGAAGTTTTGGTAGGCTGCTGGTGTCTTCCACTGTGAAGACTTACACAAAGTATCTATTCAGTTCCTCTGCCAGATCTTTGTTCCACACTCTTACTTCTCCAGCCTATTCTCTAGTGGTTCAATGTCCACTCTTGTCTCTATCATAGCTTTTATATATCGAAAAAAACTCTTGCAATCTTCTTCTATGTTACTAGCTACCTTACACTCATATTTCATCTTCTCCCCCTTATTGCTTTCTCAGTTGTCATCTGGTTTTTAAAGCCTTCCCAATCAACTAATCTGCACTATGTTTATGCCTTTTCCTTTGCTTTTATGCTTTCCCTGATTTCCTTTGTCAGGCATGGTTGCCTCGTCCTGCCCTTGGTATGTTTCTTCATCCTTGGGATGAATTCCTGCTGTGCCTCCGAATTACCCCCCAGAAACCCCTGTCATTGCTGCTCCACCATCTTCCCTGCCAGGCTCTCCTTCCAAGCAACTCTGACAGCTCTTCCCTCATGTCTTCGTAGATACCTTTACTCAATTGTAACACCATTACATCTGATTCAAGCTTCTCCTTCTCAGACTGCTGGGTGATTTCTGTCATTTTATGGTTACTTCCTTCACCTTAAGCTCCCTAATCAAGTCTGCCTCATTACACATCACTAAATCCAGAATTGCCTGTTCCCTAGTGGACTTCACCACAAGCTACTCCAAAAAAACCATCTTATAGACATTCTACAAATTCCTCTTGAGATCCTCTATCAACCTGATTTTCCCAGTCCACTTGCATATTGAAGTCCCCCATGTTTATTGTAATAGTGGCTTTCTTATATACCTTTTCTATCTCTTGATTTACTTTCTTCCCCATATCCTGATTACCGTTAAGAGGCCTGTACACAATTCCCATCAGGTCTTTTTTCCTTTGTGGTTCCTCAGCTCTATCCACACAGATTCTATGCTTTCTGAATCTACATGACTTCTTGCCATTGATTTAATTTCATTTCTGACTAACATGGCAACCCCTTCCCTTTCTGCCTGTCCTCTCATATCACCTTAAAATTGCATTATAAATACCTAATTCTCTCCACAGTTCACATGTTGTTCTGTTGCTTTTCTTTGTTGACCCTTCCCCTTTTATTTTTTTAAATGCATTCCTCAGTGAGCCAGACAGCCAGGTTCATTTTTAAAAACAAAAATACATCAGAATTCTTTACTCACTACAACAAATTTTTAAATCAATTTTAAGGACGAGGGAGTGTCTTATATTGAGCATTGTTGCATTTCCTACGTGCCCAGCAAAGAATTAGAATTCCACATGAAACTAATGTTTCCACAATCTTATGTTTTTGTAAAATACAGCAGCAGCCACCCAATATGCTATCAGACATGTCCATGTCCCATAATGGCATCAATCAAAAATGTTACAAACCATTAACAACACCAGTAACTCTAATTTGTATCACTGTCTGCAGAACACAAAGTCTGGATGATGTAGCAAACATGTAAACAATCAGACAGTTCCAACTGATATGTGCATGCCCACACTTTTGTAGAATATAAATGCCTTCGTGGCTCACATTCACTGTCGAAATGGCTCTTATAAATGATTAAGGTCATTGAATCCCTACAGTGTGGAAACAGACCCTTCGGCCTAAGAAGTCCACACTGAACCTTAGAGCATCCCACCCAGACCCATCCCCCTGTAACTAACCTAATCTACACATCTCTGAACATTAGGGGCAATTTAGCATGGCCAATCCACCTAGCCTGCACATCTTTGGACCGTAGGAGGGAACCCACACAGACACAGGGAGAATGGGCAAACTCCACACAGTCGCCTGAGGGTGGAATCAAACCCAGGCTGCTAGGGCTGCTAACCACTGAGCCACTGTGCCATCCCAACATTGAATATATCTCCAGCTTAAGTTTACCAAGGTATGATTAGTTGTTTTTATTTCATAAAAGATTTTTGGGTTCAGGTTTTTGCTGGGAAAAGTACTGGATTAGAGAATATTATCAGAGAAACACTTGCAATATCTTGAATTGCATATGTTAACTCAAGTGAGCATATTCAATGGTTCTGATCTTAGGCCTCAGTTTAGAAATTGTTGAGTTTTGTGACTTTTTTCTCTCCTTTACAAGGTATACTGCTTTGCAAGCATTTTTTTGAAAGGTAATCATGCATCCTGGTAGATACAAGCATACAGCAAAATCAAAATATTGACTAGCAGAGGCCAAAAACCACATGACACCAGGTTATAGTCGAACAGATTTATTTGAAATCACAAGCTTTTGGCGCATTGCTCCTTCATCAGGTGTAGTGAGAGAGGCATCAAGACACAGAATTTATAAGTTATTGATCACAAGATCATATAGCTAATGCCTATGTATTGAATAAATCCAAAATTGCTGGCTGACTCCCTCCTGTTAAATCTTTAATCAGTTAGAAAGGAGATGCAGGTTTCGATTGATTAAAATGCAAATCCCAGAATTTCTTTCAAGTTACTGCCACGAGATAACTAAAGGCTTTAACAATGTATACAAAAGGTGACATCTCAGTCAGACAATGCATTTTAGGTGTGAGGCCTTGTTTAGATTCTGTCAGTGTTTTAACCTGGAGTCAGACTGGTTTTATTTCCAAAGCAGGAGTTTATAAAATGCCCCATTGACTGGCTGTCCCTGCAAATTGTGTGCTTTTTGAACAAAATAGAGTGTGTCTGCAAATGCAAATTCACCCCAAATATTGATGTGTGTGTGTGTGTGTGCTCGAGAGGGGGTATATGTGAGTATCAGGGAGTATACGTGTGTGAGACAGTGAGAGTGTGAGTGTGTGAGAAAGAGTGTGTGAGAAAGAGTGTGTGAGAAAGAGTGTGTGAGAAAGAGTGTGTGAGAAAGAGTGTGTGAGAAAGAGTGTGTGAGAGTGTATGTGTGTGTTTATGTGAGAGATTGTATGTGTGTACATGTGCAAATGTGCGTGAGTGTATAGTGCAGTGGGGTCACCCATAGTGTGACGTGAACCCAAGATCACGGTTGAGACTGTCCTCATGGGTATCAGCCTCTGTGCAGTGACTCTGCGTTGTTGTCTATCCTGAAGCCTGCCTTGGAGGACATTTACCCAAAGATAGGAGGCTGAATGCCCTTGACCACTGAAGTGTTCCCGTACTGGGAGGGAACATCCCTGTCTGGCAATTGTTGCACTGTGTCCCTACATCTGTTGTTGTCACGTCTGCATGGTCTCGCCAATATACCATGTCCCAGGGCATCTTTGCCTGCAGCGCATGAAATGGACAATATTGGCGAAATCACATGAGTCTCTGCCGTCCACGTGGTGGATGGTGCTCCCACGTGTGATGGTAGTATCCATGTTGATGAGCTGACATGTCTTGCAGAGGTTGCCATGACAGGATTGTGTGGTGGTGTTGTTGATGTTGTCCTGAAGGCTGGGTAATTTGCTTCGAACAATGGTCAGTTTAAGATTTGGTAGTTGTTTGAAGGTGAGAAGTGGAGGCATAGTGAAGATCTGGTGAGGTGCTCATCATCATCGATAATATGTTGAAGGCTGCAAAGAACATGGCATATTTTCTGTGATCTGAGGAAGGTCCAGACGATGAAGGGTATCCTATAAATTCACAGAATCCCTACAGTGTGGAAACAGGCCATTCGGCCCAACAAGTCCACACCGACCCTCCGAAGAGCATCCCACCCAGAATCATCCCCCTATACTCTCCCTGTAACCTTGCATTTCCCATAACTAACACGCCTAACCCACACATCCCTGAACACTATTGGCAATTTAGTATGGCCAATTCACCCAACCTGCACATCTTTGGACTGTGGAAGGAAACCAAAGCACCCAGCGGAAACCCACGCAGACACGTGGGGAATGTGCAAACTCCACACAGACAGTTTCCTGAGGGTGGAATCAAACCGGGGTGGGTCCCTGGCACCGTCAGGCAGCAGTGCTAACCACTGAGGCACCATGCTGCCCCAAGAGAAATCGGATTGATGTGGGCTATAATGACATTTATGGCAGTACTGGACAAGAGTCCAGTGAGGCACGTTTTGATGTCAGAGGCATCTCACTTCATCTCTTAGATATTTTTCTGATTAACCTGTTCAGAGATGTTATTACACACCCCTGGAGAAGGTGGGATTTGAAACTGGGCCTCCTGGCTCAAAGGTTGGGACACTACCATTGCACCACAAGAGCCTTTAAAAGTTTGGTATCATTTTCACGTGCTTTCTATTCAACTTGTTCTGGATTGCTTTACCAAAATGCAACACCTCACGTTTATCTAAATTAAACTCCATCTGCCACTCCTCAGCCCAATGGCCCATCTGATCAATGTCCTGTTGTACTCTGAGATAATCTTCTTCATTATCCACTATACCACCTATTTTGGTGTGATCTGCAAACTTACTAATCATGCCTCCTATATTCGCATCCAAATCATTTATATAAATGACAAAAAGCAGTGGACCCAGCACTGAACCTTGTGGCACACCACTGGTCTCAGGTCTCTAGTCTGAAAAACAACCCTCCACCACCAAACTCTGTCTCTTACTTCAAGTCAATTTTGTATCCAATTGGCTAGCTCCCCCTGGATCCCTGGATACCTAACCTTACTAATCAGTCTGCCACGTGGAACCTTGTCAAGCACTTTGCTGAAGTCCACATAGACAACATCTACCACTCTTACCTTCATCAGTCTTCTTTGTCACCTCTTCAAAAAACTCAATCAAGTTAGTGAGACATGATTTCCCACGCACAAAGTAATGTTGACTATCCCTAATCAGTCCTTGCCTTTGCAAATGCATGTAATTCCTGTCTCTCAGAATCTCCGCCAACAACTTATCCACCACTGACAGAAGGCTTACCAGTCTATAGTTTCCTGTCTTTTCCCTACAGCCTTTCTTAAGTAATGGCACCACACTAGCCAACCTCTAGTGTTCCAACACATCATCCATGGCTTTTGATGAAACAAATATCTCACCAAGGGGCCCAGCAATCTCTTCCCTAGCTTCCTACAAATTTCTGGGAAACACCTGATCAGCTCCCAGGGATTTATCTAACTTCATATGTTCTAAGACCTCCAGCCCTTCTCTTCCGTATTATGAATTCTTTTCAAGACATCACTATATATTTCTCCAAGTTTTCTAGCTTCCATGTCTTTCTCCAAAGTAAGTATTGATATGAAATATTTGTTTAGTGTCTCAACCATCTCCTGCATTTCTACACATAGACAGCCACATTCATCTTTAAGAACCCCTATTCTCTCCCTAGTTAGTCTTTTGCCCTTAAGGTATTTGTAGAATTTTTGGATTGTTCTGAACTCCATTTGCCAAAGCTATCTCATGTCGCCTTTTTGCCCTCTTAAGTATAGTCCTACTGCCCCTATACTCCTGTAGGCATTCTCTTGATCCCAGCTGTCTATGCCTGATGCATGCCTCTGTCTTTTTCTTGACCAGACCCTCAATTTCTCCAGTCACCCAGCATTGCCTACATCTACCAGCCTTGCCATTCACATTAACAGGAACATACGGTCTCTGAACTCCCATTATCTAATTTTTAAAGGCCTCCCACTTCCCAACCGTCCCTTCCAAGATGGCAGTGGCATTTTGGGGACTCCTCAACCCGGGAGCCTAGGGATCATCCACTCCATCCCGCGTTACTATTTTTTTCTCTTTCCATGTTTTTTAAAAAATGGTTTTCATTTATTACAGTACTTAACCTCTTTGAACAATTTTGGCAGAAGGTGTCTTCTCCCGGTCCAGTACTAGCGACCAGATGACTTCCAGTGGCCCAGTATTGCGGTATAGTCCTGACAGCTTGACAGGGCAGTATCCTGGTGTGGCAGCCTTGTCCAAGAGGTGTCATCTCACACTTGCATGGTGGTCTTGTCCTTGCTTCAGAGCTGGCTTCCAGGTCTTCCAGTGGCCCAGCTATTACAAAAATATGGTTCTGGGATGGACAGGACTGGCAGCTTAATGTTCTGGGGTATAGATGCTATTGGAAGGATAGAAAGGGAGGTAATTATATGCATAATTAAATGCACAATTTTTCTAATCATATTTTAACATATCAGGCACCAATTTTACATACAAGCACCATATAAGATGCACACACATATAGTACATCACACACAGTCATCACTCACAACTTCTGATTCCTAGGCATTTGGTTCCAGTGAGAAGAGTCCTGGTGCAGAGGTCATGTCTTGGTGTGGCAGGGCGGTCTCATTCTGGGGTGGCTGTTTCAGCCTGGTTTTCCAATGCACCCTGAACCCAGGAGCCATTAACAGAACTGTGATGAACTTTTACTTTTTTTTTCTTATTATTCATGACTGCTGTCATCCATTCAGGCACTGTGGTATGGCAGCTTAAGACTTTTTACTGTATTTTTTTGTAAAAATACATGTGACAATAAATTGCTATTTCATTTGATTTCTATTATCTGCAAATGGCCTCCTCCAATCAACTTTTGAAAAATACTGTCAAAATTGGCCTTACTCCAATTTAGAACTTTAAATTTTTGATCACTTCAATCCTTTTCCGTAACTATTTTAAAATGAATAGAATTGTGAATACTTGCTCCAAAGTGCCCCCCACTGACACCGCAGTCACTTGCCCTGCGTTATTTCCCAACAGAAGGTCAAGTATTGCTCCTTTTCTAGTAGATACATTCACATATTGAATAAGAAAGTTTTCTTGTACACCCAACAAATTCCTCCTCATCCAAGCCCTTAACATTGTGACAATCTCAGTCTATGTTTGGAAAGTTAATCCTCTATCATTATAACCCTATTATTCTGACAAATAATTTGCTAATTTGCTTCTCAGTTTCCAGCTGATTACTGGGGGGCCTATAATACAATCCCAACAATGTGATCATTCCTTTCTTATTTCTCAGTTCCACCCATGTAACTTCACTGGACGATCTCCCAGGAATATCCTCCCTAGGCATAGCTGTAAAGTTCTCCCTAATCAAAAATGCCACTTCGCTTCCTCTCTTACCTCCCTTTCTATCCTTCCAATAGCATCTATACCCCAGAACATTAAGCTGCCAGTCCTGTCCATCCCAGAACCATATTTTTGTAATAGCTATGATATCCCAGTCCCACGTTCATCTGCTTTACCTATCAGGCTTCTTGCGCCTCAATTTATCAGTCTTACCTTGTTCTCTGCGAAGCTCTTATCTGCCTTGACTATTTGACTTGCTCCTCTTCTCAACTGTACCAGCCTCAGATGTATCTCTTTGGGTCCCACCCTGCCACTTTGTAGTTTAAAATCTCCTGAGTAGCATTAGGCAGTATCAAAGGAACAGGAAAGCTGATGTTTCAGGTTGGGTCCCAACCCGAAACTGAAACATCAGCTTTCCTGTTCCTCTAATGCTGACTGGCCCACTGTGTTCCACCAGCTCCACACTTTGCTTTGCTTGAGAAACTCAGCAGGTCTGGCAGCATCTGTAGAGAGAAAACAGAGTTAACATTTCAAGTCTTGTGACCCATCTTTTGAGGTCAAAACTCTTCTACACACTGAATAGATCATCCATTTCAGTATAATCAAATTTGAGCAGATTAATCCCAGCATTAATTATGTTTACAATAGCACTACAGGATTCACTGTTCTGAAATAATTAATACTAATGTGGTGTTCTCACTGGAACCAAATGCCTAGGAATCAGAAGTTGTGAGTGATGACTGTGTGTGATGTACTATATGTGTGTGCATCTTATATGGTGCTTGTATGTAAAATCGGTGCCTGATATGTTAAAATATGATTAGAAAAATTGTGCAATTTTGAGGGCCATTGAATGTTTCAATTTCACTGTTTCAAATCCAGCATTAGCAAGTCTGATTTGTTCTGGCTTGCTGTCCCTGTGTTGTAACAATTCCTTCAGCAATCGGAGGCTGCACTGATCTGGGTGGCAACCTCAGCCTCGGCTGGCATGGTTTGGTATTGTAGCCTCCACTGCTGGTCCTGGAAGTAGTGAATATCCTATCTCTGGACCACCCTGGCTTCCAGGACATTCGGGTCCCTGCCCCCAAAACAGACACCAATTTCCCTTTTTCTGCCATGTCTGCAGCAAATATCAGGAACTGTGCAAGACAGTTTGAACTGAGTATTTGCCTGGATGCATATTGGCTTTTAACGTTGGCGTGGTTGCAAAGGTTGCTGGTGAATTGCAGTAAATCCGCTGAATGATGAGCTATCCGTAGGAACGGGCCTTAGGAAGTTAGAGCAAGAATTGGACATAAGGGATACCCATAGGTGTGGGATAAGTAGTCAATGAGGCGAATTTGGAAACATGTGACAAAGAAACTTGCTCGGGCTCACAGTTGAAATCCCTCCAAAAAAACTCAACATCACTCAGATTGGCTAACAAAACTTAAAATTCAGCCCATTGTTATGGTGGGGCCATGCCTCCTATTTGAGCATCAGGAATAAGATGGATTGCTGGCACTAAGTGGAATGAGCTTTGTCTTACTTTACATTCAATCTTTGCTGGTCTTCTATTGGGAATTAATGAAGGACCACAGAATTGTATATTTACACTTTCCCATCAAAGAAATCTCATCTAAATCATTACAAACATAAAGCATTGACAGATGTGAGGGAGATATCCCAAAATTACTATAGATCAGGCAAGATCCAAAAGATTCCTGAAACACAATAAGTCATGGAACACCAAATTAGAACTCCAAAAATATATTTTAATGTTTATATAACAAATTAAATACATTAGTGTTTATTCAACAACCTATACTGTATTTTCAGACCACTCAGTATAATTAACACTGGCCCTTTGCCTTTTAAGTAGCAATTTCAAACAGTACAGACCACGAGAACATTCTACTATTCTCCCAGGCATCCTCTGACCCTTGTAACGTTCTTTATACTGAATTCCAAACGGAAACATTAATACTAACATATTATTGGTTATGTTATTAGAGTATGTGTACTGTTGATCACTTTACAGTTTCTAACATTTTACAGATCAAAAGAGCTGAGGGAGGCACAGTTTAAACTATGTTCTAACGTACTTTTGGCTAACGGTCAAGACATACTAAAGACAGTATTATAGCAACATCAGTACATTACAGGTCGAAGTTCAAGAGAACATTTCATGGCAATAAAGTACAACACAGTTTTCAAATTAGTTGAATTGTACCATAGGGAATTGCTCTCAATTCCCTTTAAGAGCTAATCTGCCACTACAACAGAGTAATACTCTACAGCTATTCTCCAGTTAACTACAGGTAATATAAAATGATACTCGTATGCAGCTACCAAAGTCAAATTACACGTTTTGAACAGGAATGTACAACCAGCTATTGGAATCTTCAGAATAATCAGCATTATTTGTGTAATTATTGCATTTTAATGTGGGGTCTTCTCTTTAATGCTGTATTTATAATGATTTGTGGTCTGTCTGTAGTAAAAATACTACAGGGCTTTGGCTGCCTGCATGACCAGATTAAAATATCTGGACTTTGATCAGTTAAATTCTCCACCAGCAAAATGCAACATGACTTCAGACAGAAGGCACACCGAACAAAATACAAGCAGAAAACAAAGCAAAAAAAAATACAGTTTACAAATCTTTAATTCAGATTTGAATCTCAGCATTATTATCGCTGTGTCTAATTGAAACGTTGCAAAGACAACCCTTCAGACTAAAGTCTGTATTGACTATTTCAATCCAGTTCCCCCATCACGTGAAGAAGAAAAGTGAGATGCTGCAATATTTTGTGAAAAGAAAAGTAGTATAAACTATGGAGTAATACAAGTAAATCTAATAAAAAACTCAATGGACAATGTACATGAACAGAAGTAACTACTAAACAATTGTGCATTTTAATTAGAAATGTTTCAAGTTATGACCTTTCCCCAGTTTAATTAGGAATGTGGGAATTTCCTGATTTGTAGTCTGCCAACCAACTAAATAGAAATGCAACTTCTGGACAGTTATTCTGTTTAAGTAAGTTCACAGACACACTGCTCAAAACCTAATCACCACTTCAGATATGTGTGGATAGCTTTAGCAACCGTGCCTGAAATACCCAACAGCATCTGGAGTGACCTTTCACACATTTATTCCTTCCCCTTTATTACACAGAGATTCAACAGTTGTACTTAGACTGTGGCCCATATTGGATCACCTCAACGAGATTAATTCATCAAACCTCAGTTCCTTTATCAGATTCCATCCCACATCCCTCATTAGTGATAAACAAACGTAAAATTTTTGACATTATATGTGTACTGCACACCATTTTAGATGTGAGTAGAAGTATATAACTATCAAGAAGGATTTATTAAACTTTATGCTAGACTAGCTTATAGAGAAAGGCAATACATCATTTTAAGCTGGTACCTAGTAAGGAAAACTAAACAATGTATTAAGTATTTTCAAGACTGGGTACCGTTTTCTTCATTCCCAATCCTTAAATAACATTAAATAGATTATTCATTAAGCTGTTTATCTCACTGCTAAGACCAGCTGCTTATAGTATTTATTGAACATACATAGTCAACACTGAACTATCAGGTTGGAAATTATTCAGTTTTCTGCTGAACTATCAAACCATCGTTCACAGTAACTTTAAAAAACAGGAACCACAATAATGGAACAAAGATGAGGCAACATTGGTCATTAAGGCTCTTGTAACTGTGCTTGCTGATGCCATTTTGAAGAACAGGAGAAGGCTATCTGACATCTTCAGGCTCTATTTTGATAGATTTGAATGCTTCATCCTTCTTTTCTGTGTGATTTAGGACTGTCTGACAAAACTCCTTCAAGGTGCCTATGTTTTCTGTTGTACAAAAAAAGTTTTTTTTTAGCAGTCTGGAGATAGATAAGCATCAATTATAGTATGCGTTTCATACAAGAAATGGTGTCTGCTTCCACTGCCATTATCTGCGTAGAATGATTGTAGCTTTTACTCATAAGTTGACATTTAGATGTTTGTGGTTTAACCACATTTAAAAACTCCCTTTTCTCCCCCCTCACACCACAAGTTATAGAATGTACATAAAATGTTATATTAACATAAACTGTTTATGCCATTATTTTTAGAAATGCTAATAAAATAAGCAGCATCTCAATTATGTAACATTCACTTAATTTAAATTTGCATCAAGTGGCTTTGCTATTGATAATATCAAAGTAGATTCAGTACGTACATTGATTATTACTGTTTTCTACGTATCAAAATTATTTTTATGATAGTCCAGTAATCTCATGTGCTAGAAAATACATCATTTGTCCCTCTTCTTCAATATATATTGCTCCTTTTATATTACTGAAAGTATTATTTGCACTGGGCTGTTAATACCATTGGGCAAATACAGCATCTAGAGTTGACTCAAAGTTTCATTTGCAAATTTGCTGCTGTGAATGAGAGAGTTGAGGTCAGTACATCCCAAAGTGTTAAGAGGACATTCCTACCACAAGCAAGCAGCTGAGAAGTTGACCTATCCCTGACTAATACAAAAGAAGACAGGACAAAATCCTCATTCAAAATCATTTTGGAAATACTCTAACTCTAATTGTGCTTTTGACTTTGGGACATGGAGGATGTGGGATGTCAGTTTAGCTGTCCTTAGAAAGGAAGATTTGATCTCAGTCAGATGAAGATGGTGAAGTAGTGGCAATGGCATAGATTGATAATCCTGAAGCACAGACTGGCCTGGCAACATGGGCTCAAATCCCACTACAGCAGCTGGTGAAATTTAAATCCAATCAATAATTTTTTTTAAAAAAATCTATTATTGTAAACACTCATCTGGTTCACTAATGTCCTTTAGGAAGGAAATCTATCATCCTTACCGGGTCAGATTTACATGTGACTGCAGCCCACAGCAATGTTGGTTGACTCTAAACTGCCCTCTGGGCAGTTGGGGATGGGCAAGCAAAGCTGGCCCATCCAGTGATGCCCACATCCCATGAATGATTTAAAAACAACTTCAAAAGCCCAATCGGTTATTCTGGCAGAGTAGACAGCAAGATTGTTTTGCATACTTATAAAACAAAGTCAGAGCGTTGGAATAAGGGGCCAATCATTTAGAACTAAGTTTGGGAGAAAGTTCTTCATTCAAAGGGTTGTCAATTTCTGGAATTCTCTACCACATAGGGTTGTGGATGTTCCTTCATTGAACATATTTAACACAGGAACATAGATGTAAGAGTAGACCATTCAGCCCGATGAGCTTGCACCACCATTCAATTAGATCATGACTGATCATCTACCTCAATCCCACTTTCCCACACTATTGCCATATTATGAGGTTATTAGTATTGAGAAATCTGTCCATTTCTGTCTTGAACATGCTCAATGAGTGAGCTTCCTCTGGACTGGACAATTCTGAAAATTCACCACTCTGAAGAAATTCCTCTTCATCTCAGTCTTAAATTGCCTACCCTTTATTCTGAGACTCTGCCCCCCCAATTCTAATCAAGAAGAACATCCTATTAATACACATCCTGTCACTGATTGTAAGGATTTTGTAAGTTTCAATTAGGTCTCCTTCATTCTTTGAAACTCCAGAGAAAATGGGCCCAGTTTCCTTAGTTTCTCATCATAGGACAGTCCCATTATCCCAGGGATTAGTCTGCTGAATCTATATTGCACTCCATCTATGACAAATATACTTTTCCACAGGGACCAATACAATACTCCAGGTGCATTAAGGCTCTATACAATTGCAACACAACATCTTTACTCCTGTACTCAAATTCCTTTGTGCTAAAGCTGAACATACATTTGTTTTCCTAACTGCTTGCTACAACAGCATTTTAGCTTTTAGTGACTCTTAAACAAGGATAGCCTGGTCCGTTTGAAAATTAACATTTCCAAACTTCTCACCATTTAAGAAATCCTGTTTTTTTTTTCACCAGACTGGATAATTTCACATAATATTCTATTCATCATGTTCTTATATGTTTACTTAGCTTCGCCACGTCCCCTTGAAGTTCCCTTAAAACTTATATTCCTACCCAATTTAGTATCATTAGCAAACTGGCAATTGTACATTTGGTCCCCACATCTAAATTATTTACACAGGTCATAAACAGCTCCGGCCCCAGGGCCAATCCCTGCAGTACCACACTAGTAACAGCCTGTCAACCTGAGAATGATCTGTTTACTTCCTACTCTGTTTCTGTCTGCTAATCAATTCTCAAAGTATGCCAGCAAATTACCCCCCAATCCTTGGGCTCTAATTTCCTTCATTAAACTCCTGTGTTATACTTTATCAAAAGCCTTCTGAAAATCCACGTTCACCACATTCACTGCTTTTTTCCCTATTGAGGCTGAGATCGGCAAATTTTTTTTGGCCTTTTGGGAAATCACAGAATGCAGAGTAGGTGTGAAAGTGGAATTTAAGCTAAAGATCAGCAATGATCATATGGAATGGTGGAGCAGGTTTAACAGCAAATGGTCTACCCCTGCTCCCATTTCTTATTTAATGTTCATTAATTACCATTTAATTAACAGGCAACATCATCATTATCATCTTATTTACCTGAAGAGTGAGATTCTCTTGGATTGCTAGAATAAAATCTGCTTAATTCATTTGACACTTGCTTAGCAAGCTGTAGATCTTCTCTGGATACCATTTGCTGCATTATTTGCCGACTCTGCTGGTCAGAGATCCTGAGGTTCAGTGGTTTCTCAGCTGAAGATTAAAAAAAAAAAATTGAGTCATAAATTAGTTGACTTTATTCCGATATAAGCGTTCAAAACAATATAACAAAATGAAATACTATGACTGCTGAAAATCAAATACAAGCAAAATGCTCGAAACGCTCAGCAGATCAGACAGTATCTGCAAGGAAGGAAAGAAAGGCAGAGAAAGGTTATTTTGAACTTGAATTCCCTCAAATATAGCTGATCAAAGGGCGATATAATTGGGGTGTTTAAAATGTTGTAATATTTTATAGTTTCCCTTTACCTATTCTATTTCGTTTGATAGGGTAATCATAGACAACAGAATAATTATAAAATTAGAACTAGACCATTTAGGAGCAGAAACAGGAATCACATTTTCAATGAAAGTGGCCGAAATGTGCAAGTTTTCCCCAAAACGGCCATGGGCAATTGGAGTTTTCAAAACTGAGAGTGAACAATTTTTGTCAGATGAAGTTATAAAGAAACAAAAAGGCAAAGGCGGGTCAATAAAGTTGAAGTACAACTCAACTGTGATCTACCTGAACAATGAAGCAGCTCAAGGGCCTGAATGGCCTACTCTTGTGCCCAGCATTAACATTAGGACAATTCTGAAGAAGAATAAACAATCTGAAACAATGACACCATTTTTACATAGCTATTGCCTAACCTAAGTGTTTCCAGCATTTTCTAGCTTTATCACAATATTTTAGCTGACGTAACCTGCACGCGGTAGATTATTCCTGTGGTTTCCATTATCCACATTCCTGCAAACTATATGCTTTGTTAGCCAATTAAGATACTTTTCATTACGTTTTGTATTTGCAATATCACATCTCTCAGTTCCCAGTTGTCATTACAAATGGCTGCCTCAACTAAGCAGTCAAGTCACTCAGCCACAGTAGTCATTGCTTTCTTACCAATTGAGATAATAGGAACAGTAGGGTGGAATAGAAAGCTAAGGTAATTAGGACATTTATTTTGATGTTATGAGGCCCTGTTTTTATTTTAAGTTTCTACATGGACTTATAGTAATTTGTTCCTCATATGTGCTGATGCCAAAACATCCCAGGAGCTCAGTCATCTAACTCAGTTGTTCAGCCATTAATTATTGTACATAAAGTTACAGTAGGAAGGTCTGAAATGCAAACTTGCACAATTTTAGGTGTGCCTTCCTAAAATGCTAAATGCTGTGCCTGCAACCATTTATTTTGATGACATTAGAGGTATAAAATTGTAGAGGCCAGCAAAGTGCAACAAAGAACTAGCTGTGCAACACAGCAGTAAGATATAGGTCATACTTCATAGGCTCCAGCTGCAATGCAATTGTAACTTATTGTAAAGTGGAGACACAAAAGATAAACACAGTACTTTCTTACAAGTGAAATGGCAAAGGTCCTTTGCAAAGTATATATAAGGAGGAAACTTCAAAATTACCCCTATTTACAGTTTTATTTGGCAATGAGGCAATTTATCTAAGCATTTATCTATTTCATGCCTGCACACCTTTAAAGTAACACCTGGAAAGCACTTCAAACAGAAATGGAAAATGGCAAAATTATAGACTCAGAGAGTGTAGTTCATTGTCAAGGATATTGTCATTATTCTGCAGAATGCTACAGCAATGAAAAGGATTTAGCTTTGAAGAGGGTGGATGTGGCAGGTGTTCGACGTTAAAGGCAAATCTGATTGTGAAAAGTCAAACCAGCCATGCAACATATGCAGTTGAATATTCAGCCCTCAGGTGTATGGATGTGAAGAGGAAACCTGTACTGTGGGAACTGCACAAGTCAGTTAACCACAAGTGATTTGGTGGGAAACAAAGATGTCAAAGGCTGACCCAAGCAAAAAGTATTTTTTTTCTTGTACTGAGGAATTATTCTATTTCAGTTAATGTGTACCTTCTCAATCTTTCCCCTCACTTGAGGCATGGTGATTCTCAGGTTAAACCACTACCAGTCGTCTCTCTCTCTCTCTCTAATGAGAGTGCAGATCTATAGCTCGGTAGGACTTTGGGGGCCGTACCTTTTTACCTAACATTGTCTTCACATTAAACCTGACAATAAAGAGAAGACCACAGGACTCTGGGTATATAGGATAAAGGTTCAGAAAATGTTTCCACATTAGTAAACATGTACATGAATACACCTTCCTCCACTATATTTTGTTTTTGCAAATTATAGGAAGAGAGCTGCAGTGAATCCATCCATCCATTACCCCAAAATTATGGGTGGTCTTTAAGGAAAAACTAAGTCACATTTACACCATAAATCAGAGATTAGGCTTGGGCAAGTATCAGGTTCACTCTGAAGTTTGATGCTATACTCACGAGTGAATTGAAAAATACTAGTCTTAAAATTAGTTATTCATTTAATAAAATGTGTATTACTGAGAAAAATACATTTGGTTTTCATTTAATGCTACAAAATATTATCATTTTCCCATTTCATCAAAAGCATACTGTGTGCAGAGATAGTAGGAACTGCAGATGCTGGAGAATCTGAGACAACAAGGTGCAGAGCTGGATGAACACAGCAGGCCAAGCAGCATCAGAGGAGCAGGAAGGCTGACGTTTTGGGCCTACACCCTTCTTCAGAAAA
>NC_063338.1:32067034-32084937 GCF_021869965.1 Rhincodon typus | reverse complement strand
TTTTCTGAAGAAGGGTGTAGGCCCAAAACGTCAGCCTTCCTGCTCCTCTGATGCTGCTTGGCCTGCTGTGTTCATCCAGCTCTGCACCTTGTTGTCTCATACTGTGTGCAGCTTAGTTTTAAGCAGAAGACTTATTATATTTGCTGGTCAGTTAACCAATTTGATTTTGTACCTTGTCCATCCATAGTGTCTGCAGGAGGGCTTTTTGAATTCTGCTCTTCAGAGTACAATCTGCAAGCTGTGGTAGATGGACGTCTCTCAGACAATTGAAACATATCCTGTCCTGTTTGCTCACGTAAAAGCATTATGTACTTAGCAGCTATTGATTCAAGTTGGACCTAAAAGAAATAAAGAATTTAATGATATTTTAATATATTTCCTTCAATTTCTAAACAGCATTTGCTCTTAAAAAAACAATTTACTGTTAACAGAAAAACTAATCCACATCACTGATGGATGGTCTCAATTGATTGTTACATTTGCTTAAAATGCGTTTTGAAACTTTTTAAAATTTATCCCTGAAATGCAGACATTGCTAATGCCCAAAGTATGCATAGAGTCAGAACCACACAGCACGGAAATGGGCCGTTCGGTCCAACCTGTCCCTGCCAACCAGGTTTCCAAAACTAAACTTTCAAATTGCATGTTTCACACTAACCTGATCAAATATTGAGTGCATTAATAGCTTCTCCTTCTCGCTAGGTATACTGTATTCTCCTTGAGGTAAAATGAGAGGCATAGATAGAGTGGATACCCAGAGACTTTTTCCCAAGGCGGAAATGACTATTATGAGGGGGCATAATTTTAAGCCGAAGGGCCTACACTGTGCTGAACTGTTCTATGTTCTAAAATAATTGTGCAGGTGGCATTGTGAGTTGTTCCCTCAGAGCTAACTATTCTTGGGGCAGTAAATTGCCAGGGCATTTTTGATAGATAGCTCGTCATCCAGAACAAAAGCTGGTGATAAACTGGGCTGAGAATTGGAGGGCAAGCATTCTAGATAGCCACCAAGTGCTGTGTGCAGGCCAAAATACTGCAGAGAGGGACGTCTGCAGCTCAGTGGAAGTAGCACCCTGTGGAGTTGCCAGCTAGCAGCTCCAACAGTCCCAGCACACCAAATCTCCATCTTGGGCGCTGCCATAATTGTAGGCAGGCACATGGGAGAGGCCTGACGGATTCTAGAGTAAGGTAAGTCAGCAGTCTTTGGACAAGGGTGTTTTTGGAACTTAGGAAGAGTAGCAATGTAGGGGTTCTTAAAGTACGTGCATGAGGATACTATCTTCTCATGGCATTTCTGATGGGCACCCTCCAAATTAGTATCCTCTTCCTTCCTGCCATTTTAAACACCTTTTAAAAAGGGAATCTCATTCCTGCTCGCATCAACTTTTTTTATGGCCTAGGCATTGGATCAAAAGAGCTTTAAACAGTTGAATTGTTCCTTAAATGATGAAGTTGCATATAATTTCAGGCTGCCAATTTCAGTGCCTGTTCACTGTCCATTATGAGGGTCAACTCAAGGGTGGGTAGGAAGGTGATGGACTGCGTACCCACCTATAAAACATGGCGCCGCCAAGAATACATCAAGTTGGGGCATGCAATACCCAACCCTTTAACCAGGACTTCAGATAGGTACTAAGCTCCCAGTTTATGTACACAAAGTGCAAACAGAAAGAACGTATGCATGCACTGCTCTTAGTTCAAATCAACAAAATAGATGACAACCATTTGCTGGCTCAGTTCTAACAGCAGTAGCTTGACTAGAGTTAACATGCCTGGTTTAAAATTTGAACAAGGCCCGCAGTTAATTGGTACATTCTCCAAGGCAGTGCCACCAGAGTTCACTTGCCAACCAAATGCTCTTCTCTCATACAGTATAATTTATAGCTTTTCCCCTTAAATTAGTATTCAGATAAATTGTCCTGATCAGCACAATGCTAAAACCTTTGACAAAATGTATCTTTTTTTTCAGCGACTCAGTGAAATGTCTATTTACATTTTGAAATTAAGACCAACTGGAAGTACTTGTAACCAAAACACAAAGTACAGACACACTCAACAGATCAGGAGGCAACTGCAAGGGGAAAAACAGACTTGAGATTAAGGCCGATGACCTCTCAAAAGATCCAAGATTCATGGCCTGAAAGATTAACTGTGGGCAGAATTTAACAGGGAGCATTCTGCTTGAGTTGCCCCCTCCCGGCACTAGAGAAGAAAAGTCAATGGCCAGCCAACAGACACAGAAGAAACCTGTAGTGCAGTCACGACATGCTATGGCCTAAGTTGACACGAGTGAGCCTTCTACTGCAACAGCAATAAGTACCACTCTCTTGAGATGCAGGCTGGCAGTCCCAGCTGCCCCGGCAGGCCCTGATTTTGTTAGTGGGTGGTACCAGGGCCACCAAACAGTCCCAAGGAGATGGTTCAATGCAACCTTGGACCCAGTTAAGTCATGGGAGGGTTTGGTCATCTTTTTGGAGGGTGGGGGGAGTGATGATGGAATTGTTTTAAAGTCCAGGCATTGAGGAAGGAGTGACAGAGGTTTGGTACTTCACTGTGCAAAAGACACCACCCTCCTTTCTTCCTTCTTAAGAACTTATTTTTATATGCTGCCAATACCTACTGTGGCGTGGGCAGGGTAATATTTGGGCAAATTTAGCTTTTAATAAGCTCAGTTCACCCATAACGATTTCTTTAAATATGGTGTGCAGGCTGCTGATTTCAATATCCACCTACTCTTCGTATTTGGGAGTGAGAACATAATAGCCTGTGCAACAACACACTATTTCATGTGCTACTTTGCCAAAAACATTCCAGATGAGGAAACACAAAACCCAGCCCACAGGGAAGGGCAATTCTGCAACATAGGGTCCCAATGCCTTCCACAAAATAAGTATGAGTTCAGCTACCCAGTCTTCTGTGAGACCAAATTCAAATTACTGGTATTAAGAGGCACCAGGTAAAGTCCAGATGTGTTGTTACACAGGACAGGGCATTTTTCCTTGTCATTTTGCTTGCCTCTTTAAAACAAGCTAACCTGCTGCACTAGCAGAATCACTAAGTATATAAACACAGCACAGCACAAGGCTATTGAGGCACTGTGTCTGTTCCAACGCTTTGAAAGGTCGCTCCAATTATTTCTACAACCTGATTTTGTCTCCACTTCAAGTGCTTCTCTAAGTTGAAAGTTTGGACTCAATCTGGTCTGTCAGACCAGCATCATTGCTCAGAGCTCAGAAATCCATTGATCTATTGAAACATCTGATCGCCAGCAAAAACATTACTTGAATGACAGCGCAGACTCTGATCTCTGCTGTCAATTGCATAATGTTTATTTATAAAGGTTTGCATACAGGTTAGGAGATTTCATGTACTTGCAGTTAAGAATCAAGATGACTGACACTTATATTACACTCTAGGAAATTGACTTTAAGTGGAAAGTAATGAATGAATTGCGTTTAAAAATCCTGTTGCCATTATAAGGTTTATTAATTCTTATATAAGGTAAATTGGTCAACAGGCATGGAAGTGTCATGAATTGGCACGGGGGTATGTGGGGTCATTGAGTGAGTAGGGCAGCATAGCTGGGAATTGGGGGCATGAAGATCTTTCACAATGTTCTTCATATAGAATATGATTTCCCCTCCAAGCTGTAAAGTGCCATGAACCAGAACTCTTCCAAATGATATTCCAAACACTGCTTGTGACTTAGTTGAGCCCATGTGCAGAATCAGTGCATGTACTTGTCACCGGCTCCACATTTCTGAGCTTGAGCACTGACTAGAGTGATTGAGGTACATCTGTGAGGCAGAGAACTATAGCACATTCAGGGAGGTAATTACACTAAAAGTTAAGGACAAGCGAGTAGATACGAGATAGGTGATCACCAGGCAGTCCAAGTAAAACATGTAGGTAGTGCGTGAGCCCCCAGAGGACACTAACTTGTTTTTGGTTGGATATTGGTAAGGACAATAGATCCTTAAAGGTGTGAAGGAACAGAGATATCCATGGCACCATTGGTAGCATCAACTATCCAGGAGCAGAGGAAGGAGGGCAGTATTGATAGGTGTTTCTTGGTGCCGGGGTCAGGGATGTCCCAGAAAGTGCAGGACTATCTTCTAAAGGAGGGCACACAGTCAAAGGTCACAGTCTGCATTGGTACTTAGAATAGATGCGAAAAGGAGATATGGTTCTGCAATTGGAATTTAAGGAGCAGGTAGAAAATCAGCAAGCAGGACCTCTAAAATAGCAATCTGGATTACTTTCAATGCCATGTGTAAGTGACTTCAGCAATAGGAAGACGTATCAAATGAATGTGTGTGGCTAAAAACGTTGGTGCAGGAGGAAGAGCTTTAGATTGCCAGGAAACCAGTACTTGCTCTGTAGGAGATGATGCATGTACAAGTCAGGCAGGTTGCGCCTGTACAAGTCAGGCAGTTTGCACTTGAACAGAGTCAGAGTCAGATTTGAGTTCCTTGTGGCATATTTTGCTCGGACAGTTGTGGAAGCTTCAAACTAATTCAGCAAGGGAATCCTTGGTGGGAACCAGGATATTATAGAGTAATGCCAGGATTCACAAAATGCTAGAGGCAGATATCACTAAAATAGACAACTGTAAAATAAGTGTAGTCAGAATAAGAGGGAAAATAATGAAGTCTAAATCAGAGTTACATTAAATGTATGTGAATGCACGGAGTACAGTTAATAACACTGGGAAATTACAGGCACTGATTTCCAAATGGGAATATAATATTGCCCCAATAATAAAGACCTGGCTGAAGGAAAAGCTGATATGGATGTTAAATATTCCTGGTTACAAGGTGTTTAGATAAGATAGGAAAGGAAAGAAAGGAGAAGTGGACGTATTTTGGTTAAAGAAAGCATTGTACTTCTGGAGAAAGACAATGTTTCAGAGGATTCAAGGACAGGATCGATTTGACTAGAGTAAGGAATTAGAAAGATGCAATTATATTGCTTAGTGTAACGTATAAATCACCACAAGTGGGAAGAATATAGAAGAACAAATCTGCAAGGATATAACAGAAAGGTTTAAACATCACACAGTAATTGTAATGAGGCATTTTAATTACATGTATATTGGCTGGAATAGTGGAAGCATAAGGTGCAACGGAGGGTAAGCATTTCTAGATTGCGTTCAGAAGTATTTTTTTTTACAGTAGTATGTGTCCAGTCCAACAAGAAAGGATGCATTGTTAGACCCAGTTTTTAGGCATGAGGTGTGCCAAGTAGATCAAGCAATGAGGGAACATTCATGAGATATTAATCATTGTTTCATAGGGTTTAGGAAGACAGTAGAAAATTACATAATTATTCCTATCCTGGAATGTGCAAAGTGGCGAACAGCAGACTTTAATGGAGCAAGAACAGAGCTGGGCGGGACAGATTGGAACCAAAGGATGATGCAAAAAAAAACTGCAAATGAACAAGAGGCTACCTTCAAAGAGGAGATGGTTTGGTACAGTCAAGGTATAATTCCTCAAATGGAAAGGTAAAACAAACAAATCCAGAATTCCTTGGATGATAAAGGAGTTAGAAATTAAGTTAAAAACAAAAAGTGTCAGATAACAAATAAAGTCAAAAACCAAGCTGAATAAGTAAATTTCAGAAAGGAGTTCAAAACGCAAATGGGAGATGCAAAAAGAGATCATGACAAAAAGACTGGTAGTTAACAAATGGAAATCCCAAAGACTTTTATAAAGACATCAATAGTAAAAGGGTGGTAAAAGAAAGAGTGGGTCAAGTTAGGAAACAAAAAGGGGATTTACTCTTTGAGGCAAGAGGCATAGTTGATGTGTTAACTGAATCCTTTACATCTGTCTTATATGTGCCCTTCCTGTTACTAAAAGGATTTAAACTTGATAAGGGTGAGGCATTGGGTAAGCTGTCAGTGCTTAAATTTGATAAGGCATTGAAACCCAATGAGATGCATCCAAGGATACTGAAGGAAGTAAATGCACAGGCAATTACTTTCCAATCTTCCCTGAATTTGGAAGTGTGCAAGAGAATGGGGCATTTTCAAACAGGACACCCTTGTTTTAAAGAAATTATAAAGATTGGCCCAGCAGTTACAGACCAGTCCTTTTAACTTCAGTGTTGGGGAAACCTCTAGAAACAATTATTCAGAATAGAATAAATAACCATATTGAAAAATGTGGATTGATTCAGAAGAGTCAGCATCGATTTGTTAAGGGACAATTGTATCTAAATAACTTGTTGGAGTTTATTTTAAAAAGAGAAAACCGCGAGTGTTGAGGAGGGGAAAGACTATTCAGGTGGTGTTCATGACTTAAAAAAGGTGTTTGACACAGAGCTGCACAACACACTAGTGAGGAAACTTACAGGCCATGGAATACAAGGGACAATATCAACTGTCTTACAAAATTGACTGAGAGACAGGAAACAGAGTAATGTTAATGGGCATTTTTGGGGCTAGAATGTTGTTTTGTGGTGAATTTCTCCAGGGGTCGATATTGGGACACTTGCTTTCCCTGATATAGGAATATTTGGGATATGCATAAATAATCTAGGTCTCGGAGTACAGGGGACAATTTCAAAGTTTGCGGATGACACGAAACTTGAAAAAATTATAAGCTGAGAAGTGTAGCATTTTAAAAGGACATGAACATGTTGATGGAGTGGGCACATTGGTGGCAAATGAAGTTCAATTTGGAAAAGGTAGAGGTGATACACTTTGATAAAAAGAATATGGAGAGATAATATAAAAATATGGGTACTATCCAAAGGATGGGCATGAGCAGAGACCTCAGGTGTGTGGGGGACAGGGGAGTGCGTGTACGTGCATGCACGTGTATATATAAAGGTAACAGGACAGGTAGAGAGAATTGTTAACAAAGCACACAGTATTCTAGGTTTCATAAATAGGTAGGTAGAGTACAAGAGCAAGGAGTAGTTGATGGGTAGGAGAGAAAGAGAGAAAGTGACATGAAGTATAACCTTCTTTTAAACAGTGAGTAGGAATGACCTGGAACTTGCTTCCCAAAGGGTGTTGGAAGCAGAGTTGATCAATAAGTTCAGAAGAAAATTAGATGGGCACGAGGAAAATAAACTTTCATGTTTATTGGAATGGAGCAGGAGAAGGAGACTGATTGGATTGTTTTACTTAGATTTACCAAACTCAGTGGGCTTAATGTGTGTGGGCTTGTGGTGCAATGGTAGCGCGCCTGACTCTAGGTCAGAAGGTTGCGTGTTCAAATCACGTCAGGCTCATGTGCTTGAGGGAAGCTCAACTCTCTGGATCTGGTGGCTCAGTGGTTAGCACTGCTACCTGACAGCGTCAGGGACCTGGGTTCGATTCCAGCCTTGGGTAACTATCTGTGTGGAGTTTGCACACTCTCCCTGTGTCTGCAATCCAAAGATGTGCAGGACAGGTGGACTGGCCATGCTAAATTGCCATAGTGCCAAGGGATGTTTAGGGTAGGTGGGTTAGACTTAGGGGAATGGGTCAGGGTGGGATGCTCCTCTTCGGAGGGGCAGTGTGGACTTGTTGGGCTGAATGGCCTGTTTCCACACTGTAGGGGATTCTATGATTCTTAATAACATACTTCTTTACTGTAAATATCAGGCTGTGCCATCCTGCAGACTGTAACAATCCTCCGCAGAGGATCATGTCACCAGCAAACAATGAAATTATGTTTTTTTTTAATGGTTCAGTTCTGCTTATGACCAAACTAGCACTGATTTAAAAATCAAACCTTTGACGAGCACCACTGCACACTTCTGTCCAATCCGACAAGGCTTTCACTAGCATATTTTGCTTTCTGATTCTCAGATGGTTATATATCCACAAACCTCATCTGTCTTTAAAATTATTGGCTTTTATTTTGCCATTGCATCCAACTCTATCAAATGCCTCTTGCAAGTCCACATGCATATCAACTGCAGTATCTTCAAAAAAATGAGGTCAAGTTTATCAAACAACCAAATTCCTTCAGTAAATACAGGTAGTCCTCAAGTTGTGAACAGGTTCCATTCTTGAGTGCACTTGCAAGTCGATTTGTATGCAAATATGAATTTAATGCAGGATAATATACAGTAGCCATAAGTACAGGAAACGTTCATATGTCAGATCTTTTAAAATTACACCTAACTGTGGGATCATGTTTGTAAACATGAGCATTCCTAAGTCAAATTTCATAAATTGTTGACCTCTTATACATGCTGCCTTTCACTTATTAGTCCATATTTTTCCATATTTTGGTTTGTCCTGGATTTTTCATGTAACAAAATACTTTTGAATTTGTTTCTATGATAACCTACTTCTATTCATTTAACTCTAATTTTCATTTCAATTTCCTCCTAGTTGACGTTGATTAAAATTTTGCTGGGTTAGCCGAAATAAAGTTAAAAGAAATGTGGGGAAAAGACATATGAAGCCTAGAGAAGACCTTAATGATTACAAAGGTCACTAGTTTTCCTGAAGGAATGTGTATGTGTTTAGGTTGAGTATTGTAACTCAACAGTAATGGACTGAACTATCACAATAACCCTGGAACAGCTGAAGTTTTGGTTAAAACAGACACAGTGAATCAGATGTGTTAATGTGGATAATTATCAGCTGAATTTGCGATAGTCATAGAATTGAGCTGTGTAAATATCATGCAGTTGATTGGATGACATAAAGCATAGGCAAGCTAAAGCAGAGGTCAAAGTTTAGTCAAATAAAGAGATAAGCCTCTTTCCAGGGAGAGGCAAGCAAGTCCTAATGAGTTAATTGATCAAACCAACATTGAAAACATGACACATACCTGTGGTCAAATTGATCATTTGCAGGACATTATATAAGGTGAATACTTAAACACAGCTTCTTTGTCCAGAAAGAGTATTAAAAAAACTTTGCCTCAGTACAGTTAGGTAGCACAGGAAGAAGGAAGCACATCTGATCAATGGCTGGATATTGGGCCAGACCACAGTTATCACCTACTCTGGTCTGATCATTGAACATGTTCACTTAAACAGATTCACTTGTGATTATACGCACTGTTTGGGTGAACATTTTGCAGCTTTTTTTGTAATGTATTTTTATTTAATATAGAATATGAAGTATATTTCATTGTTAGAACTGCCTTGCACTATCGATATCCGAAATAAATCCAACAGACCAGGGAAAACATGGAAATAAAAGCCTATATCCTGTGCTTTTTGTATTCAGTTTGATTTTCAACTGAATTATAATTTACCATTTATCACACATTGCCTTTTCTGTTTCATTTGAACTTCCATGAGGTAGACATGTGGATTAGGCACTGGCACAAAAAACAGACAATGTGTGAAAAAAAAAACACAAATTGCTGGTGAAACTCTTCAGGTCTGGCAGCATCTATGGAAAGAAAGTAGAGTTAACGTTTCAACCTGCTGACTCTTCATCAGAACAATCTTTGAATTCTTCATCAGACAATGTGTGATTTGGCTGCCTGTTATACACAGTGTCTGATATACAGTTCCACTACAGTTGATACCACCTGGATTGCATGTCTACAACTATGTCTTGCATCATCTGGGGGCTTCTAATTTTCAGTGCCCTTCCTTTCCTCTTCATAGGAACGTGCCTAGCTTGTATATGATCCATCTTCTTTTTGAAAGCCCCTCCCCAACCATTACTAATTTGCTTTTTTTATTCACTTTTGGCTGTGGCCCAGCCAGCATTTATTGCTTATCCCAATTAGCCTTGAGAAGGTGGTGGTGAGCTGCCTTCTTGAACCATTGCAGTCCATTTGGTGTAAGTAGACCCACAACGTCATTAGGGAGGGAACTCCAGCATTTTGACCCAATGACACTGAAGGAATGGAGATATATTTCCAAGTCTGGATAATGAGTAGCTTGGAAGGGAACTGGTGGGGTTGTTTACATGAACTTGCTGTCTTTGTCCTGGTAGACGGCAGCGATCATGAGTTTGGAAAGTGCTAAGGAGCCTTGGTGATTTTCTGCAGTGTATCTTTTAGATGGTGCACTGTACTGCTTCTGGTACTGGTGGTGGACAGAGTGAATGTTTATGGATGTGACACCAACCAAGTAGGCTGCTTTGTTCTGGATGGTGTCAAGCTTTAGAATTGTTGGAGCTGCACTCATCCAAGGAAATGGGGAGTGTTCCATCACATACCTGACCTGTGCCTTGTAGATGGTGGACAGTCTTTGCGGAGTCAGGAGTTGAGTTAGTCAATGCAAGATTCCCATTCTCTGATCTGTTCTCATAGCCACAGTACTTATATGACTAGTCTAGTGCAGTTCTGATTAATGGTAACCTCCATGAGATTGATAGTGGGGGATTCAGTGATGGTGATGCCATTGAATGTCGCGAGGGAATGATTAGATTCCCTAGAACTTGTGTAATGTAAACGTTACTTGCCACTTGTAAGCTCAAGCGTGAATATTGTCGAGATCTTCTTGTATTGGGCACGGACCGCTTTAGTATCCGAGAGGTCGAGAATAATGCTGAGCACTGTGCAATCATCGGCAAAAATCCCCACTTCTGATCTTATGATGGACAGAGGTCATTGACGAAACAGTTGAAGATGGAGGAGTCTAGGACACCACTCTGAGGAACTCCTGTAGTGATGTCCTGGAGCTGAGATGATGGATCCCCAATAACCACAATTATCATCTTTTGTGCAAGGTATGACTACAATGACGTTAGGAGTTGAGTGACACTGGAAGAACCCAAACTAGGCATTAGTGAGTAGGTTATTGCTGAACAGTTGCTGCTTGATAGCACTGTTGATGACGCCTTCCATCACTTTACTGACGATTGAGAAAAGCTGATGGGTCAATAATTGGTCAAGTTGCATTTGTTCTGCATTTTGTGTACAGGACATACTGGGCAATTTTCCACATTGTTGGGTAGATGCCAGTGTTCTGGAATTGTTTGGCTAGGGGCACAGCAAGTTCTGGAGCACAGGTCATCAGTACTGTTGCCAGAATGATGTCAAGGCCCATAGCTTTTGCAATATCCAGTGCCTCCAACTGTTCCTTGATATCACAGGAGTGAACCAAATTGGCTGAAGACTGGGTATGAGATCCTGGGGACCTCTGGAGGAGGCCAGATTTCACGTGCTGATCCACCCAACCCAGCCAGCTTTCCAATTCTCAGAAAGCAGCTCTCTTTCAGTTGAGCATTTTCACATTTGATTTCTCTTTGTCTTTCCCAATAACTCTAAAACTACTACAATGGTCACAGTTTTGCAAACATTCTCTCACTGAAGCCTGCTTCATTCGTCCCATTTCCTACCTCAAAATTAGATCTGCTGCTACTTTCTTCCTCATTTGCCTGAAAACATACCAAGAAAGCTTTTTGTGATAATTTGAGACTCCACTTCATCATTTTCCTGTTTCACAGTTTCTAATGTGATAACTGACATTCCTTATCATTATTCTAGAATTCTTGCACAGTTCTTTAACTTGCCTGCAATTTTGCTCCTTTATTTCCTTCCCTCCAAGTGGTGGCCTTTAATATACACTGGCAATATAGTAGTTCTACCAACCAAATAAATCTGGTCATTGGTCAAATAAATCAACTCTTTCTCATTCTTCTCAACACTGCCCCTCATACAACCCTCCCCCGACCATATCTCTGCATCTTTCCTGAATACAACCGTAGTCAGAAATGTTAATGGACTTCCCTTTTTTTGAGCTAACTTTCTGTGGTTGCCAATGTATCATGATCCCATGTGCCAACTTATGCCTGGAGGTCACTAACAGTATTTACCATTCTGTGCAATTTCACATAAGCACTGTAAATTCATCTGTGTCTGATCTACTCTTTATTCCACTGGTGCACTCTCTGTAGGGCAATAATATCTTTCCTAAGATACGAAGGCCAAAAATTACAAACAAACAAGTTAGCATTGTAGACCCAGTGTTGCCTGGCTGCTGTTGTGATCTCTTCAAAATTGGGTCAGAATGACATGGTAAAAGACTGCATGTAGGCCCCAGTCCTCACCTAAACATTACATGTGGTCCGAGGAAACCTGCATTTAGAGAGGGAAGGAGAGAGAGACTATTGGGAATGGGAAGGCCAGGGCAAGAATCTTCGAAAAAGTTCACTCTGTCATTATTTCATCCTCAATTCCCTGTCCATCACTGTCTATCAACTTGAATGGTTTGGATCAAAGTGATCACTGTGAATCTACTTTGGGAAGTTTCTCCATTATTTGCAGGGAGAACATAAGAGTTTCACAAAACATGGGCTGGTGGCATAAATGCACTTGAAGACTTAACTGTTAAATAAAGAGCACGGAAGCTAAGATCTTCTCTCGGGCAGCTTTTCGCAAGAAAGAGAAGTGCAAGATATATTTATAGCCAAAGGAGTAAGTTTACGTTTAACAAAATAATCAGAAGGAAACTGCCACAGGGGTGTTTAACTTGCGATTTGATTTGGTTTAAAGTTGCAACACTTTTGGGTGACAATGGAAGCTGCAGTGTATAACACGTCACATATTAGACACGTCATTGCTCTCAGCAGCCTAAAGATATGACTCATTAGAAGAGTGTGACATTTTAAATATCAGCCCAGCAGATTTTCATGCTTCTTCTACTAAATGCAGCATAAGCCAATTCCTCTGATCACAGTGGTCAGGTGTCACCAAGTCCTAGAAGTGCCAGACTGTGAACATCAGAGCTGCTTGATACAGCAACAACTTCTGTAACTACTTTTAATTTGTCAAAGTAATTAGGTCAGGTTTTTTATGTGGAAAACTTAAAAATTGATTTTTCCAATAAGTCTTTGCAATTCACTGATCTTAAATTTCTGGTTCTAATCAAAATACCTTCATCAAATGCAGCTAGTTAACAAACTATAGAATGAAAAATGTAGAAGCAGTTAAAGCTTTCCTAGAGGGCATGGCTTACAAATCTCATCCATATTTGGAACAGGAAATCTGGCCTGGGCTTTTTATGTGATATTCATGCACAGTGTGATGTCAGTGTTGATGCAGCCAAATTTGGCCCAGGAAGACCACAATCAGCTGGGCTATTGATTGTCTGAAGGAAGGTTTTTTTTTTTAAAAACAGAGTTTAAAAAATTAGGATTTCAGAACTCAACCAGTACATTTGAGATCACGTTTCAGGAGTTCATATCCAAAGAAACAAATGTGTGATTCTGGAATCAAAATATTTGAGTGTGTTGATAGCATATTTTGTTGGAAGCTGCAACACTTGCAGCATCTGCATTATTCGGATTTACGCCAGTGTTTCAGAACATTTGTTTTATTTGAGATCAGATTGCTACTGATCCTGTCAATAGAATTGCTGTCTTTGGTATGTCATGCATGTCTGTCTTGGCCCACCCTCACACATCTACTGTAGCTCTTATTCACCCACTGTCTAACACCTGTCATCCAACCATGCCTCAGATGAAACCTCTGTCTGCTGCCTCCAATTTTGCCTTCTAAAAGTCATCTCTCTAGTTTTTCAGATTTAATCGACCAGCCAAAATACTGAGATGTTCAATTCTGTGGTCACTTTTTAAGAGTTCTCTTTGCTCCAGCAATTTCAAGTATCTCTTCATTTGTCTTACGATTTGGATATGGACTTTAAACATACATCTTAAAATCCACATTTCAAAGGCTTCTATTTTCTTCCACAGATTCTTCCTTATTGTTCAGGATTCTGAAGCATACAGGAGAGAGGATAGAATGTAACATCTTATGCATTTTTCTTTAACAATCTTGAATTTTCTTGTCGTTAACATCTTCATTCTTCATCTTCATAAATTTATTTCTTTCTAACGTCATCAAAGCTCTGATTATGTTTGCCTGCCTTTCAGTACTATCGATGGAGAGCACTGAAATGACTTCAATACAGATTTTTAAAAATTCATTTGTGGGATGTGGGCGTTGCTGGCTGGCCAGCATTTCTCGCCCATCCCTAGTTGCCTTTGAGAAGGTGGCGAGTTGCCTTTTTGAACCACTGCAGTCCTCCTGCTGTGGGTTGACCCACAATGCTATTAGGGAGGGAATTCCAGGTTTTTGACCCAGCAACAGTGAAGGAGCGGCAATATATTTCCAAGTCAGGATGGTGAGTGACTTGGAGAGAAACTTGGAGGTGATGGTATTCCCATATATCTATTGCCCTTGTCCTTCTAGATGGAAGTGGTCGTGGGTTTGGAAGGTGCTGTCTGAGGATTTTTGGTGAATTTCTGCAGTGCATCTTGTAGATAGTACACGCTGCTGTTACTGAGCTTTGGTGGTGTAGGGAGTATATACTTGTGGATGCAGAGCCAGTCAAGCGGGCTGCTTTGTCCTGGATGGTGTCAGGTTTCTTCACTGTTGTTGGGGCTGCACTCATCCAGGCAAGTGGGGAATATTCCATCACACTCCTGTCTTGTGCCTTGTAGATGATGGACAGGCTTTGAGGAGTCAGGTGGTGAGTTACCCGCTGCAGTATTCCCAGCTTCTGGCCTGCTCTTGTAGCCACTGTGTTTATGTGGTGAGTCCAGTTGAGTTTCTGGTCAATGGTAATCCCCAGGATGTTGGTAGTGAGGGATTCAGTGATGGTAACACCATTGAATGTCCAGGTGTGGTGGTTAGATTGTCTCCTATTGGCAATGGTCATAGCCTGGCATTTGTGTGGCGCGAATGTCACTTGCCACTTGTCAGCCCAAACCTGGATATTGTCCAGATATTGTTGCATGTGAACATGGACTGCTTCAGTTTCTGAGGAGTCACGAGTGGTGCTGAACATTGTAAAATCATCGGTGAACATCCCGAATTCTGACCTCATGATGGAGGGAAGGTCATTGATGAAGCAGCTGAAGATGGTTGGGCCTAGGTCACTACTCTGAGGAACTCCTGCAGAGATGACCTGCAGCTGGGACAATTGACCTCCCTCAACCATGACCATCTTCCTATGTGTCAAGTATGACTCCAACCACCGGAGTGTTTTCCCCCAATACTCAATGATTCCAGTTTTGCCAGGGCTCCTTGATGCCGCACTCGGTCGAATGCAGCCTTGATATCAAGGGCTGTCACTCTGACCTCACCTCTGGAATTCAGCTCTTTTGTCCATGTTTGAACCAAGGCTGTAATGAGATCGGGAGCTAAGTGGCCCTGGCGGAACCCAAACTGGGCATCGCTGAGCAGGTTCTGCTTCATAGCACTGTTGATGACACCTTCCATCACTTTACTGATGATCGAGAGGAGACTGATGGGGTGGTAATTGGCCAGATTGGATTTGTCCTGCTTTTTGTGTACAGGACATACTTGGGCAATTTTCCACATTATTGGGTAGATACCAGTGTTGTAACTGTACTTGGCTACGGGAGCAGCAAGTTCTGGAGCACAAGTCTTCAGTACTATTGCCGGAACGTTGTCAGGGCCGGTAGCCTTTGCAGTATCCAGCACCTCCAACCGTTTCTTGATATCACGTGGAGTGAATCGAATTGGCTGAAGACTGGTATCTGTAATGGTGGGGACCACTGGAGGAGGCCGAGATGGATCATCCACTCGGCACTTCTGGCTGAAGATTGCTGCGAATACTTCAGCCTTATCTTTTGCACTGATGTGCTGGGCTCTTCCATCATTGAGGATGGGGATATTTGTGGAACCTCCTCCTCCAGGTGAGTTGTTTAATTGTCCACCACCATTCGTGACTGGATGTGGCAGGACTGCAGAGCTTAGATCTGATCCGTTGGTTGTGGGATCGCTTAGCTCTGTCTATCACTTGCTGCTTTCGCTGTTTGGTGACTTCATCAGGTTGATATCTCATCTTCAGGTATGCCTGGTGCTGCTCCTGGCATGCCTTCCTGCACTCTTCATTGAACCAGGGCTGATCCCCTGGCTTGATGGTAATGGTTGAGTGGGGGATATGCCGGGCCGTGAGGTTACAGATTGTGCTGGAGTACAATTCTGCTGCTGTTGATGGCCCACAGCGCCCAGTCTTGAGTTGCTAGATCTGTGCGAAGTCTGTCCCATTTAGCATGGTGATAGTACATTTATAGATGTTTCAACACTGCCACTTATTCAGTCCAGATTATGAGAGAGTGGATCGACTTCACAAATTTACATTTCTCGACCCAGTTTTCTTATCTCAGAAATACGGTGAAGCAAGCCTATGATGCTAACGGATCCAGATTCAGTATTGTAAACACAGGAGCCAACAGTCACTGCTTTATCATGATCTCAACTATGTATCAGACTTGTGTATTGGTTCAAAAGAGAACACATATGCACCTATCTTAAGATTTACTTCACGAATTTGAAGTCAATGAAGCAAATTCAGTCAGAATGCAAATTGGTTTGTAAACTCATTTATTACCCCCAGAAACAGTATTCTTTTTGAGTTTTATCACTTCCATAGGTGGTAACATACCTGTTTGGTGAAGTCATCTGATAAAGTGCATTTTCCACTTTTTCATTTTAATTTTTCTTTTACAAAATAGAACACTTCTATACATCTTTAGCTCGGCAAGTTAGGCGCAAACAAGGGCAAAGCATTCCTTTTTGTAATGTATTTTTCTTCTCTCCTAATAGAGGTTTATTGGTTAATTCTTGACTTTGCTTGTCAAATTTTATGTCGTATGTAGATATAAAACTCATATCAAAGGGAGTCATTGAAAACCTGCTATCAGGTGTGTGGCTTTACTACAGAGAGTTATTAAGAGATCTTGAGCATTACTGCTCAAATTAATTGGCATAAGTCTTCCAGTCACTGACTAGTGCCCCTAATTGTTCTGATTTTTTCCTCTTCATTTTCCTCTCACCCATTCTTACCCCATTTCACAGTATCTTGATTTATCTTTACTTTTGCAAAGGAATTTTGAGATAATGGACTCTCACTTTAAGCTAAAGTCTCAATAGTTCCACTGTTATACTAAACATACAGCTGGTTTTGCCTCAAAAAAGTATTTGTAAGACTCAACTAATATTCAGCATAGTTTAAGGGCAAAAGATTTAATCTTCCTCAAAATGTGGTTGACGTAAGAATTATGTGGAAACAGGTTGAAGTGTCTATTAATTCCGTGGATCAATATACTGTCCTCATCATGCATGAAGTTGAATATTCCAATTTGTAACAGCCAAGGACCTGCTAAGAGAAGCTGTCTTTTTTATTATGGATGTGAAGGTGAAGTATTGGAAACATCTTTATTTATAATGATTTTTTTCAAAAAAGCATTGCAACACAAATGTCTGCACAACTTAAAAGGTTGAAATGGCATATGTTAAATATGGGTTTATTTTTTGTAAATTCAGAGCTTATCGAATAACGGAATTCATATGTTCATATTCCCAAATATTACTGTCTGCAACATTCAGCAGTGCTGCAGCCATAACTTATCTCATGGGAACAGCTCTACTAGTTGTTTACTCACTCCTTGGTGGGATGTACAATGCTTGCAGAAACACATCATCATAATGTGGTAAATAAGTAGCCTAGATTTCAAATAAAAAGAACAAATATCTGAAAGCAAAACTTGTGGTCTATACCATTAAGGTCACCCTCACCCACTGTCCTGCAGAGGCTGTGCAGCGGTGTCAAATTATATCAAGGTTTAACAAGAAAATCAAACCTGAAGGCTTTGTAATCACTTTCATGCTCAAAATGACGGCGTTCATGACATTTAGGAATATAAGAAAAAGCTCTTAGTCACCAATGTTTTACATGGAAGCCAGGCTAGAGCCTTCAACATAGACTAATCAATCCACTGAGACAGTTATTATTTTAAGCATCAATTAATATAAAAATTTATCATCAAATACAATTTGTAAGATTTTAAAACTTTGCAATTTATTACCTGAATATTGCGCATCATGGCATCATCACCTTTCATCTTGGCTACAGCCATTTGCTCTTTTAATGTTTCTTGTCTGTGTTGCAAAATCTGCAGCGATTCTTGAACATGTACAGAACCATCCTGCGAAATACAATACTAACTG
>NC_063338.1:32047875-32066534 GCF_021869965.1 Rhincodon typus | reverse complement strand
TGGGTAAAGCTTTTCAGTGCTGTTGGAGCTGCACACATCCAGACAAGTGGGGAGTATTCCATCATGTTCCTGATTTGTGCTTTATAAGTGGTGGACAGGCTTTGGGGAGACAGGAGCTGAGTTACTCGCTGTAGGATTCCTAGCCTCTGACTTGCTCTTGTAGCCATAATACTTAAATGGCAAGTCCACTTCAATTTCTGGTTAATGGTAACCCCCGAGCTGTTGGCAGTGCATAATTCAGCAATAGTGATGCGGTCAAAATGTCAAAGGGTGATGGTTAGATTCTCTCAGTTTTGTCTGGCACTTCTGATGGCGCCAATACTAACTGCCACTTGTCAGCCTAAGCCTAAATATGGTCCATGTCTTGCTCCATTCAGATATGGATTTCTTCAGTCTCTCAGGGGTTGCAGATAATGCTGAACATTATGTAAGCATCAATGAATATCCCCATTGCTGACCAGTTGAAGGAAGGAAGATCACAGTGATAACCAGCTGAAGGTGACTGGGCTAAGGCATTTCACAGAGGAACTTTCCTGCTGAGATGTCCATAAGCTGAGATCACTGATGTCCAACCATCTTCCTTTGTGTGCCTACAGCCAGTGTAGATTTGTCTCTATGATTCCCATTGATTATAGCCTTGCTAAAGCTTCCTTGTCACGTTCGGTCAAATACAACCTTGACATCAAGGACAGTGATAGTAGGAACTGCAGATGCTGGAGAATCCGAGACAACAAGGTGCAGGGCTGGATGAACACAGTAGGCCAAGCAGCGTCATAGGAGCAGAAAGGCTGCCAAGCAGCATCATAGGAGCAGAAAGGCAAGCCTCTGCTCCTATGATGCTGCTTGGCCTGCTGTGTTCATCCAGCCCTGCACCTTGTTGTCTCTTGACATCAAGGACAGTTGCTCTTGTCTCACCTCTGAGATTCATCTCCTTTGTTCATGTTTGAACAAAGATTGTAATAAGGTCAGGAGCTAAGTAACCTGGTGGAACCCAAATTGAGGGTCAGTGAGCAGGTTATAGCTGAGCAGGTGCTGCTTGATAGCATTGATGATAACCCATCGCTTTATAGATGATCATGAGTAGATTGATGGGGTAGTATCTGAAACAGTGGGGTAGCCCTGTTTTTATTATGTACTGGACCAACCTTGACAATTTTCCACATTGTCAGGTAGATACCAGTGTTGTAGCTGTACGGGAAGAGTTTGACTAGCAATGTGGCAAGTTCTGGAGCACAAGTGTTAATATTTCCAAATGTTCCACAAATGTTAACATTTCCAAAACTATAGCATTAAAATAGCAATATTTTATGCCCTATTAATGTCATTGCTTGAACATTATCTTGAGTAATTAATTGCACATTCCCACCAGTCTGACCTCATTTCCAAAATAGATTATGGTATGGTAGCTGTTAAAAATAGATAAAATAAAATGTCCTGAATAGAGGAATGACAATCATATTAATTCTGCCCCAGAGGCAAGTCTATGTAAATCCCATACCTTTTGAAAATCATGTATTGGGATTCATATTTTGACACAGAAAGCTGTTTTTTTTGTACAGAAAAAGAGAGACAACGGTTTTAATACAGTGGAGGAGGAGCAGCAACTTAAGTTGTGAAAGGCACGGTGAACCCTTTTTGTGTTAGGAACTAGGCAAAATGCTTGTAGAAGTTTGTTTTATGTTTGAAAGGAGGGAACTGGACTGACAGGATTTTTCAAACTTTCAGAACATGGATTTGCCAAAATGCACCTTCCTAGTAGAATTCTGTTCCAGAATGCTCAGTCTCAGTGAAATAATTTTTAAAAACACTTTAAAAAAAAAAGATTTGGCCTGTTGTGGTGGAGAGAAGTGAGCCTGCTAGAAAGCTGGGATCATTTTGAGACTTATCCTTGCTTTGCTACATATCTGCCATAAATGTGGCATAAGTAAATATGTCTTGTGCTGCAAATTTTGGTTGCATTAGTTACTTAATGCAAAAGTGTCTTTTCTTTTATATGGAGTGGTGTTTTTTTTACCATTGGGTAAAGTTTAACCTATGTTGATTTTAGTTTGTTATGGTAAAAGAGTTAAAAATAAAACCTTGTCTTGCAAATCCTTTTGTCAGTTGCTGGGAATTCCATCTTCATTTAAAACTTATCAATCTGTATAGGGATTGTACTACTCTGGATATTAACCTTCCATAGCTCTTTTCAAAGCAGAGGAGTGGGAAACTCCGTCATTGTCTTGGCCAAAATTCTTCCCTCTTTCAATGGTCATTCATTTCATGGCTGTTGTACAATGGTTGTGCAATTTACTGATGTAAAAATAGTTACTGTATTTTAAAAGTAATTGATTACGTAAACACGTTGAGGTGTTTCAACATGATATGATACAATTTGAAGGCAAGCATTTTTTGTAATTCTACCTAAGGTAATGGGGTACAGCCATTTTTTTAAGTAAACAAATGAAGATATGTACTTCTGCTGTATGCCAAACCTTTAAAATAAGGAAACAATGCTCCTTGAACAACACCAATGCTACTTAGAAGTACAGACGTTGATAAGTTCAGGTGGTTGCAGAAGGTAATATCAAAGCTTATGCTAACCACGGTGATCTAATAATGTTTGAATGCTTGTTATTATCAAGGAATGTCATCTGTTCATTTAACTATCTTTGCATCTCCACAGAACATTATTATTTATATATGCCTTTATCGGTTGTGATGTCATTTCTAAGCAACGAGGAACATTCATTAATGCCAAAAATAACAATCTCAAATTGCTACCATCTCCACTCAAATTCAAACTGGATGTTGCTTTGCATTGCAATGAAACCTAGCATAGATTTGCAACATTTGTAAATCATTTAAAACCCAAGAATAAATCTGGTTTGTAGCTGAAACACAATTAAGCAAACTTGAAAAAGTAACGACAGTATAAAACATATTCACATTTCAGTTTACTGGCTTACTGAAAATCAGCATAAAACAACTTAGAGCTACAACTGGACATGCCACTGTGGACTTTCTAATAACAAATATGCACTTTCACTAGAGATAATTTTTAATCAACATGTTCAGGGATGTTAATATACACCACCAGAGCTGATGGGACTTGAACCCAGGCTTCCTAGCTCACAGATAGGAACGTTACCACTGCATCGCTATGGACTTTCTAAGATGACATGACCAGTTCTTCACAAACAACCTTTAACAAAAGATCAATAGTCTAATAATTGCGAAGGATCCAAACAGCTGGATTTGCTTTGATGAACATACTAACGAATAATAATAATAATTTTCCTTCAAATATTTCAAATAATTACTAGTTTTCAAATTGATCAGGCTTTGGCCATGTCATGCTGCTTCAAATTTCATTATTGAATAAAGAATAAAGGGAAAGAAGCTGCAAAGGAACTGTCAAACATTGCAAGCTATTAAGCGGATAAAACAACACTAATTATAAAATAAATAAAATTGAAAAAAATGTCTTCTACCAAGTAGTTACTTATCTTCCAAAGTGAAAGCTCTGATGTTCAGTACTTATTAACAGTTTAACATGTTTTGGTAAGCCATGAAACAGGAGCGGATACATTTACATAAATCATGACCTCACTGTAGCTGTCACTGTCAGTTCACATCAAACTTGTTTGTTCATTATCACTGCCTGCATTACCACTCATGACAACTAATGCCAGTTGCTATCCAGCTGCTCACTTGCAATAAAAATGACATCTGCTGCCTCAGTACACTTACTAAACATTGGATAGACATCAAAGTTGATTTCGTGTCACGCAAATCAGATCCTTCTGTTACTGTGGCTGTCGAGTGACAAAGTGCTTACGCCCCACTAAAACAAAGAACATCTGTTACAAAGGTGATTTTTCCATATGTTTACACGAAATTATAGAGAAACTAAGGTAACTGTTTTCAAAACTAAAGTCTTCTGATTAATAGTGTCGTGACGTTGGGATTTAAGTGTTTCACGGTCGATTAGAATCACTTAAAACGTAAACTCATTAAAGGATAGTGCTAACTCAATTGTCTCATCATCCTAAGTGTAATGAATGAAAATATCAATACTTACTGGCATTTCTAAACAAGCTATCAGGTTATGTGCTTTAAAGGTTGTGAAGCCGGTTGCTCAGAGACATCCTGGAAAAAGATATTTGTTTTGAGAATGCTCCAGCGCCTTCGCTGACATCATGGGGTTCAACTCCAGTGACATCATGAATAGGCAGTGTAGCCCATAATTCTACTTCTAAAAGGACTGATAACAATATTTATACTTAAAGGATAAGTCATAAAAGAAGGCCTCACCCACAAGTAAAATATGCACATTAATTGCAAAGTAACACTGCAGAACAGTTTCATTTAAATTCTTGGATTAGAATCCCAAAAATAAAGGTTAACTCTTCTTTTTCTCAGTTTGCAGAAATAGTACTTGTCATAAGTAACAAGTCCGGCGGTACATGAGCAAAATATAGTTACTTCCACTGGGATGATGATTATAACCCATAAATGTCTCAGGCCAACCTGATGTGGAGTTTTCCCAAGAACTACCAACCCCTGCATAACGGCACTGATGTGGAATCTTGGAATGTCCCAGAATATATTCGAGACATGGGCAGGCTAAGAGGTTCATAAGTTTACTTTTAATATTTCATTACCATCCAAAACAAAATTAAAAATCTCCAACTTAAATTGACGCAAAATATAAAGTCTGTACTTTTATGGCATGTTTTTCAGAAGTATTTGAATAAATCCCTCCCTCTGGCTACATGGGTTTATCTAATAAGTAAGTCATATGAACCAGGAATGTCTTAGACTTTACCAATGCACCACTTTTGCTATCACATCTCAGATGAGATGGCAGTGAGGGTGCCACAACTGGTCCATGTGCCTCCTAAATATAGCTGTAAAATCAGCCCAGGTTTCTGGTCCTGACTGACAGCCAGAAGCTACTGCTGTAGATGTATATGCTTAGATGTCTGATTAAATATGGTCACGCTCACCCATGATGTAGCCACACTGGAATAGTATGCCAATATTCACTGCCAATGGCTTATCAAGGGAGAAAATGAGTGAACAAAAATAGGCAATTTTCTTTGCCATAAACAGTCTACTCTTGATGGTTCAAAGTTATTCTTTATGCAACAGAGTTTGAATTGAGCAACATAAATAACACAGAAGTGGAAATTAGTTGAACAAAATGACTTTGAAGTAAGGAAAGCTGCACTGGTTCCCCTGATGGATTAGTTTATTAAGACCACGAATAGTCTGAACAACTATACAGGCAACATGAATCCCAGGTTAGATCCCTGCTGTTAAGAAATCACAACCAAAAGTTATATAATTGACCATAGTCCTCCAAATTGAGAAAAACTGAAGCAGCCAAAACTATTATCACCAACCTCCTGCTCAAAAGGTCCTTACGTGGGCATCAGGTGAGAACGAAATTTGTGGCTGTGACACTAGGAAGGTGGAATAGCCTGCTGAAGCCAAATACCTAGACTGACAGATAAAGACTGGTTAACCGAACAAGATATTGGGTGGAGACTGAGGCCCATGAAGCAATAGCCCAGTAAGTAGTGACTGCTTTCAGAATGGAATAAGTGGAAACAGATGGACAACGGGAGAAAATTGAAGCCAACAATTTTTGAAATCCTTGGAACTGACCTATAGGTATGCAATCATTGACTCTATTTGGGTATGTTAACCAATCTGTTTAGGCATGTTACGATACATCTCTGAAGCAGGTAGGACTTGAACTTGGACCTACAGGCACAGAGTTAGAGACGTTAACACTGCACCACAAGAGCCCTTATCTTCCTTTGCATGCTGAACAATGCTTCTTTTGTTTCTACGTCAGCTCTGTGTAGTTTGAGATATGGGGGTTTTATCTTGTGACTGAAAATAGGTTTGTCCTTCACTATCCTTAAATAAACCCAATATGTCTATTTCACACTGCAGAAAAATGACAACATGGAAAATAAGAGTCCTTGAAAATTTCTTCAGCTAATGGCAGAGGAACAAGGTTAAAAATGAATGCAGCAAGTATACTGTTCAAACTAGAGCACATGCTGACTCCAAACACATTTTCAACAGCTCTTCACATCAATTAAAGTGAAAAATATGTGGAACATATTCATATTGTAATTAGATGTTTATACACCGTAGAAGCAAGAATTGTCTTTTTCAAAGAGATCTCCATAGTTTTATAGTGACTGGGGATTCCTGACAGACCATTCACTGATTTGTGCGAGTGCATATTTTACAAATCATTTGGATAAGCATGTTTATTGGATAAGATTCTATCAGTAGGACTTCATATCTATTTACAGTCACATAATTGAACAGAAACTTCAGAATCATTCTCAGCGACCTGTAACGACTAGTACAAGACCGAGAATGACTGTGGTTTTTCCTAATGTTTCCATAACAACAAAGACACAGCCAATGAACGTAAGACACAATAAGGATAATACATCACTCATAACCATCTCACTGGTTTTCTGTTGCTTTCTACAGAATCCTCTCCTGACATATATCGCACCAAAAGCAAGCAATGTCTTCAGCAGGAAAACTGCACTATTAATGTGGCAGGCAAGTATTTAATAGCTCAATTTTTAAAAGGAAGCTAAAATTCTGGAACAAAATCATCAATCTCTATGACCATTGTGGTATTGCTTATGTCTACAAAATGAACACTGGCAGGGTTTCTTCTAATCAAATTCACTGAAGATTGACGCATTTCGTGCATGTTTTTTCTCTGGTAGATTGACCCTCAATAGTTAGTTTCTGTTTTCTTGTTTCATTCTAATCAACCTGTTCAGAGATGTTATGACACACCTCTGAAGCAGGTAGTACTTGAACCCAGGTCTCCTGGTTCAGGGATAGGGACACTACAGCTGTTCGCTACTTCTTTTATAAAATACTTAATTCCAACTAAATTACTTGCCTGGTTTTAAATTCCTCAACTACTGTGGTAGGATTGTAAACTCAAATCTCCCAATCATTGGCCCATTGAGAGGCAATGGCCTAGCGGTATTATTAATCTATTATTAGATCATTAATGCAGAAAGTCAGATAATGTTATGGGGACCCGAGTTTTAATCCCGCCATGGCAGATGGTGGAATTTGAATTCAATTTTTAAAAAAGGCATTAAAAATCTACTGATCACCATTGTCGGTGGTTGGAAAAAAAACTTATTTGGCTCACTAATGTCCTTCAGGGAAGGAAATCTGCCATTCTCACCTGGTCCGGTCTACACATGATTCCAGATCCACAGCACTGTGGTTGACTCTCAACTGCCCTCTGAAATGGCCTAGCAAGCCATTCAGTTGTACCAATCGCTACAAAGTCTCAAAGAAATGAAACTGGATGGATCACCTGGCATTGACCTAGGCACTGGAAAAGACAATAGCAGAAACAGCTCTGTCAAACCTGCAAAGTCCTCCTAACTAACATCTAGGGGCTAGTGTCAAAATTGGGAGAGCTGTCTCACAGAATAGTCAAGCAATAGACTGACACAGTCAAATTCACAGAATCATACCTTACCTTACAGACAATATCCCAGACACCAACATCAGAATCCCTGGATAGGTTCTGTCTCACCGGCAGGACAGACTCAGCAAAGGTGGCAGCACAGTGGTTTACAGTCGGGAGGGAGTTGCTCTGGGAGTCCTCAACATTGACTCTGGACCCCATAAAGTCTTGTGGCTTCAGGTTAAACATGGTCAAGGAAACCTCCTGCTGATTACCACTTACTATCCTCCTTCAGCTGATGAATCAGTACTCCTCCATGTTGAACAACAGTTAGAGGAAGCACTGAGGATGGCAAGGGCACAAAACGTACTCTGGGTGGGGGATTTCAATGTCCACCACCAACGGTAGCTCAGCAGGAGTAATACTGATTGAGCTGGTCAGGTCCTAAAGGACATAGCTGCTAGACAGGGACTGCGGCAGGAGGTGAGGGAACCAAGAGTGAAAAACGTATCTGACCTCATCCTTACCAATCTGCCAGCTGCAGATGCATCTGTCCATGACACTATCGGAAGGGCAACCATTGCACAGTCTGTGAGGCGGCAAAGTCCTGCCTTCACACTGTGAATAAAGTCTGTCATGTTGTGTGGCACCATCACCTAGTGCTTCAGTTTCCTCCCACAGTCCAAAAATGTGTGGGTTGTTGGATTGGCCATGCTACATTGTCCAGAGTGTCCAGGAATATGTAGGTTAGGTGGATTAGCCATGGCAAATGCAGGGTTACAGGGATAGCGTCTGGGTAGGATGGTCTCTGGAGAGTCAGTGTGGGCTATTGGGCCGAATGGCCTGTCTCCACACTGCAGGGATTCTATGATTCTAAATGGGACAGACTTCAAACAGATCTGACAACTTAAGACTGGACATCCGTGAGGCACTATGGGTCATCAACAGCAGCAGAATTGTATTCCAGCACAATCTATAACCTCATGGCCTGGCATATCCCCCACTCAACCATTACCATCAAGCCAGGGGGATCAATCCTGGTTCAATGGACAGTGCAGGAGGGCATGCCAGGAGCAGCATCAGGCATACATGAAGATAAGGAGTCAACCTGGTGAAGCCACCAAATAAGACTACTTGCATATCAAGCAGCATAATTAACAAGTGATAGAAGAGCTAAGCAATCCCGCAATGTGTCAGATTTAAGCTCTGTAGTGCTGCCACATCCAGTCATGAATAGTGGTGGACAGCTAGACAACTCACTGGAGGAGGAGGCTACACAAATATCCTTGTTCTCAATGATGGAAGAGCCCAGCATATCAGTGCAAAAGATAAGGCTGAAGCTTTCGCAGCACTCTTCAGCTAGAAGTGCCAAGTGGTTGATCCATCTTGGTGTCCTCCAGCATTACAGATACCAGTCTTCAGCCAATTCGATTCACTCCACGTGGTATCAAGAAACAGTTGGAGACACTGGATACTGCAAAGGCTACCGGCCCTGACAATAGAACAGAAGACTTGTGCTCCAGAACCTGCCACTCCCTGAGCCAAGCTGTTCCAGTACAGTTACAACTCTACCCGACAATGTGGAAAATTGCCCAGGTATGATCTGTGCGTAAAAAGTGGGACAAATCCAACTCATCCAATTACCACGCCATCAGTCTACTCTCTCACAGTAAAGTGATGGAAGGTGTCATCAACAGTACTGTCAAGCAGCACCAGCTCAGCAATAACCCATTCTGTGATGCCCAGTTTGGGTTCTGCCAGGACTACTCAGCTCCTGACCTCATTATAGCCTTGGTTCAAACATGAACAAAAGAGCTGAATTCCAGAGGTGAGGTGAGATAGACAGCCCTTGACATCAGGGCTGCATTGGACCAAGTATGGCATCAAGGAGTGCTAACAAAACTGGAATCAATGGGAATCTGGGCAAACTCTCCGGTGATTGGAGTCATACCTGACACATTGGAAAATGGTCAGTCATCTCAGCTCCAGGAAATCTCTGCAGGAGTTCCTCAGCGTACTGCCCGAGGCCCAAACATCTTCAGCTACTTCATCAATGACCTTTCCTCCATCATCAGAAGTGGGGATGTTTGCCAATGGTTGCACAATGTTCAGCACCAATTGCGACTCCTTAGATACTGAAGTAGTCCATGTTCTAATGTAAAAACATCTGGAAAATATCGAGGCTTGGGCTGACAAGTGGCAAGTAATATTTGTGCTACGCAAATGTCAGGCAATGACCATCACCAATAAGAGACAATCTAAGCACCGCAATCAATGTGTTGCCATCACTGAATCCCCCACTATCAATATTCTGTGGTTTATCATTGACCAGAAACTGAACTGGACTCACCACATAAACACAGTGGCTACATGAGCAGGTCAGAGGCTAGGAATACTTCAGCAAGTAACTCACCTCCAGAGTCCTCAAAGCCTGTCCACCATCTACAAGTCAGGAATGTGATGGAATATTCCCCACTTGCCTAGATGATTGCAGCCCCAACAACAGTGAAGAAACCTGACACCATCCAGGACAAAGCAGCCCGCTTGATTGGCTCTACATCCACAAGTATATACTCCCTACACCACCAAAGCTCAGTAACAGCAGTGTGTACTATCTACAAGATGCACTGCAGAAATTCACCGAAGGTCCTCAGACAACACCATCCAAACCCATGACCACTTCCATCTAGAAGGACAAGGGCAGCAGATATATGGGAACGCCACCACCTTCAAGTTCCCCTCCAAGCTACTCACCATCCTGACTTGGAAATATATCACCGTTCCTTCACTGTCACTGGGTCAAAATCTTGGATTTTACTCCCTAACAGCATTGTGGGTCAACCCACAGCACGTGGACTGCAGCAGTTCATAAAAGGCAGCTCACCACCACTTTCTCAAGGGCAGCTAGGGACAGGCAATAAATACAGGCCAGCCAGCAGTGCCCACAGATCAGAAATGAATGAAAAAAGTCCCAGTTGCTCGTCCAGTTACTAATCACTTTGCTGCCACACCCTTATTAAATTACTTCTTGAACAGTGATCTACCAATGAACAAACCAGCACTGAAATTCAAAGGGATTCATTCTCCAGTGATCTTGACAAAAGAAAATTAACATATTATGTTTCAATATTAAAAAGCCTTTCGTCAGTTTCTGCATGGGGACTGCAGCTTGTTTGTGTCGAACATTTATCACACCGTATCTCAGATATAACCGGACATTCAAGTGCAGTTGACATATTGCACTGAAACAGGATATCCAAGTACCGTTTATTTGTACCCCAAAGCTTAAAATAAGAGTATGCAATTTAAAAGGGAAATCATGTGATTTCCTCACTTGCGAGTTTACCCAAATATCTCCAATTTAAAAAGATATACAGTCTATTACACAGAAACATGTTCTCAAAAGTCCAAATTAAAGGACACGTTATATTCTTTATCAAAAACCTACTTGTTTGCTTTTTATAATGATCCTGTTAACTATAGGTGCCTCTCCAGATTAGATATATAATGTTTCTCTCATATTAAAGCAATTTTACAAAGAAAAACACTTACTACAGGAAACAGGTACATAGGCTGATGAAGTGGCAAGTTAAGTATGAATAAATTATGCAAAACCTTATTAATTTTTAGAAAACAAAATCAGGCTGTAATATTTTACAGAAGAAACATAAAAGCAGTTCACATATTTTAGGGGAATTAAAGTTGTCTTTTGAATCTTTTGATATCAGGACAAGAGCCTGGAATTTCTGTTGCAATTCTATTTTTAGTAACAGTAATAGCTGGTGATGTCAGATCAATCATTTTATTACCAGAAGCAGGACTTGTAGCTGACAAGGGCTTTATGAAAACTAAGAAAGAAAGGAGAACTCAAATGAATAAAGAGAGATATATAGCACTAAAACAAATAGAAAGCTTTGGGAAATTAACACCTTTCAGTAGATATTTGGACTGGAATAGACAAGATTTAGTGTCTACACAAGTTTCACAGAAGCACAGAAGAGCTACAGGACTGAAGGAGGCCATTCAGCCCACCATGTCTGCAGCCTGTCTCGAAAGAATATTATGACTTAGTATAATCCTCTTCCCTTTTTCCCATACCCTTGTATATTCTTTCCATTCAAATAATCATTCAATGCCCTCTTCAATGTCTCAATTGACTGTGTCTCCACCATACATCCTGGAAGTGCATTCCAGACCTGAAACCTCTTTGTGTGAAAATGCATTTTCTCACATCACATTGTTATGAACCAGATCAGATCCCCTCAAAATACTTTAAGAATGTAGCCTAGACCCTAACTTTTTCTTATTTTAAAGGCAAATGTAATATGCTGTGTTCTTGATGCAATAGAATTGGTCAAACTACATGACATTAAGCAAAACACAACTTATTTAAACATTATAGTTAACATACAAGAAAAGAAAGAAGAACTTAAAATAACAACCCTATTGGAAAACTAAATGGAATAACAGATGCAGTAACTATTACTAATTAACTGTTCCAATATAGTAATATCCCATAAACACACCCCTTGGCAAAAAGGCAAATTCAGAAAAGTAATTTGTCTCGCAGGTAACCCAGCAGCAAAAAGAGAAACCCTAGCTTCTAGTTTTAACCGAGAGAGGGGAAGGATAGCGTCTACTTTTTCAAAACTCCAGCAGTTTCTGCTCTGTTGAAACTAAAAAAACACAGGTAAGCCTGGTTTGTGAGACCTGGCCACACCAATCCAGGCTGCTTCTGTTGTTCCAACTTAAAAAAAAGACCCAAAGCCTCACAAGTTGCTTACTTTACTGGCTTTCCAAGTAGACAACTTGGCACCTCTGTCTTAAAACATTCCTTTTAAAAAAAGGACAAAATAACCTCTTAAAGCCACAACATCATCATAACGTTTGCTATGTCTACAAATCAATATATGTCTGTGTGCTCTCGCTCTCGATCATTCTCCCTTCCTACTCCATCCAGGCCTCTCTTGATTTTGAAAACTGCTCTCAGACCTTCTCTTAGCCTTCTTCTCTCTAAGAGAACAGTCCTAATCTATCCAATCTATTCTCATAACTGAATTTCTCACCCCAGAACCACTTCTGTAAATTGCTTCTGCACTCTCCCCAATGTGTTCACATCCTTCTTGTAGTATGGTACCCAAAACTTACACAAGCATCTTGCAGAAGTTCAGCATAACCTCCTGGTCTTAGTACTCTATGCCCCCTTAATAAAATCCAGGATACTGTATACTTTATTAACTGCTCTCTTTACATGTTATAGAGAACAAAAGAGAAGTACAGCACAGTATAAGGCCCTTCGGCCCTCCAAGTCTGTGCTGATCATCATGCCCTAACTAATCTAAGAAACAAACCTCCTTCCCACTACTCGGTCCGTATCCCTCTATTCCCTCCCTATTCATGTAACCATCCAGGTGCCTCTTAAATGTCGCTAATGTGCCTGCTTCCACCAGCTCTTCTGGCAGTGCTTTCCAGGCTCCTACCACCGTCTGTGTGAAAAAATTCTCTCACACAACTCTCTTAAACTTTCCTCCTCTCACCTTGAACCTGTGCCCCCTTGTAATTGAAACTTCAACCCTGGGAAAAATCCTCTGACAACCCACCCTCTCATAATTTTGTAGGTATCCATCAGGTCTCCTCTCAGCCGCCGTCTTTCCAGTGAAAACAATCCTAGTCTTTTTAACCTTTCCTCATAGCCAATGCCCTCAAGAGCAGGCAACATCCTGGTGAACCTTCTCTGTACTCTTCCCAAAGCTTCCACGTCCTTCTGGTAGTGTGGCGACCAAAACTGCACACAATACTCCAAATGCGGCCTAACAAGTGTTTTATATAACTGCAACCTGGTTTGCCAACTCTTGGACTCCATGCCCTGGCCAATGAAGGCAAGCATTCCACATGCCTTCTTAATTACCTTGGTCACCCTGTGTTGCCAATTTTAGGGAATTGGAGACCCGCATGCCCAGATCTGTCTGAATGTTAATGTTCCCAAGGTTTCTGCCATTTACAGTATAATTCACACCTAAATTTGATCCTCCAAAATACATCACCTCCCATTTGTCTGGATTAAACTCCATCTGCCATTTTTGTGCCTAAGTCGCCAATCAATGATTTTTGCACATACAGACCCAGGCCCTTCCAGTCCTGCGCACCACAAAGTATTATAAAATCTCCTGCACCACCATTTTACATAGTCTATCCATGTTCTTCCTATCAAAATGCATCTACTCACAATTTTCAATATTAAACTTCATCTCTCACCTTTCTGCCCTCTTTTCCAATTTGGCTATGTCCTTTTGGAGTTTTACAATGTCCTCTTCATAGTTTGCTAATTGAATAATCTTTTTATCTTTTCTAAATTGATCTCTTCTTATGTCTGTTTGTAAGCATGTACAGTTTGAAAATTATTGGCCCCCACCTCCCTCCAGCCCATATCTAACACGGTTTAACTTTATAACAGTGTTGATTCAGCCTTTATGGGGTCAGAGTCCACAAAGAGAGAGAGTGGGAAATAAGGACAGATATTCATTTTCAAACCCATAGTCAGTCCATTACAACAGTGGTGATTTCAGGGATGTGGTGAAATTATATTTTCTCCCAATGATAAAGATGGTTATTCTCTGTTTCTGTGGCATAAATGTTGCTTGTAACTTATCAGACAAGCCTCCCGGTCTTGTTGCATACGGATCTGGGACTGCTGCAGTATCTGAAGGTTTGATTATCTTCACTTTGCTGTCTAATGCTTTCAGAAAACTGAAAGAAATTCATGCATTTATTTTCATTCAACGTCTGGTCATTTTTATTAATTTATTTGATATTAATGTGCTTCAGTTTTAATTCTTTCACTTTGCTTGAATGATGTAATGGTTTTCTTCACCAAGTCCAATAATCACAGGTTGCATTGTATGGTGCAGTGCTAGGGAATGTAGATTTGTCAGTGAGTGTCATTGTTTGGAACTTGAACTGTGCCTTTTATAAAACTTCAAGAGCCTCACTTTATGTTGAGTAACTGTGGGTGAAAGGTAGTGTTCTGATAAAGAACGTTGCCTGAAGCATTGAGCTAATAACTCACCACTGCTGTGTGTTATATAACGGTTTTGAAAAGGCGAATGCTGAAGACTGTATTAAGCTCCATCCAATTAAATGACTTAATGAGGACTTGTTTGGGGAGGAGACAGAACAGCTTTGAATCTTCAGGGAGACAACCTACTGTCTAGGCCTCCTCTGGATCTTTGTATCAATGTCCGTCATACCAGTATAGCTTACGTCTGATGACTATCATATAATAAACTACGTGCTGTTTAAGACAAGTTTTTTCAAGGTTTTTCTCTACCACACTAGACAAAGTGAACCTTGTAGATCCCAAATTAAAAGGGGACAGCGGCAATGACTCTAGCTAATACAACATGGTGCCAGTGGTGATCATCTGAATATTTTGTTTTGCCTGACCATTTCAACTTTTTCCTTTCAGCATTTTATTTCAGATTTTTGGCATTCACATTTTGTATCTTTTTATTCCTAAAGTTAACCTAGTTGTCTGGAATCCATTCAGACTTTGTATTCGAGCCAGAAGTAAGCTGGGAATTTAAGTGCCTGTTTTGCGTGCAATTTGTTCTCAGTTTTGTGGCCCGAAGAACCATTTTATGAAGAAAGCAACAAGAATTTCTAACAGTTAGGATTGGTTAAATGGCTAGCCAGCACTCCAGGAGCTGTAAACATTTTCCTTTCTATAAAATTCCTTTGAAGGTCATCAGGGATCACCGCTGAAATGTAATTTCTGCCTTACTGTTTTGACGAATGAAGGTTGATTACTTGCAAACAGACCAAATAAAGACTGTTGCCCGCTTTTCACCAGCCAGAGACTTTTCCTTTATAGCCCAGTATCAGGGATTTTGAAATCATCAGTAGGTGTCGCATGAATCAGCATGACCCCTTAACTGACTTCTCTTACAAAATTGGATGGTTAAAAGGTAGTTGCGTTCAGCATTGTGGGAGTCACATCATTAAATGTCCTTCTGAGGAATGGGGGTTCATTTACCATTGAGACTGACACTTGCATTGCAGATAAACAACTGTTTACACTCAACACCGGAGTTTTAAGTAGAAATTCACTAATATCAGACAAGGATAAGTTTCAATTCTTTTGTGTTGGGGTTTTCTTAGAGACAAATGCTCTCTGTGGCAGGTTATAACACAATAATTGCATTCCTGTCCCATCAGAAAGTTCATGAGGCACTAATTGTCCAACTCACTTGGACTTCTTCAAAACTTGTGGAAGAACATGGCTATGTTCAGTCATGTGATATTTGAATTATTCATGAAAACACGATAGTTGACCTTGTGGGCATTACATTGGAGATAACCAGTACAGTTGATGTTAATAATTGAACAATCAATGTTATGATCCTTCGTTTCACAGATTGGTTGAGAATCTTTAATTCAGATTCTTTTCCAATGTGATCGAATTCCAGCATTCAGAGTGTAATAGTTCAGGAAGCATGACTGGAAAGGAACATCATTTAGAACAGAGAACATAGACCAGTACAGCACAGTACAGGCCCTTCGGCCCACGATGTTGTGCCGCACTTTTACCTGAAACCTAAGGTCTATCTAACCTCCACCCCTACCTTATACTACATCCATATGCCTATCTAATAGCCGCTTAAATGCCCCTAATGAGGCCGACTCCACTACCCTCTCCAGCAATGCATTCCACGCCCCTACCACTCTCTGAGTAAAGAACTTACCTCTGACATCTCCCCGATATCTACCTCCTTTCACTTTAAAACTATGTCCCCTCGTAAAAGCTACCTCCACCCTAGGAAAAAGTCTCTGGCTGTCTACTCTATCTATACCTCTGATCATTTTGTACACCTCTATCAAGTCACCTCTCATCCTTCGTTATTCGAAAGAGAAAAGCCCTAGCTCTCTCAACCTTTCCTCGTAAGACCTTCCTTCCATTCCAGGCAACATCCTGGTAAATCTCCTCTGCACCTTTTCCAACACTTCCACATCTTTCCTGTAATGAGGTGACCAGAACTGGGCACAATACTCCAGATGTGGCTGAACCAGGCTTTTGTATAGCTGGAGCATAACTTCACGGCTCTTGAACTCAATCCCTCTATCAATGAAAGCTAACACACCATACACCTTCTTAACAACTCTATCCACCTGGGTGGCAGCTTTCAGGGAACTGTGAACATGAACCCCAAGATCCCTCTGCTCCTCCACACTGCCAAGAATCTTTCCGTTAACCCTGTATTCCGCTTTCAAGTTTGTCCTTCCAAAATGAATCACCTCACACTTTTCAGGGTTAAACTCCATCTGCCACTTCTCAGCCCAGCTCTGCATCCTATCAATGTCCCTTTGTAACCTAGAACAGCCCTCCGCACTGTCCACAACGTGACCCACCTTCGTATTGTCCGCGAACTTCCTAATCCACCCTTCCACTCCTTCATCCAAATCATTTACAAAAATCACAAATGGAAGAGGACCCAGAACAGATCCTTGTGGTACACCACTTGTAACTGAGCACCATGTTGAATATTTTCCGTTCACTACCACCCTTTGCCTTCTCAGGGTCAGCCAATTCTGAACCCAATCTGCCACATTTCCTCCTATCCCGTGCCTCCTTACCTTCTGCATGAGCCTACCATGGCGAACCTTATCAAACGCCTTACTTAAATCCATGTATACCACATCCACTGCTCCACCTTCATCCACTTGTTTGGTCACCTCTTCAAAGAATTCAATAAGGCTTGTGAGGCATGATCTACCCCTCACAAATCCATGCTGACTATCACGAATCAAACTGTGCCTTTCCAAGTGATCATAAATCCTGTCTCTCGGAGCCCTTTCCAATAATTTGCCCACCACTGACGTAAGACTAACTGGCCTGTAATTTCTGGGGCTATCCCTGTTCCCTTTTTTGAACAAGGGGATGACGTTTGCCTCTTTCCAATCTTCCGGCACTATACCCGTGGACAGTGAGGATGAAAAGATCATCGCCAAAGGCCCTGCGATCTCGTCCCTCGCTTCCCATAGAATCCTTGGATAAATCCTATCAGGCCCGGGGGACTTATCTATCTTCAACTTGTTGAACACCAAAACAGAGCCACTACTCGTGGCGTACACAGGCTAGACACAGCCCGGGGCTGAACATTATTAGGTAGACGTACAGTCCATGTAAGGAACATCAGTGATAGCTCTCTAGAGATCTCAGGAGTTATCCAAAACAAAAGGGGCCTGTACTGAGAAGGGTCAAAACCAGGGAGAAAACTGCAAAAAAAAGTGGCAGGAATCTTCCAAAGAGGTGGCTGTTTCAACAGACATGCCATCATGAACGAAGCCGCTGCAATGACTCTTTGAAGGTCTTCACAGAAGAGATGTTCACTAATCCCTGGGTCTGTTATATGGATATTTTGTAATCAATCTGCACAGAGATGTTACTACACACCTGTGCAGCAGGTGGGACCTGAACTTGGGCCTCCTGGTTCAGAATGAGGAATACTACCACTGCACCACACAAGCTCTCTCTGGGTCTGTTTTATTTATTTTTTTAATCAACCTCAGGGATATTTTACACATCTCTGGAGCAAGTGGGACTTGAACCTGAGTTTCTTGGTTCAAAAGTAGGAACAATACCACTGTGCCACAGGAGTCCTCTGGGTCTGTTTTATACATTCTTTTAAATCAATCTATTTAGAGATGTTATTACACACCTTTGGACTAGGTGTGACTTGAACTCAGGCCTTCTGACTCAGAACAGCACTCTGGGAGTGATCCAGCTCGCAGCTTGTTGCCAAGGGAACTCATATTCAGCAAGCTCCACAAGGAGTTTAATTTGTGATTCCCCATGAACCCTGTCGGGGATATCACACGGGGTGAGAGAGAGTCTGTTTGTTATCTAAGACAACAAGGTGTAGAGCTGGATGAACACAGCAGGCCAAGCAGCATCAGAGGAGCAGGAAAGCTGACGTTTCGGGTCTAGACCCTTGTTCAGAAATGGGGGAGGGGAAGGGGATTCTGAAATAAATAGGGAGAGGGAGGAGGCGGATAGAAGATGGATAAAGGAGAAGATAGGTAGAGAGGAGACAGACAGGTCAAAGAGGCAGGGGTGGAGCCAGTAAAGGTGAGTGTCGGTGGGGAGTTAGGGAGGGGATAGGTCAGTCCAGGGAGGACGGACAGGTCAAGGGGGCGG
>NC_063338.1:32038048-32047375 GCF_021869965.1 Rhincodon typus | reverse complement strand
TCAGCAAAAGTGGATTACTTTAAATGTTTTCTGAAGGGCAAAGTTGTATAGCAATAAACTAAATCTAAAATGTATCTTTCATTAAAAATGCAAATTTGTACTCCTGATTTCCTAACAAAAAATTTGAGATGCTGCTTTTGCATTTCATTTAAATTGATCCATGGCATGTCCACAACGGAACAAATCATACTCTATTAAAAAAAAAAGTCAAGTGAATAACATATAAAACAGTTAATTCTAAATATACTATCATAGACCGTAAGGTTCCATTTCGATGTAACTATACGTTAATGTTAACAGTTTTCATTGAGGAAATGAGTGCTGCTGTTCGTAGCTTTTGTTATTAATATGAGCCCTTCTCAAGAAGCTGGATTTTAAAAAAAAAAGTCCTAGATTGTGAACCGTTTCTACTGTGGATAACTTTGATTTTATTTAATGCAATCTTTTGGTTATATTTCTTTTTTGACATTATTTAGACTGCAATGGTTCCATCTGGCTTTAGTAAAAGAAAATAGCCTAAATCACACGCGAACCTGCAATAGTCAAGTTGTTTTATCAAATGGCTGAGAATGAATCTATATCAAGTAATATGAACTGTATCAACTAGCTGACTTTGGGTTTGGCTGAATTGGTGCATCAGGCCAGAGGACAGTAAGAACGCCACTGTTACACATGATAGGGGAGGGGAGTGTTCATACTGGATCATGGTTGATTTATATTAAAGGTATGTGTGTGTGTGGACTTCAAGTGACAGCAGAATCTGGATCTCTTCAAACTCCTTGAAACTGAGTGGAATACTTACTTTACTGTCAAGTATTGCATATGCCTAATGACCACTTGGTAAAACTTTGGAGGGTGACCTTTACACATGGACCTGTATTTTAGAAAACCATTCAGAGAGAATAGTGGAAAATTGACGAAAGGAGAAAGGTTGTTTTGGTACTTTTTTTGAGACTTCTGTTCTTTTTACCTGTTTTTAAGTCGTCTTTATTTTTTATAGTCTTTCACCTCGGTGGAAATGAACTTCAGCCAGGAGAGCAAGTGGGTGGAACTGCATACTCCTTCACAACTTCAGTGTGCCAGACTTCTGTAAATGGCCATAAAGGAGGTGTGTGTATACACAGACCAATTCCCAATGTTTTGTTTTTTGCTTTCATGGATATCTTGAAAGAGACATCTGAAAACCAATATAGATCATTTGATATGATTTACAATTAAAGGTGCGAGATCAGTAGCTGGGAAGTCGCTGGTCTGCAGCAAAAACTTTGGTCTGTCAATAGGAATATTACACTTGCTTCCTTTTACACACCAGTGAATCTAAAGGAATTTCTGAAAACCTTGCACAGACTGGTTACTGCATGTGTGCAGTGAGCATGATCTGTTTGAACTTGGATATCCTTTTTGCTTTTCAGCAACTGAAGTGGTATGGAATTTCCACTTCTCAGTCTGCTCAGGTGTTTGGCTGAATTACATTCATTGTTCATCTCCACTTTTGCAATCTACTGCCCCTGTTACACTGTAAAACTTCAGTTAGTGTGAATCCACCTTTTGCTCCATAGTGATGCAAGCTTGGATTCCCTTTCTTCATTGTGCGGTACGGCATTGCTTATCTGGAAAAACCTGTCTTGTACTGCAAGTGCTCTGTATCACTTAAAAAATTCTTTGAGCTCTTTTCATTCTCAATAAATGGCACAACACTCATGAAATGAATAGACAAAGTGATGTCTTTCTCTAAGCCACTGCAATGTTTAACTTTTGGCTTGCCCTGCTTTTAAATAAAGCAGCCACTGTAACAAATGATGGATTATAACAGGAGCCTGAAGTGATCTTCACTGTTGGGACGTACAGCTGGCCATTGAACCTGTTGCATTCTTACAAGTCCATGAAAGAGCTTTAAGCTTGATTTGGGATGATATAGCATTTGTTACTTTAGAGGTACAACATTAGTCTCCACTGTCGCTAGCAAGATTTGGTACAGTTTTTATGTAAATATTATTTAAATAATGTTTAAATCCCTAGATGAGGAAAATTATGTTTTTGTTATTGATTTGTTTTCATGAAAAATAATGCATTGCACTGCAAACATGTTTTTCTAAAGTTTTAATGGAATCATTATATTGCACGAACTTGTAAATAAATTATAAAATGTTCTATGAACTCTGGTTTTTAATACTAGGCAAAAAATCAAAAGAACTAGGAATATTAGAAATCTGAAACAGAAACAGAAATTGTTGGAAAATCTCAGCTCTAGCAGCATCTGTGGCAAGAAAGCAGAGTTAACATTTTGGGTCCAGTGACCTTTCTTCAGAACTGCAGTTTAGCTGAGATTCTCCAGCAATTTTGGTTTTCATGTTCTGTGGTTTTTAATAACTAGCATAATATACAAAGATGGGCTTTATTTTGTAAAACTTAAAGGTACAATTAATTTTTTTGTGCTTAGTGATAAATTGTAGAGAAAAAAATTGAATAGGGAGAATGCCGTGGCCCAAATGGATTTGTGCAATTACTTGTCCCGTTAAATGATGGACAGTGAAAATTGTAAAGACTGAGTGTTATACCTGATTTTGCTTTTCGTTTTGTTCAGGTGTCTGTGTATATCATACATGACAAGAAAAAATTAACTTATTAATTTTTAAGATTCTGGGTTGTCAGTGTTTCTTAAGTATTCATGTTTAACTTTATGTACACAAATCAGTTATTACATCACTTACCAAGGTCTAGAACATGCGATCAGGTGTGCTTGTATGTATAGCGTTCCATTAAAGTTGATACATCTTCTGAGAATATTGTTTTATGCAAATAAGCTATAAGTAGTCAGAAGCAGGCCTTGATTTAACTACTCAAATCTGTGTAGTCGTCATAAACTTAGTGCTAGTAGATCAGACTGTTGATACAAAATGCAGACATGGGGTAAACATAGATTTAGCAGACCAAACAAGTTTGAAATTATACCAATGAATTGAAATAGTGTGGCTTACTTTTTTTTCCCGGTAATGGGTTTAGTGACAATGCATATTTTGTACATTGGAACCTTTTTTGTCATTGACAATATTGTTAATATAATGATTTTTGCAAGAAATGAATTGAACAAATTCAATTTTGTGAATAGGGGTGTAAAATTAGGCCCAGTAGTACCTGATTGGATGCTGTGGCTGTTGGTTGTGAATTTGTGTGTGCATAGGCACAGAATTTATTACAGCATTTTTTTTTTGTGCAATTGATGGTATACAACCGTTGGTATGCAACCTTAAATTGATGCTATCACCACTGTTTTGAAGCCCAATGACGTAACTGACATGCCCTCTTAACCTCGTACACCTGAACATTGATTAAAAATCAAGAAGAATGCTCCCACTCTGGCTCTATAAAGCGATTGTCAACTATTTGCAGACTACTTCATTCTATTGATATGATTATACAACTATTTCGTGTTTTGTATTGTGATTTCCCTTTGTAGAAGCCCATAGGCAGTGGTGTGGCAAGTACTGATGGAGCTTTTGATGACTTCAAGGCTTCTACACGGACATGTTGCTGCAAAACATGGATGCATAAATAGGCCTTTCTATTTAGAATAGAGCACAACTGAGAACTGATCCGTCTCTTTTTCTAGCTCAACTGTGCTTGGAAAAGTTACTTTTAGTGAGATACAAATAGTTACAATCACAGTTTTCCATTTACAGTAAGTCTGTAACCCATCTCTGTTACTGCCATCAAGCTACGACATAACAAATTCCCTCATGCTTTCCTTTTAGTGACTGTGTTTGTTTTCTGTGTGCCTGTTGTCTGGTCTTGTTCTCTTCATGTTGTGTTTTTGCAGAGGCTCCAGCATGCCTAGTAGAGGTTGTTACATTGTAGCGGAGGACTGCAGATGGCTTGGAGGATGTCCTAGCAGGCCTGGCTTCACAATGTTACATCCCATCATGCAACATTATGGACTATTTAAGTTTTGATGCAAGATCATTGTCATAAGCCTGAAACGTTAACTTTTTTTTCACTGCTGCCTCATTTGCTAAGTGTTTCCAGCACTTTTTGTCTTTTCCAGCATCTGGAGTGTTTTTCTGTCATAATGGCTGGTGAGGAATGGAAGAACTCCAGCAGTGAGACAGATTTGGGAGGGTGAATGCTGTCATCCCTAGAGTGAACAGCAGGTCCATATACTATTTGACTCTCCCCCTCAGTGAGCTACCTCAGCAATGCTATTAATCAGATGGAGGACAACTTGCAGGATTCTGGAAGTCACTGTGCATATATCTGTAGCTATGACGAAAACAATCTGAGCTTCTACTCTAGATTCTAGACGTTCGGTGGCTTCTGCTTGTGATGCAGTGCTAATGTCAGATGTGACATCATGGTTGAGTCCACATGTGTGCCAATGGAGTTGACCACGTCACTTCCACACTGGGAAGGATGGCTCCAAACTCTGTGGTAATCCCTATGTAAAGTTGCTGCTGGACTTCACTATGCTGCTGGACATTGGTAGGACTCTCAGTGCACCAAACTTTTCATTGAACGTATCAGCCTCCTTCTGTACCCTGCCCTTCTATATTCCCATCAGTCAACTGCAGCAAAACGTGTGATCTGTGTAGATCCTCTTTTGAGGAAGAACAATGCAGCATAGGAACAGGCTGTTCAGCCCGCTGAGCCTGTGCCGACACATGATGCCTTAGTAAACTAAAAACCTTTTGTGTCTATGTGGTCTGTATCCCCTCATTCCCTGTCTATTCATGTGTCTGTCAAAATACCTGTTAAACATTGCTATTGTATCTTCTTTTACCACCTTCTTTGGCAATGCATCCCAGGCACTTACCACGTTCTTTTTTAGAAAAAAAAACACTTGCCTCTCGCACATCCTTTAAACTTTCTTGTTTTTACCTTAAATCTGTGTCACCTAGTAATTGACATTCTACCCTGAGGGGGAAAAAAAGACTCCAACTTTCCATTCTATCCATGCCTCTCATAATTTTGTAAACTTCTATCAGGGCATCCCTCTGCCTCCCACATTCAAGTTTACGTTGTTGTTTAAATTACCCTCAGTATCTGACCTTGTGTATTGAGTTACATTGTTTTCTTCATACTGTTGTTTATAAAACATAGAAACTGATATAGGCCATTCAGCTCAACGAGTCTGCTGTGCTAGTCAGTACGATCATGGCTGATTTGATAATCCTCCACACCTTTCTGCCTTTTCCCCCAACCCTTGATTCCTTTTACTGATTTAAACCTGTCTATCTCAGCTTTTAATATTCTTAACAATCCAGCATCTAAAGTCCTCTGCTGTAAAAATAAATCTATACATGTACTCCTAAGAGAAGAAATTCCACCTCATCTCTGCTTTAATGGGCAATCCTTTATTTTGAGATTGTACCCTCTGGTGCTAGACTCTTCCACAAAGGGATACAACCTTTCTGCACCTGCCCTGTCAAGCCCTCTAAGAATCTTGTATGTTTCAATTAGGTTGTCCCTCATTCTTTTAAATTTAAATGTGTAGTGGCCAACCCACTTGATCTCACATTATGTGACGATCCTTCCATACCTGGGAACAGTCTAGTAGTGAACCTGCTCTGGAGTGCCTCCAGTGCTAGTATGTCTTTCCTTACGTAAAGGCCACAAAACTGTTCATGGTATTTCGCCTGTAGTCTGATTGGTGCCTTGCACAGTCTTGGCAACACCTCTCTATTTTTACACTCCATTCCCTTTTGAAATAAAGGCAAACAGTCGCTCTCTATTTTCATATTCTGTTTGCCTTCCATATTGCCCAATAAACCTGGATGCTAGCCTAAAAACATTTTATATATGAGGACTCCGAAATCACTTTGTGCTATAGCTTTCTGCAGTCTCTCTATTTAAATAATATTCATTTCTTCTATTCTTCGTGCCACAGTGCATAACCTTACATTTTCCCACATATTATCCATTGATCACATTTTTAACCCACATGTAACCTTTCTTTATCTCTCTACAGACTGTCATCTTCATCACTTACCTTCCCATCTATTTTTGTCATCTGCAAACATGACTACAGTCCACTTACTTTCCTCATTCAAGTCATTAATATAGAGTCTTAGAGTCATGGAGATGTACAGCATGGAAATAGACCCTTCGGTCTAACTCGTCCATGCTGACCAGATATCCTAAATAAATCCAGTCCCATTTGCCAGCATTTAGTTTATGTCCATCTAAATGTTTCCTATTCATATACCCATCCAGATGCCTTTTAAATGTTGTAATTGTACTAATCTTCACCATTTTCCTTTGATAGCTTGTTCCATACATGCACCACCCGCTGTGAAAAAGTTGCCCCTTAGGCCGATTTCAAATCTCCCCCCTGCCCCCACCTTAAACCTATGCCTAATTTTGGATTCGCCCACCCTGTGGAATAGATCTTATCCATCTACCTTATCCATGCCCCTCATGGTTTTATAAACCTCTGTAAGGTCACCTGTCAGTCTCCGATGATCCTGAGAAAATAGCCCCAATCTATTCAGTTCTCCCTATAGCTCAAACCTGGCAACATCCTTATAAATCTCTTCTGAACCATTTCAAGTTTCACAACATCCTTCCTACAGCAGGGAGACCAGAATTGCATGCAGTCTTTCAATGGTTAGACCACTAATGTCCTGTGCAAAAACAGTAAGGTTACATTTTTAAAAAGCCACTCAGCTGCTGTGAGCTCCCACACTGGTTTCTCCAAGGTCAGCTGTGAATATAGCTGTTTGGAGTTCATTCCAAGAAAAAAAAAAGCAATGTCCAGAGATACTTGAAACCAGACAGCAAAGGCTTCAGCTGTGCAGTTTATTGCTGGGTCAGTTAGCAGTGTAGGTTTCTTTCTCAGTTTGAATCACTGCCTTGTCTGTCTTCCTCCTTTCTAAAGTGCTGTTGGTTTGATTTTTTTTCCACCAAGTTCCGAAACAGTGCAACAGCTTGTAAAACAGTAATTACTGTCCCTAGAATTTGAGGAAATCGGTTCCAACACTGAGAATACCTCAAAAAAGGAGCAGCTTTTACAGCCACAATTTTTTCCTGTCTTCTGTCTTGGATTACCCAGAATCCTCTGATATTGTAACTAATTGTGTTGCCAGCACTGATCCCTGTGGCACTCCACTAGTTGTAGCTTACTAGCCTGAAAATGCCCCTTTTATCCCAATACTTTATTTTCTATTAGTCAACAGATACTCAGTCCATGCTAATATACTATCCACAACACAGTGGGCTCTTATCTCAGTAGCCTAATGCTTAGCACCTTGACAAAAGTCTTCCAAAGATACAGATATATCACATCCATTGTTTGCCCTTTATTCTATCAGTTACCTCCTCCATGGAATCCTAGTAAAGCATGATTTCCGCTTCGTGATTTCCTACTCTGCTTGATCATCTGTATTTCTGAATGTTCTGCTATTGCATCCTTTCTAATAGACTCTTAACATTTTCCCAATTACAGATGTTAAACTAGCAGGCCTATAGTTACCTGCTTTTTGTATCCTTTCCTTTTCAATTAAAGGTGTTACATAGACACTAATAATATTCCAAAACAAGTGCCATCGATTGTGAAGACTGTCAAATGTTTATTAACTCCTCTGCCGTTTTCTGGTTCCCCAGATCTTGTTCTCTAAGGGGCCTATGTTCACTTTTTGGCTTCTGTCATCCTTTTAATGTACTTTTAAGAAGCTCTTGCTGTTGGTCTTGATATTACTTGCAAGTTTACCCCAAATTTGATCTCCTTTTAATTTTTTTGGGTGTCATTCATTGGTTTTTTTTTCAAAACTTTCTCAGTCCTTTACTTAACGCTGATCTTTGTCACATTTGTGTTTTGTTTTATTTCTTTAGAATTTGATGCTATTCGTAACTTCCCTGATTAACCATAGTTAGTTAATCTCCTTCCTGGAATCGTCCTTTCTCACTAGGAAGATGATAAGCCCTGCTGCCTCCAATTATGCACTACTTTTGTCCAAAGAGAGAGAGATGTGTGCCAGTGAGTTGTGATGTGGCTGGCATTGTGTGCATAGTTGGCGGGTATTCTGGAAAGGCTTTCAGCATTGGAAGAGTTCATGTAAGAGTGCGGTAGAGCATATGAAGGTTAAGCATGTGTCTCGATTGTTGCTGGGTGTGTGGTGAATTAAATAGTAGCTAAAGCAAATGAGCCAGTTTGTAAGATATGACATTTGAAGATGCGTTCAATGACTATCTTCCATTCATGTGGGATCATTAAACTTATGGTATCACATCCAGAATCATAGGGTTCGACTTTTGCTCTTGACCTCCTGGACTGTCTGCTTTCATTACCTTTTGTGCACCTGTCTGCAGTGGTGTCTATGGATACAGGAGATTGCTCCTACTTCTCTCATACATCATCAAAGTTTCCAGTGTACCATCTGAAAATCTTGTTCACTTGTTTCAAGTTGTAATTCATTGCATCCCAAGTTAGATTTGTCACCATTACAACTTTAGGCACCTGTAGTGCACCTGTCTGATTTTTTTTTTTTTAAAAAGAAGTGTTCTTCTTGTTTTAAGACTCTGACTTTAAGGGGTTCTGAGAAGTTGTGATTTTGTGCCCTAGCTTTGAATGCTGTGATGTTAGAATGACTACTATGTATAGTCATACTAGTGGACAGGCAATAGACCTAGGTTAATCATGCTTTTGTATTCCATTGCTTGATTTTAGCATCTTTTCAACTTAACTATATCTTTGCGTGTGATCTACTTGTGTTTCAATTCAGTGCATTCCTTAAAGTACTTTTTGATACCACGTTAATTGATTAAATGTATTTCTTACATTGTCATGTCAAAATGCTATTTGTTGCATTGCATCAGTTTACTGTTTGATCTGTAGTATAGCAAGGTCTTTTATAACTGCTTTGCCATAGATTTGCCATAAATTTTTATTTGCCATAAATTTTTTTAAATGTCTCACTTCTATGAACTAAAGACACAACTTGCTCACCAATACTTTGCACGATTAAAAGATCTTTTATGTTTCAAAACATATTAACTGGCCCTGAACAGGTAGAGAAGCAAGTGTGATTGAGTGGATTTTGAGGTTCTGCATGGGAGTGAAATCCCTGCTTTTGTTCTAAGTGGAAGTTATGCAAATACAAGACTTCAAGACGACATATTTAAGACAGATGAGGAGGATGATGAATCAGTGGAATCCTTTAACACAGTGGCTGTCAAGGCAGATTTTCTGGGATATAGACTAAAAAGGGATTTGAAAATAAAGTGTTTTGAAGATATGGGACAACAAGGTGCAGGGCTGGATGAACACAGCAGGCCAAGCAGCATCATAGGAGCAGAGAGGCTGACGTTTCGGGCCTAGACCCTTCATCAGAAAAG
>NC_063338.1:31880164-32023048 GCF_021869965.1 Rhincodon typus | reverse complement strand
CACGTACCACCCCACCAACCTCCGGATCCAACGCATCATCCTCCGACACTTCCGCCATCTGCAATCCGACCCCACCACCAAAGACATCTTTCCCTCCCCACCCTTATCTGCTTTCCGGAGGGACAACTCTCTCCGTGACTCCCTTGTCCGCTCCACACTCCCCTCCAGCTCCACCACACCCGGCACTTTTCCCTGCAACCGCAGGAAGTGCTACACCTGCCCCCATACCTCCTCCCTCACCCCCATCCCAGGCCCCAAGAAGACTTTCCACATCAAGCAGATGTTCACCTGCACATCTGCCAATGTGGTATACTGCATCCGCTGTACCCGGTGTGGCTTCCTCTACATCGGGGAAACCAAGCGGAGACTCGGGGACCGCTTTGCAGAACACCTACGCTCGGTTCGCAACAAACAACTGCACCTCCCAGTCGCGAACCATTTCAACTCCCCCTCCCATTCCTCAGACGACATGTCCATCCTGGGCCTCCTGCAGTGCCACAACGATGCCACCCGAAGGTTGCAGGAACAGCAACTCATATTCCGCTTGGGAACCCTGCAGCCCAATGGTATCAATGTGGATTTCACAAGTTTCAAAATCTCCCCTCCCCCCACCGCATCCCAAAACCAGTCCAACTCGTCCCTGCCTCCCTAACCTGTTCTTCCTCCCACCTATCCCCTCCTCCCACCTCAAGCCGCACCTCCATCTCCTACCGACCAACCTCATCCCGCCCCCTTGACCTGTCCGTCCTCCCTGGACTGACCTATCCCCTTCCTAACTCCCTACCTACACTCACCTTTCCTGGCTCCATCCCCGCCTCTTCGACCTGTTTGTTTCCTCTCCACTTATTCTCTCCTCTATCCCTCTACTATCCGCCTCCCACTCTCTCCCTATTTATTTCAAAACCCCCTTCCCCTCCCCCTTTTCTGATGAAGGGTCTAGGCCCGAAACGTCAGCCTCTCTGCTCCTCTGATGCTGCTTGGCCTGCTGTGTTCATCCAGCCCTGCACCTTGTTGTCTCGGATTCTCCAGCATCTGCAGTTCCTACTATCTCTGCAGATTTTGTGTTCAGTGCACAATGGTTGACTTGTTTCTGTGATTGAGATTGAGAGAGAGGGAGGAGCTTCCAATACCCTTGTAATCCGTTTGTTGCTTGCTTTCTTTTGCTCAAGCTGCTGTTTAAATTCCATTCCTTTGCAGATTCTGTTTTTCATTTTTTTATTCATTTCTAGCTGGTTAGTTGTAGGTGACCTTTCTCAATATGTGCAGTTATTATGCAAGTGTGAGTAAAACCAGAGATGCACATTTTGATATCTTACTCAGGTTCAGGACCTCTTGATTAAAACGATAATTCTGAGGCTGCTGATTTTGTATACTCCCAGTGGGTTGCCTGGGCTTGTCGGGTGATTACAAGCAGCCATTTTAAGTCAGTAGTGTGTTTGGCTAAAATCTTTTTTTTAAAACCAATTAAAGTCAAATGATTAAAGTTAATCATCCATTTTCACTATAATCATAACATTGTTTTAGACATGAGCTAATGTCAATGAGGTTATCCAAAATGAATATCATTTGCGAAATGTTGGCTAATTTCCCCATAATTTTCATATAGCTTATAATGCATAAATCTTGTATGAATGACAAATGTGCAGACCATGTCCAAAACACCTACAACCAGACTGTTCATTAAGGCAAAAGATAACAAGGTGTAGAGCTGGATGAACACAGCAGGCCAAGCAGCATCAGAAGCAGTTGCTGTGTACCTTCACTGATCCTTGCAGAATACAATTGGTCTCCTGTTACATCCATGACCTTTTAATATTAATTTTTATGCCTGGTAGAATGCCCAATTTTATTTTCACAGAATCCCAATTTCACAAGGTTCTATATTGTGCATTAACCTCTTGTGAATTACCTTTCTCAAAGACTTTCTGAAAGTCCAAATAAACAGTGTCTACTGAGCTAGCCTCAACTAGTAAATTCTTTGAAACTGTCTAATTAGTGAGTCATGACCTGTTTTCTCCCCAGAAGCTATGTTTTCTGCCTTTGACTCCATTCTCTATCCAGGTGATCATTGGCAACACATCTTATGATCTCTATCAATATTTGCATATAATTGAAGTCAAACCAATGGGCCATAGTTCCCTGGTTTTTGTCTCACCTTATTTGAAAATCAGAACCAAGTGACATCCTTTCAATCTAAGGAGCCGATCTGACTCGAGCAAGCCAAATGAAGATGTGTAAAGCACCTGCAAATGACCTCAATGCTTTCTGAGTATTCTCAGGTGAATGTTACCTGACCAGATCTGTTTTTGGCTCCAAATTAAATGTAAGATGTCTCAGCTACTGTTTAATATTAATAGTTTTTGTTAAATGCTTTTATAAAACAAAATTGGCACATCATAAATTACCAGAATTAGAATTGTGCAACAGTTTCAAAGAAATGTTTTAAGGCAATTAATAGAAGTAAATAGTAAAGGAGTCGATGGTGTAAAAGTTAATGGTATGAAAGATGACCGAAGCTTGTTGAACTGAGGAGTTTTGAGGGTTTGAGACGAAGTAGGGTGGAATTGTTGTAGTTTTATTAAAAAAAAACCATAGATGCAGGGCTGAGGCAGCAAACGGCTAACCTCCAAAGAATGAGGAGGGTATGGAATGTGCCCAAACAGCCAGAGTTAGAGAACCAAAAGCTGTGGGGCTATGAAGTGATATCCTTTTTCTGTTTGTGAGATTAACTGCGCTGCTATATTATGGGTGATCTGTATCTCTCTTCTGGTTAAACAACATGTGAATTGTGACAAATTACATTTCCAACTGGGGAAATTTTCTGATATCTTTACAAAATTGTTTTAAATTACTGAAGAATAGAGGCATAGGTTACTTTCTAAATGGGGAAAGGCTTTGGAAATCTGAAACACAAAGGGACTTGGGAGTCTAAGTTCAGGATTCTGTTAGGGTTAATATGCAGGTTTGTTTTTTCAGGGAGGCAAAGGCAATATTAGTGTACATTTTGAGAGGGTGCGAATACAAGAGCAGGGATGCACTGTTGAGGCTGTATAAAACTCTGGTCAGACCGCATTTGGAATATTGGGAGCAGTTTTGGGCCTCGTATCTAAGGAAGGATGCACTAACCGTGGAAGCGGTCCAGAGGAGTTTCACAAGCATGACCCTGGGGATGAAGGGTTTGTCAATGATGAGACCAAGTACAGGAAAGAGATAAACAGCTTCGTGGCACAATGTAAAGATAACCATCTCTCCCTCAAAATCAGCGCAACGAAGGAGCTGTCATCGATTTCGGGAAGCAGATTGGAGGTCATGACCCTGTCTGTATAAATGGTGCTGAGGTGGAGCTTCAAGTTCGTAGGAGCAAATATCACCAACAGTCTGTTCTGGTCCATTCACAGCAATGCTACTGTCAAGAAAGCACACCAATGCCTCTGTTACCTCAAAAGGCTAAGGAAGTTTGGTATGTCCACAATGACTATTACCAACTTTTATAGATGCACCACAGAAAGCATCCTATCTGGATGCATCACAGCTTGGTATGACAACTGCTCTTCTCAAGATTGCAGGAATTTAGAGACTTGTGAACGCAGCCCAGTCTATCACAAAAACCAGCCTTCTTTCCATTGACTCCGTCTATACTTCCTGCTGCCTTGGGCAAGAGGTCAGCATCATCAAAGATTCCTCCCACCCTAGTTATATTCTCTTCCACCCTCTTCCATTGGGTCGAAGATACAAAAGTTAGAAAACACGACAGATTCAAGAACCGCTTCTTCCCCGCGGTTATCAGACTTGTGAACGGATCTCTCGTAGAGTTGATCTTTCTTTGCACCCTCTTTGTAGCTCTAACACTTTATTCTGCATTCTGTTCTGTTACTCTGATATACTTATGTAAGGTATGATTTGTCTGGAGAGCATGCAAAATAATACTTTTCACTGTATTTCAGTACATATGACAATAAATCAAATCAAAATCCTATGAGGAACAGTTAGGACTCTGGGTATGTACTTGAAGGAGTTTAGAAGGATGAGGCGGGATCTGATTGAAACTTAGAATACTGAAAAGCCTGGATAGAGTGGATATGGAGAAAATCCCTCCGCTAGTCGGAGAGACTAGGGCCGGAGGGCACAGACTCAGAGTAACGGAATGACTCTTTAGAAGTGAGCGACAAAGAATTTCTTCAGCCAGAGGGTAGTGAATTTGTGGAACTCGTAGCCACATAAGAATGTAGAGGCCATGTCTTTAAGACAGAAGTAGATAGGTTCCTAATTAGTAAAAGGATCAAGGGTTATGGGGGAAACCAAGGGAATGGGGTTGAGAAACATCAACCATGATCGAATGAAGGAGCAGACTCAATGGATGGAATGGCCTAATTCTCCACCTGTATCTTATGGTCTATGTTATTCTTCGTCTTTCTGACTAGTGCTTTTAACAAATGCACACATTGTTTGAATATTGATTCTGTTATGCCATTAAATATAAAATATTCACTTAGATTATGTAACTAATACTGTACAAATAATTTATCCAGGGATGCTGTTTATGAATTTGTAGTATTTTTACTAAATCATTTACATTGTCACAGACAAGGAAAAGTGGAAAATTGGATTACTTCTACTACTGTCCTCTTCTGTATGCAACAGATATTTTTATTTTTTTAAATTTTTCTCTTCCCTTTTTAGTAATAGGAAGTGGTGTGGTTCCCCAAACCCAGTTTGTGACAGCAGTTCTTTAAAATTGAAACAAAATAATTCAAAACCGTGGTGGTGGTGGAAAGTTGGGGAGTGTGATTCATAACGCACATTCTCACAAGCACAACCAAGAAAGAACAAGGAAGAAAAGAGGTCACGAATTATGAATTACTTTAAAATCAATATACTGGCATCACTTAATTTGAATTAGATCCCACTAATTCAATTTCTAGTGGAACTCTTTTCAATCGACTGTGCACAGTTTTCTTTGCAGGAGGTCAGATGTAGTCAAATTGCAGTTGCAGCAATTGTAAACGGGGAATTAGTTCACTTTGCATGTGAAACATGATTCTTTCCATAAATCAAACTTTTGAGAGAGATTGAAATCGGAGGCAGGTATTGCCCAAACATCAAGCTGCTGATGTTGCATTATCTTCTGGTGTTGCAGTCGGACAAATGAAAGAAGTCAAAGCTGTATAATTAAAGCTGTTACAAACCCAATAGTTTCAGTCATGTGAGTAGGGTTTTGTATTGATTCATCTCAGTTAACTGAATTGCTTAGTTGACCCCTTGTCCAAATCCATTGTGTTGCAGAAGATAACTGAAAGGCTATTATTATCAAGTCTGGCGTAACCCAGCTGTGAAGAGGTATTAAGGTGTAGAGCTGGATGAACACAGCAGGCCAAGCAGCATCATAGGAGCAGGAAGGCTGACGTTTCGGGCCTAGACCCTTCATCCTTCCTGTTCCTATGATGCTGCTTGGCCTGCTGTGTTTATCCAGCTCTACACCTTGTTATCTCAGATTTTCCAGCATCTGCAGTTCCTACTATCTGTGAAGAGGTATTGTTTGGGGTTCCTTTCATGGCTTAATTGGAATGTTGATGCAAGTGCGAGGTGTGACATTGAGAGATGTGTGTTTTGTTCTGGACATTTCTATCCCACTTTGCCAATCTGTTTGTTTTCAGCCATTCTAAAATCCAGCAAGTCATTTTTTAATATAGTTTTTAAGAAGAGAATCTGTCCATGCCTTTGGACATGACAGTATGTTGAAAGCAATAAGTACTACTAAGTATTACTAACTAGATGCAGAGAAGGTTTTTTTGACTGAAATACATGGAGCTAATTGTATGAAGCTATTTATAGAAAATGCTTTGAACATTTGTAGCTGATTCTCAGACTTGAAGATTATTTAAGCAATATCTCTTTTTCTTTTCTTGTAGCAAGGAGTAAGCAATGCTGAGAAATTTGATTATGTAAGTACAATGCCTAGTTCATATTTTCTTAATGAAGAAAGGTTCTAAAAGTAAATGTTTTCTGAAAGTAGTGTTGTTTCACAGGTCACACAGTTCTTGAATCAGATGGCTGGGAATGAATACGTTGGCTTTAATAATGCAACGTGAGTAACTCTATTCCTTTTTAGTTTCTTCTCTCCTCCTCAGTCTTTTCTCTCTTATCCACTCACTTCTTCAAGTAGAGACATACAGTTGGTTTTCTTCCCAGAATAATTTTTTTGTTTTTAAAAAAATGCCCAAAATATTCAAATACCTTGTTTATAAAAATACAAGTGCTTAAGTTCACATCCTGTACAAAGAAGTCATAGTGGCAAATAAAACGCTTTATTGTCATACAGCAGATTGATTAAAACCTGTTTTATTTAATTATCAAATGATGCTGTAGACTCCTATTAAACAAGCAGGGTTACTTGTGTTCAGGAAGAAATTGTCTTTAAAACTTGAGAAATTGGCAGCATGCTAGGAATGCAGTGCTCCAACAACTGACTTGTGTGTTTCATTGCTGTCTATTTAAGCTATGTGTGAGCAACTCCTCAGCAGAGGCAGGTGGTCAATTAATGAGGGTGGAATCTTCCCAACCCCTGAATGTTGTGGGCTATGGAGGGAAAGTTGGGTGAGACATCCAGCAAGAAGCTTCTCTTTGGTAGAAACTGACTGTTCTCCAAACAAGTGTTGAATGATGAGACTAGATTCTTGCTCGTGAGTGGCGAGGGATCTATTTGCATGTGTTGGCATATATTAACATCTCATTATTAATTAATTTTACATCAATAATGTGCGGTTTCCCATTCTCCCACCCACCAGATAGTAAATTTAACCCCAAGAATTCTCACCATGAAAGTCACAGTGGTCACTTGGCGAATCTGGCTCCCTGCATGGTACTGTAAACCTCTATCAGGGACCAGTGCTGCTGGGGAACGTAATTGTGGGAACAAGAGGTAGCATTGTGGAATGTGGAGGGGATTATGGATAATGTGGAAGAGGTGGATCATGCATGGCCAACAAAACCTGGGCTTCCATGTTGGGGATGGGGTAAGCAGTGCACTACTATATTTGGCATGTTTTATCTGACATGCTTGAGGTGGGGGTGGGTTGTTACATGAGATAAAAATTAAAGTAGCTGAGTCGGGCGTGGACTGGAGAAGTTCAAAACCAATGGGATTGCCTGAGTGCTATTTAGAAGGAAATGTGTTCTCATAGAGCATCCACTAATAATAAGTTGATACTCTGACTGACTGACTGACTGCTTTTTAAAAATTGTGCTGTACGTAACAAGTGTGCAATAGAGCTGAAAATGGCTGCAATGTGAAGTGGGCAAGGTAAGTGTTTCAATCTGTGAAGGAAATGGCTTCAAAATCAGTAAGGCTGTACAAAGAGCAACAGTGTTACACAGACCTTCATACAGTAACATTATAAGACAAATGTGAGCACTATATGCTGTGTGAACCTTAAGCATTTATTCTATTACGTGTATTCCAAATCCTTCGCCGAAGTAGTCTTGATCATGTTACACTGTATCAAGAATCAAAGTTGTAATGGATAAGCAATGTATATTGGCTTTGAAAGATTCATCCTTCTTGCTAAAGTAGCAAGCACCTTCCAAGGTCTTGTAGCTTGCACTTGGTGTAGTTGCTGGTCACTTTACACTTTGGGCTATCAAATACCCGCTAGTGATGAGGAGGGCTGGGCTCTGTACTATGTGTGTGGTTGCCGTTAGACAGAGAGCTGATGTTGAAAAATTAGCATATTTATAAATGTGATACAAATTTAAAATGATGTGTCACCCATGCCACCTATGATCCCCTACAAAGTCGTCCTTTTTTTCTCCCATCATGTCCTGATGTAGTTCTGGGATCTGCAGCCAGGGTGGAGGGAACCTGGAATATGTTGGAGCTGTTGGCTGAAATTTGTTCAGGCAGTCCTGGGGACGTTGGTTGAGAGGACCAAGGTGTGCCAAGTGTATCTTGCCTGAAGACAGGTGCACCTTTCGCAGCCTGATCTCCCACAGGACTAAAGGTGGCAGACAAAGTAGAAGTGAAGACGTGGCCACCTCAAGAGTGTCCTGTGACTAGATCGCCAGGGGTTCTATATGTGGCGGTTCCTCAGTCTGGGTGCCTACTCACATTAAACCCTCTCCTTATGAGGAAAGGGCATCTCAATTGAGATGAAGGGTCTCCTTGCACTGTGCTGTTGGTGCTGAGCCCCAGTATCTCAAGCAACAATTTTCATTACTGCATGCAGCATCTTCCTCACTCACTTTTGCTTCCTCAATTACCCCACATTACTAACTCCACTTGGTCTCTGTGCTGCCTACAGATACTTAAGACTGCTGGACCTGGCTCTTGATTGCAGCCACCAACCTGTCCTGGAACAGCAGGATCCCAGCAGTGTTGCTTCAGTGCTCTAACCTTTGTGTCGTATTGTCCATGTCCCTGACAAACCTGCCTGCTTCTGCATGTCAATGAAGTCTTGAATTGCTGATACCATAGGGGCTTATCTGGTGTCTGGCCTCTGGCAGTCTTCAGAGTGCCACCAACCCTGGGGTATTCTGCCTAGAAATGAAGATGTGCTTACCAGCAGTTGTTCCGGACTCTAACTTGGCTACTGTTCCTTCCAAGGTATTAGTGGATGAGCTGGCAGTTGCGCAGGAAACAGCTTTGTCAGTGTGTCCTCTGAGGCATCTGTGTCCTATTCCTCAAGGGCCTCTTATTATAGAGACTATGCTAATGCTGGTCATAGCTGAATGAGAAAAGAAACTGCATTGTGAACATTGCCTGAACACCTCTTCCAGTGAAGAGGTAGACTTGGTCATTGGAGCACAAGGCACTTTTTAAAAAAAAGAACGCGTGGCTGAGGGTCAACAGCTGAGAAGCATATACATTTCCCCTTTCACCATCATTTCTCTCATGGCAGTGAAGCATAGCTTCTGAGTTTCTGGACTCCATTCTGCTGATCTAAATGGTGGAATAGACTCTTGTGGCCCATCACATCTACTCCAGCTCAATCACTGATGCAAATAGCCTTTGTAAATGCTTTATATTGGGTCTGAAATATTGAGGAATTTCCCTCTAGATGATTCTGAGTAACTTTTTTTGAGGCTTCTGATAGTTAATATTGTGAAAGAATACTTATTTGATTTCCCCACAATTACCTAATTTCTATGGTGAGCAAATAGTTTTGGGATGAATTGTTTCATATTGAAAGTACTGATTCACAGAATATTATCGATCAATAAATAGATTTTAACCCACTTACATTTCAACAGCGGTCACATCAGCTGATTGACTCAAAGAAAAATTGCACTATTTTTATGCCCCATGAAAACAAGCTCTTTCTTTTAATGTAAAGACTTGGCAGCTCATGTGAAGTGTGTTGAAAGGATAAGTATTTTTAGAATAATTAGATATGTTATATTTAAGCTTTCAATTGACTACATCTGACTCAATGTAATTGTTCTCAGGTTTCAGTCCGAAAGAGAATCGGGAGACAGAAATTTTGCTATCGGATACTACCTCAAGGAGAAGAAGGTCTGTAGAATCACCTTGTGTATTGCAAATACTTATGGGTGCATATAGTTACATAATTTCATTCTCTTGAATGGTGCTATACCTGCTTTTATGCTGTATTTGTTTGTCATTTCAGTTTAAGTTCATTTTTCTAAGTTTTTTGGTTACTTAAATAAGTAGTGCAGTTGAGCCTTGATTGTGAGAGTGTTTGCCCAAACTAGCAAATCCTACGATTTTGCACTCGTCCCCACAAAAGGACAAACGTCTTTGAATGGGAAAAAGCTAACTGTTTTATAAATTTTCTAGTGTTTTCCAGAAGGAAGTGACATGACTGGTGTTCTAGATTTCTACTTCCAAGTGAGTGACTTTATTATAGTACAAGTATATCAAAACATTAGTTAGCATTTAAATATACACAGTAGAGTTGAGTACTTTCCAAAGAAGTAAATGATTTTGATGTTTTTTTCCCCTGTCTACTTGAATTGTTGCATATAAGACTATTACATACTAAAATGTCCCCTTCTGTTCTAAACAAAATACACATTTGGTGTCTGGTATCAAAAATCAAGTAGACTGTTTGGAAGTACCAAAAATGTAACACTTCATGTGACAAAACCAGTATGAAAAAGCTGCTAGAGAAGGTTTTGAATATAAGGATTCTGTTAGTGCATCTGTGTCGTTTTGGTTATGAGTATTTGTATGAAGTACTGGCCAACATTATCCAAAATCAGGAACAAAAACAGAAGTTGCCGGAAAAGCTCAGCAGGTCTTGCAGCATCTGTGAAGAAAAAAAGCAGAGTTAACGTTTTGGGTCCGGTGACCTTTCTGAGGGGAAGGAGAAACATCTCTTGGTTTCCTAACTGTGATCTCTGCCTTTGTGAGGCTATTGAAAATGTGTGCATGTTTGTGTATTGCGTGAGGGTAGGATTAGACTCTAGTCTCTTCTCTGTTGCTTTTTTGCCAACTTCTAGAACATGTGCGATGGCAACTTAGAATTGTTTTTTATTCATTCACGGGATGAAGGCGTCGCTGGCCAGGCAGCATTTGTTGCCCTAATTGTCCAGAGGGCAGTTAAAAGTCTGTGGGTCTGGAGTCATATATTGGCCAGACCAGGTAAGATGACATTAATGAACCAGATGGGTTTTTCCAACAATTGGCAATGGGTTCATGGTCATCCTTAGATGCTTAATTCCAGATATTTTATGGAATTCGAATGCTACCATCTACTGTGGTACGATTCGAACCCATGCCCCCAAACGTTATTTGGGTCTCTGGGTTAACAGTCTAGTGATAATACCACTAGGTCATTGCCTCCCCTGGTAAATAGTATCCTGTAAACTAGACTGTTGACACTTTCCAGGTTTGCATATGGTAATTTGGCAGTGACACAGAGTGTCCACAGCACCAAGTTGGAAAGTGAGGAACTGCAGCCAATACATATTTTACACAGTTATCTCCAAATTTTTGAAGGGAACAAAGTATGAGGAAAGTGCATTTAGTACAAGTATAAATCTGTTTTTTTAACAGAAATCCTAATGAGAATGCATATTGAAGTACAGCCCAAAATGACTGATGGTGAAAAGATACTTTTTTTTACTATCCGGATTAAGAAAGACAGAGCTGATGCAGAGGCATTTTTCTTCACTTGGGGAAAATTTAAATCAGATGCAATTTGAGCATGTAACTGTACATGACCTGGCCATAGATCATTGGACGTCGAGTCGTAGAATCCAATCATAGAATCCCTACAGTGTGGAGGCAGGCCATTCGCCCATCGAGTCCCATACCAATCCCCCGAAGAGAATTCCACACCAACACACCCCCTACCCTATCCACGTAACCTTGTATTTCCTAGCCTGCATATCCCTAAACAATAGGGGCAATTCAGCATAGCCAATCCACCCAACCTGCACATCTTTGAACTGTGGGAGGAAACCAGAGCACCTGGAGGTAACCCACGCAGACTTGGAGAATGTGCAAACTCCACACTGACAGCTGCCTGAAAAGGAAATCCAGCCCAGGTCCCTGGCACTGTGAGGCAGCAGTGCTTAGATATTGTTACAGAAGGGAGAAGATATTGACCATCTTTGACAGCTGATAGGAGGCTAAGAATGGGAGAGCCATGAGATTCTACGTAAAAGCCTTCCTCCTTTTGAATATTGCTAGTTTCAGTCATTTTTTTGCACTAGAGAATCATTATGGATGATTTGAAGTGTAATTAATTGGCTTTCTGGACTGAACATGCACCGTGGAATAAAACTGCATTGATTTCTGGTCTAGTAGTACCTAAGCTAGAGGATGAAATTTGGGTGCATAGAAATAGTGGTTCTAACATTTCCTGTTTGGGTAGTTGTTGATCATCATCCAGTCAGTCAATTGGTCGTAAAGACACTAAATTCTGGAACAGTGAGATATGCAATATCTGTGGAGAGAAAAGATAGTTGACTTTTTAGGAAGATGTCCAGTTTGTTCAAATGTTTAAAGTTAAAATAATTATAGGTTTTGAGCAAGTGGAAAGTGTAGACAGTGGATAAGGAACAGAAGGGAAAATCTATTATCAAGTTGTCACTAAAGGGAAAAGGGACAAGGGAAACTAATGGGGCTCAAAGACTGCTAAGTTCCCTGGACCTGATGGGAAGCACCCAGGGTATTAAAGGAAGTAAAGACAGACAGCAGATGCACAGGTAGTAAGTAATCTTTTAGAATCCTTCGATTATGAGAAAGTCCCATGGGACTGTCAGTGCAACCTTTGTTTATATAGGAAAAGGGACAAAAAACATAACTGAGCTAGTTAGCTCAGAGTATTTTTGGGAAAATGTTATGAGTCTATGAGAACAGATGTAATAGCAGAACATTTAGAAATGCACAAATGATCAAGCAGAGTCAGCATGGCTTCAGAAAGGGGAAATCATGCCTGGCAAATTTACTAAAATCATTTTGAAGACGTTACAAACAGGATAGTTAAAGGGGAAGGACCGGATATAATATATTTGGATTTTCGGAAAGTGTTAAGATGCCATACACTTAGGTTATTTAATAAGATAAGTGTGCACAGTGTTGGAGGCAGTATATTAGCATGGATAGAGGTTTGATTAGCTAATGGAAGACAGAATTAAGAGGGTCACTTTCTGGGTGGCTATCTGTAACTAGCGGTGTACCACAGGGGTTGGTGCTGGAGTGAAATTTATGTACAATATCTATTAACTACTTGGATGAGGTAAGTGAAGGTACTGTAGCCATACTCCACTATGTGAGTGGAAGATAGGTAGGAAAGCAAAGGGTGAAGATGAAGAGTCTGTAGAAAGATAAATAAAGATTGTGATTGAGCAAAAGCTTGGCATATAGAATATGATGTGCGTAGGAGTGTTTTTCTTGATCCGGGACAAAGATGCAGGAGACAGGCAGGATTCAGGCAAGTGGAAGATGTTTGTTCAAGCAGAAACCGGTTTATGCAGGGAGGGCCAAAGGATCTTCCCCCAAATCTGACTTCGCAAGATAGATCAATGACATACCCTCTGCTTTACAAAGAAATACAGCATTTTCATACATTTTGTGTTTATAGTAATCAAATGCAACATATTTGCGATCCTTCCCCATAATCCAAACACCCAATTCTGTGGGACACCTAATTAGTGATGGACACTTCCATGGACAGCCCCAAGTTCCCATGATCTTATGGTATTAGCTAGATATTGTCATTTCTAGGCCTTTGGATCTTCCAATGCATCCTATTCATTCACATTCGAAAAGTTTAATGGCTATACTGCTTCTGGTCTTTCTCAGGCTTGTTTACCTGTAAGGATAGCTCAAATTCTATTACAATTATATTACAAATTCTGTTACAATTATAGATTGTATTCTGGTGCTGTCTTCTGTCACATGCAGTTACTCCACTTATTTTCCCGCTGTCCCTATTACATTATGTAAAAACAAAAAGTTAGTTAGTATTAACTAACTGCTATAAGGTTAACTTCTGTTATAAAATTATTTAAAAGCGTAATATTATACAACTACTACTGTTAGCATTTTGTAATTTATGGGTTGTGATCAATCTATCTTGTTCAGGATATAAGAGAAGATGTCTCCTAAGGCTAATTAATCTTAACACCTAAGCTTAAATGAATTTTAAGGCTTGTATTATATCCTGGTTATGTTTTGAAACCAATTTCTATTTAGAGTATTTTTAGCTAGACATCATTAATATTGCTTGTAGCTTCAAAGAGGTACCTATTTCCTACAAAATAACTTTAGCTGTTATCCTTGCAGTTGCTTAAGGACCTAATCTATTACCTGATGTTATTTGTTTACTGGGACAACCAACCTTTCATTAATAAGTTTGGAATTTGGTCATTTACCTGTTCTAAGGCATCCCTTTATCAAACTGTCTTGGATAGGAACATACAGCGTTCCTTTACTGACATCCTATCAGTTCTGTTCAAAGGTACCATTGTATTTCACTGTGTGAGCAGGCTGCTTAGTTTTGCTTAAATTCTGTCCGCCATCTTGTAAGTAGGTGTGGACCACTTAGTGCGTTCAGGTACAAGTCACCTTACGTAGCCAGGTACAGGTCACCCTACGATGTGAAAAAATCTGAAGTTATGGATTTTGGAAGGATGAATAGGCGAGCTGAATATATTAAATGGAAAGTCCTAGACTCTCCCATCAGGGGAGACAATCTTTCTGCATTTACCCTGCCAAGTCTCCTAAAAATCTCTTATATTTTAAGGTTGTCTCTCCTTTGTAGGAAAGTCTAGGACTATGGGGCGTACTCAAAATAAGGGGTTGTATATTTAAGACTGCGGTGAGGAAGACTTTCTTCTGAATGTTGTGAAGTTGTGGAATTCTTTATCACAGAGGGTTTTGAGGCTGGGTCATTAAGTGTGTTCAAGGCTTAGGTAGGCAGATTTTTAATCTATAAGAAAATCAAGGGTTGTAGTGCAAAGTAGAAAAGTAGTCTCGAGGATCATTAGATCAGCCACGTTCTCGTTGAATGGCCGACTTCTACCTCTGTCTTATGGTCTAACTCTGCTTTTCTCTCCAAAGATGCAGCATGACCTGCTGAGCATTCCCAGTGTTTTCTGTTTGTATTGGGTTTCCAGCTTGTGCTGTATCTTGCTTTTGAAGCCAAGTGATGGTATCTAGATTATGTGGGGCATTCATAATAGCTTTATTATCAGAATAGGTGCTGGGTGCGAGTGAACTTGGAAGCTACCCATTTTTATAAATAAAACTACAATGGGAAGGAGAAAATCATGTAAAAAAGAAAGACAGTGTAAGAAATCTTAATCAAAATCTGTGTAAAGAACATTTTATACTAAAACTGTTTACACTAATCTTACACTAATCTTCATATTACATTTCTTGCTTTCGTACCACAGATGCATTTAAATTTATTGCCTTTTTTTCTTTCCATTAAAGTTGTGTTCCATTGAAGTAACATGTGAATCAGCTAGTGTAATGGCAGCAACACTTGCCAATGGTGGAATCTGTCCAATCACAGGCGAGAGAGTTCTAAGCCCTGAAGCCGTTAGGAACACGTTAAGTTTGATGCACTCCTGTGGCATGTATGACTTCTCGGGACAGTTTGCCTTTCATGTAAGTATAAATATTGTTATCTAGAAGTGGAACAGATTCACTCCACTTGGAACATTTATCACATTGTAATTTTGGCAGAGAAAATCCCAGACTATTTGAGGAGGACCAATCCAGGCTAATGGACTCCCATGATGCAATTTGGCTAACACTACATGCAAATATAAAATAATGCATTTTTCTGTTAAACGTGAAGAAGAGAAAAATCCAAGTAAAATTAATAATAACTTTAGGAACAGCATGAGTCCTCAGCCCTGCTAATTATGGGTTAGTCTGTAACTCGGCTCAATTTACACACCATACTTCCATATCCCTTTAATCTTCTGGCCTAGCAAAAATCTATCGATCTTAGTTTTGAGACTTAATGATTTAAACTTAACAGCTTTTTGAAGGAAAGTTTCAAACTTCCGTTACCCTATGCTGGCACGGTGGCACAGCACCAGGGACCTGGGGTCAATTCCAGCCCAGGCAACTGTCTGTCTGGAGTTTGCACATCCTCCCCGTGCCTGCATGGGTTTCCTCCCACAGCCCAAAGATGTGCAGGTTAGATGGTTTGGCCAGGCTAAATTGCCCATAGTGTCTGGGTATGTGTAAGTTAGCTGGATTAGCCAGGGGAAGTGCAGGGTTACAGGGGGGCTGAGTCTGGGTGGAGTATTCTTTAGAGGGTCGGTGTGGACTTGTTGGGCCAAATGGCCTGTTTCCACACTTGTGATTCTATGTGCGAAGAAATACGCCCTGACATTGCCCCTGAACAATATTGTCCCCTTTTTGTTCTGTATTCCTTTTTGATCAAAGGAAATCAGGTAGGAAAATAAATATTACACATTTATTGAGCTAAAAGAAACTTGCCAAATCCAATGTTGTGTAACATATTCCCATGTGCAATGGCACCACTTTGTTGAAACCAGGGGCTTATTTAATTTATCATGGATGTCATTGCAGTTTGCAGAAGTGCTAGGAACAGGAAAAAAAGGCTAATTAATTAGTTAATTGCTTAATCATCACAAACATGTCATGTAGATCACTTTTGATGTTTGATGGAAGGAGTTCAGACCCAGTCAATGCAATTTGGTCCTCAAATGTAGCTCTATGGCCCTGTTTTCATTCTGGTGAATTCATGTTGCATTCCTCCAAGGCTAATATAGCCTTCTGAGATGTGTTACCCATAACTCAGTGTTAAACTTCATCTGGAGTGTAGCAAACAAAGATTTATGTTTTTTATAAAATAACTTCCACCTCTGTGATCATAAAGGCTAACATTCCACAGAATTAATTTTTGTACCTGATCACTAAGTTTCTGCATTTCTACACATTAGTTCCTAAATCTCCCTGCTCCTACACAGTTGTTGCTTCTGATTATTTAGGAAATACTCTGTTATCTTTGGTTAAAAATGAATGGCTTCATTTATCCTCATACCGAACTCCATGTGTCACTGTTTTGCCCATTGACTTAACCTATCAGTGCCCCTTTAAAACTTTGCTTCCCTTCTGCATTAAATTGTGTGCAACCCTGTTTAATGTTATTAACAAATTTTGAAATATCTACCATATTCCTTCATTTAATGTTAGTAGACATGTATTTTGTTAGTGACCTGGAAAAAAAATTATAGATTTAAAGAAAATTAGTTAGACATAATTTTAGCAATTGTAAACCAATGCTGGCTCCCTCTGTTCTCATCAGTTCATATTTATCCACATGTTCAGTAACTCTGCCCTGATTATAGATTCTAGTAGTCTCCCAATGGCAGAAGTTGAATGAATAAACCAAATAATTTGTCTGTTTTTCCTATCAATTATTTAAGATGTTGTACAATTTTCCACCATAAGTTAAACATTTTTAAACGTCAAAATATAACCAATTGAATGTTGTCATAAATCCATTGTGTTTACAATTATAGAATCTGAACTCTCGACCAATGCTTTTTCCAAAATTTTTATAAGAATTATTTGGTACAGTTTTTAAATGACGACTTCCTTTTATAAACTGGAGTAAGTGAATGCTGTATTTCACCTAGCAGCTTAAGGCTATTGCAAAGATTTGTAGCTTGGTTTGTGGATGAGGTTGTTGACTTGCTCGCCAAGCTGGCTCATTATAGTTCAGACGTTTCATCACCATGCTAGGTAACATCATTAGTGTGGCCTCTGATGAAATGATTGTTGTTCTACTCCGCTTAGTATTTATACGATCCGGTCTGTTGAAGTGTTTTGTGTCATTTCCGGTTCTTTTTTGCATGGGTTTGTATATGGGGTCTAATCCCACATGTTTATTGATTGCATTATGGGTGGAGAACCAGTGTCTATGGTTGGCTTCAGCTAGGATGGTCACGTTGTCCAAGTGTACTGAAATGAGGGAAAGTTGGGTGTGTTGTTTTGCTGCTAACTGGTATTCGTGTATCCTGATGGCTAGTTTCCTTCCGGCCTGACCGATTGTAATGTTTTTGGCAGTCCTTGCACAGCATTTTGTAAACTACGTTGGTCCTACATGTCGTAGGTATGGGGTCTTTTGGTCCTTGAGTGTTTATCATAGTATGGCTGTGGGTTTGTGTGCTAACCAGATTCCTGGTGGTCGTAGGAGTCTCTGTCAGTTCCAATATATTCTTGACATATGGTAATGTGGCCAAAGTATTAGGTCGTATTGTGTCCTCTGTGTTGTCTATCTAGTAGGCATCTGTGGATGAAGTTGGTGGGATATCCATTGATAGTGAAGACCTTGTATAGGTGCTCTTCTCCTCCTTGTGAAGGTCAGGTGTGTTGCAGTGGGTTGCGGCCCATTTGAAAAGTGTCCTTACACGGCTTTGTTTGTGGATGTTGGGGTGATTGCTGTGGAAATTGAGGATTTGGTCAGTGTGTGTGTTGCCTTCCTGTATACCTTGGTTTGGAATTCCCCATTCATCATTTGTTCTACCCTGACATCTAGGAACGGAAGTTGGTTGTTGTTTTTCTCTTGTGAAATTTGATCCCGGTGAATACGTTGTCAATGAGGTGGCATGTCTCTTCTAACATAGTGCATTTGATGATAACAAATGTGTCATTCATGTATCATATCCACAGTTTTGGCTTTATGCAGGGGAGGGTTGTGGTTCGAATCTTTGCATGACTGCCTCTGCAATAAGTCCTGAGATGGGTGACCCCATGGTGTGACATTAATCTGTTTGCATACTTGACCATTAAAGATTGAGTGTGTGGTGAGGCATAGGTCCAGTCGTTCAAATATATCGTTCTTGCTGATGGAGCTGTCGGTCAGTGTTCCTGTTTCCTCTAGTGATGTGGCCAGTGTTTCTTTGTCTACTGGGATGTGAATAGTGCTATAATGTCAGAGGATGCCATAATCTCGCCATTGCTGATTTTGATTAAGGAATTCTTGGGTAGACTGGATGGAGTGGGGTGATCCATTGACTAGGTGTTTCAGTCTTTGTTGTAGGCCCTTGGCTGGCTTGTATGTAGGTTTGCCTGGTAGGGAGACACTGGTTATGAGGGGGATGTCTGGTTTGTGTACTTTAGGGAATCTGTAGAAGTGGGGTGTGTTTGAGCCTTCTGGTTTCATTTTTATGTAGTCTGTCTTGGTTATTTGTGCTGCATTCTTTAGTTTCTTCTGTGCTTGGGTCATCGTATTTCCTAGTTGCAGTGTTGGGTCGTTGGTAACACTCACAAGGACCAAAGACCCTATACCCACAACATGCATCACCAACACAGTGTACAAAATACCGTGCAAGAACTGCCAAAAACATTACTTCGGCCAGACAGGAAGGAAACTAGCCATTGGGATACATGAACACCAGCTAGCAGCAAAACGACACCATGAACTTTCCCTCATTTCAGTACACTCGGACAACGAAGGCCTTCAATTTCACTGGGTCGACGTGACCATCCTAGCTGAAGCCAACCATAGTCACGCATGGAAATTCCTAGAGGCCTGGTTCTCCACCCATAATGCAATCAATAAACATGTGGAATTAGACCCCGTATACAAACGCATGCGAAAAAAAAACAGAAATGAGACAAAGCGTCTCAACTGAGCGGATCATATAAATACTAAGCGGAGTAGAACAACAATCGCTTCATCAGAGACTGCACTGATGATGTTACCTAGTATGGTGATGAAACGTCTGAACTATAATGAGCCAGCTTGGCGAGCAAGTCAACAACCTCACCTTGCTGTTGCTAGTCGAAGGTGTTAATGACCAAAATGATTCAACTAATGGGGAAAATAATTTTCAAACCTTTTTAAGAATTGTTTTGTTTAGAAACCTCAAAATTATTGTCTAACTATTATTCCATGTCTATCGATAAGAATATTCTTATGCTTGAATTTTCCTTGTGTTATACACGCAAGTGATACCAGATAATTAGGGCTGAAAAATAGGCAATTTGTCATAAAGTTACAATACTGTGATTATGAAGATCTGTGTATGTAACTTGGCAAGTAAAAAGCATCAAACTATGATCCCTTAACGTCAAATTTTGGGACCAGTTAGAGTCATTGAATCCTACAGCATGGAGACAAGTCCTTCGGCTGAGACTGGTCCATACTGACCAAAATGTCCATCTACGCTAACCCCATTTCCCTGTACTTGGCCCATATCCTTCTAAACTGTTCCTATCCGTCCAATGCATTCTAAATGTTAATGTGCTAGCCTCCTCCATTCCTCAACTATTTGGATGAAGGAGTGGAAGGGTGGATTAGCAAGTTCGCGGACGATACGAAGGTGGGTCACGTTGTGGACAGTGCGGAGGGCTGTTCTAGGTTACAAAGGGACGTTGATAGAATGCAGAGCTGGGCTGAGAAGTGGCAGATGGAGTTTAACCCTGAAAAGTGTGAGGTGATTCATTTTGGAAGGACAAACTTGAAAGCAGAATACAGGGTTAACGGAAAGATTCTTGGCAGTGTGGAGGAGCAGAGGGATCTTGGAGTTCATGTTCACAGTTCCCTGAGAGCTGCCACCCAGTTGGATAGAGTTGTTAAGAAGGCGTATGGTGTGTCAGCTTTCATTAGTAGAGGGACTGAGTTCAAAAGCCGTGAAGTTATGCTCCAGCTATACAAAAGCCTGGTTCGGCCACATCTGGAGTATTGTCGCGTTCTGGTCACCTCATTACAGGAAGGATGTGGAAGCATTAGAAAAGGTGCAGAGGAGATTTACCAGGATGTTGCCTGGAATGGAGGGAAGGTCTTACGAGGAAAGGTTGAGAGAGCTAGGGCTTTTCTGTTTAGAACGACGAAGGATGAGAGGTGACTTGATAGAGGTGTACAAAATGATCAGAAGTATAGATGGAGTGGACAGCCAGAGACTTTTTCCTAGGGTGGAGGTAGCTTTTACGAGGGGACATAGTTTTAAAGTGAAAGGAGGTAGATATCGGGGAGATGTCAGAGGTAGGTTCTTTACTCAGAGTGGTAGGGGCGTGGAATGCATTGCCGGAGAGGGTAGTGGAGTCGGCCTCATTAGGGGCATTTTAAGTGGCCATTAGATAGGCATATGGATGATAGTATAAGGTAGGGGTGGAGGTTAGATAGACCTTCGGTTTAGGGTAAAAGTTCGGCACAACATCGTGGGCCGAAGGGGCTGTACAGTTCTGTGTTCTATGTTCTATTCCACTGGTAGCATATTCCATATGACTGCCACCCTCTGTGTTTTTTAAAAAAAGAAGTTGCCCCTGTTAGATGGTTTTGTTGATCTCATAGAAACAACCTTCTGTTTCAAATGGGACAAACCTTTGTGCAACATGTGAGGGAATTCAAAAATGCCAGTGGAAAGATTTTCAGAATAGACAATGAACTTCTTTTGATTCTCTTTGCTTCTCTGGTCTGTCCTAAATCATTATTACCTCTCCAAAGAAGCAAAGCAGTGGATGCCAATTTGTTTGTTTCTTTTCTTACACTTGTGGAGTCTACAAATGAATTAGAGCAGTTCTCCAAGCTGAAAACGGGAATATTGGCACTTTTTTTTTGAGTTGTGTAAGCATATTTTGATTTCTGAATAATGTGATGACAAACATTACCAGTCCCTGCGTTAGTAGTTATCTTTTGAGTTGTTCATTCAAGAAGTTTTGTGTTTAGATAGCGAGGGCTGGAAAGGTATTTGGGAGTTTCATTGCTGAAGTGGGACTGTATTCTTAAAAGGCAGGTGCCCTTCAGTAACTGGACAGGAATGCTAGCTACTACTGTCTTGCATTAAATCACCAATACCAATCACGTCCTTTGGCACACAGACTGAATTAATTTTTAAACCTCCCTAGGTTTGTACTGTTTGCTCAGTACGACATATTGCATTTGGCATGTGAACTTTTAGGGGCTCTGTTTTTCAGTACATCAAATAAAATGTTAATTATCAAAAGTATTGTTTGGTGCCAATAGTGTCTTTGTACATAAGTACATTAATTTGTGCACTTTTTTTTGTAGGTGGGTCTTCCAGCAAAATCTGGAGTTTCTGGTGGTATTTTGTTGGTCGTGCCCAATGTGATGGGCATTATGTGTTGGTCTCCACCTTTGGATAAACTTGGCAACAGTGTAAAGGGAATTCAGTTCTGCCAGGTAAGTGCAACAATATTTATTTTGATGAGACATGCAAAAGTATCCATGGTTTTTTATCTCTTTTTTTTTTTTTGCAAACATCTTTTGTGACTGTGATAAGTGTAACCTATCCTATCTCAGTCTGTCTGCAGCCTTTGATACAATTGACTATGCCATTGGTCTTTAGTAGGGAAGAACTACGTTTTCCTGATTCTAGACTGTGGCAAAGTTTAAAGATGAGGGGATAGAGATTTTATTTTTGGTGAGTGGGGTATTGTTAGGCACAAAAGTGGAGTTGAGGCCACATCACACCTGCCAGGATCTTAATGGCAGAGCAAGTTCAAGGGGCCAAATAATCCAGTCCTTTTCTTCTTCCCCACATCACCTGGGCTAAGCCTGCATGTATTTCTCAACCCTAATTGTCCTTGAAGCTGGTGATGAAGTTCCTTATGAACCGCTGCAGTGCTTGGGCTAGGTAAAGTCACAGTACTACATGGAAGGAGGTTCCAAGATTTTGACTGTGATAGTGAAAAAGCAGTGGTATGGTTTAGAAGTAGAATAGGTCTGTTTTGGAGGGGAGCTTGTAGCTTGTGGTACTCCCATACATTTATTGCCCTTGGCCTTCAGGTAGTAGTGGTTGCAGATTTGGAAGATGTTGGTGAAGGAGTTTTGGTTGGTTGCTGCAATGCATTTTGTAGATGGTACACGCAGCTGCCATTATGCATTGGTGGAGGGAGTGAATGTGGAAGGTGATGGATGGACAGCCAAACGTTTTTCCGAATCCTGTTGATTTTCAGTTTTGCTCGGGCTCCTGATGCCATTCTCAATCAAATGCTACCTTGATGTCAAGGGCAGACACTTTTACCTCACATCTGGAGTTTAGTTCTTTTTCTCCTGCATTTGGTCTAAGGCTATAATTAGGTCAGAAGCTAAGTGACCTCGGAGGAACTCAAACTGAGCCTCAGCGATCTAGTTATTCGTTTGAAATTACTGCTGGATAACACTGTCAACAATCCCTTCTAGCAATTATCTGAGAGTGCAGACTAATGAGGTGGTAATTGGCCTTGTTGCAGTTGGCTTGCTTTTTTTTTGTTAAAGGGACATAACTTGAACAGCTTTCCACTTTGCTAGATAGGTGCTAGTGCTGTAGCACAAGTCTTCAGTACAATGGCCAGAGTGTTGTCAGGGCCCCCGGCCTTTACAGTATCCAGTACCTTCAGCCACTTGTGGATATCATATTGAGCGATTTGAATTGACTGAAGACTGGCATCTTTGCTGCTGGGGAGCTCAGAGGAGGCATAAACAGATCATCCACTCAGCACTCCTGTCTGAAAGTGATTGCAATACTTCAGCCATGTCTTTGGACTGATGTGCATGGCTCCCACATCATTGAGGATTGGGGGAATGTTTGAAAGAGCCTTCTTCTGTCAGTGTAATTGTCTGCTTCCATTCATGGTTGGATATGGCAGGACTGCAAAGATTAGATGTGATCCATTGGTCGTGGAAATGTTTAACTCTGTTTCATGCTGTTTTTGTTTCTAAGTAGTCTTGTGTTGAAGTTTCACCATGTTCGTGACATCACACATTTAGATATGCTTGTGGCTGCTCCTTGCATGACCTTCTTCACATCCACTAACATTCGCCTTCCACCACTGACACTGAATTCAGCAGTGTGTACCATCTACAAAATGCACTGCAGAAATTTACCAAGGCTGCTTAAAAAACACCTTCCAGGCCTGCAGCCATTGTCATCTGAATGGACTTGGGCAGCAAATAGATGGAACACTACCACCTGCAAGTCCAGGCAAATCCCAATATACTATTGTGCCTCCCTTTCTGCTGGGACTGGGCTGTGGTTGGGACAACATACAATGGTTGATGATAATGGTGTCATTTCCTGTAATATAGGATTTAATGAATATGATTAAGATGTTGACTGACCAGACTGTGGGACAGCTTTCCCGGATGGACGTAAGCCCACAGATGTTAGTAAGGAAGACTCTGCAGGTTTGACGGGTCTGGGTCTGCTGCTGTCATTTCTCATACCTAGGTTGATGCCAGATAGTCCAACTATCAATTAACTCTTTTTAAATTTTACAGCAGTTTGATGCAACTGAGTGGCATACAATGCCATTTCAGAGGGTATTTGGACGTAAGCGACATTGCTGTCGCATGTAGGCCATATCATGCAAGAATGATGAATTTCCTGTCTTGAAGGATGTTATTGAATCAGTTTTTATGACAATCAACAATGGTCTCATTGTCACCATTGCTGAGACTAGCTTTTAGTTCCAGATTTTAGTTAATTCAGTGGAAATTCCAACAGTTGCACGTGTATCCAGAGTAGTAGCCTCGGCCTTTGGATTGACAGTCCAGTGACGTTATCATTAGGCCTCCTATTTTTTGTGTTCATACACTAAATCCTCAGTATTTGTGAAATCATGAATTTGCCGATCCACACCAAAAAAAGTAACAACAAAAATTAACATCAGGTAAAAATGCGAATCTGTGATTTTTAACCTATTTTTAAATAAGCTCCAAATTTAGGAATTCCATTCGCAAACCTTCTAGGGAATGGAAGTCTTGTGGATATGGAGGAATGACTATGTATATGCCCATTTTCTATAAATAATCTGAGGTTTGGCACCTGGGTCTGTGTCTCAGGGTAGGTACTATTGTGATTACAGTGGTCTCCAGGACTCAAAGCATTAGTGCCAAAAATCTGAACAGGCACGGAATAGAGGGATTTGGATTATGTGCAAGCAGCTGGGATTTGTTTAGAATGGCATCATGGTCAGCACAGATATGGTGAACTAAAGGGTGTGTTCATGGGCTGTTTTATGTTTTAATTGAAATTTAATTAAACATGGATATTAAATACAAATATATTTTTGTATTGCTGGATTTAAATGCAAATTATTTAAGACTATAACTGTTTTTGTGTTCTAAAATACTAAAACCTCTCTGTACCCTGTGAGAGTTTATATTTGAAAATGCTACAAAGCAGAAATTACATCAAGACTCCAAGCTCAGTTAGTTAGTTAAAGTGTTTATAGTGTTTGTCGGTCTTATTAACTGATGATTCTCTTCTTTTCTTTTCTTTTTTTCATATAATTTTAGGATCTCGTTTCTCTGTTTAACTTCCATAATTATGACAACCTGAGACACTTCGCAAAGAAGCATGATCCTCGTAGGGAAGGTGGTGAAGTACGGGTAAGTTTAACTTCTAAAACAAGATTGAAAATAAACTTGTAGCCATTTTTGAAAAAAAATTAATCTTATGCTACCAAAACATACAGTTAATGAGGGTTGGTGGTTTGTTAGATGCATCTAACAAAGAGTCAAATCTGTTGCAATTAACTTGTAATGAAACAGCAATTGCTTTGGGTTTTCCTCTGAAAACAGGAGCAGAGCAGGTTTAGTAAAAATAATCTGTCAAATGCTGAGCTTCATCTGTGAATAATCTTTCAGGAGTAGGAATCAAATTATAATTTGTAGTTGCCTCCTCAGGACATGGAATTTGCTCAGAACCATTGTTACATTTATTCAGTTTTAGATTACCCGATCCCCATATCACTGGGAAGAATCTATGTAGAATAGCATTTCATGTACAAAATATATTCAGAATAAGTACAAAACAAATTTTTACAGAAATTATTTTGCTTTTAGATGTTTCGTTTCTTTTAGCAATTGGTTCTATTCTATTCTATTCCCATCTATTCTTCAAAATTTAGCTTTGCAATAACCCATATACCAGTTATTTTTATACATTATAAATGAAACAATTGTAATGAGGATGCAGAAACATAAGAGAGCTAGGTGCGTAAGCAAACTGATTGTTGAAGTTGACAAGACAAAATGATCAGGTCATGAAGAGCAGACTGGATCCTTGATTTTATAGTTAGAAATGTAAAGTACGAAAGCAAGGAAGTAAAACAGCACTTGTATAAATTGCTTGTTTGACTCCAGTTTGGGAGTATTGTTTAATTCTGGGCACCACACTTGAAGGATTAAAAGACCTTGGAAATGTTTAGGAGGGGAATTAATAGAATCATTAATGGAGATAATGAACTTCAAATACGTGGATCCCAAAAAGATTTGGATTATCCTCAAAGGAGCTGGTAAGGGGAGATATAATAAAGATGTCAAAAATAAGGAATGATTTCAATAGTATGTTTGGATAAACAGCTAAGAGACTGACAGCCAGAGGAACATAAAGTAACTGGTAAAAGAATGAGCAAAGTGACAAGAAATTTTTATTTATATATTCATGGTGCATGTTGAAATAACTCCACAAAGGCCAGTAGCCTGTCACCAAGTCACCGATTATTTCAACGTGCATAGTACTTGACACTGGTCTGGCTTCCTGTAAGCAGAACCTCTGATATGCCTGTGTATCGCTGTCAGCAAGGGCTCCCTGATTGGTGCTGTTAACCTGGTCCAATTAGGGAACTCATTCTATGAGATCCACCTGGCTGATTTTGTTACAATTCCTACATCCCTCACCGTCTAAGTCCAGGCATGTAGGCCTATTCTCTTTCCTGTAACCTCTTGAGGAATTTTCGCTCAGGGTGTGGTTCCTCTGACTCTGCCTCTGATACAGGTGGCATGTACTGAGCCGTCTCTTGTGTCCAGATTGACTCAGAAGCAATTCATCCTCTTAGTCAGGCAGTAAAGGCTTTGAGGGAGCGACATCCACCATGTCCATCTCAGATTCTGAGGTTTCTTTGTGAGATGGAGGGGGAGAATCCAGGAGTTCCAACAGCCTTTCCAGCTCTTCTGAGGGGCTGGGTATGTCATGCTCCTGCTCCATTTGAGAATTTGCAGTTTTCATGTGGACCACATGCTTGTTCAGTATACACCTCAAGTGCACACTTCACCAGTTCAGGAAGATCAGATTTAACCTGGTGCACAGTCTTCTTCCCATTAGCAAATCTGCTGGAGCTATCCCTGTAGTTGAAGGGTAGTCCACTAATCAAATAAGAACTGGAACAGTTGGTATAGAGTAAAGATGTAACCTGTTTCTGTAAGTCTGCCTTCAAAGTTTGGACTGCTTTTTCTGCCAGAACATTGGACAATGGATGGTATTTGGCTATCCTGGTGTGCCAAATACTGTTCAACTTTAGGAAATGCTCTAATTTCCTGCTGTTAAATGATGGCCCATTGTCTATAACCAACACTTCTAAGAGCCCATGTATTGGAAAAGATGCTCGCAGCTTTTCTGTCATTCTCCCCGTGTTTGACAAATGAACTCTATGCATGTCCAACCACTTGGAGTGGGCATCCACAATGACTGAGAACATTAAGCCCATGGAAGGTCTAGCATAGACAACATGTAACCGAGTCCAGGGTTTACTAGCAATTCCCATGAATGTGGGTGAACTGCTGGCAACACTTTTGTCCTTGTTGACACTGGGCACTGCTCCATCAGTGCTATGCCTGCATCCAGTCCTGGCCACCAGACATAACTTCTCACCAACATCTTCATTTTGGACACTCCTGGATGACCTTGGTGGAGTTCAGCCAGTATACAACAGTGACCTTTGCTCGGGACAATCACCCTTGCTTCCCAAAATAAAATGCTGTACTCCATGGTGATCAGGTCTCGCCCAGTCCAGAAAGGTTTCAGTTCTGGTTGTGATGGCCCTTTTGGTTTCCTCATCACCATCAGCTGTTTTAGTTTTGCCAGGACCAAATCTTTTTATATCCACAGTCAGATATTGTCAGTGGTGACCAGAAGGGTGTCTGGAAAGTTTAAAACCAAAACAGACTGTTCAGTGGCGGCACCACTGGTGGTGTATCTGCCAGTGGGAGGTGGCTCAAGGCATCCACATTTGCTACTTAGCCTCCCAGATGGTGTTCCAACTTGTAATTGTACTCATTTAGAATGAGAGCCCACTGCTGAATTCAGCCTGAAGCTATGGGCAGCACTGCCATGTCCTCTTTACGTAGACCTTGCAGGGGTTTATGGTCTGTTACTATTACAAATTTACATCCGGAAAGGTATTGGTGGAAATTTGTCACTCCAAAGATAATCGCCAAACCTTCCTTCTCTGTCTGGGCAGATTTGCGGTCTGCATCAGCCAAAGCCTGGGAAGCATACGATATTGGGTATTCCTCTACTTAGGGCTACATGTGAGCCAACACTACCCCGAAGCTGTACAGGGAGGCCTTGCATATCAGTGCAAGATCTCACTTGGGATCACAGTGCGTCAACACCTTGGACAATAGCTGTTCCTTCACTTCCCTAGAGGCTATGTTTTAGCTACAAGACTATTTCCAAGGCTGTCCCTTTCTCAATAGCAGATGTGAGTGCCAGGATGGAGGCCAGGTTCCGAATGACCTTTCCATAAAAAAATCATCAATCACAGGAAAGACTTAAGCTCTGGTCTAGGCATGGGAGCTGAGGCACCTCGCTTTATCTTGCAATGGGTATAACCCGGTTTTGACAACTCTGTAACTCAAAGTAAATCAGTTGGGGTGCCCGGAACACACCCTTTTCCCTTCTAAGACATATGCCTGCCTTGGAGAAACATCGAAGGACTATGTCCAAGTTCTCTAAATTGGAGGAAATTAGTAGTTCCAATCTCCTGAGTTCTGCCTCTACTTTTACACCAGGCGAATGCCACTGGGCAGGCCTTGCAGTAGTGTGGAATTGCTTCCTGGTCAACATGCAGAGTGGCCTTGGCACCTTGATAGTCTGTAGACCTTCATGAAAACCCTCTGGGTATTTCATTAGGGCTTTAGTTGGGCACCCATTTTCTAATTGAAAAATATTGAGCCAATCAAGGTGAATCTTTCTCAATCAATTTCACCACGTCAGGCCTGAACCTGGGCCTGAGCCTTTCAGTACAATTAGTGGTAACTGAGCCAGCTGCTGTTCATAAGAGACTGGAACCGAAGTTGTTCCCTTAATCTGTAAAGGTTCCCCTGTAGGTTCTCAAACTTAAGAGTTGGAGTCCAGACTGAATTTTGTTAAAGACTAGTTCTTCAGTCACTGATGTGGCCATACCAGCATCAACCTCCATTGAAAACCTAAAGAACTGCGGATGCTGTAAATCAGGAACAAAAACTTCTGTTTTTGTTTCAACCTCCATTAGAAGACGGCAACCATTTAACTAGATGTTTATTTTGGTTGATTCTGATTTTAACTGTTCCAAACCAGATGTAGTTGGGCTTTCCAGGGTGTGAGCTCTCCTGGATATGCGTTCTCTTACTCCATTCAGGCCCAGTGGGACTTTTCCTATCTCGAGTCCGCATATGGGTAGCAACTCTATAATGGCTTGCCGGACCAGATCCTGGAGAAAATGTTAACCGTTTGGCTGAGGCTTGGCTTTGTTTTGGAGTTTTGCTTTATGCTGACCTAGAGTCCCTGTGCTCAGGATCTGTCCTGAGTGATGCTATGTAATTGCCTTCACTTAAGTGGTGTCTCTCGAGCTCAGTAGGCCTGGTGAGGGTGCCCACTTCCATCGGAATACCCTGTATCCCATATGTTCCACTTGCTGTAATTTCTAATGACCAAGTCAGTTGTAGTGTCTGTTTGAAGTCCAGTGAGGTTTCGGCTAGTAGGCGCTCTTGCATGGTTACATCATTAATCCTATTCTTGTCGCCACTGAAATAACTCCACAGAGGCTGGTATCCCGTCACCAAGTCACCTTTTATGTCCACATGCATAATCCTTGACTCTGGTCTGGCTTCCTGAGAGTCGGCTCTGAGTGAGCAGAATCTCTGACATTCTTGTTTACAGCTTATTTTTCTAATACATTCCTGTATATATTTGTCAGTCAGGGATCTCTGATTGGACCAGGTTAGCAGCCAGAATCGGGGAACCTGTATTCTGAAGACTGCCTGGCTGACAATCACTACGCAGGCTTTCTGGTATACAGTGCCTCACTCAACTCAGTACATTTCTGTAATTATCTATTCTTGACTCTATGTAAATGGATAATGCAAATTTACACTTCTAATTACCTAGTCTGCCAGTAGGAAAAGGAATAGCTCTTTTAAACTAATAATCTTTGGCCAGAGCTAGTCAGCATCAAGCAACTTCCAAGCATGCCCAAATGTTCCATTCTCAGCATCATGTCTTTTGATCTGTCTCTCTTTCACATAAGTGGAGACTACTTAGCCCACTTAACTGGTACCTATTCTGGTCGTGGATTAGCATTCACTAATCTGTACGAGCAAAATACTGCAGATTCTGGAAATGTGGAATAAAGCCAAACAGTGCTGAAAATACTCAGTAGGTCTGGAAACATCTGTCCAGAGTGGAAGAGAATTAATGTTTCATTTAAGTGACGGATCAGTTTCTGATAAAATGTCATTGATCTGAAGTTTTAACTCTGTTTCTCTGAACACACATGCTGCCAGATCTGCTGTCCATTCACTGTTGCAAGGCTTCACATTCTGTGGGTTGCAACAATGAGATTCTGAGGCAGCAATTGCTGCAGTGGAATGCTGTGTAGTAGCTAGGTACCTCCTTTAAATTTTTTAATGGTAGGTGTGGCCTAACTCACCTTTGTGGCCTGATTCCTGCTCCAAGAAAGCCAAGGAAACGACAAGTATCTTCCATCAACACTGTCCCTTGCCACTTTCTCTCAGTTTCCCCTACCTACCACCGCCACAGCAGCTCTGACCCTTTTCATCTGGATCTCACTCACTTGGGCAGAACAAAGTCTGGGAAAAACTTCATTAATGTGTAGTTCAGATTTTACTATTATGTGTGCTTTACGAAAACTTGTCCAGCTCCATTCCAATTATTTATTTGAGATTTTTCTGTGCATCTGATCAGAATTGTTGGGACAATTCTAAATATATACAGATGTGTTCATATCTGTTGGCTGTTGTGGATTTGTGGTGTGGTTCAAGTCACAGTTGCTAAATATTGGCCTTTTAGTGTTTTGACTTGTTGATAAAAGCTTTTTGTATTTAGTTGGGGACACACCACACTGTTTAATTTGTCAATTGCTTTTAATTTATTTTGTATGGATCCTAACGCCCTGAAATGCATTGTACCCAAATAAATTATCTGGTCCCTGCTCCACTTGATAGCTTTTAGGATTTACTCCTGTTTTTACCCCTGATATTGGCTAAATTTAAAATTCCTGTATTTCTGCTTGCAGAGAAAGATTAATGCATGATCTGTTGATTACTTACTGTAATAAGACTCATGCTCCATTGATTCTGTAATGAGTTATAGTCAACCTGACTGTGCATAAGAGCTTTTTTTAATCTGCATTCATATAGTTCTGTGATCCCCTTTTTGGTTGTTACTGCTTTCCACAGAATGTTCCCTTTCCTTTCAGTCTGCCAACTTCCACTCATTGAATCATAGAATCCCTGTAGTGTGGAAGCAGGCCATTTGGCCCATTGAGTCCACACTGACCCTCCAAAGAGCATTCCACCCAACCCCATCCTGCCCCCATGCTATCTTTATAGTCCTGTGTTTCCCATGGATAATTCGTCCAGCTTGCACATCCCTGAATGCTATGGGCAACGTAGCATGGCCAATGCACCCACACATCTTTGTGAACTGGGGACTGCCAGAAACACACAAACACGGAGAATGTGCAAACTCCACACAGACAGTCACCTGAGGCTGGAATCAAATCCACATCTCTGGTGCTGTGAGGCAGTAGTGCTAACCGCTGAGCCACCGTGCTAGTCGGGCACTTTTGCTTCTAGATTTTTGGAAAAGAGGTCTGTGGTTATTGCACTAAAATACTCTGAATAGTATTATGTTTTAATTTTATCAAGCTTCGAAGGAGTCATGTACTCTGTTAAATTAAGATAGAACAGGTAAACAAGCAATAACTGCAGGAGGGATATTTAAATACAGAGCTTAAAATAAATGGAAGTAATATGCATTGTTTGAGGATCTAAGAATATTTTGTGTAAATCCTTCAACAGAACTTGAAATCAAAGGAGGGGAAGGGATAAGATTGAGAATGTTGATTCATATCACAAGTGGTCTACTTTGTGTGAGAAGAGATGGAGACACTGAACAGAAGGAACAGTAGATGTTATTTTAGAAAGTGAAGGTCAAATTACTATTTGAGTTAGGAGAATTGAAGGTTTTGAACCATTCAACCTCCTCTCTTTTAAGATTTTAATTTAAAACTGTGTATCGTGTACTGGTACATGTTTCACTGCATGTAGAAGGCATAAAGCTACAATATAAGCTACATGTTGTCAGTTTACCACTTGTTTTACTGCATTTTCTGCCATGTCTACTGCTTGCTAATGCTGCTAGAATAAATAGTTACTCAGATTCTCCTTTAACATAGACAAATCAGTTTTTTACTGGGATAAACAGAATAGATCAGAAGTAATTGCTTGTTTGATCAGTTTATACTATTACTTATTCTATTTATTAATGTTGTTACCATGCTTGTTATGCTAAGTTTGCTTAGCAGTTTTTTGTGGCAGTTGAGTGAAAGTGTTTTTGCAGTTAGTGCATTAAACTTTTATAAAAATGGAAGGTTTATTAGTTCAAATGTATTTTCAAGCCTTGATTTTGGAAACCTACAAATGCTATTGGCCAGAAAACTGATTTTACTTGGATCATAGTCCTGTAGTATTTGAGGTGATGGGGATAATTAGCTGTTTGTGACAATCAGCAGAATAAATCAGAAATCTAATTATTCATGTTGCTTAAAATACCAGCCTGTCTTCGGATCAATGGATTATGAAAACCTGCAGAAAGAGCTTGCACTTAATGGGACTCTATGGAAAAAAGTATCACCTGAATCAAATGAGGAGGACTCTTCCACTACTGTAGTTTATAGAATGTAAAGTTTTGGTGTACAGAACAATAGCAGTTGGATTTGATTTTGTGATCTTGCAAATGTGGAAGGACTGTAGTTCTGAAACTCATGTTAACATTTTGAGCTGACTTTTGTATTTACATCTGATTTTGCTTGCATAATATGACAGTTGCTCCAGCAGCCATGAATATTATTAATGCACCATTCCTAAGCAGTCTTTTGTGTGAAGGGCCTTTCTCTAATGTTCAACATATCATTTTCCTTCACCTTTGCTTGTTTGTATTGTGGAACTGCTCCGGCCATTTGTGGCAAGAAAAGCCTCTTAATGGCTTCTCACCTCTCCTGTGCACTGTGACCACTGAACTATTTCAAGAATCCATTTTAGGCCAAGTCCATTTTACCTGCTGCTGTTTGATGACATCATTGTCATCGGAAGGCCATGTAATTGAGTTGCACATGTGTTTGCAACAACCTAGGTTTGTCACCCCTCACCCTTCCAATAGCTTGTATTGAGGCCTCAGCAATACAGATACCAGTCCTCAGCCAATTCAAGAAACTGCTGAAGGCATGGATACAATGAAGGGCTAAGGGCAGTAGTAACGCCTGGGTGTAATTTGAAGATCTGTGCTCAAATGCCTTTCCCCCACAATTAAACTGTTCTGGTCATTTACAGTGTTGCCAAGTATCTGACAAAATAAAAAATTACTTACGGGTGTATTGTCCAAATAAAAATTGCAAATTGCCATCAGTCAACTTTGTCACCAGCACAGTGATATATGTTGTCATCAGTGGTGCTATCAAGTGGCATTTACTCACCAATAATTTGTTCAAAGTTCAGTTAGAGTTCCACTACACCTGTTCTACTCCAGACTTCATTATTGCCTTGCTCCAAATATGGACAAAAGAGCCAAACTTAGGAGGTAATGTGAATATGACTGCATTTGATATCAAAACTATTTGACTCGGGGGATTCAACTAACTCTGGCAAAACTGAAATCACTGGGAGTTGGTGGGGGAGGAAAACTCATGGCCAATTTGGAGTCATACTTGGCACAAAGATAGTTATTTTTGCTCTTGTTGAGGTCAGTCATCTCAGTCCAAGAAAATCACAGCAGGCATCCTTTTTTTAGTTGCTTAATCAATGATCTTTCCTTTGCCATTGTATTAGAAATACGGGTATGTATTCATGACAGTACAGAACATAATGACTCCAAATATTGGAAGAGTGCACACTGCAGAAAAGACCCTGACAACATTCAGTCTTGGGCTGATAACTGGCAAGCAATGCAAGTGTCACGTAAGTACTAGACAGTGACTACTTCCAACAAAAGAGAATCTCACTATCTCTTGACACTTAACAATATTGCCATTATTAAAATGCCCCACCACTTCGGTAAGCTACAGCTGACCAGGAATGAACTAGACCAACCATAAAATGTCTACAAGAGCAAGTCAGATTCTGAGAATTCTGTCATAAATATCTCACTTGATTTCCCCAAACTTGTCCACCATCTACAAGGCACAAGTTGAGTGTGAAAAAATACTTTCCACTTACCTCCATGAAGCACTCAAGAAACTCTGCATGATCCAGGATAAAGCAAGCTGCCTGATTATCACCAATCCAGCACCTTAAAATTCACTGTTGGCACACGTTGCTAACATTGTGTATCATTTTCAAGACACACTGCAGAAACTCGCCAGGACTTTAATAACACCTTCCGAACCATGACCTCACCATTGCAGAGGTGTTGAAACACCCTCACCTAAAGTTCCCCTCCCAGACAAACTTACTTGAAATTTTATTGTACGTGCTCTCACCAGTTCAAAAATCTAGAAATCTCTTCCTAACAGCATTGCAGGTTACACATCCCCCCTCCATGGGTTGCAGCGGTTCAAGAAGGTGGTTTGCTACTATTTTAGGGAAAGGCAACAAGTGCTGGCCTTGCAGTGATGTTCACATCCAGCCACAAATCAAAACAGAACTCACTGTCCGATTGCTTGCTTAGCATCCATCCTTGGATGAGCCAAAACTGTCATCAGTGAAACATTGGAATGAACAAAGCCGTTGTCTTTGGACTTCACTGCAAACCCTGCTTCTTTGCCACCATTTTGGGATGTTTTCTTATGTTAAAGATGCTGTGTATGTGCAAGATGCTGATGTTGACCCTTGCAGTCTGAACATTATTGATGTGTAGAAAGGAAATGCGAAGATACCTTGGTGGAGCATACAATTGTGTTTCCTTCCAAAACGTTTTTTGTTTGCTTTAGAATTTTTTAATGTGGAGTCTTTTACTCCTTCAGTTGTCCTTCCATCCTTCACCTGGATGTTGCTAGCGGCTGTTGCCTTCATGCAGCTGAAAAATGAGTACCTCTTCCAATTTGTGGCTATCCTGGCTTCAGTTTTGTGAATGAAAATACTGAAATCTAGTACAAGAATTAAAATTGAATCCTGGACAGAGCAGTATTCTGTAACTGCACGCGTGGAGGTAGGGTTAGTTGAATGGAGTTTCGGAGAAGGCAAGTTGCATTGCTTTGAACTGATTATTCTATCACATTCATAGTCATACAGAAACAGACCCTTTGGTCCAGCTCATTCATGCTGACCAAGTTTCCAAAGCTTAAACTAGTCCCACTTCCCTGCGTTTGGCCCACATCGCTTTAAACTTTTCTTGTTCATGTACCTGTCAAAATATCTTTTAAATGTTGCAACTATACCTGCATCTAACACTTCCTCTGGCAATTTATTCCACATACGAGCCACCCTCTGTTTTCAAAGGTTGCTGCTCAGGTCCCTTTTGTAGGATGCTATTTTGTAAGATATTAAACCAGTTGAGGACCACCAAAATAATTACATTGCCATGTCTATACCAGTGTAGCACATCTCACTTTTTGAGTTTTCAACTTGTGTGGCAGGCACATAATGTGAAGTAGATTAGTTGTATTTTATGATGTCTGCATTAGTCATATATTGCTAGACGTATGTGGACAACTCTAATCCATGCATTATGTGTGTATACGTTCAAGAAAAGAAGCAGATTGAAGAAGATCTATTTCTATCTTACCAGACATTTGATTTCCAGAAAATTATTTATTATTGATAGTTGTAATAGTTAATAATTCAACTGTTGTACTTGCATTACAGGATTAGTCTAGACTGTTGCAGTTGTTATCTGAAACCACTGCTTTCAGTAATTCTAATATTCAATCTAAATATTAGATTGCTATGAGCTGTTCTATAAATGCAATATTTTAAATGAAGATAGACAGCTCATTTGGAATGATGGCAATGAACTGCACCTAAAGCTTTACACATGGATAATCTGGATTGATTAGGTGGAACTGAGGTATAGATCAGCCATGATCCATTAAGATTATGAAAACAGACTTGATGAGTTGAACGACTTCTCCTATGCTCCTCTTTTGCTGATTTGGATTATGTGGTAGACTCATCTAGCCTTAAGTATAAAGTTTTATAACATAAACTTTGGTTTTGGTTCATTATAGAGTTAAAGAAATGGTGGTGGGTTAGTCACCAATCTTTTGTTTGGAAAAAATCATTACTGTGTGTTTTGGCCTGCACTTATATCGAGATTGAGGTAGCATGACAAGGTTGTGTTATAGACAATATTGACACACTTTCTGGATTATGCCAAAGTTAGCTTGATTGCTACTTCTAATTTCAAAATCAGAAATGGTTTTTTTCCAATTCTCTTGGATTAATGAAAACCTAATATTAAAAAACGCATGAATATTTGAGCATCAAGCTCCATTATGATTAGGGTAGAATTCTTTTTTAAATACATAATTTGCTTTCTTAAAAAGAAATTGGACTACGAAGACTTAATATATTTGTTTTCAGACTTGGTAATATTCTGTTTCTAGAGTTGAAGAGATTGATGTAAAATAACTATTTTGGCAATATATTCTAATTTTAGAATACCAGAGATGAATGACCTCCTTTCATATTTTGACCAAATGTAAACATTAATTGTTATGTAAATATTGCTAAACAGTTTTGGAAACCAAAGCTCACTAGTTGGTATGGGAAATCAGTATTGTTTTAGCCCATGGGGAGAAAAAGGAAAAACTTGGAACATTTTTCAGCCTACCAAAATCAGAATGCACTTGCGTTGCCCAGCAAATATTCTTTCAAGGTATCAGATAGGCCTGATTTAAATGTGCAATTAATCAGTTTTCTTCAAAATTGAGATTTTGCAATAAATAAATCCATATTTATGTAATTATGTCTTTTCCATAAGTCTGCTAATGTATCAATTATGCTATAAGGTTAATTGTTTTTTTCATTGTCTCAAAACCTATGCGAGTCCCTTCAGTCACGAACCCAGTGTTTCAATTCTTGCATCAATGTTAATAGTTTAAAAACGTGCAATGCTGCATTTGAAGTTTGTTCCATTAATCTGCATTGTTACCTGGAGGTATGCACTTCTTTCATCCTAGAATAACCCAAGTATTTTCTCTACATTTGTTACATCAATTGACCTGCTGTCATTGTATTGTAAAGCAGTTGGAGTGATATTACTATCTTTCTAATACCTGGTTAGACCATATAAAATGGCTGTTTTAAAGATTTATTTAATACATCTCTCAAACAGTGGATTATCTACAGGTCTGAGGGACAAAAAAAAGTACAATTGCACAGCAGCTAAAACATGTTGTAGGATGTCAAATCTTTACTATAAATTTTGTATATAGTGTTTGTGTTTACTGTTTTTCATTTTCAGTACCTTTTTTGTTTGCATTTTTGTATTTCATTGCATTTGTTTTATATTGACAATGATCAACATTTAGCTTTTATTTGCTTATTTCTGGAAACATTTTGCTTTTTTTTGTATTTAATAAAGTTATTATCCCACGTGAAGCATTGTATATAATTTGCTATCAAAATAACAAATTGCCAATTTTAGCTAAAAAGCAGTGTTATTGGAATTGTTTTCATTTTATATTTTTAATATAGTAAAATATCCTCCGGCACATCAGAGAAGAAAATAGACATTGCTTGAGTAAGTTGAGATGGAGTTGACAAATGACTGAAGCTTTTCAAGGAGGAGAGGCAAGAAAGTAGCAAGAGCATGGAAAATATTGCTGTGGAGCCATGATGGCCAAGGGCTCTGCAACTGAAGGTAGTTTGAAATAAGTGGACTAGTAAAGGATGCATAAGGCTAGACTTTGTGCTGGATTCAGGAAACACAAGAAGGGCCAATTCCTGACTTCAGAAATAAGAGCTTATCACCTCTGCCCGTGCCCCGATTATTTTTGTCTTCTGGAAATATGAGTGGGTAGGCTTCAGATTCCCTGAACTGTTACAAGTGGTGAGGTAGGCTGCCTAGAAGACTTGCCTTGATGTTATTGAACATCGGCCTAACTCTCCAATGAGTTCTTTTGTCCCCTGACCTTTATCCATATTCCATGTGCACGTCCTGTTCTCTAAGCTTAGCTCTTCCCGTTCCCCACAGGGGGTCTCTTTGCCCTCTTCTGCCTCCCCCCACCATGAAAGCCCCTTATCCAGTACTATTATGTGCCTTCATCTGGAGCCATGTTAAAGCAATAGTGTTTGAAATGGGTATGAAAGTATAGCACTCGCAATCTAATAGACTTGTCATTTTGTTCATACTGAAAAACTATTGAGCCAATTTTTAAAAAGTTACATCCTCTCAAGCACTTATTCACTTGTAAAGACAAGCGTGTATTCAGGAGCCACATTTAAGACGGGTCCTTTTAAAACTGTCAAACTATGCACACGACTTGACACTGAGAAAAATAGCAACGGTAATAACTTCTGAATTTATGCTATTAAAGGAACACTTTGCAACTGCAAACAATGGAGCTTGTTAAAATTAGAAAAAACCGATTTACTAGTTTTTCCTGAGCTACGACAGTATCCTGTCATTCAGTGGTTGAGGAGCAGGTGGCTGGTATTTAGGAATACTTGTAGGCCATTCAGCCCATTGAGCTTGCCCTGCCATTCGATACAATCATGGCTGTTTGAATATTTCAGTGCTGTTTACTCGAAGACTGAGCCTCCATAGCCCTCTGTGGTACAGAAGTTTAAAATTTATCTAAATCAAAATTGCAGATCAATTCGTTTTAGATTTCAAATACTGTGAATGTTAAATCACTCCAGATTGACATTAGAGTTTTGAATGCATAAATAACTTTCTGAAAACGTACTCCATATTTATATGATGGTAATCATTGTGGTTAACTTTTCAGGACAGAGACATATGATCGATCACTGCAGTAGAAACACGCTAACTTCTAATACAGCATCTAATGACACTTCTAATTATCAAGATATTTAACATCTACCTGTCAAAATATTCCAGGCTCCTCAGCAGGCTACCCCCAAGTTTCCTGAAGTCCTGGGCAAGGTGGGTTTTTGAAAGCCTTCCAAGATCCACTTGACCCATTGAAAATATTGGGGTGCATTTTTCCCCATGTCTGACAATTATGGGAAGATTGTGTCCATCTATTTTTTACATGGAAAATTTAAATTTGCAGTGAAAAAGAACAAATTTTGGATGATTTCCACCAATGCACCATGAGACCTCTATTTTGATTTTGTTGCAGGGTGATTAAAATTGAAGATGAAATCCAATTAACTTAAATAAAAGGTATTTTACAGACGGTGTTTGTTGCACCTAGGTGTGGTCATGCTTCAGAATAGTGTCTTGATTTATATAATTTTCTTCTAGGTTGTGAAGAAAGCTTTGTTAGTCAAGTGCTGTGAGAAAGGCTAATAATTAATACGAGATTCAGTTGCCTGAGCAGTGTAGCATTGCCAGTCTTTGCAGTGTGAAATTCTTAGATTGAGGAAAATTTAATTGACAGTGGTCTTAGCCATTGTCAGTTAAGTCTCTTTGTGAAATTAGGATCCAGTTCAAACTGGTCATCACTTGAAAATGGCATTTTATTGTGGAAAAATATGTCAAGGGTGCATGTGGGAACTAGAATCCACAATGTTGTGAGGAAGGGAGCAACCCTTCACTGGCCACTTTCTTTCTTTTGGTGGATGTACAGGAATGGAGACACAGTTATTGCTGAGAACGGGACAGCATCACAGCAAATCTATTAAGGCTGCAAGACCTGGAAGCTTCTGTCTGTTGTGCTGTACAATGTGACTGCAGTTACTCAGTCACTGACTGGAACTGGCAAGACACTGAAATAATTTGCATTACTCATGAGTTCCATAGCCCCATCTTTGAAGTGGGTGACTGAATTAATTGTATGGAAGCTGCTTCTGGTAGCTTGCCAGTTATGGAAGCCAGGTCTATTGTAAAAATGCAGGTCATTGAGGCCAAGACTGGCACCGGGTATATGGTAGTGGCAAGAGGTATGTAAAGTAAGCATAAATGAGGGTATTAAACTAGGGGAAGATTTTGGTGTTGTGCAAGGTAGTTGTTTAAGTTGTGTAGCCATAATATAGGATAGACTTTCAGGTCCTCTTATCTAGAGAATAAGATAGGAGAAGAAGCCTTTTTGGCTTTTAATGACCTTGTCTCTACCATCCTCTGAGGCTCAGAATTCTTAAGTAATGCAACCCTCCTGAGGAAAAAAAAAAATCTCCTAAAATCTGCCCTGAAAGAATAAGTGCTAGTTCTGGACTGACCCACAAGAGGAAACATGCCTTCCACCAACATCTTGTCAAGTCCCGTCAGGATCTTATACACTTTATTCAAGTAACCTTCAGTCTTCTAAACTCCAGTGGAAACCAGCCTAATCTGTACAGTTTGTTCTCATAAAACAACTCGCTCATTTTCAGGTATCATTGTAGTAAACTACCCTGAAATGCTTCCACTGCATTTTTATCCTTCCTTAAATAAGGTGATCAAAACTATGCATGGTATTTGAGATGTGATCTCATCAATGCTTTTGTGTAACTGAAGCACAGCATTCTTACTGTTATGTTCAATAATAAAGTGGTCACTCTGTATGTTGTTGTGCTTTTTATTCTTCCTGCCAAAGTAATCAACTTTCCATTTTCCCATATTACAGTTGATCTGGAATAGGCAGGGATTATTTTCTTTGGAACATAGCATATCACTCTTAGTTCAGCAGACATTAGATTGAGGTAGGAGACTTTGGAGAGGATTTGTGTTGCAATCGTTGACGCAAAGGAGATGAGGTTCTGGAACTCATTGCTTGAAAGGGTCATGGAAGCAGAAATGCTGTCAAGATCCTCTACATGGCATAACCTACAAGGCGTTCATGAGTAGAGCTGGAAAATGGTATTGGGGTCACATGTCTCTTTGTGGGTGTCACATGAACAATGTTATGGATGGTCTACATATATAAATTTTCTGTATATACAATGCATATTTTAGTATCACTTGTTTTGGATTTTATGTGTCCGAAGGGGTTTCGTGATTAACTTTAGTATTTTTGAAATTTTTTTGTTTTAGGAACAGTATTAGAGAGAGATTTCCTGGAGAGTAATGGAGTTATCTTGCATTGGGAAAATTTACCAGAGAACAAAATAAACATTGCAGTCATTAGGCTTTTAGTTTGACGGTCACGATTATGTTTTGTTCTGGTTTGGGGAGATCACTCAGCTTTGGATTTGTTTGCAGAAGTCCTGGCCGAACCTGGATGTGTAAAACAGTCTCTTCTGAGAAAGGGAGCTAGTTTAGGACTTTTAAGAAGGACATTACCTCAGTGCAAGGAGTTTAGTTTAAAAGTTCCAGAGCAAAAGTGTTTTATTAAAATACTGAAGGGGTTTTCTGAAACTAAGGATACCCAAGTTCAATTGTATGAAAACTCCAGGAAGAGGCTAGGAGGTTATCAAGATGGAGCTGGAATTTTTCTCACCATTTCTCGCATCAGTGAGAACTGTGATTTCCTTTTCCTCCACACTAGCATTATAAATCTTGGGAATGCTAGGGCACTACTAGTAGCTAACAGCATGGTACAGGGCCAAAAACCAAAGACTTCGCTACTTCTCTGTGAATGGATCAGTGTCTGGTTTGGATGGGTATTTTTCCAATTTTCAGGGTGAATCATCATTTTCCAACTAACTTGGGATTCTGTTGAACTGTCTATAACAAATGAAATCCCACAAGTCAGGTAAATGGTTACTCAAACTAATATTGGGGAGTCGGAGGAGGTGGGTGGAAATGGAAGGAGGATGTTTAGGGCACTTTTTGAATAGTACCAGATTATCCTCGTATGCCTATTTTAAAATACAGACATGACTTTGACAAGACACATGACAGATGGCATCACCAACAACTAAGTATTCCTCAGGAACAAAAACAAAGTTGCTGGAAAAGCTCAGCAGGACTGTGAAGGGAAAAAAGAGTTTACGTTTCAGGACTCTAATTAATTATTAAATAAATTAATTAAATATTACTATTGCTTTAATATTTATGATCATATATAACCAAGGCAGAAGTTCTATCAACTAAGCCAAGCTATCTTATTATGTGAGTACATAAGTTGTAATAGATTTATTGTTGCTACTCTGCCCAGCCTGCTAAGCAACCTGGTAATGGAAGTCTGTTATTCAAGAGGCATGAGTGTATGCTGATCAAAAACAAGCATCTAACAATTCTAATCCCATCTTCAAGCACATGGCCTGTAGTTTTGTATGCCTTAGCAATGTCCTTTTCGCAATGTTGTCCTCCTCAAAAGAAGACTGTTCCTATAACTTTAATTTGTCGGCATCTATCACATTCCCTCTTTGCCTATTCCATTTGTGCAGAGCACTGCACACCATGATAATGTAGCACAGTCTGTCTGGAGTATACTGGAGAAAGAGATTAATTGATACTTGCCTATGTTCCTTGATCTATAAAATGCTAAATGAGGCAATCATTGTGCAATATTTTAATATTTGTTGGCCAGTCACGTTTAAAATCCATCAGCTGTGTTATTTTAAAAAAATAAACATTTCTTGTTATAGCTTAGTGTAGGCTTTTCCACATGTAATTGCAAGACGCAAATGTTGATTCAAAGATCCACTTTGTAATCGAGATCTTTCATTTGGAAGCAAGTTGTTTTTCATCCAGGCATTTTTGTTAAGCAAGCACAATGTGTTTGACACGTTTGCATCAATATGTCTAAGTGCTTAAGTAGTGAAGTAATTTAGTAACCCTTAATGACAGTTTTGCACTTAAACCATCAAATGTATTTAATGGGTTCTTGTTATTGTGTCAGAATTGTGCCTCAGCCTAAGTTTAAACCATAGCTATTGACTAGCAGTTTTTCAGTTTGAATGTAAATAAATAGTCTCTTTCGTTCTTAAATATACTCATCAAATTGGTGTCCATTAGTTAATTAGCTTTTTGCTGTATGAAGAGTCCGAGGCTGGTGTCAATTCTAACGAGAACGCCTTGTTATGTTGAGTCAGTAAATTGCATCAGTGTGATCATCGCTGCAGTACAGTGAGACACCTTTCAAGCTTTGCCTAAAAACAACAGCAGTTGTCTTGGGGAATGTGGTGGATTGTTACTTTTGAAGGTCAGATATGGATTTGTGGACATCATTCTCCACTTTGAGAGATCGTGGAAATTTAAAGGGGCAACAGACGTGAAAGAATGATTACTGGAAATAGATAAGGAATGGGTGAATTATTTCATGCTCCACTTTACTACTGTTAACTAACTCGAGCAATATTGACAGAAACTGTGTGATAAACTATTTGTCAAATCTTTGAAAATTTTGGGTAGTGTAGAGATCTGTGAAGTGTAGTGGAGGAGAAGAAATTAGGTTAGTGGTTAATTCGTTTGTTATTAAGTTGGTCTGTAGTTAGACTTTTGAAAGCAATTGGGAAAATTTATATGTATGTATTACAGAATTTCCGAGTTGATGTTCAAATAACGTTTGGTCTCTGCTAAGCCTGATAATTTGTGCCAAATGCAATATTGCTTGGGTGACTTGCCAATCAAGGTGAAGCTGTTTTAAGATGTGTTTAGGGGAGGCAAGAGGCCTTCTAAGGAAGGATAGTTTGACAAGTCACCATTTTTTTAGGTCACTCAGAGATAGTAGGAACTGCCGATACTGGAGAATCTGAGATAACAAGGTGTGGAGCTGGATGAACACAGCAGGCCAGGCAGCATCAGAGGAGCAGGAAAGCTGACATTTCTGGTCTGGACCCTTCTTCAGAAACGAAGATTCAGAAATTTCTGAAGAAGGGCCCAGACTCGAAACGTCAGCTTTCCTGCTCCTCCTGCTGCTTGGCCTGCTGTGTTCATCCAGCTCTACACCTTGTTATCTCACCATTTTTTAGGTATCACTTTTTGGCAAAATGGCAAAGTAGTTGACCTGTTCTCAGGGATCTAAAATAATATATAAGAGAAGATGAGATATTTTGAATGATTCATGAAACTAGTCTGTCATTTTAAATCCAATTTTTATTACCAGATTTTAAATTTAACTTGAAATACATTTTACATCTACTATCAGAAAACAACAAATGAGCAAGGTTTTGACAAGTTAGATCTTGATTTGATCATGTTTTGTGCTTTAGGTTAAAGATTGCAATAAATAATTAAATTGTCCAGAATAATTAAATTGTGCTAATGATATGAAAACTGCGTGTTTCTTAGATAATTATTTTTACATAAAATAACAACAGGAAAGTATCAATTTAGGGATATGCTACAATCCTCCATATTTTTGAAAGGAAGCGTAGGATATACTTGTAGAATATGTTAAGTAACTTGGAGTAAAAATTATTATCGAAATAATGGAAAGCTCCAATTACTTAAAAATAATTTGACGCAAAGCAAATGAAGAGACATAGGATTTTTACATCTTGTACAAACTCCATTTTTACCCATTGAAGGGAGTTTATTATCTCAGATCCTGGCCAATTGAAGCAACCACTAGTAAGTACCCACAAGGTAAAGGGAGTGGGCTTTGCAAAGACTCTATTAGCAGCCTGTCTCCGGGTCCCCAGCCAATCAGCAAGGTGCACTCGTCTATGAAATGAAGAATTTTGGCATTGGTTGGAGTGGCTCATCTGCACTTAACTATTTGAGGGTGCAGCACTGATAACAATAAGAGGAAAGGGCTTGGATGAAAGTGGCTGAGTAGGTTCGTAGCAAGAGTGTGCTTGTAACATACTGAAGGTGAGGATTGAGGACCTCAGGAGGACAGGAAAGATGAGTGGCATAATATCATAAGGTTAATTGTTGAGTTTGCTATCGTTGTCCTGCTCAGCACTCCTACAAACAACAGACCCTGCAACTCTGATCATTTTCTCTCTGTCTGTCCAGGCATCTCTCAGCCAACAGGTGGTCAGTCTCCACAAATGCCCTCCCTTACTATCTGCACAAACCATTGAAATTGATAACTCTCTGTTTTTCTTCTAGTAAGAGAAAAGATCAAAATAAGTGACCTGTACCAACTTGGCCAATGACAATTATAATCTCTGGAGGCCAAAGTCTATGAGAACTAAACTTGGGTATTGCTGAAGAAAGACCCATTTTGATAAAGCTGTTTGTCTTCTACACATCAGAGTTCCCGAGATACCAAAGTACCAATGTTGTTGGACAAGTTTGCAAAATCATCCTGGGTTTGTGAAGAATTACACTAACAACCAATTTAAGATTGTCAGTTGGGCTCACAGTGTGGCACTGTACTGCAAGCTGCATATCACTATTCAGACAGAAAGGATGTGTATTCACAATGTGAATATTTGAATAAAACAAAACAGCTGACAGCTATTCTATGGCTTGAGCAATGCTTTGCTCAATCACAGTCAACCTGCTTAGTTTCAAATACAAGCAAAGCGTTGCAGTTAAATGTCAGCATCGTTAACTGGTGCATTCTCCATAGAAATGCCTCCAATCAGTCAAAGTTTACTTGCCAACTAATCAGCATTCTCCTCTCGTTCAGTACAAATGTTATTTTACTTTCATTTTAGTGCTTCTTATGAATTGTTTGCGAGGGAAATCTGGCATCCTTACTTACCTTTAATGGCCTACATGTGAATCCAGACCCAAGCACTTTTGTTGATTCCTAACTGCCCTCTGAAATGGCCCTACCAATCTGCTCATCAGGGGCCAGTTATGGATGGACAATAAATATTTGTCCAGCCAGCAACATTCACATCCCATGAAGAATCATCATTTTTTAAAAAAAAAAAAAAAAAACTGCCAATCTGCCTGACTTCCACCCTCTCAGCTTTTTAGGACAATAAAAACTTGACTGGGCCTAACAAAGGTACAACGCAGTCTGGTTTCTTCTAAGGATAATTTTACAGTGAGGTTTTAAACTATTTTAAGCCATCATGGCCCATCCCTAATAGCTAAGCAGGAATTTAAGAGTTAACTACATTGCTGTATGTCTGGAATTGCATGGAGGCCAGTCCAGATAAGAATGGCAGGTCATTGAACATGAAGTCATAAGGGAACCAGATTTTTGTTTTAAATGACAATCAACTGTAATTACATGGTTACCATTGGATCAACTTCAGATTTTTTTTGATTTTTGATTTCATGATTTGCCATGGTCAGATTCAAACCCATGTCCTCAGAATATTAGAGATAACACAGTGTGGGGCTGGAGGAACACAGCGGAGCAGGAAAGCTGATGTTTTGGGTCAGGACCCTTCTTCAGGGTCAACTTTCCTGCTCCTCTGATGCTGCCTGGCCTGCTGTGTTCCTCCAGCTGTACATTGTATTATCTTTGACTCCAGCACCTGCAGTTCTTACTATCTCCTCAATGTTAACCTGGGTTCTGGATTATTAGTCCAGTGACATTACCAGTATGCCTGCCCCAGGATTACATCTCTGCTTGACCTGAAACCTGATGTTTTAGCTAGTATTTCCACTTGGCATCCTTTTTTATTTGAAAGACAAGAATTAGAAGTTTTGAAAGTACGATTAGTGCAGATAACAGCTTGCAAACTGTGAATTATGTTGCATAACACGCGCTCAGTTGTAGGAAGTCTCTTTCCAGGACAAGGCTGACTTTAGCAGTGATTTATCATGAAAGGTGAAGGATGCCCTGACATGTCAAAAGACCTGACCTCTGCTTTTGGAGGTTCTAATCTTTTTCCAGCTGAATCCATGTCCTTACTCATTGCCCTATGCAGTGGCATGCAGCTGAGGAAAGACACTGTTGGCAGGCCTGTTGCATCTCCTCTTGTCCTTCATCAGATGTATGAAGTGGATCTTCACCTTGAAGCTGAAATGACTATTTGTCTGCAGCAATACAGTCACATCTGCTGAATATTTCCAGCACTGTCTTTTTATTTTAGATTTCCTGCAGGCTCGCAATTTTGTTTCCATCATTAAAATATTTTATTGGGTGGGTTTGGAGAAATTCTCTACTTCGGTGGGCCCAAACAAGGGAAACTTAATAGTAATCACTAGATCAAGGAATTTCTTTATGGAACGAGCTGCAAGCCTTGAATTTGCCATATAGAACATTTGAAAGAGAGAAACTGAGGTCACCAGTGGCTGCTGCAGAGCTTGCAATGATCGCTAACAGCTGTGAGGCCTTTTAAATCATTACAGTAAGTTTTAATAGTGGGCATGACCACACTGTCCAATCCTGAAGGCATGAAAATCCAATGGAAAGGTGGGTTCTTTTTTCTTTTAAAATGCTGCATTAAACAGTGTTTCCCCCCATCCCAGCCCACTGCTCTCTCATGTCTCTTTCTTCACCGTCCTCCTCCATCGCCAAGTGTCACAGGGCTCTCATCCCATCCTGTACCCTTTCTCCTCACCTACTGTCACAGGTATCTTAATCATCTATGTGCATGTGAGAGTGTGTGAGTACATAAAATAGTGAACTCACAATAAAAATCAAAACAGTTTAATACTAGAAAGATAATTGTGAAAAATGGGAAGATTAAAATGTTTAACTTTTAATTGAGTGTTAATAGCCACACACCTGGACAGACTGATTACCTTTGTTTTTTAATACTAGGGCTTGCTTTAGTAGCCCAGTGTATGGCAGGGAAACCTAAATTGATAGTAGGGGTCATCCAGAGTTCTTCACAGAATCACAGAAGTGTTACTATACAGAACAAGGCCATTCATCCTGTCATGTCTGCACTAGCTCTTCAAATGTGCATAATTACCTAACACCAATCCCCTGCTTTTTCCCAATACCTTTGCACTTTATTTCTATCCATATAGTCATTCAATATCTTCTTGAATGCTTCAACTGAACCCGCCTGCACCACACTCCCAGGCAGCGTATTCCATACCTTGGTTACTCGCTGTGTGAAAAAGTTTCCTTCTCACCTCGCATTTGAAATTGATTTAATCATTGAGGAACTAGGGCAGAGCTTTAGGGCAGGAGTGAATGGATGTGACTCTGTCTCCCACAGGTACAGATGGTAAGCGGATTGTGAGGTAGGGAAGGGAACAAGCCATTGGTTATGAATCCAAGACGGAATATTGTTGCAGCATTCCCTTCCATTGTTTCAGAGGATTCCATGTGAATGGTGTTTTGCAATTACTGGTAAATTAGGCTACATGAACATTCTGTAACTCTCAAATTAATTAGTGTTAAATTAATGCATTTTGCCTGTCAACGTAAAATCACTGGAGCAGCAACCAGCATATCTGATCTTAGAGTGGATCAGCTTCTTCATGTCCATGACACTGTGTTTTTGTTTTACAGATTTTAGCTGCCTTATCAGAATATGAAGGGCTGAAAAATCAAATTAAAATTTCATGCTGTGCAAATATCCAGTACAGGGAGAATAAAAGCCATTTTAAGTTAAGGGGGTGGACAATTATGGTTCGAACTGGCCTAGCAAATTAATTCTTACGAAATGATATTCGATCTGTTTTTTTCACTAATGGGTTAGCATACTTGACATTCATGATGTAAGGGTGAAACAGATAACAATTGCAGCAGTTTTAAAGAAAAGTTTAATGTGAAATTGCTCCAGTTACAAATCTTAATGAACGATGAATCAAGAATTATCTTTTTTTTTTTTGAAATGTTTGTTTAACTTTTGATTTGTTCTCAGAGCAGTGTAGACCAAAACCAAACTGGAACTCCCTACCTACGTCCGTGACACAACCCACGCCCTCCACCTCCTCCAGAACTTCCAATTCCCCGGTCTCCAACACCTCATCCTTACCATGGACGTCCAGTCCCTATACACCTGCATTCCCCATACAGATGGCCTAAAGGCCCTCCGCTTCTTCCTGTCCCACAGGCCCAACCAGTCCCCCTCCACTGACACCCTCATCCGCTTAGCCGAACTCGTCCTCACCCTCAACAACTTCTCTTTCAATTCCTCCCACTCCCTACAAAGGGGGTGGCCATGGGTACCCACATGGGCCCAAGCTATGCCTGCCTCTTTGTAGTTTACGTGGAACAATCCCTCCTCCGTACCTACACCGGCCCTAAACCCCACCTCTTCCTCCGTTACATTGATGACTGTATCAACGCCGCCTCGTGCTCCCATGAGGAGCTCGAGTAGTTCATCCACTTCACCAACACCTTCCACCCCAAACTTAAGTTCACCTGGACCATCTCTAACACCTCTCTCACCTTCCTGGACCTCTCTGTCTCCATATCGGGCAACCACCTAGAAACCGACATCCATTTCAATCCCACCGACTCTCACAGCTACCTAGAATACACCTCCTCCCACCCACCTTCCTGCAAAAATGCCACCCCTATTCCCAATTCCTTCACCTCCGCCGCATCTGCTCCCAGGATGAGGCATTCCACTCCCGTACATCTCGGACGTCCTCGTTTTTCAAGGACAGCAAACCCACCGCCCCCGCCCCACCCCCCACCAGTGGTCGAGGACGCCCTCGACCGTGTCTCCCGCATTTCCCGCAACTCATCCCTCACATCCCCTCCCCGCAATAACAACCAAAACAGAATCCCCCTCGTCCTCACGTACCACCCCACCAACTTCCAGATCCAACGCATCATTCTCCGACACTTCCGCCATCTGCAATCCAACCCCACAACCAGAGACATTTTTCCCTCCCCACCCTTATCTGCTTTCCGGAGGGACCACTCTCTCCGTGACTGCCTTGTCCGCTCCACACTCCCCTCCAGCCCCACCACACCCGGCACTTTTTCCTGCAACCGCAGGAAGTGCTACACCTGCCCCTACACCTCCCCCCTCACCCCCATCCCAGGCCCCAAGAAGACTTTCCACATAAAGCAGATGTTCACCTGCACATATGCAAATGTGGTATACTGTATCCGCTGTTCCCATTGTGGCCTCCTTTACATCGGGGAAACCAAGCAGAGGCTTGGGGACGGCTTTGCAGAACACTTACGCTCGGTTCGCACTAAACAACTGCACCTCCCAGTCGCGAACCATTTCAACTCCGCCTCCCATTCCTCAGACGACATGTCCACCCTGGGCCTCCTGCAGTGCCACAACGATGCTACCCGAAGGTTGCAGGAACAGCAACTCGTATTCCGCTTGGGAACCCTGCAGCCCAATGGTATCAATGTGGATTTCACAAGCTTCAAAATCTCCCCTCCCCCTACCGCATCGCAAAACCAGCCCAGCTTGTCCCTGCCTCCCTAACCTGTCCTTCCTCCCACCTATCCCCTCCTCCCACCTCAAGCCCCACCCCCATCTCCTACCTACTAACCTCATCCCGCCCCCTTGACCTGTCCGTCTTCCCTGGATTGACCTATCTCCTCCCTACCTCCCCACCTACACTCACCTTTACTGGCTTCATCCCCGCCTCTTGGACCTGTCTGTCTCCTCTCCACCTATCTTCTCCTCCTATCCATCTTCTATCGGCCTCCCCCTCTCTCCCTATTTATTTCAGAACCCCCTTCCCCTCCCCCATTTCTGAAGAAGGGTCTAGGCCCGAAACGTCAGCCTTCCTGCTCCTCTGATGCTGCTTGGCCTGCTGTGTTCATCCAGCTCTACACCTTGTTATCTCATTCTCCAGCATCTGCAGTTCCTACTATCTCTGGAATTTGTGATCATTTGTTTTCAATATTACATTTGTGCATATCATGGGATGAAAGAATCTTCATAGATTTGTGTCAGGGCAGAAAAGAAGTACAAGCACAGATAATTATGTATTGAATTAATTTGCATTTGATGTAACTAGTGTATAACTTTATATTATGTTAAAAATGTGATGCAGCTGTCTAAATTCAGCCTATTCTGGAAAGTTATTTCCCAGCAATGCATTATTATGAATTAAGGAAATCTCTGGAGTGAATTTCCATGGGGCAAAAACAGTTGAGCTTTACCCGACCACTTCTAAAGAATAATTCTTATTTAACTTCTGAGGTGCAGAGAAAATCCTCACCCTCTTCACTGATCTCACTTGGCACCAAATCCATATTGTAAAATTTAACAACATCGCCTTCACAAACTGACTCGACTGGAAGCTGAATTTAAAGGGGCACTAAATACAGTTAGTTAGGTTTTTAGGATTGGTTGTGAATAGCACAATTTCCCAACTAGTTCTGAACTTCAATTTTGTTCAGTTTCTTCTTTCCCTACCCAACCCTGTAGATTCCACCTACTCTGCTGTTGCCTTGGTTAAGAGCTGATGTGTTTTGCTTATTTAGAGACAAAGGGAGAGTTAGTCGTTGTAGTAAGGAAACAAAGCATTTTTCCAGAGTATGTGACAGAATAATGAACAGCTATGTCCAAAAGCAAAAGCAGGTAAAACAAGACTAAGACCAGCATGTGGCAAAATAAATAGAGTTGATCTGGGGAACAAAGATTGTTTTGAGATATGTACTACACAAAAGCAAAATACTGTGAATGCTGGAGATCTGAATTCAAAAAAAGTGTTCTGGAGAATCTCAGCAAGTCTGGCAGCATCAGTGGTGAGAGAAATATTTGATGTTTTGAGTCCAAGTCTTGGAACTCAAAATGTTAACTCGGTTTCTCTCTCCAATTATGCTGCCAGCCTGCTGAGTTTCTCCAGCACTCATGTGTCTATTTGCAGACAGGTGTCATGGTCTGACATTGTTGAACTCAAGATGCTTTACACCCTCTGGACTCAAAATATTATCTGAAGATGAGGTGCTGTTTCTTGAGCCTGCATTCAGCTTCATTGTAAAATTCTGGTAGGCTGAGGACAGAAATTTGAGCTTGACTGCAAAGCAGTAACTTAAAAAGGCTAGCAACTGGAAGCTCGAGAGTATGCTTGCGGACTGAATGCAGGTGATTTGCAAAGTGATCACTCAAACTGTATTTGTTTTCCCATTGGAGGGAGCAAACACCGTGCACTTAATGGAAAATAAAAAGTGCAAATAAATTGCACAAATATTTTGAGTCACTTACACAAGATTTAACATGTCCTTGCATTTTAGCAAATGTTCCAAAATGGGAACATGTTCCTGTGGTCAGAACCTGAGTGAGTTAGGCATGTACACTCGAGTTTAAAACAATGAGTGATGACCTCATTGGAATAGACCAGATTCTGAATGGGCTTGATAGACATTCAAATGTTTCCACCAGCAATTTATGGAGATAGTCCTAAGTGATCAATTGCACATCCTGAGACTGAGATAAGGAGAAATTTCTTCACTCAGGGTTGTCATGGTCGTTGTTAATTACATGACTCAGATTTTTTTTTGTGACTCGGAATCAAAGGCTGTGGGGGGTGGGCAGGAAAGTGGAGATGAGGCATAACATTAGGGTTGATAATATTGAATGATAGAACAGGCTTGAAGGGCCCTTTTGCTTTTCTGCTGTATTTCTTGTGTAACGTACAAAGAACAATCTCAAATCCATTTGGTTGATTTTATAGCATTGTTTCTCATTAAACCTAAAACTGCAGCTTTTGCTGTCAGAGTATCCTAATCTGTTTATATCTGTCACTGCTATCGTGGAGGGTTCTGCAAACTATTTGCTGTTCCATTTAACTAATTTCTCTGATATATCAGATTAATGTTCACAGCATGATTTTAGCTTCCATCATGGAGCATTAATATATAGTAGTGCTGATTGAGTTTATTAGAGCTGGACAATTATTTTGGTTCTAATGGTTATTAATTTTGTTATAATACAATAGTGCTTCCAAAAAAATGGCCAATAAGTCATGAAATTATGTAGGAGGAGGTAAATTGATGTCCAGTCCGAAAGTGAAGGGAAAAGAACAGTGTGACATGGGCAGGATGGGAACAATTAGAGATGAAAGACTTCTGGTTGCATATCTATGTAGCATAATAGATAAAACAAGTGAACTGGACAGACAAATCTAACTTAACGATAATGTACTAGCTATCGTCTATACCTGTGTAAAAGTTGAGGTTCTAAAACTAAAATTTTAGCCAAATAGTAGGCAGTTGGCTTTTACATGTTTTTAGATGAGTCGGAATCCAACCTCTACCATCATCTCACTCTTTTACGGTTGCCAGACTGGACACTGTTCCCACTAAAATTGCCCCTAAACGTGCAAAATAAGTCAAAAAGTATATTATTGTAACTGCCATTACTTCCTGATGCCATGTTGCTGTATTAGTGAGTGGAATTGACTAAAATGCAGTGGTCCCAGTGAGATAGTAGACTTGACATTGCCTGTCGATGTGCACAGACACAAGGAGCTAAACAGCAGCCTTCAATTGTGTTCTATTCTGTCTATGATTTTACCAATGAGCAGATTCACAGGGTGAGTGGGTAGTGAGTATAAAGAGTTTGGATTCTTTTGGCTAAAAGTCAGGAGATGACGTGCACAGGATTTACTATTAGTTGAATATATACAATATTACAACTAAAATCTGATTGGTAAATATTCATATTATAGGATTTTTATAAAGGGCAATGAAGTTGTGAAAGAAAAGGATGTAACAATGTTGATAGATACAATGATCACAATTGAAAGATGTGATTTCAGCAAGAATGTGTAAATGGTGGAAACAGTATGGGTAGAATTAAGGATCAGTAAAGGACAAAAAGACCCTGGTATGAATTGTCTACAAATGTTCTGATAGAAATAATGAGGGTGTATTAATACAGAGATCAGGGAAGCAAATAGCAAAAAAGGTGGTTATCATGGAAAATTTAAACATACAGACAGGCTGGAAAAGCTGAAATGGTAAAGACAATTTACTTCTGCACATTTTAAGTGTCAAAGGAATATAGTATATTGGATTTAGTGTTGAGTACAAAACCATTATTATTTAACAATCTGATGAAGGAGAATTGCATAATTAGTGGTAATAATGATTGCGTTCTGATACTATGTTTGAAAAGGAGAATCTTAAATCAAGACTTCAGACTTAAGTACAGAAAACTTTTCAGAGGTGAGAAATAAATTGACAACAATAAAAGATTTCAAGATACAAATCAACTGTGAACACAATAGTGAAACTATCTTGAGGGGCTGAATGATATATCCTATTTATAACTTATACTAAGTACCTAGATCCTCAAGTTTTAAAAATGGCAGAAACTAAGGCATTATGGTTTCTCTTCCTCTGTACATAGTATTTTAATAAATGGGGCATATTTAAAAGCATGAATCAGTAGTGAAGCAAATATAAATAAAAACCTGTTTTTTGTGTGATTTTCCATATTTTTTTTTAGGTGAAGTCCGTGATCAACCTTCTTTTTGCTGCTTATACTGGAGATGTGTCTGCACTCAGAAGGTAATATTTAGAGTTTCAAAGATTACTTCACAAATGAGGCTACATGTCGTGTTTAGCCAAATAGAAATAGTGCATGGACTTGTTTTTGCAAATGCCTCTATAAAATAATCTGAATGTTAAATTATTTTGTCAGTATAATACAGCCCAAAATTCTATAAGTTTTCAGTATCCGCAATAGGCAGAAAACCCACTACTTCTGTCTAGAATTGTTGAATTCTGTGCATGTTCAGCCTTCCCTTTGTGAATAACCAATCTCAGTTGACAGTTGAAGAACAAAAAAAGGATTTAATAAATCAGTTATTATTATCATTACCAAAGAGCTATTACAAAATCCAGTCTCTTGGTCACAAATCAATGTAACTGCTAAGCTGTAGAACTGCAACTGTATTAACAATTTTGGCCCACTGATTACAGTAGATTAAAGAGAATTATAGCAGACATTGAGTTTTGTTTGCCATAGCAATAAATGCTATCACTGAATAACTGTAGTTCCTGTCTGTTGAGGTCACACTTTGAGTGTAATTTTAAGCTTCATGTTTTGGTGCTATTTTAGTTACTGTATTTGTGAAAAGTTGTTTTCTTAAGCATTGTAAGTGGATATGGTTGAATGTAATGAGCTGTTAGTGTACTAAAACCATTGTAACCTTGTTGAGTATTTTTCTACTTTCTCATTTGTTGAAATCTTTTATTCATAGCTCTATCCATTTGTTTTTGGCTCTATTCTTTTACCAAGTCTGTCATAACTGAGAAAATAAAATGCTGATTGTGAGTTACAAATATTGTAATTTGAAAGCTATGAATTTCTGCAGTGTAACTTTAATCTCTTAATGCTGGAGTATCATGTGCTGTATTTACAAAATATTCTGACATACGTAGGAGCATAGTGTCATACAGCATGGAAACAGATCCTTCAGTCCAACCACTCCATGCCAAACATGATGCCAAACTGAACTATTCCCACCTGTCTGCTGCTGGCTAATATCCCTCCAAACCTTTCCTATTCATCTAGTTATCCAAATGTCTTTCAAACATTGTAATTGTACCCACATTCACCATTTCCTCAGGAAGACTATTCCATAAGTAAACCATCCTCTGTGTGAACAAAAAAAAATTGCCCCTCATTATTTTAAAAATCTTTCTCCTGTCACCTTAAACATGTGCCCCCTCGTCTTGAAATCCCAATCCTAGTAGACTATTCAACCCATCAAGCCTGTTCCAGTACAATCATGACTGATCACAGACTTCACTGTCTTTTATTCGCCCCATCCACACAACTCTATATGCCAATGGTAATCAGAAATCTATTGATCTTTACCTTAAACATATTCAAAGACTGAGTCTCCATAGTCAACTGTGGTAGAGAAGTGCAAAGGTTCACAACTCTCAATAAAATAACTTATCATCATTTTGGACCTTAGAGCTATCCCCTTATTTTTAAATTGTGCCCCCGGGTTTTAGACTCTATTCAGGACAAACTCTTACCTGTATCCACTCTGTCTATCCTATTTTGTAGGTTTTCAATGAGATCACCCCTCAAACTCGATAGAATACAAGCATAGAGACATAGAGCTGTACAGCATGGAAACAGACCTTTCAGTCCAACTCATCCATAGTGGTCAGATATCCTAAATAAATCTAGTCCCATTCGGCACATATCCCTCTAAATCCTTCCTATTCATGTACCCATCCAGATGCTTTTTAAATTTTATAATTGTACCAGCCTCCACCACTTCCTCTGGCATCTTGTTCCATATATGCACCACCTCTGCATGAAAATGTTGCTCCTTAGGTCCCTTTTAAATCTTTCCCCTCTCACCTTAAACTTATGCCCTCTAGTTTTGGACTCCCTTACCCCCGGGAAAAGACCTTGTCTATTCATCGTATCCATGCCCCTCATGATTTTATAAACCTCTATTAAGGTCACCCCTCAGCCTCCGATGCTTCAGCGAAAATAGTCCCAGCCTATTCAGCCTCTCCCTATAGCTCAAACCCTCTAAACCTGGCAACATCCTTGCAAATCTTTTCAGAGCCCTTTCAAGTTTTGCAACATCCTATAGCAGGGAGATCAGAATTGCATGCAGTATTCCAAAAGTGGCCTAACCAATGTCCTGTACAGCTGCAACATGACTTCCCAACTCCTACACTCAATGCACTGACCAGTAAAGGCAAGCATACCAAATGCCTTCTTCACTATCCTATCTACCTGTTACTCCACTTTCAAGGAACTATGAACCTGCACTCCAAGGTTTCTTTGTTCAGCAACACTCCCCAGGACCTTACCATTAAGTGTATAAGTCCTGCCCTGGTTTGCCTTTCAAAATGCAGCACCTCACATTTATCTAAATTAAACTCCATCTGCCACTCCTTGACCCCATTGGCCCATCTGATCAAGGTCCCATTGTACTCTGAATCTTCTTCACTGTTCACTACACCTCCAATTTTGGAGTCATCTGTAACCATACCTGCTATGTTCACATCCAAATTATTCATATAAATGACAACAAGCCGTGGATGGTAAGGAAAAGCCAAGGAACAATAGACTGGTGAGCCTCATATCAGTGGTGGGCAAGTTGTTGGAGGAGATCCTGAGGGACAGGATTTACATGTGTTTGGAAAGGCAAGGACTGATTAGGGATAGTCAGCAAGGTTTTGTGCGTGGGAAATCATGTCTCACTAACTTGATTCAGTTTTTTGAAGAAATAACAAAGAGGATTGAGGGCAGAATGGTGGATGTGATCTATGTGGACTTCAGTAAGGCATTCAACAAGATTCCTCATGTAGACTGGTTAGCAAGGTTAGACGACAAGGAACATAAGGAGAACTAGCCATTTGAGTACAGAACTGGCTCAAAGGTAGAAGACAGAGGGTGGTGGTGAAGGGTTGTTTTTCAGACTGGAGGCCTTGATCAGCAGTGTGCCATGAGGATTGGTGCTGGGTCCACTGCTTAGTTTACCCAACCTGTCCTCTAGGGACAGTCTTGCCACGCTGGAAATGCACGGGGTGAACCTTTGTTGCACTTCCTCTGTGGCAATATCTTCCCTGAGATATGGCGACACAAACTGCACATAGTACTCTTGCTGCTGTATAACCAATCTCTCTTGTACAGTTGAAACAATACGCCACTACAAATTTAAAATATCACTTTAAAATAGTCTTTCCTTTCCCAAAACATGCGATTGCATTTTTAAAACATGCCTATTTTGCAGTTACTTGATTAAACATCACGCTAATGTAGCTCACTCAAAGATAGTAAGAACTGCTGATGTACTAATCTGTTCAGCTTCAACTTGTATTTTAAAATTCCAAATATGGAGGATACATGCAATGCCTTCTGATTAGCCCAGAATTTGTCTCAAACCAATAATGACCAACATTCTGTACTGACTGAAAGGGAACTTGTGGTTCATTTGCAGCCAATGGCACACCTGCCACTCTGTCTGTGGATAATATTCAGAGACTGCAGCCCTCTCTCTCTCTATATGAGCTTGACTTAATAGACTGCCAATTCAGGATGGTGTGTTTTTGTAAGAAGAAAGTTCTTTTTCAAAAACAAGATTTAATTATGTACATCGGGTTGCTTTATAATAAATGAGACTGCTAAAGTAACCACAAGCCAAAATAAAAATGACTGTCTCACAAGGCCTCTAACATAAAATGAAGTTAATTAGCTCTTCCACATTAACCAAGTGGAAATAATTATAGGAATAGATGGTCACATGAAAAAGTGACCACAGCCTGAGAAACCAGAAAACATTTAGGTTCCACATACATTAACAGTTTGCATTTAAAATAAAATCTTGTGGATTATTTTAATTTAATATAAACAGAAACATAAGGCAATTTAATGTTTTTGTTTTAGACCAAGAAACTATCAAAAACAGTTATCCTTATTTTTGTTCCAGATTTGCTTTGTCTGCCATGGACATGGAGCAGAGAGACTATGATTCACGAACAGCACTGCATGTAGCAGCTGCAGAAGGTAACTTTCACTTGCAGAGGTAACAAGCCCTGAAGAGTCAGGTTATCTAGCTCAGAGTGTAATTGCTGTGTTTTGATTTATAGGTCACGTGGAGGTGGTTCAGTTTTTGTTAGAAGCATGCAAAGTAAACCCATTTCCTAAAGACAGGTGAGTTGGTCATAATCTAACGGTATTTAAGTTGCATAAAAGCAGTAAATTGTGCAAAGACTAGCCTTTAAATTAAGTCGCACTAACTTGATATAAAACCACTAGAAACTGCCTTTCTTGCATAGCTTCTCCAGCAATTTCTGTGGAGAGGAACAAAGTGAACATTTCAAGTCCAATGTCTTTTCTTCAGAACTGAAGGGGAGGGTTGGGGGAGGTGTGAAAATGATAGGTTATTACTGTTGGAAGAAGTGAGGAGGAGCCAGTAGAACAGAAGCTTAGGTCAGGAAAAGATGTTGCAAACCAAAGGACAAGGAGTCATAATGGTTCTATAAAATAGACAAAGATCCAGAAAAGGTGTTAATATCAGAATATTGGCTGGCTCTGCTGTAAGCAAAACCATAAACAAGATGTTAATGGGGTGTGTAATCAAAGTGGGGGCGTTGTTCACGGTCCAAAGTTGTTGAATTACCATTGAGTCGAGAAGGCTGTAAAGTGCTATTCCTCTATTTTACACTGGTCTTCACTGGAACAGGCCTAGGACAAAAATATGAATGTGAGAGCTGGAGTGTGTATTGAAATGGCAGGTACCTGGAAAATCAAGGTTATGCTTGGGGACCGAGCAGAGGTATTTGACAGAGCAGTCACCCAATTTGTGTTTTATCTCCCTGATATAGAGAAGACAGCATTGCGAGCAGTGGTTTACAGAAGACTAGATTGAAAGAAGTACAAATCAATTACTGCAACTTTGGAAGGATTTTTTTTGGGGCTTTGGGTAGTGGGACAAGAGGAGGTAAAAGGGCAAGTGTTGCACAGGAAGGTGCTGTAGGAGACGGATGAGATGATAGTGGAGTGGACAGGGCTTACTGAGAGAACACTCCCTTCAGGGAAGAGGGTGTGAAGATGCGTTTGGTGGTGCAGTAGCAGAAATAGCGGCAGGTGGTGTGGGAAAATGAGCACTGGGGAACTGTATTGTAGTTCTTGTTGGTAGAGGCAGGGGTGATGGCCCAAATGCTGGAAATGCGTCAGACGTTGTTGAGACCCTGCCAACTAAAGTGGCGGGGAATCCTCGATTTACATGTCAGGCATGCCAGACTGTCATCTTAACATAGGCAGACTCACGGAATCATACTTTACAGACAATGTCTCAGACATCACCATCCCTGAATATGTCCTGTCCCACTGGCAGTTGTGGCAGCACAATGGTTTAGTCAGTTGGGAGTTGCCCAGGGAGTCCTCAACATTAACTCTGAATCCCACGAAGTCTCATGGCTTCAGGTTAAACATGGTCAAGGAAATCTCCTGCTAATTACCACATACCATCCCGTCCTTGGCTAATGAATCAGTGCTCTGCCATACTGCAAAGGTGTATGGGCCCTGACAGTGTTCTGGCAGTAGTACTGAGGACTTGTAGCCAGAGCTTGCTGCTCCTCTAGCCAAGCTGTTCCAATACAGATACCCAGGTGTATATCCTGTACATAAAAAGCAGGACAAATCCAACCTGGCTAATTGTGGCCCAATTGGTCAGCTCTTGATCATCAGTCAAGTGACATAAGATGTCACCAACAGTGCTATCAAGGAGCCCTAGCAAAATTGGAATCAATGGGGGTATCGGGGGCAAACTCTCTGGTTGGAGTCCTACCTGGTACATAAATGGTTGTGGTTGTTGGAGGTCAGTCATCTCAGCTCCAGGACAGCTCTACAGGAGTTCCTCAGGGTACTGTCCTAGGCCCAACCATCTTTAGTTGCTTACGTCCATCATAAGGTCAGGCATGGGGATGTTTGCTGATGATTGCAAAATGTTCAGCAACCATTCATAAACTCCTCATTCATAAACACTGAACCAGTCCATGTTTACATGCAACAAGATCTGGACAATATCCAGGCAACAGTTCAAGAAGACAGCTCACCACCACCTTCTCAAGGGCAACTAGGGACGGGTAATAAATGCTGGCCAGTCAGTGATGCCCACATCCTATGAATGAATTAAAATAAAAAATACAAGTAAATTTGTCAAGCGTGGTTTTCTCTGTATGAAGGCATACTGACTCTGCTTGAACATGTTATGTATTTCTAAATGCTGTGCTGTTGCGGTCATTATAATATATTACAATATAATAAACACCTACCCAGTAACAGATGTTACCAGCTTTTCTCCCTTCCTCCCTTGTTCAGTAAAGGTATTATGTTGGCAGTTTTCCAATCCTCTGGGATTTTTTTCCAAAATTTAAGGATTCTTGAAAGATTATTACCAGTTCAACCTCTGTTGGTCCTTCCTTTAGTACCCTATGATGTATCTCATCAGGTTCTCTGACTTGTGTTTTTTAAAAATCGTTTTAGGTGGGGCAATACACCAGTAGATGAGGCAATTCACTTTGGCCACCATGATATTGTAACAATCCTTCAGGAATACCAGAGCAAGTACATGCCCACAGAGGACTCGAACAATGGAAAAGAAAAACCCTCTAAAGAGAACTTAGACAGCATGGTATAGTTCAACATTATCAAACTGTTATTTTGTTCAGAATTACCAAAACTAAACTGAAGTTTGGGATTTGTAAAAGTGTTGTATTTTTTTCAAGTAATTGTTCTGGTGTTTTCTGCTTGGAACTTTTTTGATGTAGTCTTAGAAAATTATAGGCAAAATAGAAAGGATTGCCAGTATTCAGTTTGGGGCCTGAGGTCTGACTGTTAACATGATGCATTGAGTTAGTTGTATGACAATTTCAAAGAAAGGTAGAATAATCTCCATGGGAATTTTAAGATTTCATATGTCTTCTAATCAATTATAAAATTGCCACGAAGTCATAAATTATTATTAATACTAGTAAGCAATTTAGTCAATCAGATACTCGGGCCATTAATACTGGGAAATATCCAGCTTTAGTAAACATGTAAGGAAATTATAGCTGGTGTGTTCTGTAAGTAACCTGTTGAAGCATCCCTGTAAAATGTGAATGAATATTAGTGTTCAGTATTAAGATTTTGTCCAGATGTTTTACAAATAGAAGCTATTTTACTTGCTCCTTTGAAATGTCTACTATTCCAATTGTGTAAAAGTGTAGCAGTGAATCAACAGTTCAGTCAACAGTAACAGTATAATATTTGTTAAAAACTCATTCAATATTAGTATCATGGCCAAGAAGTATAAAAGTCCAGATTCTACATATGGGTTATGTAACTGTTATGTTGCCTTTCAGTAAATTATTACTTTGACATTTCCCATTTAGTATAATTTTATTAACTTATTTTTAATTTCTTGTTAAAATATTGTTTCATTCACTTTTACTTTTCCCCACCTCTTATAAGGTCCACTAAACAGAAGAGGCTTCGTGTTTCATTACTGTAATTGTTTGTAAGTAAAGGCTTCAAACAAATGTAAATGATTCAGTATCAAAAATATTGTACTATCTATCAAGTTCACAATTCTTTCTCAGGAATAGGAATACTTATCGGCAAGTCTGGAATAAATATTCCTGAAAATTTAGTTGTTTTACAAATACATAAGTAGTTACTGGCATTTTCGAACAGTTTTCTTTCAAGTAACAATGCAAGATTTTTAATTTTCTCTTGTGTTGGAACTGGTCCAATGACTTATAGTAATGCTTAGTGCTGTACTTCAGAAATATAGTTAAGATGTGCAGTCCCTTGTCATTACTGCTTTTCAGAGCTGTTAGATTGTTATTTGAATTAAGGCTTGACTATTTTGTACAATCTAATTCCATTGGATCATGTTAATAGTCTGTGAACTTTCAAAAAGCATATATAGTTCCAGACTGCATGGTACATTGCTTTACATACAATACAGGCATAAATGGAGTTGAACCGGGAGAACTACAGATGCTACAAAGACAGCAATTGCTGGACAGTCTCAGCAGATCTGGCAGCATCTGTGAAGAGAAATCAGAGTTAAGGATCTGAAACGTTGACTCTGGTTTCTCTTCACAGATGCTGCCAGACCTGCTGAGCGTTTCCAGCAATTTCTGTTTACATTAGCTGAGTTTGTTAGTTTACATCATTATGATTACCTGGAAATGCAATTTTTTCTTGTAATAGTATTTATTATGGAGAACTTTTAAAATGTATCACACAAAACAGGAAAAGGCATTTGAACCCTCAAAGTCTACTTCTTCCATGGACCATATGCAATGTACTTGAACAGACTAACCTAGTTAATCATCTGAAGTAACACCTGCACACCCAAAGATAATTGAGCAGAATTAGAATGTTTATCATCCTATTTCTATTGGGGAATTTGACTTGATTTTCTTTTCTCCTTTTAAAACTTGATGAAGGGTACAGATAGTAATGCACGATGCTACAAGGGCTGTGGAACCATGTACAAAAGTAAATTTGCATTTTATTTCCATATAGTTGGAGTTATTTCTTAATTGATAACCTAGTTGGAGCATTCAAGAAAGTTTTCTCTGCCATGTTTTGTATGAATCATTTGTATTTGTGTAGGATTCCAGTTTAATAGTAGCATTTGATGCTTAATGTTGTGATGAATGACCTGAACTGCCTAAGTTTGCTTGGTGCAATTGTCTGTGTCTGTGTATGTGAATACTTAGAATTGTATTAGATGGATGGGTAGCATTTCAGCATATTTTTGTTCATTTAAATTTTAAAATATATATTTCTATCCATTGCTGTAATTGCATTGTGAGTTGCTGCACTATAAAATGGATCTTTTCAATAAGTGTACCTATTTCTGTTACAACAGTCAAAACAGCCTGCTTATGCTTCTGCCTTACTCATTATAGGGCAGGACTAGCCTCTGCTTATGTTTAAACTGCTATTCAGACTGTGACCGTAATTGTATTTTTCCACATTGTGACATGACTGCCTTTTCAAGCATGGCAGATTGATGATGTTTAATGTACTTGCTAACAGCAATCTATTTTCAGTGCATTGTTCCATATTTCAATCTGAAATGTTATTTTTGAAGTGTTGCTGGCAATGCAGAGTATTTATCTAAAAGAAGCAAATCAAGTGTGTTAAATACACAAATAAAAACGCAAAAGTTTTGTATTCTGTTTTCTTTCTCACATGCACCAAGTGTAGTGTCACGTACAAACAGAGAATTTCCACAAGGAACACAACTTTCCATAATCACTCACACATCAAGTTATTATTGATGGCTTTATTGGGTGGCATTTGTCAGTAACAATCTGGAGTACATCTGTAAGAGATTTATTTTATGAAAAATAGCTTTTGTCCTCATTTTCTTCTTAATACATTCTCTGAAAGACTGTTTCACTTGCATCTCTGATACAATTGTGCAAAAGTAATGCATTTTCCACACTTACAACCCTATACTGTGTTAGGTTATTCTGCTGTGGACAGTTATTTCAACCAGGAACACTGGCTGATTTTTCTTAGTGGCCAATTGGAGGAGAAAGACTAAGATGAGGTAAAATTATTTTCCTAGGACCCTGGCTAACTTCAACTAAATACTGAAGTAAAACTGAGCCTGGGGATTTCATGACCTGCAACAGGTGATGTCTACTCACCAAGCTATTGAGCCTTTGGCTTTTCTCATTTCCAGATATCACTGCAAAAAATCTTGTCTTGTGTTTTTCAGCTGCTAGAGTGTAAACTTTGAGAAGCTTCAGTTCTGAGTCACCTTTTCAGTACAAATGAAGCATCCTGAACAGTGAATAGACCTAAAGAAAAACTTTGGCTTGAATCTTCCACTTTCTATATATTCATCAACTGGACATACCTCAAGAAATGCAATGGGATCCCTCAAGTCCTAAGCGTTGACTGTGCAGAATTGCATGGGAAGTTACCCAGTCTCCTGAATCCTCCAAAATAATCTCTGAATCACCATTGAGTCAAATCCAAGGGTTCAGACTTAACTAGATAATCACTCTGGTAATTTAGGTGCATAAAAGCCAATTATGACCTCAGGGTACCTATACTACTGACCCTACTCTTTGACTGTCCAACTACCCCCAACCCAGTTACTCCAATACACGCCCACCACCTACCCCCTCACCACTGTGACTTACATACTTCACTCCAATAGATTTTGGACATTTGAACTATTTACTTAGCAGGTAGTGCCAGAAAAAGGAATCTTCTATGAAAATTCTCTGTGCTGCTCCCTATAAGGATTCCCAGATTGTGAGCATTCTGTCAGATTCTCCATCTGGTCCAAAAGATTGGAGGTAAGCAATTAAAACTTCATCATATTCTGATGGGAAATAGTGTTACCAACCCACATCCAAAGATTTGGACCTTTGTTTTACTCTGCATGTCACCGGCTATTTGATGGGATGTGAAGTAAGCCACTGGTAGGGTGATTTCTAGTAATTTTTTGACTGTAAAATTGCATGTCTGCTCTGTTCCTTCACTACTCAAATAATACCTTTTGTTCTTTAGTAGTATAATTTGTTTTAAAATACTGAAGTGTTGTTTCATTGCCTTGAAATTTTGAAGCAATAGTGATGATGTCTGAACTTCCTGTGAAATTTTGCATATTTGTATTTATTCTGTGCTTTCCTGAACACTGAATATTACTCTTCTAATCCTGCATGAGAAAAACAAAAAACAAGCTTTTTTTCACTAGTGTTTCCTTGCAGGTATAAGTTTTTTAAATACTTTAGTCAATTTGACCAAAGATCCTCTTTAAGCAGGCAAGATTTTCAATCAGGAGCCTGTTTTTCCAGTGCTGAATTCTAAAACTGAAGTCTTCAGATACAGCTGGGCTTGAGATTGTTAGCAGATTTGGGCAAAAGTGAGTAATATTTTTACGCAAATAACCTTCGGGAAATGCTCGGGAACTGAAGGAAATCCTTATCAGTCAGGAAATGGTATTGGGGAAATAGATGGGATTTAAACCCCAGGACGGAATGCTGTGCGACCCAGATTACTTAAGGGAAGTGGCCCTAAAAATAACAGATACGTTAGTGATCATTTTCTAGCATTCTGTAAACTCTGGAAGAGTTCTAATGGACTAGAGGGTAGCTAATGTAGCCCCACTCTTTAAAAAAGAAGGGAAAGAGAAAACAGGGAATTATAGGCCGGTTAGCCTATATGGGGAAAATGCTGGAGTCAACTATTAAGGATATAATAACTGAGCATTTGGAAAGTAGTGACAGTCATTCTAGTCAGCATGGATTCACTAAAGGGAAGTCATGCTTGAGAAATCCTCTGAACTTTGAGGATGTGACCCGTAGAGTGGACAAGGATGAATCAGTAGATGGTGTACCTGGACTTTCAAGAGGCTTTGACAAGGTTCCACCTGAGATTAGTAAGGAAAAGTAAAGCTCATGGTATCAGAGGTAATGTTTTCTATCCGATTCAATACTAGTTGTCAGACAGGAAGCAGAGAGTTTGAATAAATGGGTCCTTTTTCAGAGTGGCAGGCAGTGACGAGTGGGGTACCACAGGGTGTGGTGTTGGGATCTCAGCTGTTCACAATATACATTAACGATTTGGTGGAAGGAATTGAATGCAATCTGTCCAAATTTGCAGATGATGACATTCAGCTGGGTGGCATTGTGTGCTGTGCGGAGGATGCTAAGAGGCTGCAGGGAAACTGGCCGAGTTGGTGAATACTTAGCAAATGAAATACAATATGGATAAATGTGAGGTTATCCACTTGGGTCGCAAAAACAGGAAGGCAGATTATTACCTGAATGGTGGCAGTTTAGGAAAAGGTGAGGTGCAACGAGACCTGGGTGTCATGGTGGCACAGTCGCTGAAGGTTGGCATGCAGGTGCAGCAGGCAGTGAGGAAAGCTAATGGCATGCTCTCCTTGTAAGTGAGAAGATTTGAGTATCGGAGTAAGGATGTCTTGCTGCAGTTATACAGGGCCTTGGTGAGGCCACACCTTGAGTACTGTGTGCAGTTTTGGCCTCCTACTCTGGGGAGGGACATTCTTATTATTGAGAGAGTCCAGTGATGATTTACCAGACTGATTCCCGGGATGGCAGGAAAGACTGGATTGGCTGGGCTTGTACTCACTGGAATTTAGAAGAATGAGGGAGGCTTTCATAGTAACATATAGAATCCTGACAGTGGGGAAGTCCAGAACTAGGGGGGGTCACAGTCTAAGAATAAGGGGTAAGCCATTCAGGACTGCGGTGAGGAAAAGTTTCTTCACACGAGTTGTGAACCTGTGGAATTCTCTCCCACAGGAAGCTGTTGGGGCTATTGGATATATTCAAGTGGGAACTGGATATGGCCCTTGCGGCTAAAGCGTTCAGGGAGTATGGAGAGAAATGGAAATTGGATACTGAGATTGCATGATCAACCACGATCATCTTGAATGGTGGTGCAGACTCGAAGGGCTTAATGCCTACTCCTGCACCTATTTTTCTGTTACACTCAGAATTCTAGGCATTACAAAGATGGTGATCATCCACTGCATATATCCTGAGTACAAATATTACAAACACAAGTACTGAAGTGTAGAATGTGGCTGTAATCAGCTTTCTCTGTTCCATATGCTGCAATGCAATGCAAGTTTGGATTGCTACTATCTTACTGGCTAATACAGAACAATCTTTGAAATTGCAGTTGCTCTTCATTCCACATGCTCCCACAAATGTCTAAAATACATCAGTTTTTTTTCCTGTCAGAAATGCACATCTCAATTAATTTCAAGTTAGTCTTGTGTCTCATTTTACTCCTTTGCCTTAATGTAGTTCAGGAGCTGGGCTAGTTCGTTATTTCACTTGCTTTGTTTTCATGCATTTGACTTCCAAGATTTGTCAAGGGTATCAAATCTCCTTTTAAATTTACCCAATCTGTCTGAGGTTGCTTTTTAATTACTATAGTTTACCTGGGAGTTTAGTGATAGGACTAAGTGTTGAACCAAAACGATTATGAGATCACTTGGTTGTAATGCCGAATTGAAAATGAATACCCATTACAATGCACACTTTATTAATTGATTTATTGAGATAAGAATGCTGAAGTGCGGTAAAGCAAACAGCTCTTAAGAGGATGAACATTTTTTTCACATTTGAGCAAGTAATGGTGGCAGTTGTTTTAAAGTGTGCTGACTTGTTTGAGATGTGACATGGGCGTGACATTTGTGTGGTGGGGTTGGCGTATTGAAAAACCATGGTTTCACTGCTCAATATGGATACAAAATAATCACCTAGTTTGGAAATCCAAGATTTTTGTTAAAATGTTCTGCCAGTGCCACAGATCTGCAAAGAATTGCTCAATATCAGTAAAACATGGAAATGTTCAGGCAAGTGATATTAAGTTTGGTTAGAAACATAATAGGATAATTAATGCAACTATCCATTTTCATTAAAACTGAACCTGTTTCAAACAAGTATTCTGGTGCTGTTTCAAATCAGAAAATTATGGGAAGAGGTATTTTGTCATTTGACTGTATATAAACAGTGCAACAATTCCCTTTTAAATACCATTTTTAGCATTGGGAAACATCTTAAGACAGTTAACAATGGCACCCCTAGCCCAAAATTGACCACTGTGCTGAAGGAGGTATTCAGACATGACCTGAAAATTGGGCAGAAAGGTAAGTTTTTAAGTAGTGCCTTAAAAGGTCAATGGGAAAAAGTATGTCAGATTTAAAGTTAAGGACTTAGAAAATTAAGGGCACAGCTGCTACCAGTCCAAGTGGGAAATGCACAAGAGTTCAGAGTTGGAGTAATCTAATATTCTTGATGTGCTGAAGGTTGTTACAGAGAGGGAATAAAGCTTTGGAATATGAGCTCGAGAATTTTTAACTTGTGTTGGAGAATCAGGTCAGTGAACGAGAACGGTGGAAGGACAGCTTGATGTGGGATACAATAAGTAGAATATTGAATGTGCTGTAATTTTGAGGATGGGAACTGGGAAGCTTGTAGGAGCTACTGCAATAATCAAGGCTAACGGTTACAAAAGCGAGAACTGAAGCTTTCACTAACGGGTGAGTGGAAGCAGATGGCAATGAGTGAGACAATAAGCAGTCTTAAAGATGGGAGCCAGTGTTTGACAGTTGATTTCAAAAGGATGGAAATTGTACTTAAAAGGGGATTGTTAACATAATAAATTAGCACAAGTGCTAGAACGAACACACACATGCACACACTGCCAGTGGGCTCTGTACAAAGAACTAAGTACCTATTCAAATTCTGAATTTCGTCTAGAATGTATCCATTAGAACCGGGTATCTTCAGCAATGAAGCTGAGGAGGAGAAAGGGCAAAGGCTCCTAATAGGCAACCTAGGATAAAGTTAGGCAGGACAGGAGCTTTAAGAACTCCAAGCCCAAGAGCCATCTTTCAAGTCTTGATAAACAAAAGGAAATTGGTTGGTTTCCTTAAAAAAAAATTCACAATGAAACAGCCAAATTTAATGGTATGGTTAGTATTTAAGTTCAAGAAAATATGAAAATGATACAAATACTCAAAACGTAAATAAAACATTTCATGCTGTAGCTACTTTATCTTTGCAATGTTTATGTGAAAAATGTCATTATTTACATTGAACTATCAGTTTTGGGTTACTGTAGCAGCTTCCAAACACCACTGCCAGAACTTGTCGATTCACAGTCACGAAGAGGACCTTGGTTAATTTGGATACGTTGAACACATCTTTAAAAAAACACAATAATTAGTATTCAGAGACTGAACTGTTTCACTGCAACAATTAAATATTTTTAAATATCAACATTGCTCCACAAAATATACAAATGCTTTTTGAAAGAAGTATTTATGAGTCTTAGTGTCCTTAAGAGAAGAGTTGATTGTTCCCCATTAATTATTCCCAAGAACCTTTAGCATAGTTTCAAATCAACTCAGGCATTTAGTCACACAACTAGAGGGTTCCTGATTTCTGCAGGTATGTCATCTGGCCAGCTTTTCAGTACTAACAGTACCATTAGGATATAAGAGCACTGCTGATGGTACACAAAGCCCCCGGTTAAGGAACTGGTCTGGAGACTTGAAAAGGAGGCAAATAGAACAAGATCCCTGGGTTAAGGAAAAGTGACCGCAGGAGGGAGAGGGGGTGTGGTATAAAAGGGCAGGGAGGTCTTCCTTCCAACTCTTGGGAACTGTTCTAGAAGCAAAAGAACGCTCGAATTCACAATACATTCATTATCACTGCAGCTATACTTCTCCAAAACCCGAGTATACCCTAGAGAGAGCTTGTTGAGAAATGATCTTTTTGAAGCATGTGAGATTAAGGGGATGGAAAAGAATGGAAACTGGAATTTCTTCACCCTGCAAAAGCAGAACATGGAGACAAAGGCTACTTTCAGGATTGTTCTTGGAAACGTTCTTCCCAACCCCCATCAACTTGTGGAATGCATAATGGTGATGATTACTATGGAGTCTAGACAAACACAAATCACTATTGGCCCCCTATTAAGTTACTTCACTTTTCTATCACTGTTCCACACACTTTAAAATCATTAACATAAGTGTACAAGTTCCATTTGTAGAAAATTAGGTGACAAGTTCTGCTTGCATTTACTATATAACAGTAGTGATTAAGGACACATGATAGATGTACAGTAAACTTGTTGCATTCAATAATATGCATCAACAATTCTAACAATTTTTACAAAGTGGAAGTTATAAGCACTTGGATTCTAAACTAACTTACCACTGTGTCAATTTCTGAGGGACTTAAGTGGCGCTCCAATTCACCAAAATCCTCCACAGACATAGGCAGAAGATTTTCTGTTGACTGCAGTCTTGAGGGATGACTGGAAACACCAATATAGATAATTATTTTCACTCAAAAGGTGCATCTTAAGAGGGAAAGGAAATATTTAATGCAATATCCAGTGCCTCCAACTGTTTCTTGATATCATGTGGAGGGAACTGAATTGGCTGAAGACTAGTATTGTGATAGTGGGGGCCACTGAAGGACACTGAGATGGATCATCCACGTGGTACTTCTGGCTGAAGATTGCTGTGAATGCTTCAGCCTCATCTTTTGCTCTGATGTGTTGGGCTCCCCCATCATTAAGGATGGGAATATTTGTAGAACATTCTCCTTCAGTGAGTTGCTTAATCGTCCACCACCATTCACGACTGGATGTGGCAGGACTGCAGAGCTTAGATCTGATCCTTTGGCTGTGGGATCACTTAGCTCTGTTTATCACTTGCTGCTAATGCTGTTTGGTGTGCAAATAGTCCTGTTTTGGTGGTTTCACCAGGGTGATAGCTCATCTTCAGGTATGCCCTCCTGCACTGTACACTGAACCAGGGTTGATCCCCTGGCTTGATGGTAACGGTTGAGTGGAGGATATGCTGGGCCATGAGGTTGCAGATTGTGCTAGAATATAATTCTGCTACTGTTAATGGCTCCTAACATCTCATGGATGCCCAGTCGCTATGGTGGTTGTGTTGTGTGGCACTACAGAGCGTATTCTCACTAAAGACAGTACCAATATTGTTGTGGACAGATGCATGTGCACTAATGGAAGGTTTCGAACAAGGAAAAACTGTTACCATACCAAATTTCTGACTTTACAAAATCTTTTCCATTTTTAAAAAAAAACTAATTTCCTTAACCTGTTCCAAAGTGGTGAAGGAATCTCTGGAAAGAGGATATTCCACCGTCAGGACTCTGTAGCTAATAGTTTCCCCTGTTGTATTGTCCTAAATCCTTTTATAATTTTTTTTAAAATTCAGTTTGTCAGCATATTACAGCCACAGTGATTATGAAAATATTTTTCTTTATTCATTTTGTAATGTAAACTATTTGAAAGAGTACAAACAACATCTGTATGAATGCACTGATCTCTTCTCGCCCTTCCTGGTTGTTATCATTCAGACCAGAAGCACAACTTCAGTCTCTTTTGGCCACTTTTCTTACTGCAGCCCCTGCTTCTCTCCTGACACAGAATCCCATATATTTGAGGTTGTTGACTTGCTCCCCGAACTGACTTGCTTTTGTTCAGACGTTTCGTCACCATGCTAGGTGACACCATCAGTGGAGCCTCTGATGAAGGCTTCATCGGAGGCTCCACTGATTATGTCGCCTAGCATCGTGATGAAACGTGTAAACAAAAACAAGCCAGCTCGGCGAGCAAGTCAACAACCTCATCCACAACCCGAGCTACAGATCTTTGCCAAAACTTTATCCATTATGTTCATCGCAAAAACAAAAATCATTGCTATTGTAATATCCATCTCGCTCTCTACCTTCTTGCTCAGGTAGAGCTATAAGACTAAATAATCATCATAAATGTGAAAAGCAAAATGTCAATGTACTAAAAATTCAGGATCACCAGCAGACTTAAGTCAAGCATTTTTTTAAAATCACATTTAAAATAAAATGGAACAGCAAAACATGGTATATACAAAAACAACCAAGTTCTTTTTCTAAACCTCCTGGGATTTATAAATTACTGAGCAGGTGTTTTACTTAAATATCCAGCAGCATTTCTACACAAGGTTACCCATGGTTTACAACCCTTTCATAGACTCCTGGTAGAAACTACCAAAATTATGAAGCATGGATAGAATACATAGTCGGTGTCTTTTTTTCCCCAAGAGTAGAAATGTCAATTACTGGGAGATACATGTTTAAGGTAAAAGGGGGTAAGTTTAAAGGACACATGAGAGGCAAGTTTTTATTACACACAGAGCACATTAAATACCTGGAATGCACTGCCAGAGGAAGTGGTAGAGGCAGAGGCAGATACAATAACAACATTTAACAGGCATCTTAATAGATATTATTGGGGAAGTATGGAACATAGAGAGGCATTTTTGTTTTGTTTAGAAAGGCGTCATTTGTTTGGTACACTATTCATGGGCTGAAGGACCTGTTATGCTGTTTATTGTTAAAAGACCACACATTTTTAATCACTTTAACTTCACCCAACTCTGCCCTTGACTGATTTGATCTGCTGCTCAAGCCCTCATCCATACTTTTGGTACCTTTATAGAGTTAACAATCCCATACTCTAACCTCTGTAAACTTGAGGCCATCTAAAACTCCACTGTCTGTGTCCTAATTCAAACCAAATCCAATTCACCCATCACCTGTGTTGATTATAAAACAAGTCTGATTATAAAACAAGTCTGATTATAAAACAAGTCTGATTATAAATTCTTATCCTTGTTTTCAAATCCATCCACATGCTGACTCTTCCACCATCTCTAATATCCTTCAATCCAACAACCTTCAGACATCTAAATTAAAGACAAGTACTGCAGATGCTGCCACACCTGCTGAGTGCCCAGTACTTTTCTTATCTCAATCCTCAAGACATTTCTGCTTTTCTAATTCCGGCCACTTGAGCATCTATAATTGCAATTGTTCTTTCCTTTGTTGCTATGTCTTCAGCTGGCTAGGCCCTTGGCTCTGGAATTTCTTCCTAAAATCCTTTCTGCCTTTTACCTAAACATACCCAGCTGTCCTAATTTGCAAAGTCATATTGTTTTGTAAAATATAAACATGGTTTATAAAACATAACAATATCTTATTATCAAAAATTTACACAAATAAAATTCTTGAGGTTTAACCAGTGAGTCATTGGAAATTCTAAATTATTAATATCAACACCCTTCTTGAATTCAAATCTATAGAGGAAAAATGTCAAATCTTTTATACAAAACTATCACTATTGCTCCCAACCTTAATATTCTAAGACCAGTATACAAAAGAAACTTGGTTGTCATTGACTTCTAGCTGCAGCGTGGGCAGATGTAGCTCTGCATGTAGCTAATACAGAACACTCAACCAGTGACTTGTACAATAGCACCACCTACAGTGAAAGGATTAAAATAAGGCAAGGTTGAAGTTTGATTACTAGATTTCAATTGTTATAGGAAGTGTAATAATATTATTATCCTCTTCCTATATTTTTCTTTTTTCTCAATCAAGGATTCCTTGTCCCAGTGACCAACAGGCCTTCAACTACATCCTCACTATTTCTGGCTCCATACCAGACCATACCTCGTCCTCCACGTTCAACGAATCATCCTCCAGTGCAAATGCATCATCCTTTCCCATTTTAGCATTTTAAAGGGACAGTTCCCTCTATGATACCCTTTCAATCTTCCACAGGGCCTTCTGAGCAAGCAGAGAAGATGGGATGATACCGTCTCCTTCACCTCCTGCATTTCAACTGCAAACACTGAAACAAGCAATTTACTTGTATGGCTTTCAATTTAATATACTATATTCTGCTCACAATCTGGTCTCCACTACCTCTGTGTAACCAAACGTTTTGCTAAACAACTCCATTTAGTCCACAAGATTGACCCTGAGCTGTGCTGAACACTATTTCTCAGCCCTTCTGTCCTCAATATCACACACTATTCTAATGAAGTTCAGAAAACTCTACTCATCTTTTAAATCGGTATGTTCCAACCTTCCAGACACAATTTTAATTTCAAAAACTTCAGATCAAATCATGGTTTTTACAACAAATGAAATGGAACCCCTTTCTAGTCATGCCCACATTTAATGAAATTACAAAGAAAACAAATTACAAAACTTTTGGACTTTTTCTACTCATAGACCTTTCCTTTTAGTCTATCCTTCCATCTTTCCTTGCTTCTGAATTGATTTAAAAGACTTTTCACCTCTAACTTCTGGTTCTGACATTTTTTTTTTTTAAAAAGGTTGACAATTCAAAACGATTCTTCTCTCCACAACTGTTACCCGACTTTGAGCATCATTTTTTTTGTTATTATACAATTAACTTTACCCATGATAAGGTAACTTGTTGAGTACAAAACACCAAGTATGATTTAAAAGATAGGCCAGTAAGAAATATAAAATATGCAGATTTTTAATCGGTGTAATTTGAAATCACTTTGTGCTGGCAGCTCAATTAGTAATAGGGAGTGACTCATTAGATATTAATACAATTGTTATTAGAAAATCTAAGTATTTGATTACATCCACTACTTAGTAGCAATGAAATGTCTAACTAGGCTGGTTACTTTAGAAAATTATCCTTTATTTTGTAAATGTACCATGAGAATTGGTAGAATGCAACAAAAAGAAAATTCATGCCTGTGAATGAGAATCTTCGTACACATAATTGCAAAAGATCTAAGGCATCCATTCAATTAAATGTTTCACTTCCTCCACCGTTAATTACTTTGTTCTAAATGACCAACAAAGAGCTAGTTTAAAAATTGAACAACCACCATCTGATTTTCCTAAAAAAAAAAATCACAGGGCCACCAATTTTAGTTTTTTATATTGCTCCAAGAACTTGCACTTTAGAATTATTATAAAATTTGTGTATTTGCAAACTTAATTAGGGAGCTTAAAGTGAAGGAACTCTTAGAGGGGCAGTGACCATAATTTTATAGAATTCACCCTGCAGTTTGAAAGGGAGAAGCTGGAATCAGATGTAACGGTATTACAATTGAGTAAAAGGTAACTACGAAGACATTAGGGATGAATTGGCCAGAGTTGACTGGAAGGGAAGCCTAACAGGGAAGACATACAGCAGCAATGGCAGGAGCTTTTGAGGATAATTCAGGAGGAAAAGCAGAAAGTCTTCCCAGGGAAGAAGAAACATGCTATCGGGAGGATGAGGCAACTATGGCTGACAAGGGAAGTCAGGGATAGGATAAAAACAAAAGATGCAGCATTAGATGTGGGTAGCCTTTAAAAGCCAGCAGAGAATAACTAAAGCAGTGGGGGTGGGGGAGGGGAAAGAGATGATGAAATGTGACAGTAAGATAGCTAGTAATATGAAAGAAGATTACAAGAATTTTTTAGATATTTAAAAGGTAATAGGGACAAAAGTGGACATCGGACCACTGGAAGATGAGGCTGGCGAAGTAGTAATGGAAAACAAAGAAATGGCAGAGGAACTGAACTGGTACTTTGCATCAGTTTTCACAGTGGAAGACACCAGCAGCATAACAGAATTTCGGAGAGAGTCAGGCGGTAGAGGTGAATGTGCTGACCATCACTAAAGAGAAGGTGCTGGGAAGCTGAAAAGACTGAAGGTGGACCAGATGTACCCCAGGGTTCTGAAGGAGATAGCTGAGGATATTGTAGAGGCATTGGTGGTGATCTTTCAGGAAACACTAATTAAAGAGGGTCCCAGAGGACTGGAAAATGGATAACGTAACACCTCTATTAAAGGCAAGGAGGCAGAAGGAAACTATAGGCAGGTTAGCCTGACTAACCGGTAAGATTTTAGTCTGCAATTAAGGATGAAATTGTAGAGTATTAGGAAACGCATAGTAAAATAGGGCAGAGTCAGCATGGCTTTGTTAAGGGGAGGCCATGCCTGACAAATGTTAGAATTCTTTGAGGATTAAATGAGCAGTTTAGACGTGATTTGTTTGGATTTATAGAGGCCTTTGACAAGGTGGCACATAGGAGGCTGCTAAACAAAAGCCCACATGTTAGGCCCACATGGGACTGGCTGACGGAAAGAGAGTAGGGAAAAAGGGGTTTTTTTCAGAATGGCAGCCAATCAGTGGTGGAGTTCTGCAGGGGTCAGTGTCAGGATCACAACTATTCATATTAATACATTAATGATCTGGACAAAGAAATGTAGCGCATTGTTACCAAGTTTGCAGATGACACAAAAACAGATGAAAGCACAGGAAGTGTTCAGTAAGTAGGGAGGCTGCAGTAGGACTTGGACAGGCTAAGACAGTGAGCAAAAAAGTGTCAGATGGAATACAGTGTGGGAAAATGTGAGGTTATGCACTGTGGTAGGAAGAATAGATGCATAGATTATTTTCCAAATGGGGGAAGGCTTCGGAAATCTGAAACATAAAGGGACTTGGGAGTCCTAGTTCAGGATTCTCTTAAGGTTAACATGCAAGTTCAGTTGGCAGTTAGGAAGGCAAATGAAATGTTAGCATTAATTTCAAGGAAGCTATAATACAAAATCAGAAGTGTACTGCTGTGGCTGTAGAAGGCTCTGGCCAGACCGCGTTTAGAATATTGTGGGCACCTTTGGGCCCCATATCGAAGGAAGGATTTTCTTGGAGTAGAGTGTGTCCAGACAGGTTCACACCAAAGATTCCAGAGATGAAGGGTTTGTCACATGAGTTCTTGAGGACTCTGGGTCTGTTCTCGATGGAGTTAAGAATTAGAGAATCTGATTAAAACTTACAGTACACTGAGGGGCCTAATACGGTGGACATGGAGAAGATGTTTCCACCAGTGGGACAGACTAAGAATTGAGGGGACAGCCTCAGAGTGTAGGTAACTTTAGATTTGAGATGAGAAGGAATTTCTTCAGTCATAAGTTGGTGAATCTGTGGAACTCACCCACTCAGAATGCTGTAAGGGCCAAGTCATTGAGTGTATTAAAGGCAGAAATAGATAAGTTCTTGATTAGTAAGGGAATCAAGGGTTACAGATAGAAGGCAGGAGAATGGAGTTGAGAATCATATCAACCATGTTCAAATGGCCTAATTATAATCCTGTCTTGTGGTCTTGTATAGGAAAGGCAATAAAGAAAATATACATATGCATATATTAAAACAATTTTGAGGAAAAGATGACTTAAGAGCTTACTTACACTTCAGACACGGAGATCAGTTCAGTCTTTATATAACCACTAGTCTTGGAGTCATCTACATCCATAGGCTCTGAAGCTAAAGGAGAGAAGGAACAATGATCTTTACTTTACTTTATACTTGCTGGTGATAAGAGACTGTCAAGTTACATACATAGTCAGGCCAAGTCATGTGGACCACTCCAACTATACCAGTTTAACATACTTCGGGACAGCATGGTCATCAGCGTCAAACTGTACCAAATGACCTAAATCAGAACGGAATGTGGTCCCTGATTGGATAGCACCTCTGGCCGACAAATAGCGGTTCCAAAGGCAAAGGAGAAATTGTACTGTTTAATATTAAACATCAGAGATGCAGCTAAATAAAGCATCGAGATAGCAAAATAACTAACAGGTGGTTATGGAACTTTCAACTACTGAGGACAAGGAAATCAAATGTAATATTTCCATGTTTGCTGTCAACACAAAACTAGGGTGGGAGTGATGAAGAGAGGGCCTTCAGAGCAAATTTAGATGAGTTGATACAGCAGAAAATGTGTGGCAAATGCAGTAAAGTGTGGACAAATGTGAAGTTATCTACTTCAGTAGGAAAATAATGTCAAATTATTTAATGATGATAGATTGGGAACTATTTATTTACAAAGGGCTTACATGTTCTTGTGCAATGGTCACTGAAAGCAAGCATACAGGTGCAACAAGCAGTTAGGAAGGAAGGCAAATGATGTTGGCCCTCTTCTAAGAGGATATGAATATAATAGCAAGGAAAACTTGTTGCAGCTGTACAGGGTTTTGCTGAGCCTATACCTGGAGTGTTGAGACATGTTGTGGGCTTCTTATCAAAGAAAAGACATACTTGCCCTAGAGCAAAAAATTGCAAAGGTTCATTAAACCAACTCCTGTGATTTGTAACATGGGGGGTTGACCAAGCCTGTATTCACTGGCAGTTACAAGAATGAAGAATGAGGGATAATGGGATGTCACTGAAATGTATAAAATTCTGACAGAGCTGGACAAATTGAATGTAGGGATGATGTTTCCCCTGGTTGAGAGCCCAGACAAGGGGGGGTTACAGTCTCAGTACATGTGCTTGACCATGTCAGACTAGGAGGAGGAGAGATTTCTTCACGGGGCTGGTGAACCTATAGAATTCATAGAACAGAATCCCTAGAATGTGGAAAGTAGGCCATTCAGCCTATCAAGTTCACAACAATCCTCTGAAGAGCATCCCGCCCAAACCCTGCCCCCACCCTGTAACCCTGCACATCCCTGGACACTACAGGGCAATTTAGCATGGCCAATTTACCTAACCTGCACATCTTTGGACTGTGGGAGGAAACCCATGCAGACAAGAGGAGCATGTGCAAACACCATACAGACAGCCCGAGGCTGGAACCGAACCCAGGAACTGGTACTGTGAGATAGCAGTGCTAACCATGGAGTCTCCGTGCTGTTCCCCCACAAAGCTGTGGAAAGGAAGTCACTGATTATATACAAGAAAGAAATAGAAATAGACTTCTAGAAGTGCTAGATGACAAGGGAATTAGAGCAGGGAGACAGTGGTTTTGAGATAGAGGATCAGTCATGATGATATTGATTAGCAATAAAGCTTGATGAGCCGAATAGCCTATTCACACATCCCTATTAATACACCAGAGAAATCTTGTAATACCAGGGTGCATTCAAAATCACCTTAGCTGCAGTCTGACTAATAAGCCTGTTGGGGGCTCCTTCTAGCAGAAGAGTCTTAGCTACTTACTCTCTCCCTCATACTCACGCTCTTAAGAAATGAACAGTTCTGCTCAACCACACAAATTTGTGGAAAAACAAAAACGAGAAATGGAAAGGAACAGGAGATTCTCACAAAACGTCACGTACTATTTTCAAATCTGAATTTTTTTCCCCACTTTGTGGTGAAATTGAGCAATTGTTGAGCTGAAAAGAAACTGGGATATTTGGGAGATGTTTATTTTTCCAAACACGTTCCAGAATTCATCATCCACCCCATCCCCAAAAAGACCTTGGTTACAACCAGCCTAACACTTCAAACCACAAAAGAACTTTGGGTCAAAGAACTTCTGTTAACAGTTCACCTTTTCGTTAAAAATATTCACCCATTTTAATGATAAAATAAGAGGTTTAATTTTCAAAGACGTCACAACGTACAAGTTTTTGTAAATATAAAGAATGATGGAACTGTAACAACAACATTCAAATGGGTGCAAAGTCACAACCATTTTAACTATACTGTATTCATTTAACTTCTCAGATCTTCAAGATTCATAGATTCAGCCCAGTCCATCACAAACCAACCTTCCATCAATTGACTCCATCTACACTTCCCACTGCCTGGAGAAAGCAACCACCATAATAAAAGATCCCTCCCACCCTGGTTATACTCTCTTCCACACTCTACCATTGGGCAGAAGATATAAAAGTTTGTCTACATGTACAAAAAGATTCAAGCACAGCTTTTCCCCTACTATTATTAGAACTCTGATTGGACCTCTCAAATTTTACAGTTAATGTTGACCTTGCTCTCTGTGCACCTTCTCTGCAGCTGTAATATTGTATTCCTCACTCTGCTCTATTACCCTATGCAATTGGAAGGCATGATCTGCCTGCACTGCACGCAAAACAAAACTTTTCACTGCACCTAGGTACATGTGACAATAATAAATCAAATTAAATCGAACCAAATCCATACAGCTAGAAAAGGCCCTTCAAGTCCATCGAGGCTGTACCTACATAACTACCACTAAAAGTGTGCTAATCCCAATTTCCTGCATTTGTCCCATTACCTTCAGTGTTATGATGTTTGAAGTACTCATCCAAATATTTTTAAGCATTGTTAGATATCTTGCCTCCACTATCTTATCAGACAATGCATTCCAGATTCCCACACCCACTGAGTGGGAAAAGTTTTTTTTTCCCCCAAATCCCCTCTGAATCTCCTGCCCTTTACCCCAAAACTATGTCCTCACATGATTGATCCCCTCAACCAAGGGGAATAGCTGCTCTCTATTCACCCCTTCCATATCCCTCAATCTTATACACCTCAATCATGTCCCTCCTCGGTCTTCTTTGCTCTAAAGAAAACAATCCAAATGTATCTAGTCTCTCCTTATAGCTCAATTTCATCCCAGGCAACATCCTGCTGAACTTCCTCTGTACCCCTCTAGTGCCATCACATCCTTCCTATAGTGAGGTGACCAGCACTCCAGTTGTGGCCTGACCAATGCTCTGTATAACCCCAACACTACCTCCTTGTCCTTGTACTCTATGCCACGACTGATGAAAGCATGTGTCCCATATGCCTTCTTAATTATCCTATTCACTTGCTCTGCAGACTTTAGAGATCTGAATACTCACCCCAAGATCCCTCTATTTCTTTCAGCTACCCAGTGTCATGCCATTCATTACAAAGTCCATCTTGTTTCTTCTTCCAAAGTCCATCATGTTGCTCTTATCAGGGTTATCTGCCACTTCTGCTCTTCTGACCAACCCATCTATATCTTTCTATAACCTACAAGCATCTTCTTCGCTATTAACCAGTCTAACAACCTTGGTGTCGTTTGCAAATTTGCTTATAGATGACAATGTGGAGAGAATATTGTCATTTATGTATATAACAAACAATAAGGGTCCTAAAATTGATCCTTCTAGTACACCACTGGATACCAGCCTCCAGTCACTCAAACAGCCTTCTATCACTACCCTTTGTGTTCTATTACTGAACCAGTTTCTGATCCATCTCACCAAGTTTCCCTCAATTCCATGTGCTTTAACCTTCTCAATAAGTCTAATCAAGATGTCTAATTCTATTGCACCAATCATTATTTAAACTTACAAACAGAAAATCTTACTTCATTAGCAGCTATACTTACGATCTTTTGGCCTGGAGTAATACTTTCCAAATGCCTGATCTTTTGGGACCTCGGGATACAAATACTTCAATGGATTTTCTGGAATATTTTCAGCTGCCATAACTTTGTAATTGCGGATGATATCTGGGAAAGTTACTGCTGACAGTTGATGCTTTGTGTATGGCTCCACTGAGTGAAATTGAGATTCATCTGAAGGAGGGGAATAAAGAAGTTCAATTTCAGCTATGAAAATAAAAAAAAGTTATTTGCACCCTAGATGTGCCTGATGTGGTGCTGGCACTAGCAAGTGATATGCCACTAAAGGGACATTCTCAACACAATGGACTGTGACACATAAGTGAGGTTTCTTTAAAAACTAGCATTTTCTTTTAAAATCCCATTAAAATGTACAGGTGATCCCTGAATTGCAAATAGAACACAATGTGTACACTAGTCAGAGCACAATGCAGGACAATATAAAGCAGTCATTCATAAGTACAGGAAATGTTTGTATGTCAGATGTTTAAAATTACACACCAGTATGGGACTGCTTTTGCAAGTACTGCCAGCCCAGCAGTGCAGGATACTGTTTGGATGGAAGGTAGGTTACCGCTATCTGGGAGGGAATAGGTGTCCCTCTTCTTATCAAGTGAGGTGAATGAAGGCCAACCCCACCCCCCAACAGGGCCCAACAGAAATCTTGATATTGAGTAACTGGGTCCCAGCATGACATGCAGCTCATTAAGCACATTACTATTCAGTTAATGGCACAACAAAAAAACTCAATATGCTATTAATTTATATATTTTTATGTAAATCTGCATATTCAGGTTGTTAATCACCTCCATCTTCAAAAATGTGATAAATTTAGGAAGCCTTGTTTAGATGGATATTTTGTTCTTGATTTATTGGGATAATGATTAATAATTTGCCTTTAAAAATCTTGACCCCCAACAGAAAAGCACAATTTGCATTTTTTAAAAAATAAAATCTGCCTTTCAAGAACTAATAAATTCTGACCAATTTATATTGCTAACCAACCAAGAGACTTGTATACCGAAGAATTCAAGCCACTTACCACTTGGAGATATTTCCACCCAGGTAAAAGTAATGGCACCTTCTCGACTGCTCTCGCTGAACCTCAGTAAAAATGTACCTGGCTGCCTACCCTTCAGCAAAGCACGTTCTTTTTCCTTACTCACAAATCCCATGATCCACCTGAAACAGATCAAACTTGTGTTAGTTTCCTCACATTTGTAAATTAATGTTGCTAAAATCAGAGATACGGATGAACATCTACTGCATTAATTTACATGGTTATTATGCTGAATGTTATGTTACCTACCCATCATTCCAGAGAGGCAGGAGATGCTTTTTGATCAACTCCAAAATCCCTTCGATCCACAGCCAGAATGAGAAAGGCTTTTCGTTCAGGTTCTCCTGCAATATTGTAAAGCATAATCAAACAAAATATTCAAGTTTAAAATTAGACTTTTAGCAATAACACTGATTTAGAATTAACTAGTTACCTTGCAGAATCGTGTCCATGGAATGGTACTGTCATTGAAGCAGTTATTTGTACCTATATAAAGATAGATCAAATTTTGTAAGTTCAACAGTTTTCACATTTTACCAAATGATTCTCACTAACAGGTTTTTTTTTTAAAAAATGCATTTTTCAGAAGCAGGTACATTTGAAAAGTTCCAATTCTTCTACTGGTAACAATTCTTGTTTTTTGTGTAGTATATAGTGTGTCACTTTGATGAAGGTGCATGAGCCATCATTTATTTTGCTCTACGGAACATGCATTCTTCAAAATTATAACAGAGCTCTTTCAGGGGGAATTGCTTTCTTTTAAAACATTGATCTTATCCCACAACATTAAGAATCATCAACACGTCATATAGAGAGAAAAACAGGTAAATAACTTTCTCAGCTGCATGCATGTTTCTTGATGACCATTATGTTCAAATAGTTTTGCAGAATTTTAAAATGGAAAATGACATACATTTGCATGTTTTGTATGGACAGTCAGTGCATATATTATAAAGCATATCAACAATAAGTATGGTATTACATATCAACTGAAAAATTAAATATTAAAATTCTTTAGACAAAATGTCATTAAAAAGTGCTTCAACCATGCACTCACTGGGAGGAGCTGTAAATACCAAACATTCATATTGAAATAATTGAACTCTAAGGGGGACCACAAAGGTTTGCTCTCAGCAACCCATGTTCTGGCTCACTCATTCAAAGGAAAAATAGGTTAAACAAAATACATTACATGTGGATTCAATACACAAGAACAACTCTCCAGTTAAATGATGTCCCTTTCAAAGCTTTTGAGGACAACCAGGGTGCATTTTTCCTGGGACTAACTCCAAATGTAACATACAATGAGAACTGCAGCACTTTTCCTTTTCAACTAAACAGGTTTTTGATTTTTCCAAGATCCTACCTAGTAACTTCTCTCCCAGCATGCTGAGCTGTTCAGCATTAAGGCCTCGTTTGGTGATAGAGGAAAATTGCCAACTCAGTACCTCAGACAGGTGACACCACTTGGCAGCTGGGGGATTGGAGAAAAAAGCCAAGGTCTGAAGAGAGAGGGGAAAAAAACCTTGTTTAAAATAAACAACATACTTTAGGATTGCTCAACTAAAATACACTGGACTGTTTAAATCCTACACATGATTACATGTTGCAAATCTTGCCTCAAGTTGTTTTTCCAAATTTCACAAATATAGTTAAGTTGCAGGTGATTATCTAAGAGATACCATCTTTTCACTGGTACAGAGTTTGCATGTCAATATACTGGAGAATCAACTCATGGTTGGTGAAACAGGAATAAGTTCCAAAGTTTGCACAACAGTAACTTATTGAAAAGTAAATCTCCATTCAGAAAACTATGAAACAGATTATCGAATATTCAAGTATCTAATAACTCCACTTTGGGCATTTTAATAGTTAAAACCATGCAAATAAATAAGCACAGATAAACATCAGTAATTTAAAAATAGAGAAAAACTCATTCATGGGATTTAGGTGTTATTAGCGAGGTCAGAATTTAATGTCAATCTCTAATGTCCTTGTAAAGGTGGTAATGAGCTACCTTCCTGAACTGCTGCAGTCTGTGTGGTGTATGTATACCTGCAGCCAGAGTGAGGAACATGTCTGAAGTGTTGTGTCACTTGAAGGAGAACTAACAGATAATCATGTTTCCATCTAGCTATTGTCTTTATTCTTCTAGGTGGTACAGACTGCAAGTTTGCAACATACTGTCAAATGAGTCTTGAAGAGTTTCTGCAGTGCAATTTATAGTTGGTCCCTATCTGTGCTAAGTGATGGAAGGAGTGAATATTTAAGGTGGTGCCTGAGATAATTTAATTATTTAGTATTAAGTCCCTGGAAGAATCTATAAAATTAATGCATAATAACTTTCTGTACACTGCTCTTGGTAAGGAGCATTGTCCACATTGCATACGTTAAAATTTGACATTTATCACAGCATCTAAACTTCTGATATGCACAATTAACTGGCAAGACTTATCATACTTAAATGGAAAGTTGGAGAGGTATCCCAATAATGTAAACACATTATAGCCTCAACCTACACAAAAAGTGACCCTTTGCAAAGTTATCCAACAATGCCAGTCAAAATATGACAGAAAGTGTACCTTAGTCTCGCTTACGAGCATGTTGTACCACAAAATAGAAGCCCAGCCACTGGGGAGCTGGCTAACATTGGATATCACCACCAATGGTAAAGATGTAGTCTGCACAATTGGAGGAGAAAAGAGAAGTCAGAAGCATATCAAATAGTTAAAGATTTCAAAGAATTCAAAACTCACTCTTAATACTGTGAGATGTAAGTAGTGAAAGTTCCATTGAAGAGGCTATTAATCTACTTAATCTCTCTTAATTTTGTAAAAATAAACAAACAGGCACTAAAAACAAAAGTCATGAGATTTAGTTTCAAATTCAACTATATTAAACTTACTTTGTTTAAAGATGATGATCCCATCACCATTGTCTCAGTAACGAGTAATTGACAATTGATGCCAGACTTGCCAGGGATACTTGCGTCCCAAGATTTACATTTTGAACCCACAAAAGCATGGAATTTGACTTAAAATTGCTCCAAGATTCCACATTAATTTATAGAAATGTTTTTTTTTGTACTGAAAACTCACCTCTAGATCAATTATCAGATTTTGGTGACAGCACTGAGTTTCGAAGCTGATGGAGTGAAGTTCCTCAGTCACAATAAGAGGACCCTGTTACAGCAGATTAGAATACTAATTTTGGTTTTAAAACAATACAAAAGTAGTTTGAAAAAAAGCAACTCTGCCAAAAAGATTATGCTTTCAATGTATCAGTGGTGAGAGGTGAGGTGGTCAGCAATAACTAGAATGATAGGCAAGCAGGAATTGGTGATTTGAAACTTAAAGAGGAGATGTTGAAGGAGAAGTTGAGCTTAGGGGTAATCATATCATAACGCTTACTTCTGTTGTTCGGCTCCCTGCATTCTTCTGTTCCTTCAGTTGCTATAATATAGGAACAGACCATATATTGGAAATTACATTAAGTTTAAAAATATGTACTGTTTTGTAAATTTCACTACTGAACTGAACTATGAACAATTCCAGTGAAATAGTTGGTGACTGAACTCAACCAAGTGTTTGATTTTCAGCTGCCTACCAGATGCCTGAATTCAGCAGCTAAACTTCCATTTGTTGACTCCTCCATGTTCATCACTTTTGTGTTAGTTCCTAGTATATTGAATTTTCGAAATCTACGAGAAAATAAGGGATAAAGTAAATCGCATGCATGAGAAAAGGCAAAATTATAAAAAAAAAAATCAGAAAATAATTGGCCGTACTTACCCCTTTATCGCACACTTTTCAGCTACATCTCTGAAAATAAATTACAGTATTAAATCCTATTTCTAATGCAAAACCCTTAAAATAGCAGATTTAATGACGAAATAGCAACTGTCTTAAAAATCAACTGAGAAATTAGGATGCATTATTATATTTTCTAATCCTACTATGAAACCAATATGGATCTGAACTAGACATATTGACTCATGGTTGTATACAATGAATATTAACTGGCCTTAATGTTAAATTATTACTTTTGCAAATAAGGTGACTCTTACAATTTGCAACAAAACACACATACAAGTATTATAATGTTACATACTTGTCAAAGGATGCTTTTACACGCAATTGGTAATTTAGTTCTGGTAGCCTTACCAGGAGCCTGTAACAAAATTGGAAAAAAGTAAGAAAGAGGCACCCTATAGCTGATTAAACAGAAAATCACAGCCTTGTGACAAATAATAACATTTTATTGTTATTAATTAGCAGTGGTTCCAATTCTTCCCATTTGCCGCTTCCACTCTTAATCCCTATTTTGGTGATCTATAGGCTTAAAACTAAGCATGAGAGCTAGATGTGAGTGATGCTATCAAGTCGGACTGTGCAACAACATACTTTCCCTGGGTACACCTACCTCGCGTCAACAAGTTTGCAACAATCATCCATACAAATGTCCCAATAATGGTATCAAGGATAAACTCTATGAGGACCTGGATAAAGCTACCGCAAATACTTCATACAACGAGACATTTACTGTATAAAGACTTCACTATGAAGGTTAAGGTAAAATGTCTTAGGGCATCAAGGTACGGGAAAATGTAGCAGCAAATGTACTCCTGCTGGCCTTTGCGGTCACAGGAAAACATCAATCAGTAACACCGTTTTTAGACAGCAGGCAAAATACAAAAACAGAGCAACACAAAAGATGTTATGACCACCAAGGTTACGAGAAGAGTGGATGTTCCACTCAAGATGAAATTCACCATCACCAAAAAGATGACCTACATGCATTAAAACACTAAGTAAGTGAGATGTGAGAAACTAGTGGCTAGAAAGTCCTGTGAACAATTCAGGTTCAGACGAGGGCTCAGACTTGTCCTCTAAATCATCATTTGGGTTTTTTCTGAAGTGGTATAGTCAAATTTCAAATCAATAATTCAGGAGGCTGCTAATGCTATCCTGAGAACAGCAAAGAGTCCACCAAGATTGGTTTGATGAAAACGATGATCAAATTAAGGCACTGTTACAGGAGAAAAATGCAGCATGGCTGGGAATCAAACATACATCTGCCCCTAAGATATTACTCCAGGACAGCTAAAGGAACCGCCAAGAGATGCTGCATAGAACACAAGCTTCATCCTAAACTGATCAGCACGAAGCGAGGAACTTCTATAAAGCCATGAAGCTGGAATATTGTCCTTTCTCACATGACTCACTATTTCATCATGCCTGCAAGGAATCTCTCCTGATGGACAGAGCATTATCGAAAAGCATGAAATGAACGCCTAATGGACATGCTCAACTGTTCAGCCAACATAAACAGGGCAGCTATAGACAGGTTTTAAAGGCTGACCCAAAAATAGAAAACTTGACAGCAAGCCTGTGGAAGTCAACAAAGCTGTCAGATAGTCAATTTCAAGAGTGGTTCCAAGCTCAGATGGGGTCCCAAGAGAAATTTACAAATGTTTGCAACCCTTTCAGCAAGTATGAGTGAAATGCTGCATTAACGGGACTCACTGTGCCATTGCCATCCTGTCAAACGCCTTTGACAGTAAATAGAGGGTGCTCGTGGAAAGACAGAGCCAAACACTGGTGTTCTTGATAGAGCTATAAATCCAACACAGCAGTTTCACAACGGAATTACGAACAGGGTTGCTGACGATTACTGAATGAGTGGTAACAATTTTCTAAAGTGACTGACTACAATCTACCCTCTAAAACCATCAATAACACAACTCTGAAAGTTATAGGTAATGGCACTGATTTTGGAAAGACAATGTCAGAAAAGTATGCTTTGACATAGAGGTGGGAAAGAGAAATGTCAGAGCAAATTTGCCCATTCACATAGAGACTCTGTAGCAGTTGATGCATCAAATTTGCAACAAAATCTGCAATGCTCAAACCCTTGGTAGTCCCCAGCTTTATCCTAAGAGAAGGTCCACCAACTCAGATGTATTAAGCAGTTGGACAGGTTCCACTTAAGATACATCTAGTTCATCACAGGCATTTTATCCTCTCACTTGATCCTTAATGTCAAAGTACTTCAAAGAGCAGAAATGTCTGAAATTGAAGCACAAATCAGAGCTTAGCTCAGATAGCGTGGATGTTTGATGAATGATAAAATTATTAAGGGAGTCATATATTCACTACTTAAGCCTGGACATCACCTGCAAGGTAAACTGAGATTAAAGTTCAGGACGCCTTGAAAGCTTGCCCAGTGCAGATTGAGACAAAAAAAGTGGACAAGAATGAACAACCTGGGGAGCAATTTCCAGTAGTTATTTTGCTTCCTTCAAAAAAGGAAGGATACAGGAAGAAGCAAGCTAGAATTAGAATGACTGTTAAACCTGAAAAATAAAAAAAAAATTCATCCTTGCCTACATTGTGGAAGTCATACAGTCTGCAAGTTGGTCTCCACGGCCATGCTGGAATGCATAACAAATAACCCTCCACAGACAAGAAATCACCATCTTTGATAGTGAAAGGAAATAGATGGACTCAAAACCATTCTATTCAGAAACAGAAATTTCTGTGTAAAGTCTGATGTTCATCACACAATGCATCATGACTGAAAAGGGCTACAAGGCTACAAATTAATTTTCATTTATAAAAATGATGGATGCTATTTTATTAAGACACACATCTTACCATTGCTTTTTGTGAACCTTAACACAGTTTTTTTTTTGAATGTTATAAAACATTGTCACATCAACAATACTGCAGAGTAATATCTGCAGAGTAATCATTAAGTGCTATGATGAAAAATTATTCCTTTAAAACATCACACTTTCCAGCTACAGTCTACAGCTACTTCAGTCTGTTTAATGCCTTCAGTTTCTCATTATAGACTGCATGGTCTTAAGCTCTTACTTAATAAAATGTTGGGGCCTATTCGGAGCAATCAAAATAATAACATATCATAAAGCTTCCCAAAAGCTCATTCAAATCGATCTGATAAGAAATGAGATTTAAGTTCAGGGACAAGGCTAATTTAGCTGTAGACAACTAGACGGTTTTGAGAAAACCATCAATCAAAACCATCAATCCATGGTCTTATACCACACCAACCCCAAGACTTAATATTTTCCAGTATGGAGGTTACTTCTACTCAAAGGTTTAAAAAAAAAATCACTAACCTTAACTTAACAGTAAACTGCACACCAGTTTTGAGGACCATTGGTCTCTGAGGATGAGTTGGCATGCAAGGTTGTCTCTCCACCACAAAGGAACTGGAGTACAGAGTGGAACATAAATACATTCAGTTTAATGTAAATCATCAAATGAAGTATTCCTTTTAAAAGAAAGGCAATACAATATACCCAGAGACAGTCTGAAGGGTAACCAAGGTTAATGAGTTGATGATCTGAAAAGAATTTAGCGATTATTCACATGGAAGAGTATGCACAAACATCAGTGAAGATGTTGGCCGAGTTGAAGGTGCCTCTCAAATTAGAGGAAGAAACAAGTTTATTTTCACTTTAACCAAGCTCTTTTAGGTCAGATACTGGGAAAGTCTACAGAAGTATACAGTGTACAAATAACTATTTCTGCAAAATGTCTACATTGTTGAAAAGTGATTATTGGGGACAAATAGTAATGGTAAGTTTGATTTTGCTTAATTTTTTCGGCAAGGTCACAGTTAAAACACACCATCTCAGGTGATAGCTGAACAAAGGCCATGTGCCACATTACTAGATCATTGCCAACACTTATGGAACTGAACTCTAGGAAAGATCAATAGGCATAAATTGATCTTTGTCACTAGTGTGAAATAAGCTCACAGCAATTTAGCAATCTCCGGGTCCTATTTTCCATTTTGTTTGGGGCTGTGGAACATCAGAAAGGAGAGAAATGGCTCTTACAAGGTTTAAATTGGAGGGAATTCAGATTAATTTTTTTTTATTAAAGTCATGTTTCTTCAAGCTTTCTTTGAAAGATTGTTACCTTTTAATAAGATTGCAAAACAAATTGTTGTTCCTTTCCTCCAGAAATTGCTTGTTGTGAGTAATGGGGTCTCCATCATATGAATATTTCTGCTCAAGCTCTTCTAATTTCTTTAACTGTTGCCGAACCTGCTGCAAACTCTCAGCCAGCAACGTGAACCTGAAAGTACAACCATCAATGAAACTATCCAGAAGTTACAGCTCTCACTTATTTTTTTCATTTTCCAATGAAACTATATAATCTTAAAATTTAACATTTTCAATTAACATATTTTCCCAATAAACAACGGTGTACCCAGCGCAAACTGAAACCTGTAAACTTGCTTCAGACCCGAACAAATTGCACTACAATAGATACAAACTGCCCCTTTAAACTATAGATATTGCGAACTACAGACAGCCTTCAAGTATTTTTTTTCTTTCGTGGGAGCTGAGTATCGCTGGCATAGCCAGCATTTGTTGCACGTTCCTAACTACCTCACAGTAGGTGATAGAGAACATGTTCCTTTCTGTACCCTTTATTTCCTGGTTTTAGGTGGCCTTGATTCTTAGAACTTCTCAGTTGTAGGCATAAAACCAAAAATAAAGATTCAACAGCTGCAACAGACTCCATCTTTATAACATTTACCCAATATCATTTATGGAAGTTATGCAATATCACACCAGATGCCATGACTCAGAGCCAGATGCATGCAGCAGGTCTACTCCACTGCTGTGTCAATGTACTGATAAGCTGCAAATGCAGGACTTTCCAGAGTGGGGTCAGGACACAAAGTTGAAATTTTGGAGTTGCGAGGTCAGAGGCACCAATGGCTGGCATTTGGCCTGGCCCCTTCCTCTTCACTCTCAGGGGTCCTGTCTCCAGGCCCCTGTTCTCATAGACCTTCCCAGTCCCAAGTCCCAGAATGGGTCACAACAATTTTTAAGCCTCAAAATCTGGTCACAGTGGAAAAAAATGTTTGGGAAGTATTGTACTAACAACACATGGAAAAAAGGGGCCCAGTATGTTGGACATCAAGTGCCCCAAGCCACTCGAGCCCAGACAATGTGGCCAAATTCTCCAAAATACTTGGCCCCGACAGAAACCACCTTGTCCTGTGCGAGCTACAATTGTAGTAGATTCAAAAGAAGAACATCCCACTTTCAACGGGGAAGGGAAAAAACACTCTGGAATGGGAATCCAAAGTAGACCCAGCAAACAGAAAATGAACTGAAAACACTCCTGACAGGCTGGTGAATTAGGCATGATCCCAGGTGATGACACAAGTATGGAACACATCAGGAGATATAGCTAATTCCCAAATATTTGGTTTATCCTATTTACAGTACAAATAAAGACCATTTTGAAATCCCTAATTTATAGTTTTTACAGTATCTGAAACTACTGTTAAATGTGACTAATAGATTGGGTAATACTGCAAGACAAATGGATTGTTGAAGGGAGGATGGAAGATGGTTCAAGTTACCCTTTACAAGCACCCAATACTGCCTGGAAAGTTGGCAGAATGGAGAGGACAGAAAGAAATAAGGTGACTTTCCAAACTCTCTGTTGACAAGGGCTCTGGGATTGGTTAGCTGCCCTCTTATTAATATTTCTTTATTGGGTTATAATTATCAGTGTTTGATATAATCACAGCTTCTAAATGACCATGTCACTCAACTGACTTCTTGGTATTCCCTGGATGTTAAAATCAATAGTCTGTACTATCAGCAAATCTCAGAGAAAGATGCGACAACTTGATGAAAAGAAAAAGCCTACTAACCATTGTTGCAGCTGGTCAAGACAGGTGTTTGGTGGTCCACCAATGCATGCAATCTGTTGTCTCCGTTTCCATTCCACCAACTCTTCATTGATCAAAATTCCCTCAATTTTCTCTGTTTCATTCAGCAGGGAAGCAGTTTTATTGATTACATCCTACAAACAACAGCTCAGTGTGTTAGTGAATTCTATATCTACAAAGTGTGCAAGAAAGTCATATAATACCTCGTTCTAGAGCATGTGCACATGTACACATGACAATGTATCTAAAATACACAAATGCCCATTTAAAAGATTAAATTTTTTCAATGAATTGAATATATGGTTGTTTTAGAATGCAATCAAGTTTGAACATTCATCAAAATAAACAATCCAAGCCTGTATTTCAAAAGGTTCAAATCAGAATGTCACAATTGTGGACTGATCCTCGAGCAGGAGTAGGCCATTTGGCCCCTCACCGTTCGATATGTTTTTGCTTATGATAAATTTCGGTTTCATCTTAAATTTTGGATTTGGAAATATAAAAGCTGTGAATCAGATGGCTACCTATAAGCATAATATGATGGCAATTAATAATGCATTGGCAATAGCCTAAGCACCTTAAACATTGTTTACCTTTCGTTTCAAATCCAACTTGAGCATCATATTGTGAAGAAGGACTTTTTCTTGTTTAATTTCATTTTGAGCCAAACCATTCACTTCATGTTCTAAATACAAAATGAGAATGGAATATAAAACACCAAACAGTTAATTTGTAAGATAACAAATCCTTCATATGACTGCAAAGTACAGTAAAAGAATAGCAATTTACACAACTTATTTCACCAGCATCCTCAGGGTATACACGAATATAAAATGTACTTCTTACCTCGACTTTGCAAAGTTTTAGATCGGAAATCAAATTCATCTTGAAGATCTTCAAGAGACTTGATTTCCTGTTCAATCTCCTATAATCACAAAACAAATATCAAGTAGAACAAAAGTACATTATATGGTATCTGTGATGAGAAAGAGTTAACGTTGAGTCCAGACTCAAAATGTTAACTCTGCTTTCCCCCCACATATGCTGCCAGATCTGCTGAGTTTCACCCACAATTTCCGTTTTTGTTTCAGATCTCCAGCATCCGCAGTTCTTTGTTTTATTTTGTTACATATGGTGCTTTTCATAACCTCATGTCCCAAAATGTTTCAACAAAAATGAACTACATTTTGAAGTGTAGTCATCATTTATATAGGGGTGGGGAAGGCTAGTTAATTTGCACACAGTATAATCCTAAAAAAACAAATCATCAGCTTTGTTTCAGTTATTTTGATCGGGGATGATGTTATGCGAGAGAATTCCCTGTTGCAGTTGTATAGGATGTTGGTGAGAGCACTTTTGGAATACTGCATACAGTTCTGGTCACCCTGCTATAGGAAGGATATTATTAAATTGGAAAGGATGCAGAAAAGATTTACAAGGACGTTACTGGGACTGGAGGGTTTGAGTTAAAAGAAGTTGGATAGCTGGGTCTTTTCTCCCTGGAATTGCACGAGGTTGAGGGGTGACCTTATAGAGGTTTATAAAATCATGAGGGGCATTAATAGGTCAATAGCCAATGTCTTTTCCCGAGGGTGAGGAAGTTCAAAACCACAGGGCATAATTTTAAGGTGAGAAGAGAAAGATTTAAAAGGGACCTGAAGGACAACATTTTCACAGGGGGGTTTACGGAATGAACCACTAGAGGAAGTGGTAGATGCTGGTACAGTTAGATTATTTAAAACACATTTGGACAGGTACATGAATAGGAAAGGTTTAAGAGGGATATGGAACACAAACAGGCAAATAGGACTAGTTTAGTTTGGGAAACCTGGTCAGCATGGACGAGCTGGACCAAAGGGTCTGTTTCTCTACGACTCTAAAAACAGGATTGCTTGTATTCAGTTGGACAAAGTTTAATAACTCATCCAAATGATGTCATTTCAGATCATGCAGTACTTCCTCAAAATAATCTAGATTGTGTCTTCTAGTCACAGAGTCAGAGTCCTACAGCATAGAGACAGGCCCTTCGGCCCAAACTGGTCAATGCCAACTAAAATGTCCATCCATGCTAACCCCATTTTCCTGCATGGCCCATATCCTTCTAACGCTTTCCTATCAATGAATTTGTCCAAATGCCTTTTAAACGTTGTTAATGTACCTGCGTCAACCACTTCCGCTGGCAGCTCATTCCATATGCCTACCACCCTGTGTAAAAAAATTGCCCCTCAACTGCCCATGTGCGCTTTCCCCTCATTACCTTAAACTGATGCCCTCTAGTCCTCAATTCCCCAACCCTGGGAAAAAGCCTGAGTCATTTACCCTATCCATGCCTCTCAGGATCTTATACACTTCTATAAGATTACCCCCTCAGTCTCCTAAGCTCTAAAGAGAAAGGTCCTAGCCAGTCCAAACTGTCCCGAGAACTCAGTCCCTCGATTCCTGGCAAAATCCTTGTAAATTTCTTCTGCACTCTTTCCAGTTTAATAGCATCCTTCCTATAGCAAGGTGACCAAAACTGAACACAATACTCCAACTGCAGCCTCATCAATGTACTGTACAACTGCAACACAACTTCCCAACTTCTATACTCAATACACAGACTGATAAAGGCCAGTGTGCTGAAAGCCTTCTTCGCTGACCTGCCAACCTGTCACTTCACTTTCAGAGAACCGTGCACCTGAACTCCAAGGTCCCTCTGTTCCACTACACTCCTTAAGGTCCTACCTTATTCACACAGGAAAAAGACAATGTTGTCGAGGAGAATACTGAGATACAGGCTATTAGACTAGACGGGATTGAGGTTCATAAGGAGGAGGTGTTAGCAATTCTGGAAGGTGTGAAAATAGATAAGTCTCCTGGGCCGGATGGGATTTATCCTAGGATTCTCTGGGAAGCTAGAGAGGAGATTGCAGAGCCTTTGGCTTTGATCTTTATGTCGTCATTGTCTACAGGAATAGTGCCAGAAGACTGGAGAATAGCAAATGTTGTCCCCTTGTTCAAGAAGGGGAGTAGAGACAACCCTGGTAATTATAGACCAGTGAGCCTTACTTCGGTTGTGGGTAAAGTGTTGGAAAGGATTATAAGAGATAGGATTTATAATCATCTAGAAAGGAATAATTTGATTAGGGATAGTCAACACGGTTTTGTGAAGGGTAGGTCATGCCTCACAAACCTTATTGAGTTCTTCGAGAAGGTGACCAAACAGGTGGATGAGGGTAAAAGCGGTTGATGTGGTGTATATGGACTTCAGTAAAGCGTTTGATAAGGTTCCCCATGGTAGGCTATTGCAGAAAATATGGAGGCATGGGATTGAGGGTGATTTAGCGGTTTGGATCAGAAGGCTAGCTGTAAGAAGACAGAGGGTGGTAGTTGATGGGAAATGTTCATCCTGGAGTTCAGTTACTAGTGGTGTACCTTAAGGATTTGTTTTGGGGCCACTGCTGTTTGTCATTTTTATAAATGACCTGGATGAGGGCGTAGAAGGATGGGTTAGTAAACTTGCGGATGACACCAAAGTCGGTGGAGTTGTGGATAGTGCGGAAGGATGTTGCAGGTTACAGAGGGACATAGATAAGCTGCAGAGCTGGGCTGAGAGGTGGCAAATGGAGTTTAATGCAGAAAAGTGTGAAGTGATTCACTTTGGAAGGAGTAACAGGAATACAGAGTACTGGGCTAATGGTAAGATTCTTGGTAGTGTGGATGAGCAGAGAGATCTCAGTGTCCATGTGCATAGATCACTGAAAGTTGCCACCCAGGTTGATAGCGTTGTTAAGAAGGCGTACGGTCTGTTAGGTTTTATTGGTAGACGGATTGAGTTTCGGAGCCATGAGGTCATGTTGCAGCTGTACAAAACTCTGGTGCGGCCGCACTTGGAGTATTGCGTACAGTTCTGGTCACCGCATTATAGGAAGGATATGGAAGCATTGGAAAGGGTGCAGAGGAGATTTACCAGGATGTTGCCTGGTATGGAGGGAAGGTCTTATGAGGAAAGGCTGAGGGACTTGAGGCTGTTTTCGTTAGAGAGAAGGAGGTTAAGAGGTGACTTAATAGAGATATACAAGATGATCAGAGGATTAGATAGGGTGGACAGTGGGAGCCTTTTTCCTCCGATGGTGACGGCTAGCACGAGGGGACATAGCTTTAAATTGAGGGGTGATAGATATAGGACAGATGTCAGAGGTAGGTTCTTTACTCAGAGAGTAGTAAGGGTGTGGAATGCCCTGCCTGCAAAAGTAGTAGACTCGCCAACTTTAAGGGCATTTAAATGGTCATTGGATAAACATATGGATGATAATGGAATAGTTTAGGTTAGATGGGCTTCAGATTGGTTTCACAGGTCGGCGCAACATCAAGGACCGAAGGGCCTGTACTGCGCTGTTATGTTCTATGTTCTATGTTCTATTCACCGTGAAAATTCTACCTTGATTTGACTTTCCAAAATGCAACACCTCACACTTATCTATATTAAAATCCATTTGCCATTTCTCAGCCCACTGGAAAAAAGCTTGAAGTAGTGACCATCTAACATTCAAGCTACAGTGGGACTCACCCTACCCAACATTTGGCATGGATCAAAGAATGATTGAAAAATTGTGAACTTCTTTTATGTTGCAAATGAACTATTTATCAAAGTTTGTTGTAGGTGATAGCCCCATCCAATGTAATAAATACAGGTTATTCATTCACAAAATAACCTTGGATGATTAGATTTTACATGTCTTTAATTCTCTCAGTTTCCATTTAAAACTGTAATAAAGTACGATGCACACAACACAGCTTCCAACATTCACAATTAGGAACTGAATTAGAGATGCAGAAAAGCTCCTGAAGTGTAAAACGTTGACATTTGAAGCAAACAATTCTAAAAGAATCATCATAGGTATTTTACAAAGATTTGGATATTAAGCAACTTCATATTAAAGTTCTATATCCGAATGCAGAATATGATAATGATCCTAAATCATCATCTCTTAATAACCTTAGAATTCTGGGCCTTTTTGGGTCCTCTATCCATCTTGTTTATTTAATTTCCTTCCAGTCTGATCCCCAGGTAAACCTGAGATAATTATGGGCTGAAATTTCTCAGCCATTTGACTGTGGGCTTAGAGGTAGGGGTAAGACTGCTTCAGGACAGTTCCTAAACCATTATGATCATCAAGGAATTCTTCCAGAGAACAGGCTGGGAATCGGATCTGTTGCCTGCTCCAGGGAAGTGGGCAATCAGTTAGCTTTGTTAATGCCTTATATAGGTTTGAATAGATGGCCATGCTGACATTTTGCCACCAGTAAAGACATCCCCACACAACATGCAGAGCCTGACAGCTCAATGAAGGATTTCCCTACCATAGGTTGATGGTTCATCGGAGGCTGAGGCTCCATCTTTGGGAACCAGCAGGGCTACAATAAAGAACGGCTGCAAATGATCCAACCAAGGGGTTCCCCTGCATTTCCAAGTACCCGCCAACCTAGATTTTGTTTATTTCTGCACAAACTTCACAAGCAATTCAAAAGTAGATTCGGAAGAATGCCACATTTCAACTTAACATGCATTCTACTGTATCACAGTGGTAGATAAAAGTAAGAAAGCTATTCAGTTGTGACTACAATACATACTTGAACATTGCTCTTTATGTTCTTCACTTTCTGATCCAGCTGTTTCTGCTTATCCTGAATTACAGTGTTCTGGACAGGACCAACATGATTCTACAAATTAAAACAAAAGTGCAACTAACTCAAATATTCGAGTGATTTCCACAATTCTGATATTAGGTCAGGTTTCTGAGTCAGTGCTACAGTTCTGCCAGCGAAAGTGCAGAGTTGAAAATTTCAGGATCACAAAAACTACTGCTGACAATAAGTCCTTTGGCAAATTTGAAAATGAGCAAAAATGTTAATAGCTACTGCTCTCCTAGTGACTTATTTGAGATAACCAGCTCCACAAATCAGATTTAACTTCTCCTTCCTGTGGTTTCTCTGACTCATTTTCCAAACTTATGCTTCCGCTAGTGGAACTGTAGCACTAACTCAGAGCTAAGTCAGAAAGAAAATGTTAGCTGGGATTGGAAAACCGTCTCTAGATAAAAGATAAGGGGCACGGTGTGTGTGAATCCTACATTTCTATACTGGAGAGGAACTGTGTCTTCTTTCTAAGTCCATCAGATCATGTAACAGATTTTAAATCAGAAGGTACAAATGTAAATCAAATCCACCAGCAGAAACAACTCATAAAGACCTTGACTAGGTATGTATCAAGCCATTCCTGAATATTTAGTGATGATTTTATTTTTAAATTCAGGAGAGATGTCATCTCAGGAAAATCAGCCAAGAACAGAAAACCAGAATGCTGCCACAATACAATTATAACAAGACAGTCCACCACCTACAACCTCGCCCCAAATTTCAACCTCATGAAGGAGGGGACAGGATGGCTGCTGATGTTCAGCAAAAATGAGTGTCTTACATCATTCATGACACGTGCACAAACCCACTGCATTTGAGCAGCACAAATTTGAACAGATGGGACAACAAGTATTATTGTAGAACACACCATAACAATATTGATAAAGGGTTCAGTTCACTTAAACATTTCAGGACACTTCTTCAAATGTTCCCCATGACAAGCGTGACATCGCAAATGAACTTAGAAGTGGAAAAGCAGCAGCAGTATTCCACCTGGGACAAGACTGACTAGATAACAGAGGAGAAGCAGAAGGAGGGCTCTCTCAAAACTTCAATCAAGATCCAAGGCTAGCTTCTAACTATTCTGCTAAACTGCTTAGGCACCCATTTAGACACCCTCTCACCAAATCACCACGCTGCCCCCAGTCATTTCATAAGATGGTGGCTGATCATGCAAATCATTACCCTGCTCCTGCTTTCTCCACATTGCCTTTGATCCCTTTAGCCTCAAGAACTATATCTAATGTCTTCTTAAATACATTCAATGTTTTGGCCTCAACCACTTTCTGCCGCAGAAAATTCCACAGGCTCCCTCCTCTGGGTGAAGAAATTTCTCCTCATCTCAGTCCTACCCTACATTAGTCACATCCTTCCTGCATTTACTCTGTCTAGTTCTGCTACAATTTTAGAAGCTTCTGTGAAATTCCCTCTCGTATTTCTAAACTCCAGCGAGTATAGTCCTAACCAGGCTAGTCTCTCCGCACACATCAGTCCTGCCATCCCAGGAATCCATCTGGTAACCTTTGTTGCACTCTATCCACAGTCAGACATCCTTCCTCAGATAAGAGCACCAAAGCTGCACACAATATTCCAAAAGTGGTCTCACTCAGGTGCTGCACTAACCCAGCATGACATCCCTGCACCTCTACTCAAATGTTCTTACTTTGAAGGCCAAAATACTATTTGTCTTCTCACTGCCTGCTGTACCTGCATGCTTAATTTCAGCAACTGGTTCTACTACCACCTTCTCAAGGGCCACTAGGGATGGGCAATAAATGCTGGCAAACCAGCAAAGCCCACGTCCCACAAACAAATAACAAAAACTGGCGTACAAGGACACCCAGGTGTCATTGCACCTCCCCCTTTCCCAATCTAACACCACTCAGATAACAATTTGCCTCCTTGTTTTTGCTACCAAGTAAATAACTTCACCTTTATCCACATCTGCCAAGCATTTGCCCACTCACTCAACTTGTCATAATCAGACAGAAGCATCTCTGCATTGTCTTTATGCTTCACTCTCCCACCCAGCTTTGTGTCATCTTCAAACTTCAAAGATATTACATTTAGCTCCCTCATCTAACTCATTAAAATGTATTGTGAATATCTGGGTTCTAAGCTTGGTACCTCATTACTCAGTGCCTGTTTCTCGGAAAAAGACCCAGTTATTCCTGTCAGCCAACCAGCTCTCTATTCATGTTAGGACACAACCCTAATCCCATGCATTTTAATTTTACAATGCTAATCTCTTATGTGGGGCCTTTTGAAAGCCTTCTCAAAAGTCAAGTAAATCACATCCACTGGCTCCACCTCTGCAACTCTACTAGTTGCATTTTAAAATATTTTGATAGATTTATCAGGCATGTTTCCCCTTTTGTAAATCCATGCTAATTCTATGTGATTCTGTCATGATTTTATAAGTGCTCTGTTACTAAATCTTTTATTATGAACTCTAGTATTTTCCCCACAACCAATATCAGGCCAACCAGTCCTTAATTCCATGTTTTCACTCAACCTCCTTTTTTAAAGGAGTGGGGTTATGTTAGCTACCCTCCAACCCAAAGGAATTGTTCCAGAATCTTGGAAGTTGACCACAAATCCATCTGTTGCTTCCCACTTCCTTCCTTGCTCTGGGATATGGATTATCAGGGCCTGGGGATTTATTGACCTTTAATCCCATCAATGTCCCCTACAGCATTTCCCTACTAAATACTGATTTCCTTCCATTCCTCCCTCTCTCTAGATTCTGTGTTCCCAAACATTTTTGAAATAGTATTCCTGTCCTCCATTGTCAAGACAGAATCAAAATATTTATTTGTTTGGTCTGCCATCTTCTTGTTCCCTATTATGACTTCCCCTGTTTCCTGACTTTAAAACATTTGCTTTAACTAATCATTTTATCTTCACATAATTTTTACAGTTTGTATGTTTCCCATGAGCTTACTCTCGGTTAATGACAATATTAACAATGCAGACTCAAAGCTTCTGTTTAACCATAAACAAAAATATCAAGTCAATCTGTTTTATTGCATTTAACAGTAATTATCATTTACACTTTCCATTTAACTAAGTAATTAACCTTTTCCTTAAAATGTTCCTGCCTAACTCAATTATTTCTCAATTGCTGTCTTGGCAGCCTCAGGGACACTGGGTGAAGGTTGTTGCTTCTCATGTGTGGAAACTGGAGATAGTCTGGCAATGACTTCTGGGTGGTTACACTCAGGAGGCTGGGCTGCAAGATCTTGGTTTCTGCCAAAACTGTGTGCCTTCAGCTGACACCATGATGGATATTACTTGATGTCTAAAAGAGGCAATCATTTCCTGCTGATATCTTGGGAACTGGGTCTCAGTGTTCCTACTGATCTGCAACAAAAAGTGCAAGATGACAATGGACTCTCTCAAAGCTCCAGTTTACTCCGTTCCATTAATCTTTTAGTTGTGAAACACAGAGTCTACGTGTCAGTTATCTGAACTTCCTCTGTGAGAGATCAGATGCAAGTTTCTGACTGGTCCACAATCGGTAGGGAAGACAGTGGAATGCAGATAATGTGCAAAGTGGAATGGAAGTAACCGCCTGATGACAGTCACAAAACTCCATGCAATAACGATCAGGACTTCCCAATAACGATAACTAGTTCCAAAGAGCTGGGCCTCACAAAGTCTTATTCCCTGTTCTTTCAGCAGAGCTGGGAGAAAATGCTCACCTATTGTTTCTAGTTGCTTGAATAAGCAAACATTTCTTTTTGAAATTCATACCAGAGTGGCTCTCCAGCTACCCAACTCCATACAAATCTGACGTAATTGTGTTTCCTTTTGAAGAGATAGAAGTGCATAATAAACCAGCAAAATTGTATTTTCAATGTGGACTACTGCAGGTCATTACTAGCTTTAGATCCTAAGAAGCCGGAATATTCACTTCGCATAAAGGTGAAAAAATTGTTTTAAGAATGAATTGAAATAAAATGAATGAAAAAAAATACCTGTTCAGCTTTTAGTGCATTTTCCAGGATTTTCTTTTCTTCCTTCAGGCATTTAGATATTGTGAGTGCCATAAAAGTAGGATCTTCCTGGAAGTTAACCTATACAAATAAAAGAGATAGCTACAAATTGAAGAAGCGTACTTAAAAATGCTTATACTTGAAAAGTAAATTTCTACCAAACATTCTAGAAGTAGTTAGTATACTGTAATCTGTCTATATACCAGAGCAGTTGTCAATTTCACTATAACCCCACCCTGACTTTTAGCCAAGAAATCTGAACTCCTACTTTAGTGGTGAATGGGTGCCAAGTACAAACTCAACCTAATTCAAACTTACTCATTATAAAATCTCACACCATTGCAGGCTGCTATTAAATCTAACAATAAGAATACTTTTTGGCTCCTTTTAAGCTATTTTTGGGATGGGAACAGTCCCAATCCGAGTAGTTTTGTGATGGCACAATGATGGAAGAGGGTGGATTTCAACCACTTTAAATTGTTACTCATGTAAAAGTCAACCTCTTACTTTCTAACCAAAAAAAAGTAGTCTTCGAGATTTGACTCTTACACAAGCATATGTGGTAAGTTCTCAGAATAATCTTTAATCAATTACAATGTGCTTTACAAATGTAAACCCAATAAATGTTTGCATGAACAATTTGACTTTAAGTCAGTCTCTCTCACAAAATCACTTAAAGCTTATTATATTAAAATTTACATGTCTGAAATGTCCCCCCATAATAATTCCTCCTACTGCTAAAATAGCCCTCCAACTGTCAACTTACACCTGAATTTACTGCCTATTATCTAACATGTTGAAGTTACATGGCAATCACTTCAGCAGAATGTTTACATATAAAGCATATACTAAATTTAGTGTATATTTTACAATGTAAGTTAGTCTGTCAAATGTAAGAATCGGCTTATAGACTCAATATGTGTTGAGGATTTTTTAAATCTCAAACTTATCATTTAAGTCCTAGAAACAAAAACTGAATTACTTAACTGCATTACATCTAGATTTACTGAATTGGCTCAGTAAACATCTGATTTATTCTTTAGTAAACGTTAGTGTGGAGGTCAGTATATAAAAAAAAACTTACTCCACACATTATTTTAGAGTCCATCAGGTGAAGTGGAGGGAGGTGCACAGGCACAGAATATATATATCCACTTCACCTGACAAATGGGCAGCAATCCAAAAGCTTGTGCTCTTGAATAAACCTGCTGGACTATAACCTGGTGTCATGTGACTTCTGACTTTGTCCACCCCAGTCCAACACCGACATCTCCACATCATACATTATACATACAGGTACTTCAAAATATGGAGGATAATTCATGAACGCTAGAAACAATAATCAAAAGGATTGATTTTAACTTGGATAATTTGCCTTTTACTTCAGTCCTGATGGGAGGTGTACTTAAGCATCTGGGTTAAGAAACCGATTCATTCCCACATGTATTCATGTGTGGAATCTCGTATTCATACCTGAAGGTTGCGTTTGATTTTTCTGATGTTGTGCTGAAGCAGAAAGTTGTTCTCCAGAGAAAACCGACTGTATTGGTCATCTAACTGCACCAGAAGTTCATGGAACAAGACTATGGCCAATGAATCATTGATGGCAGCATGGTCCCTAACCAACACAAACAGTAAGTGAAAGATCAAACATCTCAGCTTGTGTAGCCAACAGTGATTTGCAGGTGTATTTGGATGGGGCAGGAGGGATGAAGAAGAGAGAATGAAATTGCATTTCAGTAATAACTCAAAATAGTCAATAGCACACAAGTAGTCTTAAGACCTCTGCAGCCCATTATCTATTGCAAAAGAAATGAGAGAACTACAAATTGGGTCAATTTGCAATCATCTGTTTTGCACGGTTATCAAATATCAACTTCATTCCCTGACTCCAATCTTAGTGTTAATCTTCAATTAGCTTTCTAAATTAGAATTGAAGGAATTCTTACCAGTCTTTAGTCTCCAGCCATTGTCCAAGGTACTGCCTGATTTCCATTGGAAAGTTATCATCATAGAGCTGATCTACTTGCTCCAGAAATTTGGAGTCTAACTGTTGTAGCTGGTACCACTGTGACATTCTGCAAAGAAATTGCACAAATATTTTAAGCAAAGTCACTTACATTTATATTAAATTCATGAAATATATACATGCAACATAGATTTGAAATATTTTATAACAATAACCACACTTCAAGTATAAAGTGGAAAAACATTAGCAGAAATATCCTTGCCTGACTTCAATACTTCCTATACCTTCAACACCTGCTGCTAAGATTTCTGTGCTGCTCCAATTCCAGCCTTTTCTATCCCCTATTTAACCACTCATCATTGGTAGATCTACTATCAGTGCTCTTAGTCCCAAGGTCTAAAATACTCTCCTTAAACTCTCCACTTCTCTCACTGCCTTTACAATGCTCCTGAAAACCTCAAAGCTGAGGCAGAAATAATCATTCATCCCTAAATGTGGGAAGAAATCAGAGCACCCAGAGGAAACCCACACAGAAAAGGAGAACGTGCAAACTCCACGTAGTCGCCCAAGGCTGGAATCGAACCTGGGTACCTGGCGCTGTGAGGCAGCAGCATTAACCACTGTGGCACTATGCCACCCTGCCATATATTAATGGAAAATAATTTACCTCAGAAGTTGCTATGCAATAAACTAATGCATTGGAAAGAAATCTGGATATCACCACCTACATAGCTAGCAGACAGCTCAACAACAAATCAGGCCAAACAGCATCATAGGAGCAGAGAGGCTGACGTTTCGGGCCTAGACCCTTCATCAGAAAAGGGGGAGGGGAAGGGGGTTTTGAAATAAATAGGGAGAGAGTGGGAGGCGGATAGAAGAGGGATAGAGGAGAGGATAGGTGGAGAGGAAACAAACAAGTCGAAGAGGCGGGGATGGGGCCAGGAAAGGTGAGTGTAGGTAGGGAGTTAGGAAGGGGATAGGTCAGTCCAGGGAGGACGGACAGGTCAAGGGGGCGGGATGAGGTTTCCGTGACTCCCTTGTCCGCTCCACACTCCCCTCCAGCTCCACCACACCTGGCACTTTTCCCTGCAACCGCAGGAAGTGCTACACCTGCCCCCATACCTCCTCCCTCACCCCCATCCCAGGCCCCAAGAAGACTTTCCACATCAAGCAGATGTTCACCTGCACATCTGCCAATGTGGTATACTGCATCCGCTGTACCCGGTGTGGCTTCCTCTACATCGGGGAAACCAAGCGGAGACTCGGGGACCGCTTTGCAGAACACCTACGCTCGGTTTGCAACAAACAACTGCACCTCCCAGTCGCGAACCATTTCAACTACCCCTCCCATTCCTCAGATGACATGTCCATCCTGGGCCTCCTGCAGTGCCACAACGATGCCACCCGAAGGTTGCAGGAACAGCAACTCATATTCCGCTTGGGAACCCTGCATCCCTTCCTAACTCCCTACCTACACTCACCTTTCCTGGCCCCATCCCCGCCTCTTCGACCTGTTTGTTTCCTCTCCACCTATCCTCTCCTCTATCCCTCTTCTATCCGCCTCCCACTCTCTCCCTATTTATTTCAAAACCCCCTTCCCCTCCCCCTTTTCTGATGAAGGGTCTAGGCCCGAAACGTCAGCCTCTCTGCTCCTATGATGCTGCTTGGCCTGCTGTGTTCATCCAGCCCTGCACCTTGTTGTCTCGGATTCTCCAGCATCTGCAGTTCCTACTATCTCTCTCAACAACAAATCAGACTGTTTATTAATTAGAGTAACATGGCACATTTGTCTACCTCCTGTTCAATGCATGCTTTCCTCCCCACACCCTAATCCCCGTGTTCCTTCAGAAAGACGTTTGCAGCAGTCTTAAAATTTCTGCCAATAGTGTAAATTGTGTAAATTCAGAATATATAAAGACAACTACATCTTGATCTAAACAAAATATATATGAATCCTAAAACTGAAGTGTATAGTAAAGGTAAAGATAAAGTTGCCTTGGTCCCAGATGTCCATAGTGCCGCTCTCAATGGAGAGAGATGGCTGGTGGGTAGTGTAACTCGAGTGTCACCCCTACTCAGGTGAGGGGCAAGGTTGAGAAGGCTGGACTTTCGTGGTGACCTCAGCTGGTTAAGAAATTAGGTCCATATTGTTGGTGTCACTCTGCATCGCAAAACAGCTGCTCAGCCAAACCCCTTACATGTATGGTATTAAAAGATGGCCAAGTGTCAGGCTTAATCAGGATGTCATCTACAGCTTACTAGGTTCTGCATTCGGGTCACACTTTAGAATTCAAAGAGATAATGTTGATTGACATTCTAGGGCATAGTCAAAAATGTCATCCTATCCATTAACTTAAATATACATTCCTTCCATCATAGGCACATAAGAATTGTGTAAATTGTCTGCAAAATGTGGTGAGGACAACGACTCACCAAAGTTCTTCAACAGCACCTTCCAACCCCAAAACTCTACATTACCCACAAGCAGCAGAACAAATAAACAGCACACCAAATAAATATACACTTTAGAGATAGTAGGAACTGCAGATGCTGGAGAATCTGAGATAACAAGGTGTAGAGCTGGATGAACACAGCAGGCCAAGCAGCATCAGAGGAGCAGGAAAGCTGACGCTTTGGGCCTAGACTTTAGTTCCGTCTTTGAAGATGTATAAAAAGAGACTACCTTACTTGGGACTATATTCACAACAGAAAGGAGTTAATGTTGTAGAAGCCTATAATATTCTAACAAGGCTAGACTGGGTAAATGCAGGGAGGACGTTCTCAATGACTGGGGTTTCCAGAACCGGGGATCACAGTCTAAAGCTACAGGTAGGCATTTTAGGACAGGGATGAGGATAAATTTCTTCACCTGGAGAGTCCTTCTCTGCTGCAGAAAGCAGTTGAAGCCAACACATTGAATGCTTTCAACAACAGGGTGTTAATATAGCTCTTGGGCCTAAAGGGATCAAAAAGTATGCAGAAAGCAGCCATATGGTACTGAGTTGGATGAGCAGCTATGATTATTTAGTGAGTGGAGCAGATTCGAACAGCCAGATGGCCTACTTCTGCTCCTATTTTCTATGACTCTATGTTTACCACCCAGAAGGACTAAGTTGGTATTTACATGCAAACATCACCTCATCCAAATTCCCCTTACAACAGATGCAATATAATGGGCCATGAGGAATGGTGAAGACATAACGTTTACAGTGGCAGTACAATGACTTGCTCCAAAATCTGAATGAGTACGACAAGACACATTTTTAGCACATAAGCAAGACCATTTTACTCTCTTGTCATACTGCTCTTTGTTTCTAATAGATGAACTATGTAATGGTGAAAAGCAGAGCAAGGAATGTGTCACTGCTGCGGTCTGTGCCAGTTTAGGACCAAAATGATTTCGGCCTGTGATAGTAAGTCTTGTTACTTGGCAAATGTTTAGAAATGTTTAGTATAAGGCAAAAAAAAAAGCACAGCCAGAATGTCCTCCAGTATTTTTGGAAGCATGGATGAAGTATCTGGACAAAATGTACCAGTGAAAGAAAACTCATAGATATTATAGCCCTGCGCACCCTAACATCACTGGCATCAAAACAGTGTCAAGCTGACATGTTTACCCACCACATCACTTGCTAAGCTTCAGCCAATGTATCAGGAGTGATCAGGAACTAGTAAAGCCACTATTGATGTCAGCTGAACTGTCAGGTTATCAAGACTACTGATAACTAGCAGGAGAACAACCCAGTTGTTCTAGAGACAATGTTGATAATGAAGGAAGTATGGGAGTTAATGACAGAAGCCATAGTCGCAGCAACTCCTCCTGCTATACAGTGCTCAAACAGGCTAAAATTGCACAGAATGCCAAGAATGTGGAGGAACAGGGGAGGCCAACCAACCTGAACCTGATGAGGAGGCACTTCTCATTTGCTTGCAGGTGAGCCAGCAGAAACTTACAGGGGTGGATGGGGCTTTATGCCACTTCTGACAGATGTTGCAAACAGATGTGATAGATTCTTCAACAAAAGGAGCCCAATGACTCTGAAATGTCCAATGAATGCTCTCCTAACAAAACTGGAGTCAATGGGAACTCTTCAAACAGTGTTGGGGGGAGGGGAATAATCGCTCTCCAGTTCGAGTCACACTCACACAAAACAAAGATATTTGAGATTGCTGGGAGACAATCATCTCAGCCACTGAACATTACTGCAGAGAGGCTCATGGTTTTTTTTTAATTAAACAACTAGTCACCACCAGTAAATCACCTGCATTGCCAATTGGATATTTATAACCAAAGTCCATCAAGGACAATGCAAACCTTCAAAAGTGAAGGGAGGGCGTTAGAGAGAGCAGGAGGGGTCGATTGGAAGGGGAAATAAAGCACTGTATCCCCTTCAGTACCCATGTCTCTAAAGGAATTGAGATGCATATGGTAGTGTCCCAGACCATCCATCTTCATTTGCTTCATCACTGACGTTCCCTTCATCGTAGGATGAGTTGGGGATGTTTACTGACGAGCGCACAATGTTCAGTAGCGTTCCTGTCTTATTAACCACTGAAGCAGTCCATGTCAATATGCAGCAAGACGTGGACAACATTCAAGCTTTGGTTATAAGCTACAAGTAATATTTGTGCAACACAAGTGCCTGGCAATGACCATCTCCAATAACAGGATGCAACCATTGCTTCATGACATTTAATGGCATTACCACTACTGAATCCTGCTCTTAGCGACATCCTGAGGAGTTACAATTAACCAGAAACATGAGCCATACACTGTAAATACTGTGGCTATAAGAACTGGAAATAATTTACCTCTTGACTCCTCAAAACCTGCCTACCATCTACAAGGCACCAATCAGGACTGTCATGGAATGAGCCCCACTTGCCTGGATGAGTACAGCTCTAACAACATTCAAGAAGCTTGACATCATCTATAACTCTTGGGTTATCTAAAATTCACCATTTTGAATATCAGTTTATTGATCTTACGTAGAAAATACACTGAATGGTCAGTACTGTTTTCCCAAGAAGTCCATCGCTAATTCCCAAGAAGTCCATCACATGAAAATTGACTGTCTTGTTTTTCATCATGCCCTGTTGCAAACAGAGGTTAGCTCACTAAGAGAATATACAAATATCATATTTTCAACAATTTTAAGCACACATTCCCAAGCCACATACCATCCTTACTTGGAACTACATCATTGCTCCTTCAGCATCACTGGGCCAAAGTCCTGATGCTCCCTTCCTAACAACACCTGCCATTTCTGCATCTCAAGGACTGCAGTGCCTCAAGAAGGCAATCCGTCACCATCTTCACTTGGGCAATTGGGAATGAACAATAATTACTGACCCAGCCAATGAAGACCACATCCCACAAACATCTAAAAAAAACCAAGGTCAGATAAAGCTTCACATTTTATTTTAAACAATCCACAAATTTCCTAAAATACAATCTGGTTTGAGAAAGATAAAGGTGTTCAAAACAATGGTGTCTAGACATAGTCAATATGAAGAAACTATTCATGTGTTTGGAACAGTCCAACACCAAACATTATAAATTTAAAGAGATTGCTGAAAGAAACAAAGGTGACACAAGGCAAGTAGCTCTGATCTCGAATATACTGCCTGAAAGGATGGTGGTGACTATTCATTTTTGGCTTTGGGAAGAAGGTTGAGGTCCAGGAATTGGGAGTCAGAGAGCCTGCACACACTTAACTGGCTGAATGGTCTCCTTCTGTACTGCAAAAATTATTTAATTTAGTGAATCACTCCCACCAACTCCATCACACTAAAGCCTAGCTGATCATCAGGGAAAACTCAGTACTCCAATTACGTCTGTGCACTGTGGGATGTGTCCCCCTTTATTTTGGTTCCTCAAGCTGTCTGAGCTGACAAACTGGGAGATGCTGCAAACCTGAAATAAATACAGAAAGTGCTACAGAAACTCAGCAGGTCTGGCTGCATCTGTGAAAAGTGAAACAGAGTTAACGTTTCGAGTCCAGCATGACTCTTAAGAACTGCTCTGAAGAAGAATCATACTGAACACTGTTTCTCTTTCCACAGATGCTTCCAGACCAAGAGTTATAGAATCATACAGCACGGAAACAGACCTTTCGTTCCAACCAGTCCATGCCAAACACAATCCCAAACTAAATTAGTCCCATCTGCCTGCTCCTGGCCCATATCCCTCCAAACCTTCCCTATTCATATTTCCATCCAAATGTCTTCTAAACGTTGTAAATGTACCCACATCCACTACTTCATTTGGAAGTTCATTCCACATACTAACCGCTGTCTCTGTACCCCCCGAGCCCCAAAGAGCGAAGTGATCGCGAACCAAAACAAAAATAGAAATCGCTTTAAAAATTTGAAGGGGCACCTTGTGACACAGGGGTGGTGCCCCTGCGGAGACTTAGCAGAGTTAATGTTCCGGGTCCGGAACACTGCTTGAGGCCCACCTGAGCTCCACACTCACCTGCACGACAAAGGAGGCTACAAATCCAGCAGCTGCAAACCCAAACAGCGAAGCCCAGGGAACCCGTCCGCCTGCAAAAGCACCAGATCACACTCCGGCAGCAAACTACTCGCTTCCCATCAGAATCGGAGAAGCCTGGCGACCAGGAGGTGGGCGGAGTCGCCAGCACGCAGAGAGGGCGGGCGGGCCCCGGGGTAGCCCCGCCTACCCGCGGACGGTCACACTGATGAACGCGACCCTCCGCCAATCGCCGGCCGCTTCGGTGACGGTGGGCGGGGGTTCAGCCAAAGGGGCAGTGGGCGTGGCCGGCTGTTCCGGCTCGGGCACTGGCCACCCTCCGGAGAGAGGTGAGAGGGGAGGGAGGGTGCACGGAAGAGCGGCACGTGGTTTCCGAGAAGTGATTGAGCGAGAAGCGCTACATTGGTGGCAGGAAAGCGAGAATCGAAACTAATGCACTGACGGCGCTGGAGGAATAGCAAAGTTGCTGGGCAGAAGAAGGTAGCTAATGTTAGTCATTGCACAAGGCGCAGCTGGTTCGAGCAGAGATAGTTCTAACACACCCAGAATAGATTGTTCATTACCACTCATACATCTTTTCTTCCCCTTGGGTCAACTTTATTCTTTTTATCTGTGCTATATGGAAGATGGAATAAGTTCTTAAGGGAGGGCTAGGTGGCATGGGGCTGTAAAGATTACAACTTAACGACGTGTTGCATATTAATATCTTTTCATTTTTCCTGTAAGGTTGGCACGAGTCTAGCACCAGCAAAACAAATTTCTGACTAATGTGATAATCCGCTCATCTAAGTGTCGTTTAAGTAAGATTTTCGTTTTGGTGTCTATCCCTTGTAAGTTAAAAAGCAGAATGTGCTGGAAGTACTCAGCAGGTGCAGGCAGTACCTGTACTGTGGAGAGGGGAACAAAAAGTTAACAATTCAAGTCTGCACCTTGTGTTGCCCAGTATTCATGGACGTCCGAAGGTACAATTTGAGACTGAGTACTCCCTCTCCAGATCCGCCTGAGGATGGATTCAATCGCGAAAAGGTTCAAGCAGTCACAGTGACTCTCTGTCTTGGCTGTGCCCATCCTGAGTATGTTATTAATCATCTTTCACAGGGCTAGAGGTAGATGTACAGAAAAAAATCACCTCTCTTAACTGGATGAGCAAAGATCAGCATGCAGAATACCTAGAGGTGTCTGTATGGAAGTTGAGGGATTGGAGATTCCACAGGATGGAATGACACTGTTTAAGTTGTGTCCTATATGTTCCCAGCCGAGCTCTCAGAGACATTTGTTAACGAAAAATTCCACCTGGCAGGATAGGATTGTCCTACACATGAGGTTCTTCATGAGGGAGAGTTGGGATTAAAGGTGACAACACGGTATGGAGCTGGAGGAACACAGTAGGCCAGGCAGCATCAGAGGAGCAGGAAAGTTGACAGTTTGGCTTGGGACCCTTCTTCTGGTGTTTTTTTTAGCCCCAGTATTTATACACATTTTAGACAAGGTGCCAAGCATCCAATGCTACTCATGACATTCAATCCGTTAAACAAACGCCATCGCTAACATCACTGAATCCTTCCTGTCTGCAATCTTCCTGACACCAACCCCCCAAAACTGGAACTGCACGTTCTGAAGCGGCAATTCCTTCAGGTTGTCTATCTTCTCTGATGAGGGGAATTTCTGCGGGGAGGTAACAATGTCCCACAATCTGTTCAGATTTCAAAAGAAAACTGCAATTCCTGAAAGTATATTGATATAACTTAGCAGAAAGGAAAATTTATATTTTACATTACTCCATCTTCAAAACAACGGTGTAAATTTAAATGATTTGCACTTAGTATGTTGATTTTATAAACAAACACAGAGAATGCTGAAGAAATTCAGCAGATCTGGCAGCACAATCCAGAAAGACAGATGGAATGAAGCACTAACTGTTTCTCGCTCACACACAGACCTACTGAGTTTCTTCCAGCATCTGCAGTACTTTGCTTTTCTTATTGGAGGAATTTATGCATGATAATCAGTAGATTTCACATTTAAATTATAAGGACATTGGTAGAAAGTAACTGCCATGTTTTGGTTTTGGTCTGCAAAAGACATTGAGTAAAGTAGGCTTCTGCTCCCCACTTTCCTGGATGGCTGTAGCTCCAACAATACTGAAGAAGCTTGACATCATTCAGAACAAAGCTGCCTGCTTGATTGGCATCACATCCACAAGCATCCACTCCCTCTACTATCGATGCTCAGTAGCACTATCTACAAGATACACTACAGAAATTCACCCATGAGTCTTAGGTAAAACCTTCCAAAACCATGACCACTTCCATCTAGAAAAACAAGTGCAACAGATATATGGGAACACCATCACTTGCAAGTACCCCCCAAGCCACTCACTATCCTGACTTGGAAATATATCACCATTCCTTCACTGTCGCTGTGTCAAAATCCTGGAATTCCCTCCCTAAGAGCACTGTGGGTCAACCTACAAAAAGTGGACTGCAGCGGTTCAAGAAAGCAGTTCACCGCCATTTTGAGATAGTAGGAACTGCCGATGCTGGAGTCTGAGATAACAAGGTGTAGAGCTGGATGAACACAGCAGGCCAGGCAGCATCAGAGGAGCAGGAAAGCTTTTTCTGAAATTTTTCTGAAGAAGGATCCAGACCCGAAACATCAGCTTTCCTGCTCTTCTGATGCTGCCTGGCCTGCTGTGTTCATCCAGCTCTACACCTTGTTATCACTGCCATTTTCTCTAGTTTCAACTAGGGACAGGCAATGAATACTTGCCAGCTAGCAATGCCCACATACCATGAATGAATTAAAAAAGACATTATTTTTAAATATTGGGTGTGCAAACCTATCTGATAAGTCATTGAGAGAAAGATTGGTTAAAATGTCAAAATTTAAATGCCTGTTATTGAAGTTATCTCTCCTCCAAAATGGTTGATAATAAACATTTTTTGACTATCTCAGTAATCACTAAATATTTCATGCTTAGAATTACTCAAAACTATTTTAATTCTAATGTTAAGTTCCATTTTTCTTTAGTTTTAACACTAATAGTGTCTCTGAAAAGAATTGGAAACTTCAAAAAAAAATTAGAAGGAGATTTTATTTCATAATTTGAGCACCACAACAAAAAAAATATAGTGCAAAACTAAATAAAGGCACAGATAAAGCACAGCCCAGAAATACTTGCTTAGTTATTGGCACTGAAAAATCTTTGGGAATTGATTAGTATGAATGATTTTTTTAAAAATAAGTTTGGTTGTGCTGCAGCAATTTAGTAGCTTAAAGATACATCTTGCTTCAGGTTTGACATTCAATTCAAAATTAAATTACAATCATTTCTGACAAATACTTGTGGTAGAATATAAAGTATAAAATACAAAACAGTTTGAACTCAGTTTAAACTGTTTCTGTGTATAACTTGGCAAATTAAAGCAAATTATCAATGTAGACAACATGTTTTGTGTTTTGAAATAAAGAGAGAACACAGCCATGATGGATTAAACAATGTAGAATCGCATTTGACTTGCATGAATTTTATGGCAAAATTACTTAACTGTGATGGTCTTTGTATCCCTGGTATAGTACAAATTAGTATACTTTTGTTTTAATAGCATACATCTTTTTAAGTTCTTTCAAACTCCTGCCATGGTAGTTTAGTTTAAAATGCCAAATCATTTGGACAGTTATTCTTCACAAGTATTCCTGTAGCTTGTTACTTGAGCATATAAGTTACCCACACATTGCAAAGATTAAGCTCAAGTATATTGTGAAGTCTAGGATTCTCTCAGTGTAAACTTGCAGGTTGAGTCAGTAGTTAGGAAGGCAAATGCAACTTTGGCATTTATTTTGAGAGGACTTGAATATAAAAGCAGGGATATACTTCTGAGGCTCAGTAAGGCTCTGGTCAGGCCACATTTGGAGAATTGTGCACAGTTTTGGGCCCCATATCTCAGGAAAGATGTACTGGCCCTGGAGCGGGTTCAGAGGAAGTTCACGAGAATGGTCCCAGGAATGAAAAGCTTAACATATGAGGAACGTTTGTGGACTCTGGGTCTATACACAATGGAGTTTAGAAGGATGAGGGGGGATCTAATTAAAACTTACAGAATACTGAATGACCTGGGCAGATTGGATGTTGGAAGATGTTTCCATTCATAGGAAAGACTTAGGACCTGAGGGCACAGCCTTAGTCTAAAGGGAAGACCTATTAGAACAGAGATAAGGAGTAACTTCTTCAGTCAGAGAGTGGTGAATCTATGGAATTCACTGCCACAGAAGGCTGTGGAGGTCAGGTCATTGGGTATATTTAAGACAGAGACAGATAAGTTCTTGATTGTCAAGGTGATCAAGGGTTACGAGGAGAAAGTGGGAGAATGGGGTTGAGAAACTTATCAGCCATGATTGAATGGCAGAGCAGACTTGATGGGCTGAATGGCCTAACTTATGCTCCTATGTCTTATGATCTTATTTGTACTGAGTTAGTGACAGGAAAACATGCTATTGGATGTATGTGCTGTTTGTCATCTACATTTGGCATCGAACATTCATGTGAATCCATAAAAATCAGACAGAATTCTCCATTTTAAAGTTGAAACGTGGGGTTCAGTTTTTAATAATATACCAAGCACTATGATCCCACTATTCTTTCTCATACTCATTGTTCTCTTCCAGCATCTTTTCCTGAATTCTATCTTTTCCTCCAAAGTTTCAATATCTTATATTGTTCCTAATCGCTCTTGCACGTCACTTGCTTTGCTGGGGGTTTTCCAAGTTTCATATTCTTCTGAACAAGAGTCAGACTGGACTTGAAACATAACCTTTGTTTCAATCTCCACAGACTCTGCCAGAGCAGCACTATTGAGCAGATTAGACAAAGCTTTAAAGCAAACTACATAAGCAGTTGCTTGTGGTTTTACGTCATTACACTTTCTAACATGAATTCAACATTTTTGATGCATAATTATAATTGTCCTATTATTACATTAATCTTAGAAACAAACAGAAAATATTGCTTCACCAGCTGAGTAATTATACGACTTTCCGTTTCGCTTTTGGATCTTGACTTCTAGCACAGTTTATTGTTTGTCTTTTCTATCACATTGTTTTAAATGGGTTCAAACATAATAGTAGCCATGCACTAATGCCTTCTGTGAAAACAGAATCTACAGTGTGCCAACCAGGAAAAGGAATTGGATTTGATAATATTAGCCCTCATGGATTCCAGAGGAAATCTGAATTCAATGAGCTGAGATATAAAAATAATTCTCTGTTTTATAACAAATTGATAATCTGGAGCTGTAAGAACTGAGCTATATCATAAGTATTGCACTGTTTTTTAGTGCCTAACAAAGTGGAGATTCACATATACACATTTACATTACTTTAGAGAACTCTGGTTGCAAGTGTCCAAAAGAAGTTTACACTTCCTCTAATTGTTCATGTGGTGTGTGTCACTGTCCTGTTCCTAATTGCCCTTAAAAAAGTGATATTAAATTTAGAATGAAGAGCTAATGGGATAGGATAAAATGAATAAAAGGCATAACAATGAAGTACAGTCATGTCAGTCAAATATGCACATTTTCCAAGAGCAATAATTGGATAATAGTGAGGAGCAGGAACCCTTATAACTTTTCCTGTTCTTAGCCCAAAGCAACTGAGTCCAATTGTAGAGCTTCATTGCCAGTTTATTTTTTGCTTGAACAACGGAAGTCTGCAATGAAATTGTAGATATTGAACCACTGATATTTTGTCTTTAACATAACATTGAAGATTGGAGCAGTAAAAGGCCATTCCGCTTCATCCTCGACTACAACATCTTCACCTGCGACAGCCAGTTCTGCTTCCAGACACATGGAACAGCCATGGGAACCAGATTTGCACCCAAAATGCCAACATTTTCATGCACAAGTTCAAGTAAGACTTCTTTGCTGCACACGACCTCCAACCAACTCTATACACCAGATACAGTGACAACATTTTCTTCCTTAGGACTCATGGCGAGGAATCACTGAAACACCTGCATAGCGATATCAACAAGTTGCATCCCACCATCAGATTTACCATGGTCAACTCTTCAGAATCAGTCTCATTCTTGGACACACGCATCTCCATCAAGGATGAACATCTGAACATCTCACTCTACCGCAAGCCCATGGATAACCTCTTGACGCTGCACTTCTCTAGCTTCCATCCTAAACACATTAAAAAAAGTCACCCCTTACGGACAAGTCCTGTGCATACACAGGATTTGTTCAGATGAGGAGGAATGCAATGGACAACTGAAGGTGCCAAGGGATGCCCTCACAAGAACGGAATACGATGCTCAATTCATCGATCGCCAGTTCTGATGTGACACACCGAAAAACTGTAACCTCCTCAGAAGATAGACACGGGATACAACTGATAGGGTACCTGTCGTCATCCAGTACTTCCTGGGAGCAGAGAAACTATGTCGTGTTCTTTACAACCTTCAACACATCATCGATGACAATGAGCACCTCACCAAGATCTTCCCTATGCCTTCACTTCTCGCCATCAAACAAATGCTGAACCTTAAACAGAGCATTGTTCACAGCAAACTACCCAGCCTTCAGGGCAACATCGACCACAACACCACACAACCCTGCCATGGCAACCTCTGCAAGACATGTCAGATCATCGACATGGATCCTACCATCACAAGTGGGAACAGCACCCATCACATGCATGGCAGATACTCATATGACTCAGCCAAAGTTATTTATCTCATATGCTGCGGACAAGAATGCTCCGAGGCATAGAGTATTGGCGAGACCATGAAGGTGCTAAGACAACAGATGAATGGACACCGCACAACAGTCACCAGACAGGGATGTTCCCTCCCAGTGGGGGAACACTTCAGTGGTCAAGGACATTCGGCCTCAGATCTTCAGGTAGATGTCCTCCAAGGTGGACTTCGGCATACACAACAACGCAGAATCGGCAAGCAGAGGCTGATAGCCAAATTCAATATCCATGAGGATGGCCTCAACTGGGATCTTGGGTTCATGTCACATTACAGGTGACCCCTCCATTCTATACACTCTCACACACGCACACATAGACAAACAATCTCTCACACAAACATACTCGCACTCATATAAGCACACACTCACACAGACCCTCTCTCATATACACACACTCTCTCACAGACACACACTCTCTCTCTCTCACACACACAAACACACTCTCTACATGCACACACACATACACACACACATACACAAAATCTATGGAGTGAACTTGCATTTGCAGATTTGTAATGGCAGATGCACTCTACTTTGTTCAAAAAGCACACAATTTGTAGATAGTCAGTGTGGCATTTTATAAATTCCTGTTTTGGAAATAAAACCAAATTGATACACAGCCAGATTCTAAACAAGGCCTCACACCTAAAATGCATTGTCTGTCCTGGGATATCACCTCTGTTGTACTGAGGGAACTGATAAAACCTTTAGTTATCTCAGGACAGTGACTTGAAAGAAATTCTGGAATTTGCATATTAATCCGTACTAGCTGATTAAAGATTTAACAGCCATGTTAGGTTTGTTCAACACATTCACATCAGTTCTGTGACCCTTTGAGCTTTTGCTTATAAATTCTGTGTCTGATGCCACTTCTCTCACTGACACCTGAAGAAGGAGCAACACTCCAAAAGCTTGTGTCTTCAAATAAACCTGTTGGACGGTAACCTGGTGTCGTGTGATTTCAGTCCTAAAAGTTTTACCCATTAGCCTTAAATATGAGCCCTGGTTGTGGACTCTGCCACCATTGGGTACATCCTTCCTGCATCTACCCTGTCTAATCCAGTTAGAATTTTATAGGTTTCTGTGAGATACTTCTTATTCTTCCGAATTCCAGTGCATACAATCCCAACTGACTCAATCTCTCCTCATACATCAGGCCTGCTGATTAGTTATGATTCCACCACTGTTTTCTTCCTGTTCTGCTATAAAATCCTTGATATTGGACTCTAGCTTTTCTCCCACTACCGTTGTCAGAATTACTAGTCTATAATTTGTTTCTCTCTACCTCCTTTTTTAAATACTGGGGTTACGTTATTTACCATTCAATCAGTAGGAACTGTTACAAAGTCTAAAGAATCTTGGAAGATTACCACCAATGCATCCACTATTTCTTGGGCCACTTTCTTAAATACTCTGGGTTGTAGAATATCAGGCCCTAGGGATTTATCAGCCTTCAATCCCATCAATTTCTCTAACAGTATTTCTCCACCAATATGGATTTGCTTCAGTTCCTCCCTCTCACTTAGCCTTGTGTTCCCCATCATTTCTGGTATGTGATTTGTGTCGTCGTTTTGCGAAGACAGAAACAAAGTATAAATTTAGTTCATCGGTCATTTCTTTGTTCGCCATTATAAGTTCCTCCATTTCTGACTGTAAGCTTCTATCCATTTTTAATTGTTTAGTTTTTGTCACCCCCCCCCCCACCCTGCTATTTCAATTTTTGCTTCTCTTTTCACATTTTATGTATTCCTTTCTATCTCATATTTTCCTCTTAATTTACTCTACTGCTATTGTTTTAGTGCTCTTTTGTATTGTTTTCTGTCATTCTTCCTCTATCTTTCATTTCCTGTGCTGCTAAAATTTACATTTCAGATTCTTTCTGCTGCTTACTTAAAGCTATGGTTTCACTTTCTGTGATAAAACCAATTCACAAAAACAAAGATAATGATGTTGTTGATTATTTAGCAGCTCTAACCAATGCTTAAAATGAACTGTTAAAGCAATTTCCTATGGTATCAAGTTATCACTCTTTCTGGCAATGTTTTTGTTGTTTTGTGGTACTGTTTGGGAAGCACTTCTCCCTACATCAAAAATTTGTAAGTTCAAGTCCCATTTCACGACATTGTGTTACTGCTTGAACTATGGGCTGACTTTCCCACTTCCTTGAGCATTTTCTACAACATGAGGAAGGTGGAAAAGAATCAGATTCTCGATGTTGTGAAGTTCTGTTTTAACTCATAGGGTTTAAATGGCAAATTCTGAATCTTTCTAATGAGCAATGACTACTTTATTTTCATGCATGTGAATCTCATTATTGGCTAAACTCCCCTCATTTCTATGCAGCTCCTAAATCTCCCCTCATTCCCTGAGAAACTAGATGATTCCAATTCCCAACATGAAAGTCAGACATGATACCTCACCATTTGCTTTTCCAGGCCTTCGGACAGGTCCACATTTGCCACAATCCCCTGCAGGCTCCATGGATGCCACCCTTCTTCCAACCTCCATCCACGCAAGGGGGCATCACAAAACCACCAGGCTCACTGTATCATCATGGCTGCTTTTGGACCATACCATATACCACTTCAGTCCTTCAGAACACCACTTTGGAATTCAGTTATAACTCCCATGCTTTTGTCAGGATTGCCTTGCCATGAAAGGAAAAAGCAGCATTCAGTGAAACAAGGGAGTAATTTTGTGTAAAACTGAAGTTAGATATCTTAAGACTTCTGTCAGCACATGATATGCATATTATGCAGTGCCATTGCTCGTGATAGGCAGTGGGGTGGGAGCAATCACTAATCAGCCTTCCATCATCAGTTAGCCTTCAATGCTCCAGAGTTCACATAAGCTTCTAAATTGCCCTGAATTACCTGAACATTCTAGACGAGAGCATTTAACCTGAAACAAGCAGGGCTTTGTGCAACTTCTCTTGACAGGCCAATGCAATATAAGAGCGGAAATATGAACATCCCATTGTAGATATCCCAGCCTTGAATGCAGTGTGCTCCCTTGAAAAGCTGAAAGATGGAATAAATCCTTGCCTCCAGCGGGGTGTGGAATCATGACAGATTCTGTGCTGTCATTTACAAGGTGTGTGAATGCTTTGTTCAAGAAAGGCCCTACCACAAACCCTGCACATTCTTTTTAGTCCTAGTGTTGTCCACATTAATGTGCAAAGACTTGGCTGCAGTTATTGACATCACAGTTCAACATCTGAAGCTACCTACAGTCAAGGAGTTGTTTGTTACAGATGAGCAATACTTGGCCATTACAACTTCTTTCATTCTTGCGATATCTGAAGAGGACGCTCATCTCTCAAATGGGTGAGACTTCAGCAGGTCTGACAGTGACGAAGATACAAGAGCAGATTTTTTTTAACAATGCAGGGGAACATAAATTTAGAAAAGTGCAGGATTATTGCCAATGAGGTGTCACCCATCCCACGTGTGTGCCCTCAGTAAGTTTTTTCTTCCTTTCCCTCCAACTAGTCAAAGTGCAGTCCCAAATTCCACAGCTGGGGTGCAGGGATACTGCTCTATGTTTGGTCCTGTTTGCCTGGAAGTCTTAGGTGATGATCCCCAGAGCCACTCAGGCCTAGAAATCCAAGCTCAATGTTCTGCCCAGATGAAGATGAACCCAGATTGACTTGGACTTCTGCAGCCTTTGGTATCCCAGGTAGCTTGGCAGTGGAGTGGCCAGATGACTCTGGAGTGTATTGAGAGGAAGCTTGAGATGGCCATGTCTGTGTCTTCTTCTACTTATGGGTACCTGCTGGAACCATCCTGTCTTCCTGAGGTAAGTGTGCCTGAAGTAAGGTTGAGGTCCCTGACTCACCTCATCTTGCCATTGATACTGAGCACCTGATGGCTACAACGATGGAATGTAGGTTTGTGTGCATATTGGACAGGGACTAAGCATGCTGGACCTGAGTCTCCAGGGCAGCAGCTGGCCTGTCCATGGAAACTGCCAGGTGCATACCTGTCAGAGCCAGCATGGCACTAATAATGTTGGTGGTCTCCTCCATCTTTCACTCCAGTTTACTGACTGTCTCTGCCTGCTGTTCTTGTGACTGCAAGTTGAGTGACTTTATCCTCAGTGGTGGAGATGGAGCTGAGGATCCCTGCTGTTTCCCTCTTCTTGGCAGAGATTTGCTGAGTGCTGTACAAGGACAGAAGTGTAAAAGGGATAAAGCTTTGTGTAAGGTTAAGATTGAGATAGCACTGGCATTAATGGGAAAGCAGTGAGGCACAGCACAATGAAGCTAACTTATTTTTAATTTTTTAAAAATTTGTAAGGTGAGAAGAGAGAGATTTAAAAAGACATCAGCAGTGATTTTTGTTTTACGCAGAATGTGGTTCATGTGTAGAATGAACTTCCAGAGGAACTGGTGGATGTGGGCACAGTTACAACATTTAAAAGACACTTAGATAAGTACACGAATAGGCATGGTTTGGAGGGATACGGGCCATTAGCAGGCAGGTGGGACTAGTTTAGTTTGGGATTATGTTCAGCGTGGACTGGTTGGACTGAATGGTCTGTTTCCATGCTGTATGACTCTACGTCTCTATAACTGGGTTGTTTGGCCACGAAGGTCTCCTTGTCCCCACATGAATTGTCATACTCTTCTCCAGCCAAATCAAGCATTTTCTCCTCGTATACACAGATAGGGTGAACGGCCAAGGTCTTTTTCCTGGGGTGGGTAGGTCATGCTAGAGGGCATGTTTAAGGTGAGAGGGGAAAACATTTAAAAAGGACCCGAGGGGTAACTTTTTCGTGCAGAGTGTGGTGCGTGTATGGAATGAGCTGCCAGAGGAAGTGATAGAGGCTGGTACAATTACCAGATGTAAAAGGCATCTGGATGGGTATATGAATAGGAAGGATTCAGAGGGATATGGGCCAAATGCTCGTAAATGGGACCAGGTCAGATTGGGGTGTCTGGTTGGTGTGGACAAGTTGGACCTGAGAGTCTGTTTCCATGCTGTATGACTCTATGGTGACTCTATAGTGTGCGGAGCCTTATGTCTTCCACTCTCTTGCTGGTCATGGCCATCTAGGCCTTATTGTGAGATTTCTTTTATTGGAATGAGATAAAGGAGGGTTAAGCATGATGGAACTGAATGGAATTGCTGTAGGTAGTGATGTAGGAGCAGGAGAGCTGGTGAAGTATCCCCTGTCAGTGAGTACGAAGGACAGAGAGCAGGAAGGATTAGTAGTTTGGGAGGATAAGTTGGGTGAGAGCCCATGTGGACATGCTGCATGGAATAGTGAGAGTTACACTCCATGAGCCTTAATGAGAGGCATGTACAGTGGATCAGTTAGAGTGAGGGGTGACTCTTGAAGTGTGAGGTAGCAGAGAAAGAATGGTGGTGCTTATCCTTGTGGAGGACACAAGATCATGAATCTTCTTCCTGTGCTATTGGCTGTTCCATTTCACCTGAGACACCTTACTGACCCGCTATCACAACCCAGGCTGTCTGAATCAGGTGGCATTGCCTACTTTGCCAATCAGCAGGAAGCTGGCCCTCCTCTCCACATTGCAGCACCTCAAAATTCTTGGTGGCCTAGCTAGATGCCCATGTCTCTTTGTGAGCCATGTCTTTGGTAATGATGATGGAGTTCCAGAAGCGCAGCTTGTGGCTTGCAGTACCTAAATTGCTATGGCATAGGTTTTTAAAATACGGCATCAGCAGCACAGATGTTGCAAAGTCCCGGCAGCAGTGAGCATTACAGTGACTCTCCTGCCTTCTACGGGATAGGTGCCAGAGACGGATAGAATAATTTGTCAGATGAAGAGTGGAAGATTTAATGAAAAATATCAACATGTGACTTAGAACTGGCACCATGAATCTCACTCAAAAAAAAATCAAAACGTCAAAAAGATGGGAATATTCAGCCCAACAATTGAGATAAATGCTGTGCCACAGGAGTGTGACATGGCTGAAGGAGTTGCTTTTCAGATGAGGTGATTGGCTGAGACTTACTCCACCTAGCTGCTCATGTGCTCATGAAAATTTCTGTGGTTTGATTTGAAGAGCAAGTTTCCCTGAGCAGTTTTTATCTGCCAACTAACAACTCCAAGACAAAATCCATCATTTATCCATTGTTAATTCTGAGAGTTTGCTATGAACAAATTGGATACTGTGCTTGACTACGTTACCTATTTGTTGTCTTCCATCACAGGTGAATAATTTGGCTTTGATCGTATGCATTTTTATTTTAGTTACATCTTCTTTATGCATATTCTTATGTTAATGAGAGGTTTAAGGTAACAGTAGATAAGTTAGCAGAGGATATTAAATTAATTAGGGAACTGCATTTCATAATTAAACATCTTTGTGCCTATTTGAGTAGGATTCACAAATTGCACCAGATAATAGAAAAATTTATAATGGATTACTTGTGTTTAGGAAAATAATCAAGCCTTTATGCAAAGGGAATGGAATATAAAAACAGGGAAATCTTACTAATCCTTGCTAACTCACACCTTGATTGCTGTGAAAATTTTTGGACTTTTACCAGATGCAAGTTATCCTTGCATTGGAGACAGTCCCATTGCGGAAGGTTCACTCAGTTGATCCTGTGTATGAGCTCTGAGGAAGGGTCACTGCACCCTCCACAGATGCTCCCAGACCTACTGAGCTTTTACAACAACTCCTGTTTTTGTTGCTGGGTGTGAAGGGATTTTCTTATCACAGGTTGAGTAGCTGGATCTGTATTCATTAGAGTGTCAAAGAATGAGAGGGCATTATTGAGGCAAGTAACATTCTTAGTGGCTTTGACAGAGTAGATTCTGACAGCTGCTGCTCTTTCTGAGAGAATCTAGGGGATTCTCTCAGAGTAAGGAATTGCCTACTTAAGACAGGGATAGAGAAATTTCTACTCTCTGAGGGTGCTGAATCTGTGGACTTATTTACCACAGAAGGCTATAAAGGCTGTGTCATTAAGTATATTCAAGGCTGAGATAGACAGCTTTTTATGCAGTAAGGGAATTAAAGGTTTTGGGGGAAAGGCAAGAAAACAGAGTTAAGGATTATTAGATCAGTCTTGATTTTATTGAATGGTAGAGCACACTTGATGGGTTGAAGGTCCTACTTATGCTCTTATGGCTTGTGGTCAAATGACATTGATGTCCAGATGGACCATGGATGAAATTGGGAGTAGACCTCTCCACTCTCAAAGGAATGGATTATCTTGATATCATAGATCACTATTCTATCTACTCTGAATTAGACTAGCTGACTGCAATGACTTGGTGAGATTGTAGAATGCTTGAAAACACACTTTGGTTATTACAGCATTCCAGATATTGTGATGAGTGGCAATAGCTCTCAGTTCACAAATGGATAATTCAGCTCCTTCATAAAGGATTGGAAAATTAAACACCTAATGTCATCACACTATTCCAGTCAAACGGCAAGACCGACTTCTTTGGACAATTTTCATTGCCACTTCAAAGAAGTGAACAGAAATCCAGCACAGGACAAGTGAGTTGGGATGGGGCGTGAGTAGGAACAGAATATTCAGAAGAAGTTAGTACCTAATGAGAAAGAGAAGTTCCACCTCACAAATAAAAGGACATCATAAGGGACAGCATAAAATTAAAAGGCCTTATAAAAATGCAAAGAACAGTATAAATCCCACAGAATGGGACAAATACAAAGAGCAACAAAGGGCCACAAAGCAGCTTGTAAGAGCAGCTAAAAAGGATTATGAAAGTAAATTTGCAATGGACATGAAAGACAATAAGAAGAGATTTTACAGTTATATAAAGGGAAAGCAGCTGGTTAAGAGTACTATTGGTCTACTGAAGGCTGATAGAGGGGATATTGTCAATGACCATGGGGAAATGATGGGCCTGCAAAATTATTTTGCTTTAGTATTCACAGCAGAAAAGGAGGATAGCTTGCTGCAAGTCCCAAAGAAATTAAAATACGATCAGTGACATGGTCTAAATAAAATTAGCTTAAATAAATCATCAGTAAGGGGGAAATTAATGGAACTGAAGAGTGACAAATCCACAGGACCTGTAAGGTTCCATTCACATGTGCTAACGTAGGTAGGGGAGCACATTGTCGATATCCTAACCATAATCTTTTAGAGTTCCTGGATTCAGGAGCTGTGTTTCTGGATTGGCAACTTGCTTATGTCACTCTGCTACGACAAGAGGGAAACCAGGGAATTACAGACCAGTTAGAATAACATTTGTGGTGGCGAAGTTGTTGGAGTCCATAATCAAGGATCGGGTACTGATCATCTTGAAAAGTTTTGGTTCATCAGGGAGAGGCAGCATGGATTCATAAAGGATAGGTTATGCCTGACAAACTTCAGAGTTTTTGGAAACGGTGACAAAGGTGATAGACAGCAGTAAGTCGATGGAGACTGTTTATATGGACTTTCAGAAGGCTTTTGATAAAATCCGACACAAGAGACTGTGAATTAAGGCAGAAACCCATGGAATTGAGGGCAAATTATTGAAATAGATAGAAAATTGGTTGAATGGTAGGAAACAGAGAGTTGAATTAATGGGGAAGTACTCAAATCGGTAAGACATGACCAGTGGTGTCCCGCAGGGATGAGAGTTGGGGCCTCAATTATTCACAATATTCATTAATTACTTGGATAACGATAAAAAAAACATCAAATATCCAAATCAATGACACAGATTTGGGCATCATTGTAGACAGTGTTGACAACAGCATAAAATTACAACAGGATGTTGATACATTAGGTGAATGGGCAAATCTGTGGCAGATGGATTTTAATGTAAGCTTGTCTGAGGTTATCCATTTCAGACTGAAAAGGGATGGATCGGGTTATTTTTTCGAAGGCACCAAGTTAAGTACAGTGGATGTCCAACAAGATTTGGGTGTTCAGGTGTGTAGCCCTTTAAAATGCCATCAACAGGTGCAGAAAATAGTCAAGAAGGCTAATAGAATGCTGGCCTTTATATCTAAAGAACTGGTATATAGGGACATTATGCTGCAGTTATACAAAACCCTAGTTAGACCCCAGTGAGCAGATCTCGGCACCACACCTTAGGAAGGATGTTTTGGCCCTAGAAGGTGTTCAACACAAGTGTACAAGGATGATACCTAGACTTCAGGGTTAAATTAGGAAGAGAGATTAAATAATTAGGCCTTTATTGTCTAGAATTTAGATCATCCCGTAATCTTCTGATCAAGGTTTTCAGCATGTTAACAGGGAAAGACAGGGTAGATAAAGATAAACTATTTCCACAGCTTGAAGATTCTAGAACCAGGGAGCATAGTCTAAGAGTTGGGGCCAGGACATTCAGGAGATATTTTAGAAAGTACTTCGACACACAAAGAGTAGTGGATACTTGGAACTCTCTTCAAATGGTGGTCAATGCCAATTCAATGGTTAAATTTAAATCTGAGATAGACAAATATGTATTAAGCAAGGCTGTCAAGGGATATGGACCCAAGGCAGACATACAGAGTTAGGCGACAGATTAGCCATTATCCTACTTAATGGTGAAGCATGCTCAAAGGGGCTGCCTGGCCCACTCCTGTTCCTATGGGGCAAGGAGGTAATGGTGGTGAAGGACTTGTCTTTCTCCTCGTCCCGGGCTGGGGCTGGATCCTCCCCCACTCCCCAGCTGCATCTCCTCCTCCTGGGTTGCATACCTTCCCTATAGCCTGGTTTATGTCACCCCCTCCCTGTCTGGGCCACAATATCCTTTCCCCAGGTTCAGTCTACACAGATCCCATTCCCTCACCCTCTCCTGGTTCCCTGGCTACATCTTCCAAAGCCACGTAAATCCATTTGCACAATGTAAAACAGTGCATGGTGCAGATGTGCTGGCGTCAGCAACTTCAGCCTTTAAAGAATATGATGCAAATGCAGGGACTGATGAGAATAATGAACTGCTGATGCATTGCAGAACAGTTGTCTGCATAGCAGATAACTTGGGTAACTCAGAGTAAATGATAACACATGCAAATTTTTGACATTTGAGATAGAAATACTGCAGTAATGTGCCTCCTGCCTTGTTGTGGAGATGTGACCCTTGCCATGAGACACTTTCAGCAGGGATCGATTTTACTGTATCTCAATAAAGGTACTATACTAGTGAATCCTGTTGTACTGTTACCTTGTAACAGATGGTTTGATTGCCTTAAATGCAACAGGGAATTGTTCAGTCCAATTTGTTCCTAATGTTTCTAATATTGAAAAATCATTCGGAAATTAAAGTCCAATCCAAAATTGGCATATGGGGAAATTTAACTTCAATCATTTAAATTACTGTAATCAGTTTATTTATGAAGTGCATAATACTACTGTGTAACATTCAATTAAGCAGTACAAAGTGATTCTACATTTACAATTCAATAACAAATGTTTCTGATCATAATGGTCACAACTCATCAACAATTTAACATAAAGGGTACAGTAAAATTTAAAGCAGGTTTGTTCCCCATGCTTTCCGTTCATGTCTGTGTCGTATTAAATAAAGGATATCACTGAATATACTAATCACTCCATTATAAGTATTTTAAAAGAAACTTCAAAAAGTGCAAACTTAATTAAATTGCATTATTTGTATTTAGAAAAGACATTATGTACATACACATACATACAAAAATAATTCACAGAGTTAATGAAGAGGAGGTGTGTAAAGTCTTTAATGTCACTGCGTCTCAAATTATTTTCCATAATTTCTTAACCATAAAATTGTAGGTATTTAGTGAATAATGGTTTTATAATAAAATGTACCTTTCCATAAATCAAACAGTATTTGACATTTCTTATATATGAAATAGATGGTATTTTGAGTAAAGTCACATATACATTTTACAGTGCGTTATTTTATAATCTCAGTGGATCTGATCTGACAGCAAAATCTATCTACACATTTCAAGTTAGCTATTTATATACAACAACAGAAAATGCTGGAAAAACCTCAGCAGGTCTGGCAAAATCTGTGAAGAGAATGCAGAGTTAATGTTTTGGGCCCAGTGACCCTTCTTCAGAACTTCAGTTTCTGTTTTTGCTTCTGATTTCCAGCAATTGCAGTTCTTTTGAGTTTTTTAAAAATATAAACCTTGTTTAAGAGATTCAACTTGAGATACGTAATGAGTTAAAAAATTCTGACACTAAAATGATAGATTTTGAAACATACATTTAACAGATGCTTAACAAAACTAAAACCTAGAATATTCTAGTTGAGTTACTCTTTTAATCTGGGATGAGGGGATTATCACACAAAGAGATTCAATAGACCAAACCTATTTTCCTTAGAGTTCAGAAAATGAGCAGTGATCTCACAAATAAAATAGGCTCGGTATGATTGATGCTGGGAGACTGCTTTCACTGTTTGGATTGACCATACAAAGCTAGAGTAAGGAGAAACTTCTCCATTTTAAAAGCTGTGCCTCATTGGTAATCCATACCACAGAAGACTGTTTAGTCATTAGAAGACAGAGTTTGATAAATTTTGTTGCTATGGGAATCAAAGGGTATGGGGATTGTAAAAGAAGGAGAATGCAGCACTTTAGCCATGGCTTTATTGAAAGACAGAGCAGACTCATGACACCTATTCCTGCTTTTACTTTTCCTGCTTATAAAAGCTTAGTAGCACTATTTGCATCCAATTCTATCGTGGTCTGTGAAAGTTAACCAGAAGACAGGCTACCAATCAAACATGCCAAGTTTTAAGAATTTAGTGCTAATATGAATCTCAACTGTAATTTTAAGGAATAAGATTCTTTTATAAAGTTAGACAATGCAACAGTAATATTTCATTTTTCAAATCTATGCTCACCATTATTGAGTAACTACAGGCTAATTTTAGCAAAAAAAAGGCAATTTGTCAATTCCAAGTAATTTTATGCAGGGTCTCTCTTTGTGAGAGTGATTATCTCATATTTCTACAGTGCTTATTTCATTATGAATGCAGCACACCTCCACAGCACTGTGTTCGTACTATCCTGTGCTCACCAGCAACGGAAGTACTTACTACTGCTGGGATCCTTTGAGGTTTCCACCATTGGTGTTATATTTAAAGACCAGCTGAGCTCATCTAATTAGCAGTCCCTCGTAAGTGAGGATGACTCTCTTCCATATTTAGTGAGTCCACAGGTGGCTGTAGTCCAATGCAATTTCTTTAGGCTTTGTTACACTTGGGGCAAAAGATAGTTGTGGGAAGGGGTGGGTGGGGCATCAGTGTGGCAGTGCGCTCCTTACGCTGTTTTCACCTGGCTTCCGCTTTTCCCAATGGCAAGTCTCAAGGTGCAGGACGCCTTCCTGCATGCTCCTTCTCCACTTTGGATGGTCTTAAGCCAGTGATTCCCAGGCGGGAATGTCGAATTTCGGCAGTGAGGTCTTGACAGTATCCTTGAAACTTTTCCTCTGTTCACCTGGGGCATGCCTGCCATTTCAGAGCTGGGAGTGGAGCACCTGCTTGGGGAGGCTTGTGTTGGTCTTGCGGATGATGTGCCCAGCCCATTGCCACTGATCAAGGGTAGTAAGTGCCTTGATGCTAGGAATGTTGGCCTGGTCGAGGACTCTGGTGTTGGCGCAGCTGTTTTCCTAGCGGATTTGCAGGATCTTGCACAGCAGTGTTGGTGGTACATTTTTTCCCCTTTATTCATTCACGGGATGAGGGTGTCGCTGGTTAGGCAGCATTCATTTCCCAACCCTAATTGCCCAGCGGGCAGTTCAGAGTCAACCATATTGCTGTGGGTCTGGAGTCACATGGAGGCCAGACCAGGTAAGGACGGCAGTTTCCTTCCCTAAAGGACATTAGTGAATCTGATGGGTTTTTCCAACAATCGACAATGGATTCATGATCATCATTAGATTCTTAATCCTAGATATTTATTGAATTTCAATTCCACCATCTGCTGTGGTGAGAACATTATCTGGGTCTCTGGATTAACAATCCAGCGATAATACCACCATGCCATTGCCAATGCCTTGGGATGTCCGTTATAGACAATCTACATCTCTGTAAACCAGTGAATCATTTATTGTCATGTGTATTCAATATAAAATACAGTGAAAAGTGTGAATCGTTTGCATGCATAGGCGCCATTCAAATTAACTTAGAATAAAATAATAAAAAAAAAGTTAACTTAAAGGGAGTCCAACCTTTCCTTCCCCGCTGCTACAGTCCTGTTCTGCCACGCTGCTGACACTCTGGGCTGCACCAGCACTTGCCATGCTACCACCAGGGATCCACTCCACATGGAAGCGAGAGTCCCACCCCAGCTTCACAGGCTGGCTGACTGACCGACTCTGTAGCCACGCTGTGTCTGAAGATGCCGCCGCCGCTCCGGAGCCATGATCTTGGTGTGGGATCTGATATCGTTCTCTTTGAACACCCTTCTCCTCAGGCGGCCAAAAGCTGCGCTAACACACTGGTCGTTCTTTGTCAGCCACAGAGAGTGTTTCACGGCACACGCAGTGATAGGGAAACGGGAAAGGACAGCTTCTGACGGCACGTAGGTAGCCCGGGCCACTCTTGCTGGAAACAGAAATGCTCTACCACTTTATCCCGTCACTTGTCTGAGTGAGTGCCATTGTAACTGCAGCTAAAGAATGAAGCTACAGAGGTTACCTGTCCTTAGCACCATACCCCCTGTCTGAGGGAGTACCACTCTTTCCCCAATGCCCAGTGTAGCATAACACCCCCTCGTCATTGTATGACACAGGAGTATCAGATGATGGAAAGAAGTTAAAAACTCTATCTTTTATTGAACAACAGGAAAAGTGAAGAAAGAACAATAAAAAAAATGTTGCAATTGCTCAGAGAACGAACAGTCTCTGCTTGCCTTTCGAGTAACAATAAATGTACACAGAACGAATAAAAACTTCACCCAGCTCGCTTCAATTGGAACTGGGTGTCAAGTAAGTCCTGTCTGGTTTGTTGCACCCGATACTGCATTGCTTTATCAGGCTGAAGGTGATGTTCCTTCTGCTCAATGTCATCATCTTCCTCCTCGGAAGACTGCTGCCACTCTCCCAGCTCTTCAGGATCATGTCTCCAGATGTGCAGGGCACACCATGCAACAATTGTGTAGTACACTCTTTTGGGGATGCACTATAAAATTCCCCCCCCCCCCCCCCCCAAGACAGATCTAAGCATCAGAAACTCATCTTCAGGAGGCCTATCATCTGCTCCATGATAGCCCTACTGGAAGAATGGACTGTGTTGTATCTACATTCAGCCTCACTCAGAGGGTTGCATAATAACTCAGTCATTAGCCATGATAGCAGAGAGTAACCCTTGTCTCCCAATAACCATCCTTGTAAGGCATTCTGCTCTTAAAATGTAGCAGGAACATGAAAGTTACAAGGATACAGGCATCGTGGCAGATTCTGGATATCTAGCACAGAGGACTTGTACATTGATGGAATAGAATCCTTTTCTGTTGAAGAAGTCAGCCATATTTTGATATAATGCTCTCAACACAATGTATACAAGGTACACAATGGAGAAGGCACTGATGTTGAAAATTCCTATTGCTCAAGGTGCAGCACTGACTCCATTATAGGGAAACAAGGTGAGGTGGTGTGATCTGTCACAATTTACGTTTTTAACAGCCTTGATACATTTGTGGTTTGAGAATTGACAGATTATACACAGTTCCCAGTTAATCCTTGGAAGCAGCAGATGGAGAAAAAGTGCAGCTGACACCTTGACAACCACTGGGATAGGATAACCACCCAATCCTTCAGGTTGCAAGTCCCACTCCAGTGGATAACACAGTTCAGTGACAGAATCATGGAATGTCCTCAACCTACTGGCAACAATGTGCCTCCCTTATCTGGAGGAAATGGCACTTAGGATGATAAGACTCTGGATCTCCTCTACCTCCTTCGCATCCTGAGGGATCCTTCACCTTCAACTTCTTCATGTGGAGGCCTGTTCGATAGCCTCTGGTGGTTGCTTGTGGGACCTGGGGGTTTGCTGGCACATTTGGTCCTCAATTTCTCTGCACCTTTGGTGTACTGTAGCCACTGTGACAATGTCACCTGCTGTGGCTGGATCAATTGGTCATAGTTCCAATGTGGAATAACAGAAACAGGACAAGTCTTTTTTTGCACAAGACAAGTCCTTAGTTCTGTTAACAGGCAGCATTCGCAGCACACACAAATGATGATTTAGCATTGTTTTCAATACCTTGAGATAAGGAGGACTCCAACAAGGAGGGCTGTGGAAAAGCTTCACACAAATCTTTTTTATACGAACGTTATTCTGAGGTATGCAGCACAAGCCATGCCGTGCAAATGGAGTAGGAGATTGTAAGTGCTGCAGAATTACTGAAACAGTTCCACCCCACCCCCACATTACCCAAGAAAGGCAGCCTTGCATGTAAGAGCGTATTAATGGATAATTACAGTTCAATGTGGGAGGAAATCGGCTCTGTGCCCTGATCAGCCAATGAGACGGTGGATTGTCTTTGTGAATTGTGGCCTACAGCTGCCATGTTACAGGTAACCTACAATTACTTCTGCTTCACAGAGATGATCAAAATTATTTTGTAAAGACAAAAGGACATGGTTGGGATACTCTTGACCAGGATTTTTATTACACACTGGTGGACGTTGCACGAATTCACATGTGGAATACTACAATTACAGATGTGTTCAACCTGTAACTCTGAAATTGCCTGATTAATTGCCACTTGAAGAGTCTCGCATCATACAATTAGGGCTCGTGTGCTCAGACAGGGAAATCTACTTACTGTACCAATTCTAGGTAGCATGGCAGCTATTTTCCATTTTCATTGCGCATTTGTGATTTGGATGAGAATGGAGAGCAACATGGGCGGTGATTTGATGAGTGACTCACTGGCTGATCCTGGTAATCTAGGGACTCTCCTAACTTTCCTGTTCCTTTCTTCCTTGCTCTCCCTGTTAACCCTATCAGTTTTGAGCATCTGCATCTTCCACCCAACTTCTTCATCTCCCACTATTAACCCTAAAGCCTAGGCTTGCAGCTATGCCAACCATTATGATGTACTGTTCCCCCACCACCTCCATTGAAGCCAGGGTGATGTTGACTGCTGATCAGCTCCTATTGCAGTAAGCTATGCTCTCCACTGTACTATCATCTTCTGTCTGGAGTTGTTCCTCTGTATGGCAGCATGCTACCTTGAATCCCCACTATTCAGTTTCCTACCACAGCAGTAGCCCGATAACGCCACCCTCAACTTTCAGTGAACAAATCCCGAAGACTGTCCGTACCCACTATCTTGGACTGACAAGATCCCTGACTGATATCTGTGCACTTTGCCAATGAAGATACCATTAATCCCATGATTAGTTGTACTGGACTTATAGGACTGACTGTGACCCTACTAACTTGTCTGTAATGATATGGAACCTCTGACTACCCCACCAGATGAACTGACCATTTCCAAGCCCTTAGCCTGAAACTGGATGCTGTCCTTGACTGACTGTAGCAAGATTCCCCAACTGATGACAGTCCCCCTTAACTTGACTGAAGTTTACTCCCCTTAGACTTTGAGATATGGTGATTTGTTTGACATACATGCTGCATGTTTGGTCAGTAAGCTCCTGGTACATGCTGTAGGTGACAGATTGATATAGCACAATGCCATACATATCCAAACACATCCACCCCATTGACTGATCATCGCTGGCAATCATGACAATGTGCCGGCTTTGCATTTACACTTAAAGGCAAGGCAAGACCAAGGTAATGTGAGCCTTTAAACTCAGATTGAGGGGTAAAAAGTGAAAGGTCAAGGCAAGGCAAGATAAGGCAAGGCAAAGCAGGAATGCTGTAAGCATCCAAGTAGTCATGGAGTGAGTAAGCGCTAAGAAAGCAAGCTAAGAGCCTGGAGAAGTACCCTGCTCTGATACATAATAATGGGAGCTTTTCTCTGCAAATAAAGCAGCTGGACAGCTGCATTATAGCGAAAGATGTTGGTACACTCCAAAGTGCAGCAATGAAGTGGCAAACTGTGTCCCAATAGAGTCGGAGATGTGTCATGAGGATGTGGTGATGCAAGTATGTGTCTGATACCAGCCTTGGTGGAAAGGGTGTGCAGCACAAGGTTTTCTGCCTTTGCAGCATATCCACAGTTGCTGGGGACTGCTGGCTAAGATAGAGGCTGGAGGAGTAAGCAGTGAACTGGAGCTGCCAGCTACCTGCTTTGACTTTTATGTCGGAAGTTGTTGCCATCTAGTTTCTCTCCATTGCTTGGTAGAATAGGAACCTTCATATAAATAAGACAGATTAGGTAATGATGAGACATAAATGCATGCAAATAGGCCTCTTACTATTGAAATCTTGGGTAGCAAATCGGACATTTTTCTGCCGATGTCAAGAATCCCATTCTCTCTTCTTGTTGTATTTTCTCAACTGACGTGCCAATGCCCATGTCATTTAGGGGTTCAGAGAATTCCAACTAAGATCTTTATACAACCATGTAAATATACTACATGAATGTTGACTAAGGCATGAAGAGATCTCAATTTCATTTACTGGAGGCTATGTACCGGCGTGCACTGGGTTGGAGACACTGTTATTCTGAACTTTTTATTTCTTTATTTTTCCAATTTTTTTTCCTAAGGATTTATTCTTCAGAACCTGTTTCTAGGTACTTTTGTACCTAAGATGGCACCACAACGTGGCAACTTGTAAACTTTCACTGTATTCATTTGAGTACGTGACAATAAAGCTAATTCAGATTAGTTGCACTTGAATATAATGCTAATGTAAATATTATTGTTGCATTATTCATTAAACTTCTACCCTGTTGTCAATACAAAATGTTTCAGATGGGCAGTATGAGAGTGTTAATGTAACGTGTGAATTAGCTCAATCACTTGATCTCAGTTTGTACGAAAATCAGAAATCATGACATCACAATCAATCAATAGGTGGGCTTGCATCTCAAAAACATTGCAATGTGTATGATATATTCTATGGCCACATATTAAAATTACTAAAGTAACCAGTTTGTGCTCCTTCAAACTTTACAAATTTAATCTGGAATGTTTTTAACTGTTTCGAAAGAAGCAACACTCCTGTTTGTACTCTTACAATATTAGAAATCAGTCTCCCTGTTGTGATATCTGAACAAGTGTTCAAATTCTTACATACATAATCCCTTTCTTGTTGAGGTCTGAGCACCTACAGTGAACTGTGGTGAGCAGTATAACTTTGATTTCACAACTCTTCCTTGCATGATACAATGTCTGAAACTCAAATCTGTAACACAGCAATTAATTAGAGATGAAGTATCATATTGATGTCATTTGTAAGCTCATGCATACATCTGTTTGCATAGTTTTCCACATTACAACTGCGTTGTCATAAAAGAGCTTGTTGCACCCTCTTAAAATGAAATATTATTAGACATCTAACTATAAATTAGATTTAGAGAGTGTTTATTGTCTGAGTTATTGTGAAAAGAACTATGGAAGTCAACCATAATCAAATCATTGCTTCAAAACATACAGCAGTCTCTATTTCTGCTGGACTCAGCTGCTGTTTCAGTTCAGCATACACTCCTGGTGACATAGGAAGTAGGTCTGATGATGAAACTGGAGCCGTTGAAGCATTTGGACTGAAAAAAGCAGAATAAATTAATAGTTAACACAAAACACAGCAATTTTTAGTGAAAGGTTCATTGGTTGTTGATACTTACAATTCAGAGAATGGTATAAACCTTGAGGAAATATAGCCTTTCTTCTCTGTCTCTGTGGGTTCAGATACTATTTAAAAGAAAAAGAAATTATATATTTTGGTACTTGATCGATTTTAATGATTTGTTACTATATTGAGGCCAATTTCCTTTTACAGCAGTATACAATATCTAAAATAAACAAAGAACTGTGGATGCTGGAGATCTGAAACAAATTACTAGATTGTAGATAGTTTTCCCATTCCTTTGCCTGCCTACCTCTTTCATATCTTTCTCTCTTTGTGCTCTGTCTCCAACTATCCGCTCACCTCTTCACACTACACACCATCCACCACCCCCCTCTTCCGCATTACTGATCTGTGATATAACTCCATATACATACCATTGTCCTATATCACTTAATTTTGATTAAAATAAACTTAATTTTAAAATTAACAATCAATCTAGCATCAATTGTTGCTTGTGCTAGAGTGTTTCAAACGAATACCACCCTTTGAAAGAAGAAGTCTTTCCTAATTTCACTCCTAAAATGTATGGCTCTAGTTATAGAATCCCAACCAGTGGAAACAGTTTCCCCCAGTTTGCCCTGTGGTTACCCTTAATATCTTGAAAACCTTAATCAAATAACTTCATATCCTTCTAAATTTCAAGGAATACACCACAGTTAGTGTGATCGCTCCACATAATTTAACCCTTGGGAGTCAAGGTATTGTTCTGGAAAATCTATATCATACCCCCTCCAAGGCCAATATCTCCTTTGTCAGGTGTGGTGTCCGGATCTTGTAGTATGCCAGCTGCCAGAGCTTCCTGCATTTTCTAATTTCAGTCTGCTAAATGTGATTTCAAGACAAAGTAATAAAATTATCTGGTTTATTACTATACCACCACAGACCGCCAACACTGACCTTCTTTTGGCTTATTGTTGTAATGCTTTCCAAAAGCTTTGTCCTTTGGAATATCGGGATATAGAAATTGTAGTGGGTTCTCTGGAATATTCTCAGCCACCATTACTTTGTAATCACGGATGATGTCAGGCAAAGGAACCGCTAATAACTGGCTCTTGGAGTAAGGTTCTACTGAATGAAATTTCATTTCCCCTAAAACAGCAACAGTTAAAGGTTATGTTCAGATCCTTGTGAAATTAAAAAGTGAATTTAACATTCAAATATTGGATAAAATTTTGACCACAAACTTTCAATCCTATCCCATCAAATTCAGGTACTTTAATTTATACTTTGCAGAATCTAATGGAATCTAGTGGGAAATAATTTATTTTATTGATCATGAAATCATGCATTTTTTCTATGAAATGGCATCATTTATTTAGCTCCCATGCATACTGAACAATAATACTGGTAACTAGCCCCATCCTATACATTTGTAGATTAGTTATGCCAATATTAGCATATAAAAACATGACAATAAATTCAGAACCTTGAATAAACAAGGAAAGAAAGTTCAAAAGACCTGTGACCATAGTGGTAGCAATATATTAGAGCCAATAAAGGTTCTAAAGTAGGAAGTAATTGAAAAATGGAGGTTAAAACCAGATCATTTATTGTACCTAAGGGTGCATAAAAGATACTTAGCATTTATCCAAGTGTGGAAATGTTCTGTATTCAAGTCTTGGACAGATAGATTTTATAGAGCACAGGAATGGTCAAGGAAATAAATTGCTTGGAATGAAATGAAAACCAAGCTTTCTGGATGCTGATATAGGAATGGAGAAGATATAAACTTTCTATTTGGGATCAAAAGAGATATGAGGAAGGTCAGAGGTGATAGTAGCTGTTTTATGTCCAATAGTTTTTTTTGAAAAAATTGAGCATCATTTTCTGTTCTTGTTACATTGACATTTTTTGTTGCAGGATTTTGAACAACAATATGCCTGGAGAATATCCAGCTATTTATAATTTACAAATCCATTTATCTTGGATTTACTTGGGAAAACTGACCAACGAAGCAGATGAAATCAGAGATGAAATCAGTGTGTATGTGAGATGAAATCAGAGGCTGTATTGAGCTTTTAATCCATGCTCTGAAGTCATAACAATAACTGGTATCTGACCTGGTGTGGTGAAGAATCTGTGGCATGTGTGAAGTGAAAAAAACAGCGAGACTTTTCAGTCAGTCAAGTTGAAAATTCTTCACTGAGATTGACAAGAGCAACTTAGCTCCCCAGAATGGATTGGTTGAGGCTGACAGAGTTGGTTTAACTAAATTCCTGATCACAAAGAAGTTGGGATATACTTGCAACTGAAACTAATGATGCTAAAGCAGGGAATATCTAATTCAGAATCACATTTGTAACAGATATAGAACATTGTGAAGAAAGCTTAGGTGATGGAGAATCTATAAAATACCAAGACTAAATGCCAGTAGAGAAGATTTTGACTTCTGAATTAGGATTGGTCCAACAATAAATGGTTCCCTTTGTTTACTCTCTATCTCTTTATTCTAAACAGAACTGAAAACAGCTCAGAGATTATCCAGCTGTTTATAGTTTACAAATCTACTTATTTTGGAGCATGCTTATTCCAAATTGTTTTCAAGTTGTGCCTCTGTCCCGAGCAACAGAAAGAAAGAATCCATTATTATCTTACCATTCTCAGATCGATCAACCCAGGTAAATGTAATCGCACCGTCTCTGCTGCTCTCACTGAACCTCAATAAAAATGTGCCAGATGGTTTATCCTTCAACAAAGCACGTTCATTTTCCTTACTCACAAATCCCACAATGTACCTAAAGAGACATAAATCAACATTTTTTAAACAAATTTACATAATAGAATTTCACTGTGCAAAGATTAAGGGTATCTTTCTTCCTTTTCCTATCTCCTCTTCTGAAGATGCAAAGTCTAGTTGCAGTTTGGTACATGACTGCTGGGAGGCCAATGGTAAGTAACATGCCCATTTATTACTCTCCATCTATAAAACCAGGAAAACAGCATCAAAGGGCCTTCTATATGGAGGTATCTATATGATGCAAGCACTACACATACACTTCCTAACAAAAGCTTATGGGTACTCATCAAGAACGAAAATCACTGTTGAATTCTGTCTGTGGGTCCTGAGGCCACTACTAGCACCTCACTGCAGCTAAGATTGGAATCAATGGAAATTAAAGCAGTAAGATTTCCACATGGCAGAGGACTGGTGCTGCATTGGACACCAGAGCCTAGATAATGCATCATATTCAAATTGGATTTGAATTCAGTGCAGTGCATGACGAATATATCCAAATGAGGTGTGTGCTAGGCTCATTTACTTATTACCAGCATGCCCCCACAGCAGTCAACAACCCAGAGGGCTGAAAGATTAGCTGTCTGGTTGTACAATCAGTTGGCAGTCAGGAATTGGATTAACAGTAGCCTGCAGACTTATAGCAGCTCGCTCCTGCTCCTCCATAATAAAGAAAGCAAAAACATTGAAAATGACCTTTCCAATACCAGGCTTCAGTGGCCCCTTTTAGAATTGCAAGTTTGGCTGTTAGGCAACCGTTGAGCATGCATCTAATGGCCATATGCGATAAAACCTAGCAATAAAGCCCTGAAGCAGGTGCTAGGTCCCATTTTGCACAGGAGATTGATTTCGAGGTAACTGCTCCAACAGAGCTTAAGCTGACAATTCAGATCTTTTTTAAAAAGGGATGATGATTGTTGATGCATGCCTTATATATTCAAAAGAATATGACACTAATCAATAAATCATTAGTCTTCGTATCAGAGAGAATAACCTTCAGCACTTTTGCTACTACTGACATTTCAATGTTTCTCTGAGTTAAGTATGACTTGACAACACAGTGTGGAGCTGGAGGAACACAGCAGACCAGGCAGCATCAGAGGAGCAGGAAAGTTGACATTTCGAGTTGGGACCCTTTTTTAGAAATGGGGAGGGGAAAGGGGGCTGGGAAATAAATAGAGAGACGAGTGGTGGGGCTCAGGAAGGTAGTGGGGATGGTGATAGGTGAGTGCAGGTAGGGAGTGGTGGGGATTGGAGTGGGATGGGTGGGGCAAATAGGTGGGAGTGAAGATGAATCTCTTGCATTTCCTGCACTTCTGCCCTCACAACCCTTCCCCCAACAAAAATAAAGACAGAATCTCCCTTGTCCTCACATATCACCCCACTATTCTCCGGATTTAATGTATCATTCTCCACAACTTCCACCACCTACAATCTGACCCCACAACCCAAGAGATATTTCCCTCCCCACCCCTATGTGCCTTTTGTAGGGACTGCTCACTCTGCGACTCCCTCATCTACTTCACACTCCCCACTAACCCCACCACACCCAGCACCTTTCCCTGCAACTACAGGAAGTGCTACACCTGCCTCTACATCTACACCCTCACCTCCATTCAAGGCCCAAAAACAAACCTTTCATATCAGACAGGGATTCACATGTACATCTGTCAACTTGGTCTACTGTATCTGCTGCTCCTGCTGTGGCCTCCTCTACATCGGTGAGACCAAGCATAGACTCGGAGACCATTCTGCGCTCTGTACATGACAAACAACACCACCTTCTGGTCGCCAACTATTTTAATCCCCCTCCCACTCCCTGGGTGACATGTTCATCCTGGGCCTCCTCCAATGTCACAATGACACCACCTGCAAACTTGAGGAGCAACACCTCGTATTCTGCTCGGGAGCCTACAGCCCGATGGCCTAAACATGAAACTCACCAGTTTTAAAATTTCAACACCCCTGGTCTCATCCCACGTCCAATCCTCCTTCCCATCCCTGCCTCCTTGACCTGACACAACCTGTCCATCTTCTCTCCCATCGATCTACCCCACCCATCCCACTGACCAATCCCTACCACCACTCACCTATCACCATCCCACCTACCTTCCCCAGCCCCAACCCTCCTCTCTCTATTTATTTCCCAGCTCCCTTCCCCTCCCCATTTCTGAAGAAGGGTCCTGATCCAAAACATCAACTTTCCCGCTCCTCTGATGCTGCCTGGTCTGCTGCCTTCCTCCAGCTCCACACTGTGTTGACTCTGACTCCAGCATCTGCAGTTTTTGCCATCTCTAAGTTTGACTTGATGTATTTTTGCAAGCAAAACACATTTCACAGTTCTACATAAACTTTTTGAGGGAGTAGCTAAAGTAGTGGATGAAATTAATAAATGAGGCTACTCATTGGGTTTGTCACATTGATTTTCAGAAGACATTTGATATATTTGTGACTGAGAATATATGGACAGAGATATTCCAAAGGCCAGAGAGTTATCAAAGCAACACAGTCTGGAGTTGCACGTTCAGACAATACAGAATTCTTGATGCAGTAACTCCATGGGAATTATCTGGGAATTTGGCTTTTCTGATGGGGACTTTCCCCTAAGACTAGAAATCTTCAAAAGAGCCCAGTTAATTTGGAGAATTCAGAGCATTCTGACTCAATTAAACTTAGTAAATACACAGGAAAAATTAGAAGATGAAAAAACTACTCCAACTTCTTGGTCACTCTTAAACTGAACCCCTAATCAATGACTGAAAGCCTCAACCACACCCTTGTTGGACTCCTTACACCAACACACCCTACGCTGAACCCCTGACAATCACCCACCAATCAGACCTACCCCTTGAGCTAACCAAAGTCCACCACCCTACTCAGAAAAGCTGTGAAGATTAACACTCCAAGGATCTGGAATAATATATGGGCTGGTTTAAGTACTGAAATTACCCTGGATGGAATCAAGTCACAGTTTGCATGACTTGTTCAGTATTTCCTGTCTTTTTTTCTTCTTATATCAGATTTCTAACATCTTCACTAGTTTGCTTTTGTATAAAACTCTCTAGCTTTCTTCAGAATGTATAGTTTTAGACTCTATCTTAAATGGTCTTTGATGTGTTGCGACTGGCAAAGAGAATTGTGAGTGTACAGAACAAAAGGCATGGGTATGTAATCTGATTATTAATGTATCAGTAAACTAGAGAAATGATAGTTCAATGAGTTGAATGGATATCTGGTTAACAATCAGAAAGAAGGTTGTTAATATAGGGCAGACATAGTCAGATACACTAGTTTAGTATTTTGAGCAATATAGGTACTATGGAATGTCATTTTTTCAAATGTAACAGATGAGGGTTGAATAATGAAGAACTCATGTTTGCATATTCAAGTGTTGTGATTGAAATTATGGCTTCTAAAGTGTTAAATTAAATCTTATTTGCTACAATGCAGTTTGTCCCATGAATTAAATCAAGTGACTGCTTCACTGCTAAGTGTACTGGTAACTTCAACAGTAATCAATAATATCCATCATTGGCTTTTAGTTACCCATCTATCCATAAAGCCAATAGGTGCTTCTTGATGAGTTCCAGGATTCCATCTAACCACAACCAGAAACTGAACCTGTTAGGAAGATTCTCCTGTAAATGAAACCAAAAAAAAAGTTACCAGAATTTGTAAAAAATAGTAGTCAGTGGTTCTGCAAATTCTAAAGTTTATAACTAGTTAGAATCAAGAACTGAAACATTACCTCCTGTCTAATCAAAAGATTTGAGTATGTGTACATATGCACAAACAAGTTTAGGGATGCAACTAACGCACAAATACACACAGAAATGTGTGATTATTGATTATGACAACTTACAGCAATAAATATATTTAACAGAAGGAGTTGGTTAGCTCAATGGACTGGATGGCTTGTTTATGATCCAGAGTGACAACAATAGTGTGGGTTCAATGCCTACAATGGTTAAAGTTACCATAAAGGTGCCATCTTCACAAACTTGCTCCTTGTCTGAGGTATGGTGACCTTCAGGTTAAACTCACCATCAGTTATCTCTCTCTAATGGCAGAATAGTCCTATAATCCTCTGGGACAATGGTGACTTTACTTTAAGTGGTTGTTTTGACTGGTGGGCCGAAGGACATTTTTCTGTGCTGTAGATCTCTATTACAGGTACTTCGCATTTTCTTTACTATCTTTAACAGAGAAAAATACCTCAAACTGCTTCACAGAGATGTAAAGAGAGAAAAAACATGCAGTTAAATAAGAGATAGTAAGAACTACAGATGCTGGAGTCAGAGGTAACAGTGTGGAGCTGGAGGAACACAGCAGGCCAGGCAGCATCAGAGGGGCAGGAAAGTTGAAAAGTTGGAAGTTCAGAAAATTTTCTGAAGAAGCATCCCGACCTGAAACGTCAGCTTTCCTGCTCCTCTGATGCTACCTGGCTTGCTGTGTTCCTCCAGCTCCACACTGTTACATATGCAGTCAAATAAAGCAGGTATTAAGATGAGTCAGTCAAAGGAGTATTTTCAAGACCTTGAAAGAAGACAGGGAGGTAGGTATGGGATAGTTTTGGAATTCCAAAGTACTGGATCCAGAAGGCTAAAGTCACAGCTGCAAACTGTGGTGTGACAAAAAGTGGGGATACAAAAGAAGTTGAAGTCAGAAAAACAGAGTGTTGGTGGTACAGGACCAGAGAAGATCATAGATTTTTTAAATTCACTCATGGGATATGGTGTCGCTGACTGGCCAGCATTTATTGCCCAGCCCTAGTTGCCCTGGAGAGGATGGTAGTGAACTGCCTCCTTGAATTGCTGCAGTCTATGTGCTGACTTGTGCTTTATAGACGGTGGACTGGCTTTGGGGAAATAGGTGAGTTCCACCCCACAGTATTGCTGGCCTCCTTACCTGTGCTTCCTACACAGATAGACCTTCGAGGAGTTGCTAGTGAACCTACTGCTCCGAAGTGTGGGAGTGATATTGATGAAATTCGTCCATCCCCATTGATTGAATTTTCTCAGTATTTTGAAGGCTTTCTGGGCAAAAGCACAACTTCTCGAGATAATTGAGAACTCAGATAGCAGAAAGAACAGCACCTCATTTACTCCCTAGGCATTTTACAGTCTTCAGGATTCAACATTGAGTTAACAACTTCAGACCATGAACTCTGTACTCCATTTTGATATTTTCCCTACATCTCTCCCTCCTCCTGTTTGTATCTGGTTTCTCATGGTTTTGCTTTCAATCAGATCTTATCTTTCTTCTGTCACGAGTCTGAATCTATATCCTGTCTTCTCTACAATCATTACCACTCCCTCGGACTTGTACTGTTCGATGGAAACTTTGATCTCCAATATTCTTTAACCTTCCGAGACAACAAGGTGCAGGGCTGGATGAACACAGCAGGCCAAGCAGCATCATAGGAGCAGAGAGGCTGACGTTTC
>NC_063338.1:31798505-31879764 GCF_021869965.1 Rhincodon typus | reverse complement strand
GAAACGTCAGCCTCTCTGCTCCTATGATGCTGCTTGGCCTGCTGTGTTCATCCAGCCCTGCACCTTGTTGTCTCGGATTCTCCAGCATCTGCAGTTCCTACTATCTCTGATTCTTTAACCTTCCCTTGACCTGCTCTTTTGTTATTTGTCCCTCCCCTCTTTACAACAGGGTAAAACCCCTGACTTATCCACTGCCCTTCACTCCTGAGGAACTTGAAACATCACCTCCGTTTCCCATGGATGCTGCTAAACCTGCTGAATTCCTCCAGCACCTTCTGTTTTTATTTCAGATCTCCAGCATAGACAGTATTTTGTTTTATTTTCGTGCTTAATTCACAGCCACTTCTCTTTCAGGAATGCCTACTTAGAAGAAGTTCTGTTCTTCTCTCCAATGGGATCTTAGTATATCTCTGTCATCTTGTATAGCTTCATTGCTCCCATTTCCTATCAAGTGGTCAATAAAGCGCTTACCAAAACTTGCTTTCATACCTACCCTTCCTTGGTGACCTTTTATGGCTCTGAATTACCATTCCAAATGAAGTTCCATCTTCCATGCTTTGAATCCTCTATGATTCACAGGTATCTCTGAGACATACAATGTTCCTTAGACTGCTGGGATTTACACTCAGTGCCATGAGTCAGTAAATGTACTCTCTTGACCTTTATCCCCATCAGCACCAACTCACTCTGTCTCAAAACTGTCGCCGTCCCCAATTCCATTTCAGCCTTTGTCTCAGTCAACGTGTTTACATGAAACTTTTCTCTTCCTTTCAGATGTTAAGGAACACAACTGATGGGTGCCAAGTGGAACCAAATCATTCTTCACAGCCCCTTTCTTCTGACCCCATTCCTTTTTCTAATCTTTTTGTTGTGTATTTATCATACCCTTTGACCTTCAGCTCTCTGTTGGTGAATGGTCCCTGCTCAGCAAAGGGCATAGTTTAATTTTTTCATGCCTCTACCTTAATTATTTGTATATGTGGCATGACATTGAACTCTCCGTTCACCTCCATGCCCATTCTTTAGGCAATGGACCCTTTCAAACATCTCCAATACTCTACCTCCGCCTGGAGCCCTAGTTTTTGCCTCTTACCCACTCTTAAGCTCTTCATCGAGAACTGTCAGCGTAATATTGACCACCTGAAACACTCTGTTCCTTTCACCAACTTTAACACATCTCCCTCTGAACTTGCTGTAATCCATTCTCTCAGGTCTAAACCTGACTTTATCATAAAACCTGCTGACAAAGATGGTGTTGTTGCTGTCTGGCATACCAGCCTCTACATTTGCAGAGACTGAGTGCCAACTCTCAGATATTTCTTCCAATTTCCCCTGGACCATGACCCCCAAATTCTTGAACATCAAGCCACTGTCGCCAGGACCGTCTCTGACCTCTGGAGATGTTCCTTCTGCAGCTTCCCACCTCAGTCCTGCAATCCTGCAGCCCACTTTTACTTTCATTCCAAAGAAATATGAATGCGCTGGCAGACTCACCTTTTATCCTGTCCTGCCCAATTTAATTTATTTCTTTCTATTTTAACTAATTTTCTTCTCCATTTGTCCTGTGTCTTCTGACCTATATTCAGGATTCTTTTGACATGTTAAATTAGTTCAACAATTTATAGTTTCCTGGCACTAACTGCCTCCTCTTCTTGATGGACACACAATTCCTCTACACTTTCACAATACTTTCTCCAGTACTTCAATGACTATAACAGGTGCTATCCTGCACATGTCTGGAATTAGAAAAAAATAATCAATTTTGCTTCCAATTTTCATCCTTTTGTCCACTTCACCTGGTCAAAACCTTACTCATTCTGGCATAGGCTTTCTATTAATTCTACTAATATTCATTATCAACTCACCAACTTCCACACCTACCATGACTTAACTTCCTCACATCCTGCTTTGTATAAGAACTCCATTCTGTTTTCCTAGTTTCTCCACCTCCATCACAAGTGTTGTCATAATGCTACCTTCCATAATGGCACTTTCTATATGCCTCCCTTTCTTCTCAACCAATGAATCCTTTTGTTCCTCCTCATTCTGGTTGACACAGCCCTCAGCCATAACCTATCTGTTCCCTTCACTTCTGCTGCTTGCCCTTCTCCTCCTTCCCTATAACCACAATAGGGTTCCTCTTGTCCTCACTTTACAGAGCATCAACATCTGTATTCACATCCTTGTCCTGCACCATCTCTGTAACCTTCAGTATGACGGAACCACTAAATACATTGTCCTTTTTCCTTCTGTGTCAGCATTCAGTACAGACTATTCCCTCCATGTTACCAAACATCCTCGCCACTCCCATTCTAGTGCCAGCCCATGTAAATACAGAAAATGTAACATCTGTACTTATACCTCCTACCTCCTCACAGTTGAAGGCCACAAACATTCCTTTGCTTGTACTTCTTTTAATCTAATATAAGCATCTGCTGTTCACATTGGGATACTGCATGCAATTCTAGTTTCCCTGACATATAAATATTGTGAAACTTGAAAGGGTTCAGAAAAGAGTTACAAAGATGTTGCCAGGGTTGGAGGTTTTAAGCTATAGGGAGGGTGTGAAGAGACTGGGGCTATTTTTCCTGGAGTGTCAGAGGCTGAGGGGTGACCTATAGAGGTTTATAAAATCATAAAGGGTATGGATAGGGTAGATAGATTCGGTCTTTTCCCTGGGGTGGAGGAGTCTAAAACTTCAGGGTATAGGTTTAAGGTGAGAGGGGAAAGATTTAAAAAGGACCTAAGGGACAACTTTTTCATGCAGAGGCTGGTGCGTGTATGGAATGAGCTGCCAGTGGAAATGGTGGAGGCTGGTACAATTACAACATGTAAAAGGCATCTGGATGGATAGATGAATAGGAATGGCTTAGAGGGATATGGGCCAAATGCTGGCAAATGGACTAGATTTATTCAGGATATCTGGTTGGCATGGATGAGTTGGACCAAAGGGTCTGTTTCCATGCTGTACATCTCTATGACTCTGTGACTCTATAATAGTTTCCCTTCCCTACCGACCTCTTTTATTGTTGCATGTCCACTAGTTGCGAGTGTCTTCCAGCAGGGCTTGTTAATTGTCATTCTAATTAGAGACATGGGTGATTTGTTGGCGGTTTAATTAAAAAGAGCCGAGTTTCAGAGGTGGTCACAGCAGGGGGCTACAGTGTATTACTTATCCCTCCAACTCCATTTCAATTTTGGCACCTCCCTCTTTTTCTCCCCTCCCCTACTGTTTTTGTTGCGCTATTCTTGGTGGGGCATGGTGTTATAATAACAACTTACTAGTGACAAAGATGATTTGGTGATGTTACTTCTTTATGTAAAGCTGAGTTTCCTCTTGAGGCGTTTAGGGAGGTGGGAACTAGGGTGGCTGGGGTGTATTATTTTCCTTTCCAATTCATTTTGATTTAGCTCCCCCAGTGGACAGTGTATGTAATTCATTAATTGTAAAGATGTGAAATGGGTGATTTTTATTTTCATTGTTATCAGTTCCTGAAAGTTATATATCTTAATCTGATGTTACATAAAAACGCTACTTAGCAGTTATTCAGTTTTTTTTTCTATCACCACTGCACCATTTGCCATACACTAACATACAGTAAGCTGAAAACACTTCAAACAAGACTTTCCATGAGTCCTTGTCGGAATAGTCTAATTGCAAGACAATTCTTGAGTTCCCAAGCTAAATGAAAAAAAGGACAATAAAGAGAAAAAAATATGAATGTAAAATTTGTCATTTTGTTGCTTCATTGCTCAGCCAATTTTGGAGTCTGGGATTTTAATTTGATTATTCAGTGGCGTGTTTGGTGTGACCTTGAATCAAACGTGACGCGAGATAAACAAAATAACCAACTTGATGCTTTTTATCTGAAAATTTCAATCAAATCAATCTGGTCACCATTAATGAAATTCATTTTTAGTCTAACCATATTGATTACTCAAATCAATTGAGTGAGCCAATTATTTAATGTTATACATTTAGAAATTGTTGAGACATACATGAAAGAAAATGAGTTTTGTTGGATGTAGTTTAAAACAAACAAGTATGGAAACTGTTGTGTACTGAAACATTTTACCAGAAAATTATAAAGGATTTCATGATTGTTTCACTTTCTGGATCAGCAAAATTGGATAACTGTCTCACATCAGTAATGATTCATATGAGTCTGAGGAGAAATGGGAAGGACTGATCTATTTGAAGAAAGCAGGGTACAAAGTGATTCATAGGAGAGGATGAATCAGATAACAGCCCATGTGAAAATGTGGTATCTTAGTTTTTTGGTGCATTGACGTAGTGAGCAACGAACATATGCAGATACTTTAGTTCTTGTTTTTAAAGAAGTGAAATAGTGAACACATTTGTTAATCTTTAATTGTGCAGCATTGATCAAAAAGATTAATTTATTCAGTGGGATACCAATGCAAAGACTGTGATGGGTGTTAGCTACGCACATCATAGACTGCCAACATAACATGAGGTTCACTGGGGTTTGGGGAGGTGTTTAGCAATAATGGGAATAACGTTAACTCCAAACTGAAGATTGTTGATAAACTGTAAGTATAATGTAAAAATGGAAGTAATTTGTATGAACATTTCTTCACCTGACAGTATCTGGCTGTCTTGAATAGAAAGGAGTTGTGAAAAATATCAAGTTGTATGTATTGTTGAAAGGAAAAATGTATGCAACAGTGAAAGTTAAACTGTACGATTCTGGCTGCAGGTATTATTGGGATTTTTACATTCTAAGAACTGGTATGGTATGTGGCATAAGCAGAACAAAGGCATCGATTAGACCTTTTAAGAATATCGTGCCAAAACAGGTTAAAAATAAACTACTTGCCTTACAGAACTTGTTCCATGAAACGTGACAATCATTGTAACTCAGCTGTTGTCCTAAAATGAGTAACAAAATATCAAATGAGTATGTAAAATAAGTAGAATATAATTTCCTGAAGAAATTATTAATTTTAAAGTTCAGGTTTACCCATTCTTGTGTTGATAGTTTAAACCTCCATTAAACTGCTGCTTGCACTAGATTTAAAATCTTATTTGCTGTGGGTCATTATTACAAATAACAGTGAAAGTTTTCTGTGCACTTTATGTAGTAAAAATCACAGATTAATTTTTACAAATGAGTTTATACTTAATGACACCCTCCTCCTGCTGTAGTACACGGCAGAATCCCAACTCCGTTGTAATTCATCATTCAAAAAAAATAGCACATTCACGAATTAAAAAGTCCATTGTTCGTTGGAAAACCCTATCCCAACTGTTCAAGGAAATCAACTCTCTCTCACCAGATATACAGAAATGTTTCTTGGCTACCAAAGATTATACATTCACTAAGGGAGGGTTTTAAAGTCTGTACACAGTGTCAAAAATTATCTACATCTGCAGTAGGTTGTACTTGAAAGTTCTGTCATTTTCTCTCCACTTCCTTTTGGGGTAAAGAGCCATAGATAAACTACAGGCTTTTAGCTTTCTGATTTTGAAACAAATAGTACAATCCTTGACATAGCTGTACAAATTGTGCAAACTATAACTGGTGAAGTTCCACAAGGATCAGTGCTGGGGCCTCAACTATTTACCACCTCTATTAATGACCTGGATGAAAAGAAAGATATAATTGTAGCCTAATTTGCTGATCACACAAAGATATGTAGGAAAGTAACTTGTGAGGAGAAAGAAAAGAGTTTGCCATGAAATACAGGTAGGTTAAGTGAGTGGCAAAAATTTGGTAGATGGTGTATAAGGAGGAAAAATGTGAAGTTGTTCACTTAGACAAGAAGAATAAAAAAGCAGAATGTTAGTTGAAAGAAAAGAGAATGCAGAATTCTGTGGCACAAAGGATTTGGGTGTCCTTGTACAGACAGTAGATAAGTATTAAGGCAAATTGAATATTAGCCTTTATTGCAAGGGGCTTGCAGTATAAATGTAGTGAAGTCTTACTACAACTGTTAGCATTGGTGAGACTGCGACCTGTGTACGGTGTTTAGTTTTGATCTCCTTACGCAGGAGAAATATACCTTGCAATGGAAACAGTTCAGAGAATGTTTATTAAGCTAATTCCTGGGAAGTAAGCAATGTCATATGAAACAACATTGTACAGGGTTGGGCAGGATACACACTGGAATTTAACAGAATTAGAGATGGTCTTGTTGGAAAGTGTTCAGGGAGTTAGGTACGGTAGATACAGAAAGGATGTTTCCACTCATGGGAGAGTTTCAAATTAGGGAGTTGGGACCCAACACCACCATGATTAAGTCAACAGTGGACATGCTCATAGATGAGATTTCTGCTTTGTCACTAGTTGAGGCTCAAAGTGATAATTAACGTCTGTTGGAATTAACTCAACAGCAGGCAGAACAAGCAAATCCATGCAAGTGCTTGTAGGTATCTGGGGGATAGAGGTGGGGAAGTGGGGGTGGGTGTTGGCCTGTCCCATGTCACATTCAGTGCCTAATCAAAGTATTGACTTTTCCCCAAGCAATCCTAGTTGCTGACCCTTTTCCCTACCTCATGGCGATAATGCTTTGACACTACCATCACTCATCTGAGAGTGTGCTCCAGTGTTGATCAAAGGCTTCAGGTGTTGTAGCAGCAACGTCTTCCCCAGTTCCACTGCCAGTCTGTTTATTCGGGATTTTTATTAATTAATGGGATGTGGATGTCACTGGCTCAGACCCACTGCCATTCTCAATGACTTTGCCTTCTTAAACTGCAACAGTCCTTGGGTGTAGGTATGTACAAAATGCTGTTAGGAAGGGAATTCCAATAATTTGGTCCAGCAACGGCGAGTGATCAGCAAGATGCTTCCAAGAATGGTGCGCCACTTGAAAGGGAACTTTCAGTTAGTGCTGTTCCCTTGCATCTATTGCCCTTATCCCTCTATGTGATACTGGAAGTTGGTGTCAGAGGAGCCACCATATGCTTTTGCAATGCAACTTGCAGATGGTGCACACTGTTGCCGCTATGTGTCAGTGCTGAAGGGACTGAATGTGGAAGGTGGTGGATTCCATCACACACCTGTTCTTTACCTTATACGTAGTGTACAGGCTTTGTAGAGTCAGGAGGTGAGTTATACCCTGCAGGGTTTACACAGACCTTTATTCTTTACATCTTCAGCACCTGTATAGAACTGACAGGTTATATGTTTTAAAAGGTACAAAGTGGATGATATTTAACATAATTAACAAATGTTTGCACTTAAAAGGCTTGGCTACTGATTATGGCATTCCATTTAGCAGATAAATGAGCATCTATTATGTGACATGTGACTCACCATTTTGTGTTAACAATTTAGTCACTGAAAATCAACAAAACTGAGGATCAGACGCCTTCTATAACAGATGACCAGTATGAAACTCTAATTTTATGGCAAATTGAAAAAAACTTTCCCCTACATGGTGACAGGAAAATCCCTTAGCTATCACAATGTTATGTTATTTGGGTCCTTGACAGTTAATATTTGAATTAGTCATTGGTTTGACCTTATAAGCTCTCTATTAATGCATCAAAATGTTCCATATGTGTGCAACTATTTTGGTTAAGGTGATTCATTTTCCTTTACTTCAACGATGTAAGTGAAAGAAATGTATGTATGTATGTCACTATAGTCTTACCATAGGACTGGTGGTGATTTAACATGAGGATCACTACACCTCAGGTGAGGAGAGAGGTTGATAAGGTTCATGGTAGCTTCAGCCAGTGCAGCGTGTGAACCCAGGCTGTTAACTTCACACTGCTTCACAAACCAACCATCCAGCCAACTGATCTAAACTGACCCCCAAAGATGAAACAAATATGTTTCACTGAAAGATATTCTCAACACACATGCCCATTCAGAGATTCTTGGCAGCAAACTGAGTAACATAGTACAGTAGACTTTCATTGTTCTACCATTTATGTTCCTCACCTCTCTTGTAAACACGTGAAATTTTTACTCTCTTCCAAGTCTATCAAGTACTCAATTTTAGCTCTCCCTACAACCTCTACAATATGATTATTGATTACTGATTACCATGTGAGTTACCTGAGAGAGGGTCAAACTTACTCACAACAGAAGGTTGAGTTTGTAGGCCTTTCAAATCTTTAGTTTGAATGGTTGTCCGTAAATGATTTTCCACTGAAATAATAATAAACTATTTTTTGTGAACAGTGACAGAAGAAATAACTGACTTGTCTTGTTTTCTACTGAAAGATAGATTTCATTGGCAGCAATTCTAAAGCAAGTTCATACTTGCAGTGTGGTAAAACCTCAGGACAATTGAAAAATAGTGAAAGCAATATTACTTTTTCAAATGTTGGCATTATTAGCACCAAAAAAATTAATGATCTGTCACAGTGAAAATTTTCACACAAAATTAACTTTGCTGGGGCATATTTGTACTAAATTGAAAAGGTAAATTTAAATGATTGAAAATGTAGGTTTGCAGTAAACTTTCTACGCAATTAAAAGCATTTACTCGGGGGAGGTGATGGCCTAGTGGTATTATCACTGGACTGTTAATCCCGAGACCCAGATAATGTTACGGGGACCTGGGTTTGAATCCTGCTGTGGCAGATGGTGGAATTTGAAATCAATAAATATCTGGAATTAAGAATCTAGTGATGACCATAAATCCATTGTCGATTGTTGGAAAAACCCATATGGTTCACTGACGTCCTTAGGGAAGGAAACTGCCATCCTTACCTGGTCTGGCCTACATGTGACTCCAGACCCACAGCAATGTGGTTGACTCTGAACTGTTAACTGATGGCAATAAATGTTGCCTAGCCAGCGATGCTCCAGACCCACAGCAATGTGGTTGACTCTGAACTGTTAACTGATGGCAATAAATGTTGCCTAGCCAGCGATGCCGTCATCTTGTTAATGAATAAAGGGGGTGGGGGGGAGCAACCAAAATGCTGGTATTACATGAAGGAGGTGACAGGGTCCTAACCTGCCATTAGAACAGCCATGCTGGGGACAGTGAGTGATCAGCAACATGCTTCCAAGGACGATGTGCCACTTGGAAGGGAACTTTCAGTTAGTGCTGTTCCCATGCATCTATTGCCCTTACCCCTCTATGTGGTACAGATCATTGGTTTGGAAGTTGGTGTCAGAGGAGCCATCGTGTGTTATTGCAATGCCACTTGCACACTGTTGCCATAATGTGTCAGTGGTGAAGGGACTGAATGTGGAAGGTGGTGGATCGGTTGCCATGTATTCCATCACAGAGTCCTAACCTGCCATCAGAAGAGCCATGCTGGGGACATGGGTTTCAATCTCACCCCAGCGGATGGTGAAATCTGAATTCAATAAAATAAAAAGCTAACCCAGTCGTGAACACATAACCATTATTTGTTGGTTTAAAAGCGCATCTGGCTCTGTATTGTCCTTTAAAGAAGCAAATCTGCTGTGACCAGTGTGCAAGTCCAGGCTCACAACAATGTTGTAGAATCTTTATTGTCCTCTGAAATGGCCTAGCAAGCCATTCAGTTGTAGCAAAACCACTGGATGGAGCACCTGGCATTGACCCAGACACCAGAGGCTAAAATACCGAACACAGCCCTGACAAATCCTGCAAAGCCTTCTTCCTAACTTCTGGGAACTTGTGCCAAAATCGGGGGAGCTAATCAAGCAACAGTTTGACAATGACTGAAAGGTATAAATCTATATGTATGACTGTGCCCCAGACACCGTGATCACTATCCCTGGGCATATTCTGTCCCAGCAGCAGGACAGAGCCATTACAGGTGATAGCATGGTGGTAATACAGTCAGGAAGGTGTTATTTTGGGTATCCTTAACATTGACTCCAGACCCCATGAAGTCTCATGGCATCAGGTAAAACACAAATAAGGAAACTACTGCTCTATGCACGGTGATAAGTGGAATGTAACATTTGCCTTGGAATGATTGTCTACTGCATGAAGGAATATAACCATTGACCCCTGACATTCAATGGCATTACCATTGCTGAATCTACCATTATCAATATCCTGAGGGTTAGCATTGACCAGAATATGAACTTTGCTAGCTGTGTATATATATTATATATATAGAATATACTGTGGCTACAACAAAAAGTCAGAAGCTAGGAATCCTGCAGTGAATAAATCACCTCCTGACTCTCCAACACCTGTCCACAATCTATAAGGCACAAGTCAGGAGTGTGATGGAAAACTCCCCCTTTGCCTGGATAATTGTAGCTCCAACAACACTTAAGAAGCTTGACACCATCTTGGATAGAGCAGCCCGCCTGACTCGCACCACATTTAAAAACATTCACTCCTCCCATCATCAATGCTCAGTAGCAGCAGTGTTACCATATACAAGATGCAATGCAGAAATTCATCAAGGCTCCTTAGACAGTACCTTCCAAAGTCACTTTCACTTCCATCTGGAATGTCAAGGGCAGTAAATACATGAGAACACATGGAAACCTGCAAGTTTTCCTCCAAGCCACTCACCACCCTGACTTGGAAACACATTGTTGTTCCTTCAGTTACGTTGGGTCAGATCCTGGAATTCCTGCTGTAAAGGCATTGTGGGTGTACCTACATCAAATGGATTGCAGTGGTTCAAGAAGGCAGCTCACCATCACCTTCTCAAGCATTGCTTTTTGGACTGGAGCTCTATGACCAGTGATATGCCACAATGATTGGTGCTGGATCTACTACTTTTTGTCATTTATATAAATGATTTGGTTGTAAATATAGAAGGTAAGTTTATAAGTTGCAGATGACACCAAAGTTGGTGGTGTCATGGGCAGCAAAGAGTACAACGGGACCTTAGTCAGATGGGCCGATCGGCCAAGGAGTCGCAGATGGAGTTTAAATTAGGTAAATGTGAGGTGCTGCATTTTGGAAAGGCAAATCAGGACAGGATATATATGCTTAATGGCAAGGTCCTGGGGAGTGCTGTTGAACAAAGAGACCTTGGAGTGTAGGTTCATTGTTCCTTGAAAGTGGAATCACAGTAGACAGGACAGTGAAGAAGGTATTTGATATGCTTGCCTACATTGGTCAGTGCATTGAGTGTAGGAGTTGGGAGGTCATGTTGCAGCTGGACAGTAATTCCTCTCTCTCCTGTGGTTCCTCCTGCCTTTGCTTTTTCAAACTTTTGACACTTAGTCTAATTCTCATTTTGAGATGTAGTACACTGAGAAAAGCAGCAGGTGGGGTGCTTGTTCACCAATCTACCAATGAAGGTGAGCATCCAAATTTAAGCCTTATAATCGGACATTGAGATTACATTCCTTGTTGAATTAAAGTATTTATAAAAAGGACAAAGTCTGCAGTACCAAGAATGAAGGAGAAAACTTTAGTTAAAAATTTAAGACTGATGTTATAAAAGAAATAGAAGATTTATGTTAAACACTAAGTACTTGGAATAAAGCACTGTATGGGGCCTCATGAATAATTGAAGGTGGGGTCTGTGAGAAATCTGAGGCAATTTTTACCTGACACAGGGTGAGCTTGCCTGCTCAAAGTGGTTGCAAAGTTAGGAAGCTGAAGTAGGGAGAAGGAGACATTTCCCAGAATCCTTTCTGTAGGTTGAAGGCTTCCTTTCATTTTGGGAATTCCAGCCAAGCTCTGGTCGGTGTGTACAAACTAAAACTAAGAATTGGGCTCCAAACTATGTCATGGGTTGGGTTATTCTGCTGATCCAGGATAGGAAAGCATTGCCATGGTAACAACAAAGCAATAAGCTATTGCCCACAATTTTCAAGGGAGGCCTGAAATTTCAGTCTGTTTGGTTTCTCTTTTTCAATTCTATCTGTGAAAATACTTGTGTGTTGGGGTTTATCGACCAAATTCAATTAATGACTGATCTTTTTGTACCTACCCAGCAGCTTCTCTGCCAACATGTTGAGCTGGTCAGAACTCAGACCTCGTCCCACATAAGAAGAGAACTGCCAACTCAGCACCTCTGACAGCTGACTCCAAGTGGCAGTAGGAGGATTGGTGAACAAAGCCAAATTCTGCAAAATGCAAGAGACATAATAAACTCAGCAACTATATTCAGGCAAAGACAGAAGATGCTGGAAATACCCAGCAGCTCTAACAGCAAAGAGAAAACACAGGCTGACATTTCTTGTGTGACCTTTGTCAAAATGACAAGAGCTGCTGCCTGATGATTACACGCAAAACATCTGACTTTTGTTTTAACAGATACTAACAGGGTGTTCCCAGCGATAACAATTTTTTCATACAGTGGACCGGTTATCAAATATGCCCAAAGTCATTCGTAAAAATGCTTAATACTTAATGCTTAATGGCAAGGTCCTGGGGAGTGTTGTTGAACAAAGAGACCTTGGAGTGTAGGTTCATTTGACTTTTGTTTTAACAGATACTAACAGGGTATTCCCAGCAATAACAGTTTTTTCATACAGTTGACCGGTTATCAAATATGCCCAAAGTCATTTGTAAAAATGCATGCACTGTCATTGCTGTAAAGGCTATGCTCAGATGCCAATGTATTTTATGCAGTTCTAAGCAATTAATCAAAGAATAGATGTTAATACTCTCAAAAAGATGAAAAGCATCTAGAAAATTCAAGGTATTATAAATTTGCAAGAATTCTGAGGAACCTGGCAAAGTTGATATAGACAATTTATTCACCACCGTGAAGGATTCGAGCACAATCCCAAACTGGGAAGTTGAATAAGAAAGGAAGCCAATGATGTATCCTCTAATATTTTTTTGAAGTACACAGGTAATTTGTTTAAGTGCACAGACCTTTTAAATTCCTTTGGGCAGCCATGCATGTGCATCAACTTAAAGGGGCAAATTTCTGTGCAGCCTGCCTGGGCTGCTGCACAACAGCTTCAAGACAGCACAGAATGTCAGGTGAACTTCCCATGACAACATTCATGGAACTGTGGAACACATTACAAGGGAATGCCACTTTACAGACAGTAGAAACTAGGTTAGGGAGTTAACAGGAACATGAAACAGGAGTAGATCTTTCAGCCAATTAAGCTTGGTCGACCATTCAGTCCAAAGCATAGAAAGGGTATTCCAGAGGTTGGAGCCCATACAGCCAGTGAAGGTGGAGTAATTAAACAGAGATGCCCAAGAGGTCAGAATTGGTTGAGCTTAGATTTCTCGGAGCGTTATTGGGCATGAGAAGATTACAAAAAAGGTAGGAGTCGACCTATAGAGAGATGTGCCAATCAGGATGAGAATTTTAAAATCAGAATGTTTTTGTCCGGTAGCAGTGTGGACCAGTGAAATTGAGGAGACAGGACATTTGTTCATGTAACAGACGAAGGGGTAAAGGCTGGAGAATTTGAAAGTTGTTTGTGAGTTGTGGAATAGCTTTTGTTTCAAGGGACAAATACAGAAGAGGACAGTATTAGAGAGTGAAAAGGGTTGGGAGTGGTGAGGGATATGCAGACCTTGGACATTGGTTAAAGATTTCCAAGCAATAACTTGAGTGTGCTATACAAGGATAGCAAATGCTGGCCTTACTAGCAATGTCCACCTCCTTAGAATCAATCAGAAAATAAAGCTTATTTAAAATACGAAAAACATTTGTTATAGACTTATTCATATCTCTGCAGGAGAAATGGTTTTCAATTAGTCTGCTCTGTCGTTGCTTCCCTGCATTTTGACACTCTAATTAACAGTTTCCTTCAAACTCTCTCTCTATCTGCACTTTTGATCATCCTGCATCCACACCCCACTAACTTTTCTTACTTGGCTTTGACAATTTTTCATTTGGCCTTGAAGAAATACAAATTTCTACATTAAAAGTTGTTCTGGTAAATAATTTAACAATTTGAGAGCAGAGTGCTAGAGTTGGTTGGAGCTTCACTGCAAACTAATCCTGGAAGATGCAAAACTTATGTGCAACGGTGCCAATTCTGGCTGAAGGGTAATTACAGCAACGATAAGGTTATGTTGGCAGGGTGCACTCTAATGCAGAGAAATTAACACGTAATGGAAAACACAAAAATAAAATGTATGAAGAGGTATGATTTTTAAAATGCTTAAGATAAATATTAATGGTATGCACACCTTTTTAATTTCTATGCTGACAAAAACAAGACGATTGATAAATTTACCTTGAGGTCATTCATTAACATGTTGTACCATATAACAGAAGCCCAGCCACTAGGCAGTTGACTTACATTGGAGATGACCACTACAGGCAAAGAGCTGGTCTGTCATTTAAAAATAAAGACAAGTACAAAAGTTAACTTAAATATAATATACATCAATCCTCTAGGAGTTAAGAAAAATACAAAAGATGGAACTAATGACCTCTTGCAGGTGAATTCTGAGGGTGGGAAGTAGTTTGATGGTGGAAGGGTGCAGGTTAGGGCCCTGTCACTATCCCCAGGACAGTATGTGGTGGGAGGGAATTAATGCCCATTTGAAGGGCTTCATTCGACCTCACATTCAGTGAGTGTTGAGTGGAGAATTCACCACACTGGGAGACCAACAAGCCTCATTTGATTTTCCTGTGACCTTGTGGGAGGTGGGTGGAGAAACTTGTTGGAAGGCACTCAGCGCTTGGTCGAGGGACATGGAATAAGGAAGGTTGACAGCCACAGCCCCTGCCATTTCCTTGGACCTATGTTCTCTCCCACCAACCTCTGGCTATCCAATCCCCCTGACTCCCATTTGCTGCCGTCACCTACCTTTGTCCATGGATCCCACAATGAAGCTGGTAAAGGCCTAGTATTTTATTGGAAACAGCCACTGCTCCTTGGTTGCATTGTTTGGAATAGAAAGCTGCCAACCTCTGATCAGCTGGTAGCTTTTTGCATTGCAATGTAAACCCTATCTGGGCAGGTGTAATAACTAAATATGGCTTGTAGGGAGGAAATCCCACCATGAGGATTCCGACTCCAACTAGGAACTCAATCATGCATACCAAAAAAAAGTGCCATCCTGGTAAATTTACAACAGGACTACAGGCATGCCAAACAGCATACGCAGTAAGTGATAGACAGTGCTAAGTGTATACAGAACAACAGGTCAGATCTAAGCTCTGCAGTCCTGCCACATCCAGCTGTGAATGGTGGTGGACAATATTAAACAACTCACTGAAGGAGGAGGCTCCACAAACATCTCCATCTTCAATGATGAGGAAGCTCAGCTCATCACAACAAAGATAAGGCTGAAGAATTTGCAATAATCTTCAGCAGCAGTTCTGAGAAGATAGTCCATCTCCATTTCCTCTGGAAGTCAGCAGCATCACAGATGCCAGTCTTTGGCCAATTTGATTTACTCTATGTAATATTAAGAAATGGCTGAAGACACTGACGCTGCAGAGATTATGGGCCTTAACTGAACAGCTTGGCTAGGAGCACAGCTAGTTTTGTAGGACGTCTTCAGTACTTCATCAGAACAGTGCTCCTAGCCAAGCTGTTTTAGTACAGTTACAACCTTGGCATCTACATGGAACATTTATGCAGTACACAAAACAAACCTAGCACTTTCAGTCTACTCTTGATCATCAGCGAAGTGATGGAAGGTGTCAACAATAATGCTAGCAAGTGGCACTTGCTCAGCACTGACCTGCTCACTGAGAAGCAGTTTTCATTCTCCCAGGGTTGGATAGCTCTTGACCTCATGATAGTTGTCCAAACATGGACAAAAGTGCTGAATTCCAGAGTTGAGATGAGAGTGACTACTGTTGACATCAAGGCAGCAAGAAAGCTAGCAAAACCAGACTCAATGGGAGTCAGGAGTAAAACCATTCGCTGGTTGGAGTCATTCTTAGCATAAAGGAAGAAGGTTGTTGTTGGAGTTTTGTTATCTCAGCTCCAGGACATCTCCGGGAGTTCCTCAGGGCCACCCAATTAAGGTGCTTCCCTAATGATATTTCCTCTATCATAAGAGACATGGGGATGTTTGCTGATGATTGCACAATGATTAGGACCATTCATGACAAATAACCAGGTTTGGGCTGACAAATGATAAGTAACATTCATGCCACACAAGTACCAGATAAGGACCATCTTAAAAACTGAATCTAACCAAGCCCCATGACATTGAATAGCATTACCATGACTGAATCTCCCATTATCAACATCTGATCACCAATGGCCAGAAACTGAACTGGACTAGCCATATAAAAACTGTGGTACAAGAGTGGGTTACGAATCCTGCAGCACCTTGGTAAGCTGATGTGATGTTATTGATGTAATCTCCTGATAAGTGCATGAATCAACTCACCTCTAAATCTATGACCAAATCTTGATGACAAAACTGTGTCTCAAAATTGATTGAATGAAGCTCCTCTGTCACAATCAGAGGACCCTGTAAAATTAAGGGAATAATACCAACAATTAGAAAAGTGACAAACAAAAAGGAAGACTTGGTAAAAAGAACAAGTGATTGAATAAAAAATCATGTTGATGAGAATTTAGCACAAGGCTCAAGAAGGGATGATTGTTTAATAACTAATCAATTGAGGTATACATATTAGACAGATGTGATGTTTAATACAGCTTAAATTTAAGGTTGTTGACTAGAATTCTTTTGTCAATAAATGTGTAATGAATTTGAATCAAGCTGTTAAGACACTTAGAAAGAAAATGGAGACAATATTGTACAATATCAGTAAAATGCATGAACTTGCATTTGAAACATAGCATAGATATTGACGGCAGAGAACTCGGCAACTCAGTTATGTTTGTGCCTGTTCCTCAGTACAGCAATCCAAAACTAAACTCACTGTACTCCATCCTCCTCAAAGTCCTGAATATTCCTCTACTTTGAATATTTAGATAATCTTCCTTAAAAAGGTGTAATATCATTTGGTTCCACTATTCTCTGATAAAGCATTTCTCACTCCAACACTTCATTGGATAATCAGACTTATTCTTACCTTTCAGCTTATTTGCCATCATGTTACTAAACTGATGATTGCTCATTACTGACTTTCCAATGGGAAGAAATAATCCTTCTGAGGAAGGGTCACCAAATGTTAACTCTGATTTCTCTTTACAGATGCTGCCAGACCTGCTGAGCTTTTCCAGCAATTTCTGTTTTTGATTCTTATTTATAGCATCTGTAGTTCTTTGGGCTTTTATATAAATAATCCTTCTTTGTTCACCATATCAAAACTATTCAGCATTTTTGAAACAATTCAATTGAATCCGTTTTTAGCCTTTTCTGCTCCATTGGAAATAGCCCAGCCTCTTTACCATTGCAGATTTACAACCCAGTCATCCTAATACATTTATGCTGTTACATTTTCAATATATTTAACAATAATTCATCTCTTAACATCTTAGACTCAGAAGCTTTAAATATTTGAACTGTGTCATGTTACTGTTTTAGGAGCAGCAGAGAATATTCTTCTATAGTGCTGGCTATTTGAGCACAACTCAATTGATTAATAGAGGATTTGAAAGTTTTACCTCATTTCCTTTAGTTCCTGCAGAGGATTTCTGTTCTTTGAGTTGCTGTCAAAACATGCATATATTGAAATAGTTATGTTTTCTAATTTTCTCCTAAAGGTGCTTGCTTTCAATGTGTGTAGACATCAGTACTGTGCTATATATTCCATATCAAAGCATTTCACACAGTGAATTATTTCTGCAATGTACTGATTATTATGCAGCCTAGCGTTCTATGTTAGCAAAATATAACAATCATAGAATGACTGGAATAGAATTCTTTGGTTAATGGAGGAGCATCGATCATGAAACTAGAAATCCCTTCTCTTCGTTGAATAATTATCAGTTTTTTTTTTAAACTTCTGTCTGATGTAGCAAAATATGCTATAATAAAACATTTTCCAATACTGAACAAGAGTATGCCTTTGAACGGGGTTCAAACCAATACCCTTCTGAGGAAGGATCACTCAACCTGAAACATTAATTCTGATTTCTCTCCACAAATGCTGCCAGACCCGCTGAGTTTTGCAGCAATTTCTGTTTTTGCGACCCAGATGTTAAACTGAAACTAAATAAAAGAAGTTAACTCAGAGTAGCGCCTCACTAACCATTTTCCAGTCACCAGACAAGGAAATGAATGTCAACAGGCTGTTTTGGAAGACATCATAGCCACGACCAAACCTGTTCTAATCCAAACATTTTACAATTAGGTGTAGGAACACTTGTGCACTGTTTTCCTTGCTTATACAGATATCCTGCCCAAAGAATGCCAACTCGGCACAAAGTAAGAATAAAACTAGGAACTTCTTGGTGGTTTAATGCCATATCAGGTGGTGCTGTATGCATTAGTCATCAGGCGATCCTGATTAATATTTTCAGTCTGATAGACTGATTATATTGTTGGCATCAAGTGTTCATTTTGAAATGGATAAATTTTTTTTATTACCAGGTGCCTGAATTCCACAGAAAGACTTCCATTGACTGACTCTTCCATGTTCATTACTTTGCTATTAGTGCCTAATATATTAAATTTGCGATATCTGTGAATGAAGAGCACGTCATTACAATGTATACAAAAACTTCCAAAATTTTTCAAATTAGTTGTGTAACTTTTAACTTCTTTTCACCTACCCTCTTGCTGTTGAACTTTCTCTGCAAACAAAAGAAAACAATGAATAGAAAGACCAAAAAAAAAACCTGCAGAATTAAAATACCATTTATTAGCTTGAGAAAAGAATATTGTTTTAACATACTTGTCAATTGTAGCCTTCACCTTTAGCTGATAGTTCAACTCAGGTAATTTTACCAAAAACCTATAAAGCAAAAACAAAAACTTTTACAAATGACAATTTTTATACTAGTATTTAGTTGAACATTAAGGTATTCCCTGCAGTGTTACTCCCAGATTTATAAAGTTGCAACAGGCAACTCCCTCTCTCTGTCTGCCTAGAAAGGGATCAGAGTCTAATTCCTTTATCGCAGTCATAATTTATGTCAAAAAGAAAATAAGCCTTTCAAACTTACTAACATTCAACTACTACACTGCAACTGAAATGTTAATAATGTTGCAAAAGGACTTTATTTTTTAAAACTCATGCTCATTCAGGAATAAGATTCTTAGTGAATTGACTGTTACTCAGCCATTATAGCAGGCTGTCTCTGTAATTCTGGTAGGAGTTTGTCAGGCTGGGACAGAGTAAAAGGCCAGTGTCCCAAAGTGGATGGAGGCAGGTCCTGGGGCAGGATGCCTTATCACAGAATCAAAAAAAAAGTGTTACAGTACCGAAGGAGGTCATTCAGCCCATCATATTTTAACCAACTCTTCAAATGAATGTCAATACCTACGTGTCAATCTCCTGCTTTTTGCCCATATCCTCACACATTACTTTTAAACAAATTGCATTCCGTACACTAACTACTTGCTGTGTGAAAGTGTATTTTTCTCAAGTCAAATTTGTCCATTTTGCAAATCACCTTAAATTTTTGCCCTCCCGTTCTTGTTCCTTTTACGAGTTTCTTCCTATTCTCCCTATCTAGTCCTCACATGATTTTGAAAATCTCTACCAGATTTCCTCTCAGCCATTTTCTCTCCAAAAAGAACAGGATAAACTTCTTCAGTCTATCCTCATAATTGAAGTACCTCATCTGGAACCATTCTTGTAAATTGCTTCTGCAATCTCTTCAGTGCATTCACATCCTATAATGTGATGCTCAGAACTGTACACAATACTCTTAGCTAACGTAACAAGTGTCTTACTTTTGGAGTTGCTGCCTTTCCAATGTCTGTAGGATTTGCAAGTTATAGGTCAGTGTGTCTTGTGAGTTTTGGAATGCCAACTTAAAGGATATTAGGGAGCACCTCCATCATGGTGGCACACTGGTTAGCACTGCTACCTCAGAACACCAGGGAGCAGGTTCAATTCCACCTTTAGATAACTGCGTGTGGAGTTTGAACATTCTCCCTTTGTCTGTGCGGGTTTCTGTCAGGTGCTCCAGTCTCCTCCCACAGTCCAAAGATGTGCAGATTAGGTGGACTGGCCGTGTTAAGTTGCCCTGTAGTGTCCAGGGATGTGCTGGCTAGGTGAATGAGCCATGGGAAATGCAGGGTTAGAGGGATAGGGTGGGACTGGGTGGGATATTCTTTGGAGGGTCAGTGTAAACTTGATGTGTCAAATGGCCTGTCTCTGTATTGTAGGGATTCTGTAACGTTGGAGGAGTGATTTCCAGGTTAAGACTCCAAATAGGATGATGATGTAAAATATTTTTGTTTAATTTAAGCTCCCTGGTGAATGGCAGTAAATCAGGTTTTGGCAGTGTAGGGCTGACAGATGGATATCTTTATGACACAGAAACTCACTGGTGAATGCAGATGAAGTGGCCACGCACTGACGCCACATTTTCTGATGAGGATTGTGCTGGTGGGCGGGGGGAGCTCAATGTCAATGTTACTGCCAGAACCACAGTCTGAAAATATTCAAACGTCATAAAGTTACTGAAGAAAACGTCATCACAGCATTATTTTATCAACCAGAAAAAAGCACGCTCACCTTAATTTCACAGTGAACTGCACTCCTGTTTTTAGGACCATAGGTCTTTGTGGATGGGTTGGCATACAAGGCTGTCTTTCTACTAAGAAGGAACTGAATAAATTGAACAGAAAATAAAGTTTGTGGCTATTTACACAGACCCTATACACTCTGGTTACGTGGATTTGAAATTCTAATTATGATTGTAATCTATTAATGTTAAAAGTTAGATAATGCAAAATGATCATTGTGGTAACACCTCAAGATTACTTGTCCTTGAATTAATACAAAAAGTTACCACCCATCATAATGCTGAACCATTTAGATCAGGCTTTGTCAATGCCACTGAGAAATAGTTAATGTCAAATGAGACCACAACAAAGATGTTAAAAGTGAATTTGGTTTTATTGGGTTAGTAATTGAACAAAATCAAAATCAGCCTTACTGCTGCTCCTGAACACACTTCCAGAATTACTGCTGATATGCATGTTTATTTAGACATTGGCTAAAGATAGGATCACACCCAATCATGACCTCTGATGTTAAAGAACCTGTTGATACTCACTGCCAAGGTTCATACATGAAGAATTGCTATTTTAATAAGGTAGCACTGCTGTTGTTATTGATGAACCATGCCACAGCAGAAGTCACAACCTTCACAGGAGATGTAGAATTTTTAAAAATCAATTTAATTATCTCGCAGTTTAAGTAGCTAAACCACTGTGGATTTGGGTATAGTGAAGTGGCTGCTTCACTAAGCATAGGTATATTTTTAAACAAATTACAGCTGAACTATATTTGCTAAAATGCATTGGCCTACATGATTTTTATTTCTCTAATTTCACATTTTATCCTATCCCAGATTAAAACTCTGTATCCTATCCTTGAAGAAGTGTAAAACTACAAGCACGTGCTTGATCAGTGCTGCTTTTTAGTTTAGTTTACCAGGTACTGCAATTTGAGTTGAGTGAGAAGAAACATTAGGGCATGTTTCCCCTGTTTGCATTTTTCTGAACAGAGGTAAAAAGGCAGAGATAAATTTAGACTTGTGTCCATTTCTACGGTGCTCTCCTAGGTATTGTTGGGGCTTCTCTATGAAGCATTACCAGGACTGCACTTGTGTTGGATACAAATTCAGCATTGTTATTTTAATGAGGTACCAGGGGGATGACCCTCTTCTTTATAACTGACTTATTCTACTTAATGTATGACCCAGTACAGGAGCACCAATGCAAAGCTGGTGCATGTGCCAAATCTTCCTCAATTTTGCTCAATCCAATGGGATCCAGAACAAGGTTCACGATCATTTACATAGATTTACTTTTGTCTCTCCCCATCTCAGGATGAATAGGAGCACTTAGGCCATCTGGATGCTGACTTCCAGAAGAAGCCCAATCTCAAGAGGTCCAGAGCACTATTGCTGATAGTTCAAAGTTTCTGCCAGATTCACAGATGGAAAGGTTTAGCAAAAACACCACTCCTACATACACATTGTAACTTCTGGAAAAACCACTGGCAACACCTTTTTAAGGGCAAGTAGGGATGGACAATAAATGCTGGCATAGGCAATGACGGTCACATCCCATGCATGAATTTTAAAAAAAACTATTTTCTGCACCAGAATTTCTGGATTACAATATTTAAAAAAGTTGCCTTTTTGTTTTAATCAAGGTTTATACCTTTTGATGAAACTGTAAATCAAAATGTTTACTCTTTCTTCCAAATGAGGTCTCTGCAGAGGCATTGGATCTCCTTCATAAGTCACCTTCTGCAGCAGTTCTTCGAGTTTTTTAAGCTGTCTTCGGACCTGAAACAAGCTTTCTGCGAACAATGTAAACCTAGTTCAAAAGAATTTACATCACTCAAGTACACCATATTAAGCATGCATTGTACTGAAAATGGAAAATAATTCTTATACATTGTACCCTACCAGTTCTGCAGTTGATCAAGGCAGGTATTGTGTGGACCTCCAATGCAAGCAATTTGCTGTCGTTGTTTCCATTCTGTTAGCTCTTCAAACAGTTGTCTATTCATTAGAAAATCCATTTGGTTTAACAATTCTGTGATTTTATGGAGTACCTCCTGGGTCATACAGAGATTCAACAGTGAGTAGATCCCTAATATGTATGACCTAAATACAGACAGAATTTCACCTCCCCAACCATCCTCCGCAGCCGTAGGTGGCTGGACAGGCAAGGTGGGGGCAAGGTGGCCTTGAAGAGAACCTTGGCCCAAGTCTTGCCTCCACAGCAATTAAGTTCTAGACAAGAAAATCCATTGGGGATATTCTCAATTTGCCATCAATTAACAGGTTCATCAACTGGATGCCTCCTTGATTATCTGCCTTTCTACCAGGCTAGAAAAGAGGCTCATTTTCCAACTGGGTAACCAGGGTGACCTGCCTACCAAATTATGAGGCGGAGCTCCAATCATCCCAATCTAAGAGCAATTGGAGACATGAATGGGAGACAAAAGGGTAACATCTGAAAAATCATAGAAGCAAAGGAAAAGGGTCCCCCACCTTGCTGCTGGATTCCCTGGAGGTGTAGACCTCGACCAATGTTCTTTACCTACCCAGAAGCTGCTGGTGAGGCCTACAATAATTCGAGATGCTTGCAAAACCTCACCGGTCAGGTCTTAAAAATCAACTGAATTTTCTCAGCCATGGGGATGGCATCTACGCTTAGATGCAAAATGAAAAGTTGCTCTTCATTGAACAATTGTCGGTGCATTCCAGACCTCAACCACCCATTGTGTGAAAACGCTTTTTCTCACTTCACTTTCTCTTCTTTTGCCATTTACTTTAAACCTCTGCCCTCTTCTCCTTATTCCCAATCTCAAGACTGGGAACAGTTTCTCTGTATTCATTCTGCCCAGATCCCTCATGATTTTAAATGGTTGAGTCTCCTCTCTGCCTTTTCTAATTTTTTCAATCTATCTTCAACTCAGTGAAACAAGTCTTCAAAGAAACTATCAAACAAAGCCTTCTTTCCCCTCTGCAGCTGAAAAACATTGCTTGCTGAGATCTAAGTGCATTAACTATTGTCAGAACTCAGAGGGCATTCATAATGATGCCATCTGGCAACTATATCATAACTGTATCATATATAACAATGCTGAACAAATGGTCTCATTAGAAATGCTTGGTGATGGGGTACTGCTATAGAGGATAATCTAAATGATTACGGCTAGTCAGCCCAACCTTGTGTGGGCAAACTATTGGAAAAATATGATCTGACTGAAAGTATTGAGTGCCACTTACCAAGCCATCGATTGGTTAAGGGAAGATCATGAGCGGTTAACTTGATTGAATTTTTTTGAGGAGACAAAAGTAGTTGATGAGGTTAGTGATGCACTTTGGCCAATAAAGTTGTCCACATAAATGTTAGCAAGGTTTTTAACAAGTTGCCCAATGGCAGACAGGCCAAAAAACTAAGGCCCATCATTCACAAGAATGAAAGGCTTGATATGTGGGGGCCGGTCGAGGATTCTGGGTGTGTAGTCAATAGGGTTTAGACTGATGAGCAGGGATCTCACTGAAGCTTACAGAATTCTGAGAGGCCTCAATATAGTGGACGTGGAGAAGGTGTTTGCACGAGTAGGAGAGACTAGGACCCAACGGCACAGCCTCAGAGTGAAGTGACAACCCTTTAGAACTGAGATGAGGAGTAATTTCTTGAGCCAGAGGGTGCTGAACCTGTGGAACCCATTGCTGCAGGAGGCTGTGGAAGTCAAGTCATTGACTGCATTGAAAAGAGAGAGAGAGATAGGTTCTTGATTAGTAAAGGGATGAAAGATTACGGGAAGAAGGCAGGAGAATGGGATTGAGAATATATGTAGTGGACCAGACTCCATTGGCTGAACGGTCAAATTCTGCTCCAATATCTTATGGTCTTATGAACAATAGATGCAATGAGAAATAATAAGTTGGATCTAAAATTGGTTCGGTTTCAGGGAAAAGAAAGGGTGATGATCAACGTGTGTGTTTGTGAGTGGAAGGCCATTTCCAAGGGTGCCTGCAGGGCTTAATAACCAAATTCCTTGCTTTTTTTGTAGAAAGTGATTTAGAATCAAAATCAAGAGCCATGAATAAGAAGTTTGTGAGTGATACAAAATTAGATATGTGGTTGATAGCTTCAGGTAAAGATATGGAAGATATCAAAAGACTGGCAAGACGGACAAAAAAATTGACAAGTGGAATTCAGTCTGGAGAAATGTGAGGTAGTTGATTTGGGGAGGGCAAACGCAGCATAAGAATACAAAATAAAACAGCTGGATGCTGAGAATTGTAGAAGAACAGAAAGACCTGGGCTGCAAGTTCAAAAATCCATAAAGTAAGGTGTTGAGACAACAAATGAGGTAACTTCCATTATTAGCTGAGAAATAGAATACAACAGTATGGAGGTTGTGCTAAATCTGTATAAAATACTAATTAGACCACAGTTAATGTATTGCTTGCACTTCTGATCAGCTCATTACAGGAAGTATTTGACCACTCAAGAAAGGGTACAGAGATGACTTAGTAAGATGTTGCCAGAACTGCAGTATTTGTAAAAATTCATTCATGGGATGTGAGCATCATTGGCTGGCCAGCATTTATTGTCTGTCCCTAGCTGACCTGAAGAAGGTGGTGGTGAGTTGCCTTCTTCGATTACTACCGTCCACCTGCATGAGAAACACTGAATCGATTGGATTTGTTTTCTTTGAAACAGAGGAGGCTAAGCAGAGGTTTAATGGAGATGAAGGTCTGGAACTCATTGTTCAAAAGGGTGACCAAAGCAGAAGCTCGTTTTGCTGATAAAAATATATTATGGATATATATTTGAAGTGCCCAACCTATAAGGCTGTGGGTGAAGAAGTGGAGAGTGGAATGAGTGGATAGCTCTTTTTCAGCAAATGGAGTCACTGAGGCTGAATGGCCTCAACTGTACCATAACTACAAAATGATTCTGTTCATGTTGCATAATAGCATGTTACCTTTCGTTTATGATCCAGTTGATTGAGCATTCCTTGCAACCGAAAAACTTCCTCCTTCACATGAACACTGTTTCTATCACTATGTTCTGAGAAAACAAAGTTAACTCTGATAAAGGCACATGGGAGACACTGACATCATTCTGTGTGTCCATTACAGCCACTGTGTATCAGTTAAATGGAGCATAATGACCAGGAACGGAAGAATGTCAGAAGTGCACTTTCAAGGGATGACTGCAGGAGGGCGTGGCAGGCTCTATCCTACTTAGCATATTGCGAGGACAGGAGGGAGGGCATCCACAGTGTGATGACAGGACAAGACTTTGTTTCCACAGGACAGTGTGGAGTTCAATACTGCCATGGGCTGATGCAGCTGCAATTGGAAAATTGGTGAGGACACGGTCAACTACATTTTTCTGCTTGTCGGTTGTCTCACTACCTACTGCAGACACAGTCTGGCAGATATGTCCTCCTATTAAGCCATTCTGAACAATGGAAAATGAAGGCCCCAGGAAGATTACAGTCTGGACAAAATCATATGCTCTCCCTATGAGGAACTTGTTGGCGGAGCATTTAATCAGCTGGAAAGATGGTGGATGAAGACCCTGCCACCTTACTGCCACCACCCTATTTGTTTGTGGCAGAGTAGCCTGTCTTTCTACCAATTCAGGCTCCTAAATAGGCAATTAATGACTGTTTAAGGGCCTCATCCTACCACCAACGGTATTAACCTGGAACCAGGCAGATTGTTATGTAGGCAGCACTCAAGCAAAAATATTGGCTCCTGGAGTGGGGGTGGAAAGGTTAGGTCCCTTGTTCAAAGGCACTCAGCGATTGATCGAAAAGAGTGATATAAGCAATGTGAGTTCCTCCCTCCACTGCGACCCCATTCCCACTCTCACTCAGCTGGGTTGGGGGTGATTCCTTAATCTGAGACCTTGGATGGATATAGTACTGGAAGCTGCAAACACCTTCCCAGTGGTGGTGCTAAGCACTGCAGAGCTGCCAGTGTCTGACTGGCCAACAGCTTTAAGCAGATGGGACTACTAACCCCTTGATTTTGGGGGAAAGCCTACCATGAACCTGTTAAGTGCTTGAATAACACAAGATGGGGCGCGCCTTTTGTAGAAGTGGCAAGAAGGTGGTTTCATTGGTTTTACAGTCATTGTTTGAGGCCCCTATCATCTCCACAGTGTCCCACCCACAAGTGGTATTTAACATGGAGGACTACTGATTCATTTGCCCAAAGAGGATGGTAGGAGGTAATCAGAAGGAAATTTCTTTGCATATGCATGACTTTCTATCATGAAATTTCATGCTGGCCAGAGTCAATATTGAAAATTCCCAAATTACTCCATCCTGACTGCATACCACTGTGCTGCTCCATTGGGTCTATCGTGGTGATGGAGGAGTCTGGGACTTTGCCTGTTCGACTGTTGTTCAACTCTTCTATGGGACAGCTATTTCAATTTTGGCACAAGTCCCCAGATGAGTGGTGAAGACAACTTTGGCCGGGTCTACTATTGTTATTTCCAGTGCCTAGCTAGACACAAGCCCTCTGTTTTGTTTTATTTATTTGACTTCTCTGTAGGTTTCATGCAACTCCGTGGTTTTTCTGCCATTCCAGGAGGCAGATATTAGTCAATCTAACCATTGGAGTCAGGTGTACCAGGCTGTGTTGGAACAGATTTTCTCACCTGAAGGACACGAGTGAATAATGTGTGTGTTTAAGAACGAGACTATCAAGTTTACTCCACGTATATTTAAATTTCACTGTGGAATTCATGTCACAGGAGGGTTAGTCTGTGCCTCTACATTAATAATCCAGTGATATTACTGGTCTGCTGTTGTCACTCAGGTCCTCAATTTCCTTTATTTAATCTGTTATTTCTTTGTTACTTCATTCAGTCATGACAAAATATGTTCTTGAATTAAGATGCATTTCAGCCATATAAAAGGCTATCAGAATTATCCGTGATCTGCCACATCCAATTAACTACTGATATTCCTTTAAATATTACTTGCTCTTCATTTCCAATGACATCCTACATGAGTACATTTTGATTTCCTGGAATTGCTGCAAGAGATGACTCCTGAATAAAATATTTACATCACTGTTGCCAAAGCAGAGAACCCATACTCAATTACTGGTGTTAAGCATCAGCATTAACCCCAATTCAGTTATATCAAAACATCACAAGTGCTGGTTCTTGACTGCCCTAGTGAAAACAACTCTTCACTATGAAAATTACCTTGTGTTTGTAGTGTCTTGTATCTAAAATCAAATTCATCCTGCAGGTCCTCAAGATTTTTGACATCTTGTTCTACCAACTGTTTCATTAGCAAGAAAGGAAAGAAACTTTGGTTAGAAAGATTTGTACAGTTACATTATTTATTTTAATTAATCTTATTTCTTCCCTTAAAGAAAAGTGTGAATAGGAGCAGAATTTAAGGTTGAGGATTTATAGCTTACGTTAATATACATATCATGGAAACAGGCTATTCAGCCCAATGAGTTCATACCAGTGTTTATCAGCACTTAAACCCTCTCTCAATTCCGCTCTTGGACCAGTTACTCCTTCATCTCTTTAGTTTCCCCTTAAAGGCATCTAAACTATTTGCTTCAAGCACTCTGTGTTTGAGAGTTCCACATTCTTACCACTTTTTGAGTGATGTGATTTCTTCTGGATTTCCTACTGGATTTCATACAATCCCTACAGTGTGGAAACAGATCCTTTGGCCCAACAAGTCCACACCAACCCAGAGAGCATCCCACCCAGACCCATCCCCCTATAACACACGTAATCTACACATCCCTGAACACTACAGGCAATTTAGCATGGCCAATCCACCTCGCCTGCACGTCTTTGAGCTGTGGGAGGAAACCGGAGCACCCGGAGGAAACCCACGGAGACACAGGGAGAATGTGCAAACTCCACACAGACAGGCAATCACCTAAGAGTGGAACTGAACCCGGGTCCCTGGCGCTGCAAGGCAGCAGTGCTAACCACTGAGCCACAATGCTGCCCTTGCTTGGTGACCATCTTGCATAGATGACCTCAAGTTGTGGTCACCTTCACAAGAGGGAACATTCTCTCTTGAAACCACTCTAAAATTTTACTTTAATTTATTTTGGTTTTAAACATTTCAATTAGGCAACCTCTTAGGTTTCCTTTCTAATGAGAAAAGTGACCCAGCCTGTTGATCATTTCCAGAAGTGTATACCCACACATTTCTCATATTATCATTGCAAATCTTCATTGCTCACTTTCCAGTGCCTCTATCACATTTTTATAACACAGTGATCAGAACTACTCTTAAGTGTGGCCTTTGGCAAAGTTTGTTGAAGGCTTAGAATAATCTTCCTTGTTTTAAATTCTATCCTTTTAGAAATAGAGCCAGATGCTTGTTTTTTTCCTTATCTAATGTCCCTGTTAACCTATAATGCAGCATTTAGCAATTGATGTGTTTGTATTCCAAGATCCCTTTGTTCCAAGACCCTACCTAGATTTGCACATTCCAATTAAATCACACTGACGGATGGAATGATGACTAGAATATTTTGCAATGGTCAAGTCTGGAGGTAACTAAATCATGAATGAGGTTTTGCAGCAGGAGGTGGGATAGGGAAACTGGAGCTGAGTGATGCAATTCAGATGAAAATGGGTACTAATAGAGAAAATGTGTGATTCTAAGCTTAGCTCAGGATCGAATGGTGAGGGTGTCTACAGTTAGTTAGGTAGCTAAAGTATGCATGTCGCAGAGAGTTATCTGTCAATCTGTCCCTTTTTTAAAATTTTTTCATGCGATGTAAACAATACTGGTAAGGCCAACATTTGGTGGCCGTCCCAAGCTGCCTTTGGAAAGGTGGCTGTGAATCATCTTCTTGACCACAACTGACATAAATCTAATAATTCTTTATGGCATTCCACATGTGCAAATAATTCAGCAAGGTTCCCATTCAAGTTTCAATTTATATCTTTGAAGAACAACCTAGACGGCAGGTTGTTATTGTGTCTGTTGTTGTGTGGGCATCTTCAAGTTTCAATATCACGAGAATAATGTTCCCATTTGCACAGCACAAGTCAGCATTTTACACAAGTAAACAGGTAGGCAAAAATATTAAGACTCTTGATGTTTTCCTACTAGTCATTTGTTCTGTGCAAGAACTGAAGGGAGTGGGGGAATCAGGTGGCTTCGTTCTTGACTCAAGACCAATACCATTCCACCCTTTGGTATTGTCCCACTTCAACCTCACTGTCACACAGGCATTTAGACAACCACACAGACATCACCGACATAGTATATTTCCAAATAAATTTTTTTCAAGGTAAGTTGTGCAACTGAAATTAAATTTGTTTTTCTCTCATTACAATCCTGGAGGGACATCATTACACCTGAGTGCATCACACATCACTCAGCCGGATGTTCAGTGTGTGAAATTATTTGTACAGCTTCGCATGCTGGAGGATGCAGTTAGTAGGTTTCAAAATGTAGCACTGGGTAAAAATAAGCACGAATGTGGAGAGGAGTTAACAGCAGTGGAAGAAAGTTAGAATACACAACACACGCACACACACACACAACTAGGTTGAGAGAACCATTGTCTTTATTATATGCTGCCACCAACTTTAGAAACACACCAGAAATCTACTGGATCCTACATTTTAACAGTGATTAGACTTCAAACATCTGTCCTTGGTTGTAAAACATGTTAGGACATTTTGAATTGTTAAAAGATCCTACATAAATGCAAGTATTGCCCCTTCCCATAAATGATTCTCCCCACCGTTGTTACAAAAGCTTTTGAGGTCAAAATTTCAAGAAGATAATGTAAATCCATCAAGGTTAGTCTCAGGTACAAAGGTTAGATATTCTGTACCCCCTGCCACTGCCAAATTCACCATACACGTTCAATTTGTGACTGTTCCTCAACTTAAGCATCAATCAGCAGCCAAATCTTCACCCTTTTAACTCCAATTATCTCTGCCCTTGCTTTCTGAAAATGTTGCCTACCTCACTGGGTACACATTTATAAGCACCAGACACCCTTGGACACTACAGCCAGAAATTCATTGAACATGGTGTACTGGGATCTAAGGTAATAACATAGCTGAACCTGAACCTGCCCACTACTGATGTCCCTGTGTGTCTCTTGGAACAACAGTAAAATCTCCATGGGCTTCACTGAAGGTAAGCATGCAGGTGCAGCAGGCGATAAAGAAGGCAAATGGTATGTTGGCCTTCATTGTAACAGGTTTCAAGTACCGAAGCAGGGATGTATTGTTGCAGTTATACAGGGCCTTGGTGAGGCCACACCAAGAGTATTGCATGCAGTTTTGGTCTCCTTTTTCTGAGGAACGATGCTCTTGCTCTCAAGGGAGTGCAGTGAAGGTTTACCAGGCTGATTCCGGGGATGGCGGGTCTGATGTATGAGGAGAGATTGACTCGGTCGGGATTGTTTTCACTGGAGTTCAGATGAATGGGGGGGAATCTCATAGACACTTGTAAAATTCTAAAAGGACTGGACAGCGTAGATGCAGGTAGGATGTTCCCGATGTTCGGTGTGTCCAGAACCAGGGATCACAGATTGAGGATTCAGGATGAAGGATTTAGGACGGAGATGAGACATTTCTTTACCCAAAGAGTGGTGAGCCTGTGGAATTCAGTACCACAGGAAATAGTTTATGCCAAAACATGGATTGTATTCAAGAGGCGACTAGATATCGCACTTGAGGCGAATGGAATCAAAGGTTATGGGGAGAAAGCAGGATTAGGCCATTGAGTTGGATGATCAACCATGATCATGAAGAATGGTGGAGCTGGCTCAAAGGGCTGAATGGCCTCCTCCTGCTCCTATCTTCTATGTTTCTACCTATTTCAGAATAGATTAAGGATAGAATATGCAAATGTTTGTAGTGTATTATAGTTCAACTACTCATTGATGAACATTTAGCATTTAACGAGGCCTTACATTTACTTTCCTTCCAGTTTCATTAACTTACTTGGACATGGATGAATGTCAGATAACTTTCTGATACCTGCACCAGCCGTGTGAAATCTCACCTACTAGAGGCACATCTCAGGAAACTGATGTTACTGTATTCACAGTTTTCCAACATGAATTGCTGGTGAATGAAGTTATGTTTTAGCAGCTTCTGACTCTTAAGGATTTTCCATTTTGTTCCCCAATTCACACACATTCACCTTTTGGATAAAATAAGTAGACTCCTCTATAGGTTCACAATTACCATACCTGTGTATTGGTCTTAATAGCAGTCATTCTGTGTTCCAGACCTCTTTGCCTTTCTGAAATCATGGAGTTCTGTAGTAATTTTTCCTCAAGCCCCTAGTATACATAAACAGGATTATAAACAAGATTAAAATTTATGAGACAAAATATGCCAATGAATGAAACAGGATTTGATTACCTCAGCTCAATTAGTTGATGGTATAATGGTGTTTTTCACCAAATGAAAATGAATTTCCAGAAGGTGATTGATAAGGTACTGTACATTAGGCATATATTGAAATAAGAACCCATGGTGTTGGGGGTGTTATTTTAACATAAATACAGGATTGTATTGTATTGTGATAGGATTTTAAATAATAAAAGTCAGAATTGGGATAAGGAGGGCATTTTAAGGATGCGAACTAATGGTGTGCCACAGAATCAGTGTTAGGGCTACAATTATTTACAATATATTAATGATTTGGATGAGGAAAGTAAATGTACTAAAGCCAAGTTGGAGGATGAAAATGATCTTGCTGTTGTGCCAGGCATATGTAAGTGGACAAGTGGTGACTTTGAACAAAGTCCCAAATACAGCAGAAGATTAATGTTGCTTTTAAAAAGGATTCTAAACAATTGTTTTATCTCGGGGCTTCCTTTTCTTAAGTTTGCATATGCTCGGAGAATGGCTCTACACTTGGAGGCATGTGATCTTGAGAGCTGCATCTAATTCCACAGCTGAGGCACACTATATACAATTGATAAATGATCCACCTGATCTTCTTGTAAATAAGTCCAACAGCTGATTTAACAATTGTTCCTGCGGGTGAAATATGGTGAGGTTGAATGTGCAATAGCCAATCAGAGAAATGACATGTAGAAATGAAATCGAATGTAGTGTATTTTACAATCAATACAATAGCTAATGCTCAATATAGTTGATCCTAATGCTAAACAGCAGAAATATCTGTGTATGTGCTTGGAGCATCAAGCAAGTACATAATTGATGGGTGTATAGTCAGAATTTTGATGTGCAGTCTAGTTCATTTTAAACACTTTGCAATAATGTTGACTTTAGATTTGCAAGCAATGGTATTGACTGCATTGCCAATTACCTCCTCAGTATCATTGCTGTTTGAATAAATTTTTTTTATTAGTTCATGGGATATGGGCATCACTGGTTTGGCCATAAGTTATTGCCCATCCCTAACTGCCGTGCAGAAAGTGGTGGTGTGCTGTCTTTTTGAGCTACTGCAGACCCTAGGACAGCCACAGTGCTGTCAGGGAAGGAATTCCTGGATTCTGACCAGCAACAATGAAGAAATGGTGATATAGCTCCGCATCAGCATGGACTTGGAGGGGAATTTACAGGTGATTGTGTTCCTATGCATCTGCTGTCTTTGCCCTTCTGGGTGGAAGAGATTAAGAGTTTGGAAGGTGCAATAAGAATTACTGGAATGCATTTTGGAGATAGTACACACTGCTGCCACTGTGTACCAGTGGTGAGAGGGGCCAATCAACATTCTGAGAATTACCATTCGCAAAAAAAAACTAAACTAGATCAGCCATATAAACATTGTGGCTACGTTTAAAGTGAAATTTTGCAAATAATTATTACAAAACTGAATACCATGAAAATGACTATTTCATAAAGTGTCTGCATTTTATTAAAAAAATTGATTTTCAATCCTACATGGAATTAACAAATTTCGTATGACATTTGCTGGTGAGTTAGAATTTTCTCTGTCTTTATAAATAGGTGATATCATTTTGCTTTATTATGTGTTGTATTAAAAATAATACTGGATAGAAATTAATTGGGCTTCTAGCCAGTTAATCAAATAAACACTGAGCAAAGCAGCCCAATTTTTATCAGCGGCTACTTTTGTCAGTTGCCTACTACACAGATTTAGCAAGCAACACTAAGTTTTCCTTAACTCATTAAATCAGGGAGAGAAGGGATTTCACAGCCAATCATGTTTTTATCTCTGAAAATACATGCAGCCTAAAAAAGCTACAACTCAATGTATTTGGTTACATCCTGATCTATACCGAATGACTTCAACAGAAAATAGTTGTTTGCAGAGTGAAATAGAAGCTGTCATTTTGCTATTACCCATTGTGCACTACTGACCAAAACCAATTTCCACTCATTAATGTGCTATTTTTGCTATTGGTTTGCATATTTACTAAGTGACTCGTCAGTGGTTATATAGAATGAGACACAAACCAAGAAATTATAACATGGAATAATAAGATCAGAAACAATATTGCCTACCTGTTCAGGCATGTTCACAGTTGTTAGAATCCTCCGCTCCTCCTTGAGGCAATTTGCAATAACTGACGCCATATGCAAAGGGTTGCCTAGATACTGCACCTGCAGCATAAATAAATCATAAAGTAATGACAAAACATTCAAACTCAGTGCTAATAACGCTCGCTGAAATACTTCTATGCCTTGCGTTAGTACACTATTGGAATTGTGATGGTGCAATCCAAGAAAGAAGATTATTATTCATGTAGATTTTGTTTTCCTTCTTCATATTAGTTGCAACTATGTAATTTATTCAACTTAGTACAGGGAGAAAGCTCAGTCTCGACTATGTTATATCGGTTTTGAAGACATTTCCACAGGCAATCCAGTTGGTGAAAGATTATCGGCTGCTTAAAGTAAAAATATTTGGAGTCAAGGAGAAGCCTTCTGCAACAGAAAATGTACAGCAACCTTGACAAGAGACAGTGGAGAAAATGAGTACAGTGTCCATGTTCATAGGCTGTGGATGCAAATGCTATACATAAGATTCTCAGGACTAAAGAGGAATTCTATGGTAAATTTCAATACTGCCACAAAACAAAAAAAAAGCTCTTGTAATGTCAATCTCAGCAATACACAATGCAAACCCTATACTCCATCACCAGAGATAACAAGGTGTAGAGCTGGATGAACACAGCAGGACAAGCAGCATCAGAGGAGCAGGAAAGCTGACGCTTCGGGCCGAGACCTTCTTCTGAAGAAGGGGCTAGGCCCGAAACATCAGCTTTCCTGCTCCTCTGATGCTGCTTGGCCTGCTGTGTTCATCCAGCCCTACACTTTGTTATCTCAGATTCTCCAGCATCTGCAGTTCCTACTATCTCTCTCCATCACCAACATGCAGTATTAACTTGGTACTAGCTTGAAGGCAGAGGCTATTTTTAATTTACAAACTAATGTGTACCTTCACACTCATTCATTATAACTCTTGGATCTGCTTTAACATTAGCTACTCCTCCATCCATTCCTGGTGAAATGTACAATCTTAAATAAATGAAAAGAATACACATTTATTGCGCCTTCCGTGACCTTAACAAAAACAGAAGTTACTGGAAAAGCTCAGCAAGTCTGGCAGCATCTGTGAAGAAAAAACTCAGTTAACGTTTCGGGTCCGGTGACCCTTCCTCAGAGTTTTCCTCTGATCCCATGTGAAGGTATTAGAGAAGGTGCCTAAAAATATTCTTGTATATGGTTCCAGGGACAGGCAATAAATGCTGGCCAGCCAGCAATGCTCACGTCCCGTGAGTGAATTTAAAATAAAAATTGATAAAGTTCCATATCCAGACATGTGGACAGAGTTAGAAGTCGTGGAATAAAAGGGCTGGTAACAGAATAGATATGAAATTAGCTGAATGACCAGAAACAGAGTAATGGTGAACAGTTGATTTTCAGATGGGAGATTTGGGTTAATATCCCTACTTTTTTTGATCTATATTAATGACATCAACTTGGTGTATACAATTTGTGGAACCATACAAAACTTGGAACCATTGTGGAACTAAGAAGAGAATAATACAGAAGGTCAAGAGAACATGGACCTGCTTGTGGCACAGGGGGATAATTGGCAGATGAAATTTCATGCAAAGAAGTGTGAAGTAACCAACTTTAATAGGAACACAGAGAAGCAACATAACTTAAAGGGTACAATTCTAAGGAGGATGCAGGAGCGGACAGACTGGGTGGGTACAAGTTCACAAATTATTCAAGGTTCCAGGATCTATTGAGGGAGCAGTTAATAAAGCACTTAGTATCTTGGGCTTTATAGATAGGGGCATAGAGTACAAATGCAAGGAAGCCATGATAAACTTGTATGTAACACAGATTCAACTTCACGAGAGTATTGTGTCCATTTCTAGGCTTTAGGAAGGATGTTAAGACACTGGAGAGGATGCGCAAAAAAAAAAATCCATAAATATATGGTTACAGGGATGTGGAGCATCAGTTGCATGCATAGTTTGGATAAGTTGAGTTGGGGTTAGGGTGAAGGTTGGAGAAGATGAGATATGATAGAGTTTTTCAAGATCAAGAGGAGTCTGGACAGAATAGATGAGAAGAAACTGTTGCCATTAGTGAATAGATTGATTACCAGAAGACACTGATTTAAGACAATTTGGAAAGAAGCAGTGGTGACAGGAAGAAAAGTTTTCTTTTAAATGCAGCCAATGGTTAGGAACTGGAATGCAATACATGATGGTGTGGTAAAGGTAGACTCAAGTCTGGCTTTAAAAAGAGATTTTGGATAATTATCTGAAGAGAAAAAAATGCAGGGGCTACGGGGAATAGGAAATATTGGAGTTGTTCTTGCAAAGAGCTGGCACAGGCAGTATGGGCCTTAAGCTTCTTCAGTGCTGTAGCCATTCCATGATTCTATGGAAAGACAAAGGACCATATAATCTGTTTTTGTGACATTGATTGAGAGATAAATCTTGGCTAGTACATGAGGGAGGACTCCCCTGCTCTTCTTCAAAACAATATTGTGGGAGCTTTCACAAGTACCAGAATGGGCAGGTAATGCCTCGGTTTAATATTTTGTTTAAAAATCTTACAATTTTCATTTGCAGAAAGCTGCCCATAATCTTCATCAAAACACATTTTAGGGATGGATCACATATATTCTGCTTTCTCAAATGACGTGAAAAATGAATCCTGGAAATAAGCAAATCAGAGAATTGGCCCCTCTATTTCATACACTTCTGGAGGCAAGCAACATATCTACAGTGAAATGATTGACAGAGGTTTTGTTTTAAAGCAAGCCACAGTTTCATTAAATTCACGATGTCATAATCAAATAATTCACATAAAAACACACAAGTACAATACATGGCCAAACGACTCAAGTACAGCAAAAGTGACAGAGTTCATTTCAGTCATGAAGTGCTGATAGTTGAGGAACAGCAGACTTCAATGGCCATGGTTTGGGGTAAAAGCAACCCAATCTTGTTTGCTGTCCTCAATTGCCATCCATTGACATTTACTGTAATGTTGGTGCAAAGGGAATAGTTAAAACGCACAGCTTGCTACTACAGTGAGTAGTTGAGGCGGATAGCAAGGACATATTTAAGGGAAGGATGGCTAAGTTTTCGTGAGGGAAACAAGAGTAGAACAGTATGCTGATAAAATTAGTTGCAATGGAGTGGGTTGTGAAATAACTCCACAAAGGATGGCACCCCGTCAAGTCACCCTTTATTTACACATGAAGAGTCCTTGACCCTAGTAACGCCTCTTCAGAGTCAGCTCTCAGAGTGCCAGGATCTCTGTCATTCCCCTCTTTATCTGTCAGCCAGGGCTCCCTGATTCGATCAGATTAACAGCCTTAATCAGGGAACTCATATTCTATGAGGTCCAGCTGGCTGACCTTGTTACTCACTACAGGTTGAATGCCTTGTTTCTGTTCTGTAAATTCTATAACATTCTTTAATGTTGTGATGCAGTTAAACCAACTAGTTTTGAAATAAATTGGGTAAAACACACTATATAGTGAGTAAATTAGATGATTTCTCAAACTTTTGCCAGGAGCATGCATTCAAGAATGAACCCTAAAAGCAGCCCTTCAGAGCAATTTCTTCTGGCTGTTTAAAAGGAATATATTTTGGCTTAAACTAGTTGTCATTCAGGTTTATCAGGTATTTCATTAAGCTTGTTAAAAACTGCTTCACAGATACCATAGAAAAGATTTATAGAAAGGATTAAGTGGAATGTAACACCTTGAACTGAGGGATGTTAGGGGTTAGAAAGTAAAAGGCAGAGAAGATTCTCAGACTACAATGTTGTGGAGTGTTACAGGGATTTCAGTTGGAATGTTCACATTTTCTGTATATATTTAAATGATCTGGACTCATGATTTGAGAAATGGTTTTTAAATATTTCAAAAGAACATAATGGAAGGGCACTGAAATCTTGTTTACTGACCAACAGGGTTATTTTTGGCTTTCAGCTCATGACTGGGTGATGTGGTCAATAACACTAGATCTTTCCAATCTGATAAATGAAGTCTATGAAAAATGGTTGGAGAAAGTTGCTACTTAAATGTCAAATGGCAAGGTTTTTCCACTTCACTGACACATCAAAGAACTTGATTATTATTAACGTTCATAATGTACCCTTAATTAACTGTCATTGTGCTCAAAGGAAAATCAAGGCAGCCATCAACATTCAGTTCTATACTAAACGTAAACATTATGAAATTAAATACTATCCATATTAAGTCACAAAAGTGTCCAACAGCTTATTGACTGTTCATTACGTAGTCCCCAAGAATATCTAGAGGGATCACAATTAGCAATCAACTTTTGCCACTTGTTTTAGATACAGACGCAATGCAAACTTAGTTTGCCAGTGCAACTAATTGATGGTAGCAGGTAAACAGCATAGGCTGTTAAGTGGCTGTTACCTCAGTAAGGGATCCAAATTTTAGACTATCCAGAATGGATTCCCCTCCCTATTCTTAAAGGGAAGTTGTATTTTGACTGGAGAAGGTACTGGAAATCTTTGTAAAATTAGTTTGACTTGAGAAAGACATTAGAATGGCACATCACTGTGCAGGCCTCAAGATTTTCCCAACACTGCACTGACAGACCTTGGAGTAGAAGCTGAAGAGTGGGAAAATGTCATTAATCAACAGAGAGCCAGGAAGTCCTGCAAACAAACTTTGCAAAACCAGTGGAATCAGATCAATGAATACATCATTAATGCCGTTTCCTACCAACTTCATTACTAGTGTAATGACTGCTCAATACGCCATCCCCACAAAACACACCTACAAACAATCCTTATCAATTATAATACACAGCAAACATTCAGAGCTTCACCTTGCCCTCTAAGTGTTTCAAACCTCACTATCAAGTCGTACATATCTCCACTAAAGCAGTCAGCCAGAAGAAACATTGTTTAAGCAATGCAACAGTTTGCTCCATCAAAAATGTGCCTTTTGTTATGAGCAAGCTGATCACATGTGTATGGTCTCTGTGCCTTAGTAGGTCACCAAACATCTTCAGGTAGCTCCCCTCATCCAGGAGCTACCCTTCACTTGCCATGGTGCTGCAAATGCAGATGGCACAGAGCACTGCTTAGAACGATTTCTGCTGAGATACTGTGTATTGAATTGCATGATAAACTGATGTTAAGGTAGTGGAAATTTTTTTTTGGTTATCGTACATCACAGAATTGACATGCAATGCCTGTAAACTGAGATGTGTTCTATTAATGGTCCCTTGCATCTTGAGAAGGCCTGCAATCCTTACAAATTCACGTGTATATTCCATCAGTTGTCTCTAGAAAGAAAGAACTAAATATGTTCAGCAGCTTGAAACACAGACTCAGTGACCTCCTTAATGCATCAATGGACAGCAAACGGAGAGGTGTTGCAACTATCGCCTGTTCCAACCTGGAAGGCACCAGAAACATTCAAATTCATGAGCAAAGTCACCTTCACCGACACTGAGATTATTTTCTTTGCTCTTCTCTGGCATTTCAGCTACTGGTTTAGCAGGTGGCAAATTTCAGTAACCCCCTTAGCAATGCAGAGGCATCTGGCAATTTTTCTCAAGGATTCACCTTAGAGAATTGATCCCTGAACATGCTTCGAGGATATAGCCTCCTCCCTTCTCTCTCTCCACCTTCTTCCAACAACGTACCATGCTCTGGGAAGTATCTGCTGTTCCCTTTGCCTGCAGTAATCCAGAGGGGATGTATACAATTTCATGTCTGGGAGCAAGCAGTTTGTGCAGAATCCTTGAAATCAGGACAAAGTCCTTCAGCACATGCCATACAAGCACGCTGTATACTTAAGCAACTTTAAACAACTTTGAATACTTCTACAATCAAAGCAAGAGCCAATGGAAAACAACCAACAAATAACCTAAATTGTTTGTTCATACTTTGAAATTGGGCTACTGGATGATTCTTCCTTCTCCTGAACCTGAAGTGGCAGCATGAGCCTTAAATTTCTGCATTTACACGTACTCCTTCAGTAAAATGGCTGAAGGAGTAAATGTAGACTTTCTTTTCTCTTTCCATTTCTTCTGAGTTCACGGACTTCCTCAACTCCTGCTTCCATGTAACGTCTCTTACCCATATGCATGACTACCCACTTCTACCCTACTATCACCTGAGGTTTCTCCACCTCCACTGTCCTAATCACTGACTGACTGGATTATCTCCAAACACTTCCTTGTATCCTCATCACTGAGTCTCCCAAACCTCTTTCGAGCCTACTTCTTGAGAATTCACACCTGGAGAATATTCTGCTTCAAAATGCTTAATAAATTGAACTTTTAAACTCCCAGCTGCCAAGCTCTTCACCTCCACTTGCCATGATACCTCAGTAATGGTCAATCTGCTCAAGCATTCCTTTGACCCAGATTTGATTTCCATGTACTACCACAATCTTTACACTCTCCTAATCTGGTTGATTCTCCAGGCATGGTTCTCACCTTTACATCATTGAGTTACATGGGACTCAGATCTCAATGTCTGGCCCACAACTGATCTGAATGGACCAGGTTTCATGGCCTGTGCTAATTCAACTCACTACTCCAGGATTATCCTGGAAAACATTAATAAACTCACAGTATATTTTCTCCTTTATCAAATCTTCCTCACCCCTCTGTTTCCCACCCTCATTTTCAATAAATGCGAGGAGCTCATAGGATTTGTGGTGAAGATTGAGATCATCCATTCAACTGGCTCTGCTGGCCACCTCCCTGCCCCTGCCTAGCTCCCCCAAATGCACAACTTTTTTGATTTCTCCTCTATGTGCACTCTGGTCCACTTCATGTTCATCTTGTCCAAGAGATTCACGTTTTCCTCTTTTGACTCCATTCCAACAAAATGGTGGATTACTCAACTTTCTTTACTGATTGTGCTCCTAGCTCACATTGTAAAGTCAGTTTTACCATATGCTAAGTAGTGCAGCAAATTGTTGCATCACATCCATCATAACAATACTATCAGTAACGTTAATATCATCATCATTGACAACATTGTCTTTTCAAATTCTGTCCCTCCAGATCTCCACAGTTAAGTGAGTAGTAAGCAACATATTGAGTTCTGGAGATGAAGTCATGGAATTTCACGCCAAAATTTCCTGCCTTTACTGGAAACTTCTAAATCAGGCTTCCATATTGCAAATGAGTGGGAGGAGTTGAATTGGCAAGCACTTTCAAGCAGAACAGTCTCCCACACAATTCGTCTTGCTCTGATACACCAAACTTGGTAAAAAAAAACACCACTAAACTAATTACTATGTCACTTACAGCAATTTATTCTTCATTAGTTTAATTTTTTTAAAATTTAAGTCTATAGCCATTGCAGAAATCCAAAACTCAAGTTAAAAGTAAATTTTTTTTAAAACAGATAACTGGACGAGTAGGTGGAGATAAGGAGGAGGCAAAAATTTCCCCAACTTTCATACAAAATTTACAGACCAACGAGGTGAAATTCCCATCTTCACGAATTTTAACAAAAAAAAGAATGACAGGCAAGTAAAACGTGATGGAAGATTTTTGAATTTAACCTTCTCAGTGGGTTTAACATTTTTAGAGGTTGACACTTTCGCCACATAATGAAAGTTGACCTCTCTGATGCTGACTAGCCACCACAGCACTGCTGCTTAGTGATCAACTGAACTATCTTCCTTCTTTGAAAACTAATGTAGTTGACCACTGGGGCTAGGATAGTTTCCACTCAGCCAGAAGTAAGATGAAGACTTTGATTACAGTAGAGATTTAAGCAAGAGTGGTCATTATTCTTTGAACAGGGTATGTTAAATGGAGATTTAATAGAGATATTCAAAATTACAAGGTACGTGGAAAGACTAAATAAGGATAACTTGTTACATTTCTTATACTTTTCACACTAGTGATTACTGCATTTCATTAATCCCGCTGACCTCATTACTCCTGTGCCACCTAATTCACTTTCTAGATATTTTCCTGAATCAGCCTGTTCAGAGATGTTGTTAAACACTTCTGGAAAAGATGGGCCTTGAACCTGTGCCTCCTGGCTCAGAGATAGGGACACTGCCACTGTGTCACAAGAGCCCTTTATATTACTATCTGTGGAATAGTCTGAAATAAGATTCAGAGAAACACAATGGGCACCTATTCTGTGTTATCAATGCGCTTTTTTTTTTGTTTTTTCCCATCACCAAATCACTAATTTTTTTCTGTTTTGTTTTCTATTTTTTATGAACCCATTTGGAGTTGTTACAACACACATGTGGAGCAGGTGGGACTTGAACTAAGGCTTCCTGATTCAGAGGTAGGGATACTTCCACTGCACTACAAGATGTATGCTATGTATGTACACCTGAGTATTAATTTTACGCATGTGGGGTTGTGCATTAACAGGGAGCAGCGTGAAATTATGGCCATTGCATTCAAATGTGCATTTTTGTGTTGTATGTCTTTTATTTTTATATATGTATATAAAGGTTTGTTGGTCTGTAAAGGCAAGGCACCACTTTTATCCTTTACTATCGTTCTATCTAGATTAAAACCTTCTGTTCTATTATCGGACTTCTTTGCTGCTGGCCTGTCACAAAACAGAGTTCTCCCAAATTGCTAATATTACGTTCAGATATATTGTAGCACACAAAGGAGGTGGTTTAACTTTCAGAGATGATGATGATGTTGTGCATAGTTAACACTAAAAACAAGTATACACTTGTTCTGATTGGCAGAATGCCACATTGGCTTTTGAGTTACCAGTTTTGCTCAATATATAAAGGTTACTGGAACTGCACCAGCAACAATTTTAAAAAAAGCCTGACTTCTGTTTTGCAAAATCATTATCAATTAGAATTGACTTTTTATGCACCATCATCCACTGTGTACCATCCAACTACAATAATGGTCACAAAGGCAATAAGAGGACTACAAGAAGAATGGCTTTAAATATTTTGTCAATAATGTGCAAAACAAATTCCAAATTTCTCCAGCGTTTTGATCCAACTTTTTTTTGTCAGAAAACTGGAGTCTTTACCACTGGGTTTTAGCCCCTAAATCAAGAAACCAAATTCTACTATGCTCTCTGGTCCTTCCCATAATCCACCTTCCAGAACCAGGGTTAGTTCAATCACAGATAATGGAGTCTGTGGAAGTGTAGCCCTCTGCTTCAGACATTCAAATGTGTAGCAGTCTTTTAAGCTTATGCCTGTGTAGGCAGAGTGCCAAGCTCTAATTTGTTGTGAGAGATTGTGATCACTAGAGCAATTTTGATCTATTAAAATCTGCTCTGTTCTACTTTGCCAGTATAAAAAGATTTGGGCTTGGATTTTCTGGTGGCATTGCTGCTTTGAAGGCAGAAGTACATGAAAGAGAGCATGAACTTTACCTCCACTCAGAGGACTCTTCAAGGACTATGAGAGAAGACATCAGGAGACAGCTAAGCACTGCTATTTTCTCTTTTGGTTAATCCAGGCTAGCTTTGACACCAATGTTTTGCATCTTTTACATTCTCCTTCAAATGGGGGGCTAACCTTTCCATCCAGTACCCAAGAAAGCACATGTTGACATATTAGTCGTCTTTGCCACTACAAATACCATCACCTGATTGAAGGATTCAACTCCAAACAAGTGTATGTGTTCCTGTATAGCTTTAGCCTCCAAAAACATACATAACCATTCTACTTCAAAACAAAGGCCAAAGTGAAACAAGCCAAACCACGTCTTTTCTATCATCATGCCTCTCTCATATGGCTGAAGGTGCTGTCTTTTTAGCTACTTCTTCCCAGAGTTAACCCGAGAGTCAGTAAACCTGAGGCCACCCCCTTACTCTTCTCCTTATACACTCAAGACAATGTCACCAAATTCAGCTCTAACTTAATTTACAGATTTGCTGATGACACGACTGTAGTGGGTCAGATCTCAAACAATGATGACACAGAGTACAGTAAGGAGATAGACAGCTTAGTGGCATGGTGTAAAGTCGACTAACTCTCTTCAAATGTCAGCAAAATGAAGGAGCTGATAATAAATTTCAGGACATCGATTCGGCCACTTTTAGAATAATGCATTCAATTCTGGTCTCCCTGCTATAGGGAAGATGTTGTTAAACTTGAAAGGGTGCAGATAAGATTTACAAGGATGTTGCTGGGGTTGGAAGGTCTGAGCTAAAGGAAGATGCTGAATTTTCCCTGGAGCATTGGAGGCTGAATGGTGATTTTATACAGGTTTATAAAATCATAAACGGCATCGATAGGGTAAGTAGCCAAGGTCTTTTTCCCAAGGTAGCGAGTCCAAAAGTAGACAGCATAGGTTCAAGGTGAGAAGGGAAAGGCACCTAAGCATCAACTTTTTCATACAGATGGTGGTGCATGTATAGAATGAGCTGCCAGAGGAAGTGGTGGAGGCTGGTACAATTACAATATTTAAAAGGCATCTGTATGGGTACATGAATACAAAGGTTTAGAGGGATACGGACCAAATGGTGGCAAATGGGATTAGATTAATATAGGATGTGTAGTTGGCATAGATGACCGAAGGGTCTCTTTCTGTGCTCTATGACTCTAAGTGGTATGGAGGACACACCCCTGTCTGTACCAATGGTGCAGAGACGAAGGTGGTCAAGAGCTTCAAGTTCTTAGGAATAAATACCACCAATAATCTATCGTGGTCCATTCATGTCAATGCTACAGTCAGGAAAGCACGCTAAAACCTCTACTTTCTCAGAATTCTCATGAAATTCGGCATATCCAGAATGACTCTTACCAATTTTTGTAGATGCAACATAGAAAGCATCCTTTCTGGATGCATCACAGCTAGTATTGGCAACTGCTCTGCCTATGACCACAAGAAATTATAGACAGTTGTGAATACAGCCCAGTCCATCATGAAAACCAGCCTTCCTTTCATTGACTCTGTCTATACTTCTCGCTGCCTTGGGAAAGCAGCCAACATAATTAAAGACCCCTCCCACTCCTGTTATACTCTCGATCACCATTTTCTTTCGGGCAGAAGATACAAAAGTTTGAAAATACGTTAAGAACTGCTGTTATCAGACTTATGAATGGACCGCTCACTTATTTGATTTGACCTTTCTCTGCACCTTCTCTGTAGCTGTAACACTATACTCTGCATTCTGTTCAAATAAGGGATGATTTCCCTGGATAGAACACAAAACAGTACTTTTTACTTTCTCTCGGTACACATGACAATCATAAATCAAATCAAAAATAAAATCAGAGATGGCTGACTACTCATGTTCTAGTAAAGATTCATAGGACTGTTCCCTGTCATAACAGTTCACTCCTGGGAGGAATATACAACTGGCTGCATCTCTGCAGCTTCCTTCTAGGTAGCTTTGTCCAACTTTCTCCATCCTACTGGTATGATGCTGTTGCGATTGAGAAATAACAGTATCAGGAAGTTAATTCCAGTTATTGCCATTCCACTGTGTCCTGGATCTCTGTTTGACTGATTTAAAAGGTGATCTAATAGAGTTAGATCAGATCCTGAAAAATAACAGCATGTATTACAGCTACCATGGTCAGGAAGCTGATATGGAAGCTATTGTTTATTGTCTCCCAAATTACTAGAATTGCATCATTTTTCATGGCAATAGAAGCACTTACTTTGTCCTGATAACTTCTCAGGTGGATATCCCATGTAAATTCCAATAACACTGACACATTACCTTAATGATAATGATACCAAAGTCAGGTAAGTAACCAAAAAATGATCCCAATTCACATTAAGAGCATGGAGACTCAGGAGCTCCATCACCCTCACAACAGAAGGTGTGAGTTGCTTCAGGTTGGATATGCCCCTTCTAAAAATATACATCTCATGGCATTGTGTATCATATATTGGACATAGAACATAGAGAAGTACAGCACAAGAGCAGGCCCCTTTCAACCCACTATGTCTGCACTATCCATTATGTCATTCTAAACAAATTCCATCTGCCTGCACATGGTTCTTACCCTCTATTGACTGTTCACGTTTCTGTCTAAATGCCTCACAAAAATTGCTATTGTATCTGCTTCTACTGCCTGCCCTGCCAGCTCATTCGAGGCACCTAACACCCTTTGTGTAAAAGGCTTGCCTCACACATCTCCTTCAAACTTTCCTCCTGGTATATAATCTTTCTACCCTGGGGAAAAGACTCTGACTATTCACTCTACCTATGCTTTTCCTAATTTTATATACTTCTATCAGGTCACCCTTCGCTCCCGACACTGTAGTGGAAACAATCCAAGCTTGTCCAAGCTCTTCTCATGGCTAATACACTTCAATTCAGGCAACATCTTGTTAAACCTCTTTTGCGCTCTCTCCACTTTTCCACATCCTTCCTCTCGTGTGGTGAACAGAGCTGCACACAATACTCTAAATATGACCTAGCTAAAGTTTTATACAGTTGCAACATGACTTTTCCAACCTCTGGATCTTAGAAGTCTTATAGAAATTTGACCTTCAGTTCTAAAATAAGCATAACTGATTTGGATCTAAGGCTCTGAGTATTGGATACAAGTTTACAAAAACTGTTGAAGAAGATTAAGTCTAGTAAAGGATTTCAGAGGTAGGGAAAATTTCATTAAAAATATCAAAAATTTCTTAATGTAGTAAGAGTGTGAATATGCCATTTCATCAGAATAAAAAGGCAAGAATCATCACAAGCAGAGAGGGAAAGTATGCTAGGCCTTCATTGTCTAAAATTGGGAAGGTTATACCAATACGTCTTTAAAAGAAGTATTTTATAGAAGTTTGGAATTAGTTTGAAATGAATTTTAAAAGAATTATTAAACCTTTATGGGAAGGAAGTTTAGAGTGACGCAGTGGGTCAGTGATTAGCCCAGCTGCCTCACAGTGCCAGGAACCCGAGTTCAATTCCACCCTCGGGCACCTGTCTGTGTGGAGTTTGCACATTCTCCCCATGTCTGCGTTTTCTTCAGGTGCTCCGGTTTCCTCCCACAGTCCAGTGCAGGTTAGGTGGATTGGCCATGCTAAGTTGTCAATGGTGTGCAGGCTAGGTGGATTAGCCATGGGAAATGCAGGTTTACAGGGATAGGGTATGGGGCTGGGTCTGGGTGGGATGCTCTTTGGTGGGTTGGTGTGGACTTGATGGGCTAAATGGCCTGCTTCCACGCTGTAGAGATTCTACTGTCGCTACATTGCAGGATTAAAAATTCCTGAATAATTGTAAATGCAAAATACAATGAAGGTTATTTAGGATGACAAAGAGATCTTGATCAATTGGGTCAATGGGCTGGCGAGCGGCAGATGGAGTTTAATTTGGATAAATGTAATGTATTGCATTTTGGTAAAACAAACAAGGGCAGGTGTAGTGATTGGAACCAGGTTGACCTTGTTGACTATGAGGTTATTGATTGGGTTTGTTAACCTGGGCCAATCCGGAAAGCCCTGGCTGATCAATCTAAACAGGAGATTAGAATCTCCTCAATTCAGGGGATTGACTCTGAGCTGGCTGGCCACAGCAAGTGTACTATGCACAAGTAAATAAAGGGTGACAGGGTGACTGGCCTCTGTGCAGTTATTTCAGCAGGATGTATACAATTAATTGTAGGTCCCTGGGTAATTCTGTAGAACAGAGAACATGTGTTTGCATTACATGTACACATGGTGGTTAAGAAAGTGTTTAGCACACTTGCCTTCATTGCTTCATTTCTGAAGAAGGGTCTAGGCCCAAAACGTCAGCCTTCCTGCTCCTCTGATGCTGCTTAGCCTGCTGTGTTCATCCAGCTCTACACCTTGTTATCTCTTGCCTTCATTGCTTAGTCCTTTGAGGATAGGAGTTGGGGCATTATGCTGATGTTGTACAGGACATTGATGGGATCTCTTCTGCAGTAGTGTGTGCAGTTCTGGTCACCCTGTTATACTAAGGATATTATTAAACTGGAGATGGTTCAGGAAAGATTTACCAGGATGCGGCTGCAAATAGAGTTTGAGTTATAAGAATAGGCTGGAAAGACTGGGACCTTTCTCCACTGGAGTGTAGGAGGTTGAGGGATGACCTTTTAAAAGCTTACAAAATCACGAAGAGCATAGATAAGGTGAATAGCAAAGGTCTCTTCCCTAAAGTGGGGGAGTTCAAAACTAGGCAGCATATTTTTAGGGTGTGGGGAGAAAGGTTTAAAGAAGACATGAGGGGCAACTTATTTACAGAGTCGTTAATGTATGGAATGAACTACCAGAGGAAGTGGTGCATGCAGGTACAGTTACAATGTTTAAAAGACTTTTGAATATGTACAGAATAAGAAAGGTTTGGAAGGATATGGGCCAAATGCAGGTAGTTGGGACTAGTTTAGTTTGGGAACATGGTCAGCACGGACTAGTTGGGCTGAAGGGTCTGTTTCCATGCTATGTGACTCTGACTCTATACTCAATGCCCCAACCAATGAAGGCAAGCATGCCATCTGCCATCTTTACCACCTTATCCATTTGTGTTGCCACTTTCAGGGAGCTTTGAACCCCAAGATCCCCCTGCATATCAATGCTCCTAAGTGTTCTGCCATTTACTGTATACTTTCCTCTTGCATTTGACCTCCCAAAATGCATACCTCAAGTTGTCCAGATTAAACTTTATCTGCCATTTCTTTGCCCACCTTTCTCAGATCTATATCCTGCTGTATCATTTGAAACCTTCCTCACTATTCACAACGCCACCAATTTTTGTGTTGTTTGTAAACATATTAGCAGACCACCTACATTTTTATTCAAGTCATTTATATATACCATAAGAGATATCAGCACTGATCCTTGCAGAGCACCACTAGTCACAGTCGACAAACACCACTCCACAACTGACCACCTATTTTCTTTGCCCAAGCCAATTTTGTATCCAACTTGTGAACTTATCATGGATCGATTTGTGAATTAATCTTCTGTACTAGCCTACCATGAGGGATCAGTTCTTTATGCAATATTGAATAAATTAATTAAAGGCAATCTGTAAAAACATGTGCCAAGTGTCACAGAACAGCTGAAAGAAGAGATTTCTTAACATCCATTTGCTGTGGAGGAAAGGGGGATTAAGTTGCTTGTCAAATAATTGCTATTAGTATGAGTTAGAGTGGATAGGTAGTCAGATAAAACAAGATCCTGAAATCATGCCCTTTCACTTTTAGGAAGTGAAGACTGCTAGAATTCAAGGGAAAAGTGGCTGATGTGTTACCTGCCCACTCAAATCATTTCACTGAACTTCTTGCAGATCCCTTATGCAATCTTAGAGGTGGATACAGTCCCACCTCTCTCCACATGACAGTGATCTTTTTGACAGGTTTCGTGTTATGAACACTCAGCAGCCTGTGGGCAATGTTCAACCTCATTAAAGGACAAAACTGGCACAAATGCACTGCATCCCTGACATCCTGGATGTTTAAACATTGGCTTTGCATCTGAAAGGCAAGTCAAATTGTTCAAAACAAGATCCTAAAGTTAATAATTGCAGATCTGGAAAATGAAATTCACCAGATATTAGAAGGCTTATTAAATCTTTCAAGAAGAACATATTCAAAAAATGTATTTTGACCCCGATTGCATTTACACAAAATTGTGACAACATAAAAGAGGCTTTGTATCTTTTAACATGGCTTTATCTAATTTACAGCACTGAAAAATAACAGCACCTTCAATGCTAACCATCATTTCCTGTACCTTGCCTGAGAAAACAGCAGTCAACAAGAATAATTGAAGCCTTCAAGGCTGTAATAATGAGCGATAAATGTCAAATGTTGAGCAATACATTTTCCTCTGCCACTACCCCCCAAATTTTTACTTAACATAATTGAACAGGATGTTGTTAACCATTCAGAATGCAAATATTTTCCAAGCCCAAGAGGGTATCATTTTTGATCTCAAACAATTCTAATGACATTTAATCCTGAAATATGCATATCAGCAAAGAAAACTACATAGAAAACATAATTTTTCAAGGAAACACTTTGTTTGCTTCATTTGAATTGAATTGGCTTTATTGTCACGTATTCAAATGATCAGAGTGAAAAGTTTAAATTGCCACCCACTGCACCATCTTACGTACAAATATACCTAGGCACAATTCTTCTCTACAGAAGAGAAATTAAGAAATAAAGTTTACAGTATACACAGTATGACCATAGATCAGAAAAAAAACAAACATCACAGTCTCTCCCAAAGGCTCTCTGCAGCAGACCAACAGGGGGGGCTGATTGGAGCTGCCACCATGCTCTGCACTATCTACACTCCCACACCAGGCCACTACTCCTGCTCTGCACTAGGTTGCTGCCTGCCAGTGTTCCTGGTCTAGCCACCGGTCACCGGCATTCCCACTCCGGCCACCGGCATTCCCACTCCGGCCGCTGGCGTCTCCACTGACTGCCAACCCCACTTCACAGGCTGGCCTGGGTGTCCAAGGCCAAGAAAAAGGAGGAGAGGGGGAGAGAAATAGCAAAAAAGAACTGGCAGAACAGAGGAGCTCCAGCTGGAGCATCTTACCCTGCCGCCATTTTCCTGACTCCAAATATGACTGCCAATTCTTTTTCTCTCTGGGCATATTTATGTTCTGCGTTAGCCAAAGTCCTGGATGCATAAGCCATTGGGCTACCTATGAACTAATGCCACCCCATGCTATATGGGAGGCACTGCATGTCAATACCAAATCTCACTTGGGATCACAGTGTGCCAACACCTTTAGAGGACGATAGCTGTTTCTTTACTTCATTGAAAGCTAGGGTTTGTCTGAGACCATTTCCAAGGTTGAACTTTTTTTTTAAAAAGGAGTTGGTGCAAAGTTGCCAGGATGGATGCCAGGTTATGTATGAACTTTCCGTAATTTAAGAAATGGCCTAAGCTCCTAAACAGACATGGGAGCTGGGGCACCTTTGATTGCCCTCACTTTACCTTCCAATGGGTGTAACCCAAACATGTTGACGCTGTAGCCCAAGTAGATCACTTGGGGTGCCTGAAACACACAGTTTTCCCCTAGTCATATGCCTGCCTTAGAAAAACACTTCTAAGACTATACCCAAGACTGTGTTCCCTATAAGTGGTAACCTGAGGTAGACCTTGCAAAATGTTCTCCATTGTATGCTTAAAAATTACACAGCCTGATGACACCCCAAATGGCAGTCTCGTATATTGTTACGAACCCTTATGGGTGTTAATTGTAACATACTTCTGGGAGTCCTCAAGTAAATGCAATTGCAAGCAAATGTGGCTCATGTCCAGCTTTGTGAAGAACATCACCCCTGCCAGCTTTGCACATAAATCCTCCAACTGAGGAATTGGGTATTTATACAGCTGTAGAATCAGATTACCATTTGTTTAAAATCCCCACAAAGGCAAACTGACCCAAGGGGCTTCAAAATCGGTACAACTGCTGCTGCCCATTGCACAAATTGGACTGGTTTGACTATTCCTTCACGTTCAAGCCTTCTGATTTCTGCCTCTACTTTTGTCATAAACCAAATGGCACTTGGACAGGCCTTGCAGAATTGTGGAATTGCTTCCTGATCAACACGCAAGACAGCCTTGGCTCCTCTGATGGTCCTCAGATCTTCCTGGAAGACGTCTGGATATTTAGTTAGGACTTCACTCAAGCAGCCATTTTCTAATTCAAAAATGTTGAGCCAGTCGAGGTGAATCTTTCTCAACTAAATTCACCCCATTAATCTCAGGTCTGAGCCTCTTTATTATAATCAGTGGTAACTGAACCAACTGCTTCTCATAAAAGGTCAGAACCAAAGTTGTAGCCTTCATTTGTAAAGGTACCCTGGTAAGGTTCTCAGCCTAGATGAGGGCTTGTGTAAACTTAAGGGCTGGGGTCCAGAGTGAATTTTATTTCAAACTAGTTCTGCAATCACTAATATGGCTGTGCCAGTGTCAACCTCCATTCCAAATGGATGACCATTTAACCATACATTTTTCTTGACTGGTTCTGATTTGGATGTTGCTAAGCAATTTAACTGTTCCAAATCAGGTATAGGCAGATTCTCCCAGGGTGTGACCTCTCCTGGATACCCTTCTGGTTATCAGCCTAGAAGGACTCTTTTGTAGTGTCAAGTCTGCAAATTGGCAACTACAATGGCTTGCTGCCCCGGATCCTGAAGAAAATTTTAACTGTTTGGCTGAGACTTGGCTTTGCTTTGGGTTTTTGCTGTGGGCTGACCGAGAGTCCTTCTGTTCATGATATGTCCTGAGTAAAGCTGTGCAATTGCTTTCACTCAAGTGGTGTTCTTCAAGCTCAGCTTTCGTCAGAATACCTTGCAACTCGTACGCTCCTCTTGCTGCAATTTCCAATGATAAAGCCAGTTATAGCGTCTGTTTGAAGTCCAGTTGAGCTTCAGCTAGTCTTTTGCACAGACATTTTTGCACAGTTACATCATTAATCCTATATTCCGGACAGTGTCGAAGCATCTCATCAAGGGTTAAACCAAATTCACAAGCTTCTGCTGGTTGTCTTCACCTAGTCAAAAACCCCAATACGGATTCTCCTTGTTCTCGAATTGCCAAGTAAAAGCAATACTGTCACAGAATTACAGGAGGTTTGGGATTGCAATTTTCCTTAACTATGTTAGTCAATTCTTGAAAGGCTTTAGTACCTGGTGCCTCAGGAAAACTTTTTCTCCTAATGACAATAAAAGCTGAGTTCCACAGGCTGTCAGGAGAATTACTCATTATTTCTCGTCTACCACAATATTGTTTGCCTGTAAAAAAAAAAATCACCCATTCTTTCCACATACTGGGCTCAGTACGTGACAGCAGGGTTGAACTAGACAAGCTTCCCAAACAAAGGCACAATGCAAGAAAATGCTTAGCCCAATCGAGGACAACTGCTGACAGTCAGTTTCTTTAGGATCATGCTTTACACTTGCCACCACTGAAATAACTCTACCAGAGGGCAGTATCCCATCACCAAGTCACCCTTTATTTACACATGAACAGTCCTTGGCTATAGTACTGCCTCATGCAGAGTCAATATCCCTGACATGCAACCTTTTGTGTTAGCTAGAGCTCCCTGACTGGACCAGATTAACAGTCCCAATCAGCAAGCTCATCTTCTATGAGGTCCAGTTAGCTGATCTCATTAAAATCAGCACAATGACTGCTGCGGGAGGACATCCTATAGCATCATATTTTGTTATACTATGCATTTCTTCTATTACACATCCTATGGAAAGGGTAGAATGATGAGAACATAGAGTCAGGATTATAATATCCCCCTTGTGCTCATAAAATAAATCTATGAGTATAAATGCAAAATTTTCATTCATACAAAAATGAATGTTGTGCATTCCTAAGTTAATGGGAGAGGAGGAGTTTGCAGGGGTCAAGGGTCACTTAGGACAGCGTATGTTTCACAAAGTAAATTAAAAGATGGACTGCTGTGTGCAATTCTGGTCATTGCATTAGAGGAAGGATATGATTGCACTCAAGAGGATGCTGAGACGATTACCCAGGATGGTGCCTTGGCTGCAGCTATTCAGCTGTGAAGGGGGTCTCGATACACTGGGGCTGTTTTCCATAGAGCAGAGAAGGTTAGGGGTTTTGGGGGATGTGATATCTGATTAGAGGAGTATGAACTTCCTGAGCAGCATAGACAGGGTAGATAGGGAGGAATGATTCCCCTTGGTAGAGGGGTCAATACCAGGGGACTCTTTTTAAGGGTAGGAGGAGGCTTAGAGCAGATTTAATAAAGCTTTTTAACCAGATGCTTGTAGGTATCTGGAATTCACTGGCTGAAAAGGGTGGTAGAGATGGAAATCCTCCAAGACATTGAAGAAATCAATTAGTGCCAGCATGGTGGCTCAGTGGTTAGCACTGCTGCCTCACAGCACCAGGGACCCTGGTTCAATTCCACCCTCGGGTGACTGTCTATGTGGAGTTTGCACATTCTCCCCGTGTCTGCATGGGATTTCTCCAGGTGCTCCGGTTTCCTCCCACAGTCCAAAGATGTGCAGGCTAGGCGGATTGGCCATGCTAAATTACCCCATAGTGTTCAGGGATGTGTAGCTTAGGTGGGTTATAGGGGGATGCTCGGAGGATCTGTGTGGACTTGTTGGGCTGAAGGGCCTGTTTCCACACTGTAGGGATTCTATGGAAATATTTAGATGAACACTTGAAATGCCACTGCATACAAAGCTATGGGCCAAGTGCTGGAAAATAGGATTCAAATAGATGGCTGTTTGAAGAATGGCACGGAGTCGATGGGCCAAAGGTCCTTCTTCCGAGTTGTGAAAATTCTGTGATTCTATGCAGATTAATCTGAAGGTGAAATCTGTCTGGAGAAAATTCTAACACTCAATCATTCTTTTTAAAACTCTTCTTTCATTTATTTAATCCTTTCCTCTGCAGTTTTAGAAACTGTTAGATAATATGTCTCCAAGCTTTTAATCAAAGCTATTCTATAAAGGCATGAAGAAGAATGTGACAGTTGTGGTTTGCTCTGCCTCTTAATTTCTCTCCTTTTATCATAACAAAGTGCCTCCTAGTAGCTCAGCACCTTCCAATAACTTGACTTTGATGGAAAACTGAACCTTATAGGAGTCTGCAGAACAAGAACTGAGATCCTGCAACTCTCTGATGCAGAACATTCATACATGAAGATACTGTACTGAATAACCAAGGTACGTGCCCAACATTCATTTGACAATGTTACATTATACTACAAATTAAACATTACTCTGCAAAGACAAATTCAGTTAGTTCAGAGAAGTTACTGGCCATCTGTAGTGCATGTTTATGCAGCTGAAACATCTATAAACAGGCAATGCTACTTTTGGAACTGCGCCAGAGCTAGTATGGTTTTAAAGTGAAAAGCTCTTATGCCAGTCATGTGGTTTTTAAACCAGTGAACTATTAAACTGTTGTGGTATATCTAACTATGGAACAACAGTAGGTAAACATTTCTCTAGTCAGTGGCAACATCACTAAACATGTCTGTTAATCTTTTTTCTGTTCAATACTTCAAATGCAATTATAAGCATAATACTTTAGCATACATTTCTCAAGATATTTTTGTGTTCTTAAAAATTGTGGACTGAAATGAGAAAGAACGGTTTTAAATGACAGTGTTTGAAAGAATGGCTGCAGTCTTGAAAGCAAATAACCTAATGCTCATGGCAGGCATCATAAATAGCGGTCTGAACAGGCAGTAATTGAATTGCAGACAATTTGGAGCTGAGGAGGTTGACATTTGCAGCTTTGCTGGCACCAAGCAGTTGATTGATAACTGGTCACAATTCTATAGACCAATGACAGGGCCCAGTGTGTCTGCCAGCAACTGTGTCATTGGTTCCCATGTAAGTGAACAGCTTGGAGCTTGGAACAGGTTACAGAGATAGAGAAGTGTTCTGATCTTCCCAGTTGGGAGCTGTTTCATTGTTCTCTGCAGTCAATAATCTGTAGTAAACCAATTTATATTTCCTGCAACATTGTTGTATGCTGTGACTTTTAACTGATAAGTCAGAAACCTTTTATAAGGGAAGCAGCCAACTTTTACCTCTTACCAATCAGTGGAAGCAGACTATTGAAATGTCTTTCCAATTTTTCTCCTCTATCCATAACCTATTTTAACTCCTCTGTTTGTCTGTGTAAAGGGAGTTTATAAAGTGATTAGAGTTGTAATTATAGACCAACAGTTTGTAACTGTTCACCTGTAACTAGAGTCTATTTACTTGTAATAAATAGTAATTCTTCTACATACAGAAACCTGGTCCTTGCTTTCTATTAGTCTGGGTCTAAAAATCTGGTAAATTGGGAATTTGATATATTTTTTAAATCTTAAGATTTATGCGATGACTCCAGGAATAGCAGGGCTTGACTTCCAACACATTAGCCTAGTGAATCATAACAATATTGAGAAAGAAAACTTTACAAATATGTTTGGAATCGTATTAGCAAGCAGCTAAAGGAATACTACCTCCACTGCAACTGGACATACTATCAATGGTCTGACTCTCCAAATTTTTATCCAGAGAAGATGTCGTGTAAAAATGTACCATTAAGGGTATTAAGACTAAATAATAAATGTTGGTAGTAGCACACTTCTGTCTGGTAAGATGGTGGTCAATTCTGTGTTAAGTGTCAACAGATGGGGCTCAGGGGCCCCATTCTGGCAAGTCAGTCTCTGCCAAAAGATATAGGAACAGAATTAGACCATTTGGCCCATCAAGTCAGCTCCACCATTCAACAATAGCTAATATGGTTTCTCAACTCCATTCTCCTGTCTTCTCCTGGTAACCCTCAATCCACTTACTAATCAAGAACCTATCTACATCTGTCTTGAATATGCTGAATGACTTGACCTCCACAGTTCTCAGTGGCAATACATCTCACAGATTAACCACCCTCTGGCTAAAGAAATTCCTCCTCATCTCACATTTACTGCAGAGGAAGACAGTGCACTAAGAAGGTGCAGGTTCCTCTAGTCTCTGGGCCCTCTTCTCAGCTGCTGAGATTTTAATTTCTGCTTACTTCTTCCACAGTACTTCGAAAAGGTCAGCCTCCAGAGGTTATTACCATCAGTGACTGCCTTCCAGTTGCCGGTCTCAATATCACCATCTTCATATCTTGTTTGCAGATGTGCTAGTGGATGTTTAGATGTCCACATATTTGTGGTCCAATCACCAATCCAATGTACAGAAAATATTTGGCCCTCATCCAGTGAAAATGGCCAAGGCAGTAGAAACATTGCTTATTTAGCAATGAGCTTATTCTGATGGAATTAGTCTGCTCAAGGACCAATGTGTTGGAAATCTTTTCCTGCCAAGGACATGTCTGAAACAGCAAGGTAGAAACTGCTCTGCCTTTCTCCTGCCTAGCATCTGTTATCCAGATCTCAGGTGCAGTGACAGTAACAGCCTTTGACATCAATGCTGCTTTCGATCGAGGGTGGCATTAAGAAGCCCGAGCAAAACTGGTATCAATGGATGTCGGGGGCAAACTTTTTGCTAGTTAGAGTTGGACCTGGGACATGGGAAGATGGTTGCGGTTGTCGGAGGTCAGTTATCTTAGCTCCAAGATATCATTGCAGGAGATCCTCAGATCAGTGTCCTAGGCCCAACCATCTTCAGCTGCTTCACTAACGACCTTCCCTCATAAGGTCAGAAGTGGGGGTGTTTATTAATGATTGCACAACGTTCAGCACCATTCGTGACTCCTCAGATACTGAAGCAGTCCATGTTCAAATGCGACAAAATCTGGATAATATCTTGGCTTAGGCTGACAAGTGGAAGTAACATTTTCATTCTACAAATGCCAAACAAATGACCATTTCCAATAAGAAACAATCAAACCACTTCCCCTTGACATTCAATGGTGTTACCATCACTGAATCTCCTACTATCAATCTTCTGGGCGTTACTATTGACAAAAAATTCAACTGGACTTACCACATAAACACATTGGCTACAACAGCAGGTCAGAGCTAGGATTACTGTGGCGAGTAACTCACCTCCTGACTCCTCAAAACCTCAAAAGCACAAGTCAGAAGTGTGATGGAATACTTTGCCCACATGCCTGTAAGAGTACAGCCTCAAAACCACGCAATTTTGTTATTTAAGAAACATTTAGACAAGTGCATGGATGGTACAGGTCCGGAGGTATATGAACCAAATGCAGGTCAATGGGGATATTTTAATTGTGAAAACTGGGCGGCATGGGCAAGTTGGGCCAAAGGATCCATGTTTCCATGCTGTCGATCTCAATAACTCAAGAAGCTTAACACCATCCAGTCTGCCTGGTTAGTACTACATCAATAAGCATCCACCCTCTCAACCAATGATGCTCAGCATCTACAAGGTACATTGCAGAAATTCACCAAAGATTCTTCGACAGCACCTTCCAAACTCACAATCACTTCTATTGAGAAGCAGCAGATACATGAGAACACCACCATTTGCAAATTCCCCTCCAAGCCACTCACCATCTTGCCTTGGAAATATATTGCCTTTTCTTCACTGTCGCTGAGTCAAAATCATGGAATTCTCTCCCTAAGAGCATTGTGGGTCAACCTAAGCACATGGGCTGCAGCATTTCAAGAAGGCAGCTCACCAACACCTTCTCAAGAGCAACTAGGGACAGGTAATAAATGCTGGTGTTAGATTAGGCTGAAGATATGGGAAAAGATATGACATTATACAGTAGATTAGAATGAGTTGACTGCAAGCTAGGCAGAAGATGTTGTAGAAAACGGTTCTCCAAGGTCAATAGGTTGCCATGCCTATGTTCAAGCTGCTGTTACGAAGAAGGAAAAGAATGATGTTTCAGCCACTGTGAAGACCCATCAGGGGCTAAGTTATGGTTAAGACCATAAAAGAGAGAAGGATTTGTAGAGACCAAAGGAATTCGACCATTGTTAGCTATGTATGGTAAAATCATTTGGAATTGGACAAGTTTCAAAAGCAATTCCAAATAAGGAAATCGGAATGCCAACTTGGCAGGTCTGAACTGTATAAAAAGCGGCCCCAGAAACCCTTGATTTTAGCAGGACTTGAGAATAACACTGCAAGAGGTACCATATGGCAGGAGGCTTGGCAAAGACATTGAGGAGAGTTCCAGCCCGGCCAGCTGCCACCTCTCCAGGGTAATAATGTTTGGGGTTAGCTACAGAACCCAGAGCAGTAAATGACTGTGGTTGATATATCTCTAGTATTTAAAGGCATGTATCATTTACTTAGGTACTTAATAAATTAATTATATTCAATAGAGCTCTAAGTGTCTCCACTGTATATTCGTCTATGTATATAACTGTTGTTTCACAGAGATGGGCAAAACTGGCCAGCCATGTCCCACGGGTGAATTAAATAATGTAGAGGAGCATGCTGATGACATTAGCTGAGCGGAATCGCAGTTTGGCATTCTCAGTTAGTTTGTCACTGCAGACTCTCTTATTCAGCTTGGACATAGCATGACAGCTGCAGCTTTTGTGAAGTAGACGTGATTTCATAATCAAGTGGTAGATTTTCGGTGGTTGTAAAGCCAAGATATGTGAACCAATCAACAACATCCCGGAGTTAAGTTGTCAATAATGATCGATGCCATCAACCTTCACCATGACATTAGTCTTCCAAATACTGATGGCATGCAATACAAGCAAAGAGAAGAAAATGCTCAGGGTGTCAATGCTGTAGTACAACCTTGCCAAGTCCCACGGCACAGATCACAACCAGTTTCAATGTTGCTCCACCAGAGCTGACCTCACCTTATAACTCTCAGGTTTTCATGGAAACTGCAGATCATATTGACCAGCCAAAGTAGGCATCAAAAGTTGTCCAGGAACTTCAAAACAATGTTATTATGTACGTAGTAAGATGTCTTGATGAAAGCAATAGATAATAGATTTCCCTTGCAGCTGCCAAACTGAGGCGATTGGGTCAACTAAGGTGGATAAGTTGGGATGTGAAATCTGACAAGGGAAACACAGGCAAATAATTTTCTCATGATGTTCACAATGGTGGTCCTCAATATTTCTTCAAGTTGCTGAGGTAATCCTTGTTCTTGTACAAGGTCATAGATTTTGTATCATGTGCGTTCTTGGGCAAGGTTCCCTCCCTCCAGCAGAAGCTGAGAGGTTCATGCAGATGCAGCAAAATATCTGGTTTAATGGTATAGAATCAGCACCTGGATCTTTGCATATGGCAAGTAAGTCAACAGCACTGTTAAGCCTCTCCACTATGGATTTACTATCCAGCTCTACCATGCCAGGCAGGTATTCCATTGTATCTACAGCCTCCTCACAGTACAACCTAAGGTAGTGTTCCTTGCTAGGATGCTTGAGTTGTTAAGGTATTGGGAAGTATGTAGGTTTGACTCCTAGTAGTTGAGAATAAATGTTGGCATTGCTGCTTAAGAACTGCTACTGGTTCCTATTGCTGTGGTACCTAACCAAATATATGCCCTCTTAACACCATCTCCCTTGACAGCTTCAACCCCTTATACATTGCTTCCCTATTAACTTTGTTCAGGTCATTGTGTGCTTCTCCTATTCTATAGATTTGATTTTACCCTACTAATCTTGTGTCCAAAAAAGCCACCTACTTATCGTTCAGTGTGCTAATTGGTTGCCTTCAATGTTGTTTTGATGGACTAGCAAGCAAAATTTCAAAGGTTACTCTTAATAATTAAATAGTCTTAGGCAAATACAGAAAGATGTCAGTCTATTATTATTTTGTATGTAACAGTACTTACACCAATGATGATATGGAAAAAGTCAAGAGCATAAGAAAGCTTTCCTATTCTAGATTAATAATTTATACAGTAAAATCACTGTAATCCACAACTTCATTATTCATTGTTTAAAAAACTGTCCATAAATCTGTGAAAATCAATTCATTACTTAACACTTTAAGTTCTCAGATGTTCTCCAAAACTAAATTGGCCAAGACATAGTCTTAAGATAAACTATGCAAGTGTATTTTCTGCCTTTTCAACATTAGTATTTACCAAATTATGTAGAATATCAATCAATGTTAAAGTGAAAAAAGTATCAATTTCAAACTCAGAATGAATCATTAGTCCAAATTACTCTCATAACACATATGGAAAGCAAGAATTCTGATTAGTTAAGACAGTCTGGAAGCTTTATTAAAATCATACCTGAAGGTTTTGTTTAATTCTTTTCAGATTGTGCTGAAGCAGAAAATTTTTTTCAAGGAAGAAACGACTATACTGGTCATCTATTTGTTTTAATAAATTATGGAACAGAAGGGTAGCCAGTGAATCATTATTCGAGGCAAGATCCCTGTTGAAAACAATGACAAAACCATTAAATGGAAGTCTGAGTACCTCATCCTTCACTAAAACAGCTTTCAAAAATGTTATGTTATGCATCATTAATGAAGAAAATTGTGAAATTTTGTTCCATAATGGAAAATCCATGATGATTCAGAAAATAAAGAGATGAACAAACCCAATTCTGTAGGTGTATCTGGTGTTCAGAATCTAGTAGCTGGAAAGTTTAGACTTTTTCCCCTTTGAATACATTGGAAAGAGTGAGTGTGTGGATGGATGTTGAGTGACAAAAGGAACTAGTTGGCATTAAGTCTTTCGCAGTACAACGTTCTAGCGACACCAAAAATACCAGGCAAGATTGGTCTATTGGATAAACCACAACTGCTCTCACACTCATACCAGGGCCCTAAATTGTTGGCTGCCTCCAAGAACATCATGGGACCTGATCTGCATAATTAAAGCAGGATATAGTGACCCAGTAAGGGTGATGGCAGAGCCAGCTCAAAGGACGGTCCTCTTGTTCCTTTTTTTAAAAATTGGATTACAAGGGGTAACTGTTGCTTGTATTTTAATAGCCTACAAAGTGTCACAGCTCCCATAAGACAAGTAGACACTTATGTGAGGCACTGTATGGCTGCCGGCTCCCATGAGATCATAACCAAAAAGAAGGTAGGCCTTTACGGACAGAAACAGAAGTTGCTGGCAAATTTCAGCAGATCTGGCAGCATCTGTGAAGAAAATAAATCAGAGTTAATGTTTCGGGTCTGGTGACTCTTGCTCAGAACTGATGGTAGCTGGGAAAACATCGGTTTATAAGCAGAAAATAGGGAGGGGGATGGGGTAGGGAGTAAACGATAGGATAAAGGATAGAGCCCGAAGAGACAAGAGCAATTGGATAGACAAAGGAGTTGATAATGATCTGGCTAGGAGGGTGAATAGCTGTTAATGGGGACTGTTAGTGACTGACAATGGGTAGCGTGTAATGGCAGGCAATGTGGTAACAAGGCCTGGTGTGTGCAGTAGGGGGCTAGGACATGGGAGAGTTTAGGCCTTAAAATTATTGAACTCGATATCGAGTCCAGAGGGCTGCAGGATCCCCAAGCGCGAAATCCAGTGTTGTTCTTCCAGCTTGCGTTGAGCTTCGATGGAACACTGCAGCAAGCCAAAGTCGGAGATGTTGGCCAGGGAACAGGGTGGTGTGTTAAAGTGGCAGGCAACTGGAAGCTCAGGGTCTTTTTTGCAGTCAGAACATAGATGTTCTGCAAACCGATCACCCAGTCTAAGCTTTGTTTCCCTAATGTCGGGGAGACCACATCGTGAGCAGTGAATGCAATAGACTAGATTCTGGAAAGTGTTGCTTCACCTGGAAGGTATGTTTGGGTCCTTGGATACTGGGGAGGGAGGAGCTAAATGGGCAGGCGTTGACCTTTGCTGGTTGCAGGGAACTTTTCTTCATAGATGCTGCCAGACCTGCTGAGCTTTTCCAGCAACTTCTGTTTTTGTTCCTGATTTACAGCATCCACAGTTCTTTCGGTTTTTATTTACTATTTAACTCACTGCCACATCTCTTCTAGGCATGCCCTCCTCGAAGAAGTTCTGCTCCTCTCTCTGACGGGATTTCCGTTCCAATCTTTCTTCTTGTCCACCGACTTTAATTTCACTGTCACTTAAAATCTGTTTCCACAGCATTATCACTTTCTTCAGTGACTGCCCCAGGCTCAGACTCCCACCACGTGGATTCCAACTGAAGATTCATCCCTCATGTTTTGAATCATCCCAGGATCACAGATATCTCCATGACCTTCAACTTTCAACAGCTGCTCTCACCGCATCCAGAGATCCGCGCTCAGTGCCATGTGGCATCACATGCACACCCTTGACCTTTCTCTCCAACAACATCGCAACATGCTGGCTCAGGGTTGCACCACTCCACAGTTCCACTTCATCCTCCAGCTCATTCGTTGTCCTAACAAGAAACCTTTTCTTTTCCTTTCAGGCATCAAAGACGACAAGATGCAACAACTCAGAGATACCTATGGCCCTGTGGAACCTTCCTCTCCTCCCCTTCCCTCTGACTCCATCTCCTCCCCAAACCCCAACTCCTGTCAGGTATTCACCATCCCTCCTAACCTTCTGCTCTCCGATACTGAATGTTCTGTACTCAGCAAAGGCCTCAGCTTTATTCCTCCACGTCCCCATCTTAACGAATTTCAGGCATGACATGACATTGAACTCTTATTCCGTCATTTTCACTTCCGAGCCCATTTGTTTGGACAAGAGTCCTCTCCCCGTCTCACAGACCCCTTCACCCAGTTCCAACACTCTCCCTCTACCTGTTTACCTGTACTCAATCTGTTCATTGAGAACTGTCGACTTGATATTGGTTGCCTCAATTTCTCTTGCCTCCCTCACCAAATCCAACCTATCTCCCTCTGAACTGACTGCAATTGGTGCGCTTAGATATAACCTTGACTTTGTTATTAAGATGCCGATAAAGATGGTGCTGTTGTAGTCTGGCGCACTGACCTCGACACTGCAGAGGCTCAGTGCCAGCTCTCAGATACCTCCTCCTATTTTCCCCCTTTGTAGTTTTTAACTATTTTTTTCTCCTTAGGTCTCTATTTGCATGTCAACAAATTTTTGCCTTTAACAAATTGTGATTTTTGACAAAGCAAAGGACATTTGTGACAAGGGTTCCTCAGTTTGAAATTGGCTGGTAAGGTGCAAAAGAAACCTCTCACTATTCCAAAATTCCACTGTCGCGAATAATCTGTTGCAAGCCTTAATTCTTCTAGCATCTCTTGATTGTTATTTTAAACGTTATTTAACACCCATAATGTGTTACACCCATAAATTTTAAAACCATTGAGAGGTCAATGCTCATCTTTCCCAAAACGCAAATTTGAATCCGTCCAAGTAGATTTCCTTCCTGCCACAGTACCAGGGTGATTCTTATCACAGTCCTAACTGACATCCTCTGTGATTCCAAGAAGATAAACTGATACTTGTTATCCTCTAAATCTGTCTGTAGCCTTGGTACAGTTGACCACACCATCCAGCTGCATCATCTCTCAATCATCACCTAACTTGGAGCTCCATTCACTTGGTTCCATTTTTGCTGATCCAGTCGCAGCCAGAAATTCATCTCCAACAGCTTCACTTCCTATTTCTGAGCGGTTAGCTCTGGTGCCCCCTCAGGATCTATCCTTGACTTCTCCTACTTTTTATCTGCATGCTGCGCCTCAGCGCCACATGTGAAAACACAGCATCAGTGTCCACATATATGGTGATAATACACAGCATCACCAACACCGCTCTCAACCCCTCACCTTCTCACCATTGTCAGATTCCTTATCTAACAGCCAGTACTGAATGAGCAGAAATTTCTTCCAATTAAATAATGCCAACATAAGAACAAGAGCAAGAGACTCAAACCATCATGCCTTCCCCACCATTCAATTAGATCATGGCTAATCTTCTACCTCAGTGCGGGAACATGGCATTATCCCCATATCTCTTAATGTTGTTAGTCTCCAGAAACCTATGCATTTCTGTTGCAATCATACATAGTGATTGAGCTTCCACAGTCCTCTGGGGTTGAGAACTCGAAAGATTCACGACCCTTCAAGTGAAGAAATTCGTCCTCCTCCTCCTAGTCTTAGAGTCACAGTTGTCAAACACAGAAACAGATCTTTCGGTCTGACTCATCCGTGCTGACCAGGTGTCCTAAATTAATCTAGTCCCATTTGCCAGAATTTGGTCCATACTTTTTAAACCCTTCCTAGTCATGTCTCCAGCTTAAGAGACCTGCTCCTTACTCTGATATTATGTCCCCTAATTCTAGAATCAACAGCCAAGGGAAACATCACATCTGTATCGCTCCTGTCACAGCCTAGAAGAATTTTATCAGTTCGAAAGTTTAAAAGAATAAATTTCTACCTCTCATTCTTTGAAATTCTAGGGCATGCGGACCCAGGTTCCTCAATCACTCCTCATGAAGGAATCCTGCCAACCCAGGGTCTAATCTGTTGAACATTCATTCAACTCCCTCTATGATAAATATATACTTGCCAGATAAAACATAAAAACTGCAGACGATATTCCAAGTATATTTTCACCAAGACTCCAGACAACTACAGCAAGACTGTACTCAAATCCCCTTGAATGTCATCAGATTATTTGCCTTCCAAATTGATTTGTGCACCTCCTTGCTAGCTTTTAGTAACTCATAGACAAGGACACCGAGACCCCTTTAGATTCCAGCGCTTCCCAACTTCTCACCATTTAAATAACATTTTGCCTCTTTCTTTTAATCAAAATAAATAGCTTCACACTTATTCACGTTATTCCATTTTGATGTTTCCTAACCCATTCACTTAACCCGTGTACATTGTTTTGAAGCTGCCTTGCATCCTCCTTGCAACTTTTGTTTCCATCCAGCTTGAAGTCATCAACAAATCTGGAAATATTAAAATCTGTCTCCAAATCTAAATCATTTACACACAGTCATACAGCACAGAAACAGACCCTTCAGTCCAACCAGTCCATTCCGAACATAATCCCAAACCAAATTGGTCCCACCTGCCTGCTCCTGGCCCACATCCCTTCAAATGTTTCCTATTCAAGGGCTTGTTTCCATGTTGTATGATTCTGACTAACTCTGACCTTTCAACCTCCTACGCTCCATTGAGAAAAGCCCCAGCCTATCCAGCCTTTCTTATAACTCAAACCTTCCATACCCTGCAACATCCTGGTAATTCTCTTCTGAATCCTCTCCAGCTTAATATAGATGTTGAATAGTTGTGGGCTTAACATTGAGCCTTATGGTTACCCACTAATAACCACCATTCTGATAAAGAGTCACTGGCTATGAAATGTTAACTCTGCTTTTTTCCTACAAATGATGCCAGACCTGCTGAGTTTCAACAGCAATTTCTATTTTTGATCCTGAGAATAATTAGTTTATTCTGACTCTGCTTTCTGTCTGTTAACTACATTTCAATCCATAAAAGTATATTCCCGCAAATTCAACAAGTTCTAATTTTATTACTATTACCCCCTTTGTGGGACCTTATCAAAAGCCTTCTGAAAATCCAAATACACAACATCCACTGGTTCTCCATTGTCTATGATACAAGTAACAGCCTTAAAAAAAATCCACCAGATTTGTCAAACACCATTTCCCTTTCATAAATCCATGCTGACTATGTCCAAACTTGCCATTCTTTACTGAATGTGTAGTTATCATTTCAAATATAATAGTCTAACATTTCACCTATTAGTGGTGTCAAGTGAAAATGTCTGTAGTTCTCCACTCTCACATCTTAAAAACCATGGTTACGTTGCTACATTTCAGTCAGCAGGAACCTTTCCAGAATCAATAGAATTACAAAAGATAGCCATAAATGTGTCCAATATTCCAAAGCCCCTCCCCTGGGATGAAGCTCATTGGACCAGGAGATTCATCAAATGTCAATATTGACTGGTCAGCTTTCCATTATTGACTCTTCTTGAACAACCAAGAGACGAAATTATATATCTTTATCATTTTTGAGGAAATACTTCTCAATTTTAAACTTGTGTGTACGTGCATTCTTTTAGAACTTCTATCTGATTTAGTAACTAATAAACTTACTCATTAACTCAAGAGAACCTAGTTAATCTGGCTCCTTTTAAAAGAGAAATTATTTTGACCTGGGAAAAAGGTGTCCATAACGGAGGGAATCCTTTGTAAATTGACTGTGTTGAACTAATTAAGGAGGCAGAGGATTATAAGGGGGAACCAGTTCAGCCCTCCTCACTCAGGACTTGACAATTTTGAGTATTCCATGTGAGGAGGTAACTGGAAATCATAATAACTTCAGAAAATTTGCGGAAGGTCTGTTCATAACACTATATATTTCCACCTCTGCATAAACATAAACATAAATATCAGACTGTGAATGCAAAAAGATCTGGTCCTGGCAAAACTAAAACAGCTGGTGGTGAGGGGGGCGCGGGAACAAAGGGCCATCACAATCAGAATTGAAACCTTTTCGGAGCCGGTGAGACCAGATCATCGTACAGGATGGTATTTATTATGGGGAGCAAAAGCGATTATCCCGAGCAATGGTCACCATCAGATACTGGCTAAACTCCACCACGGTCATCCTGGGGTGTCCAGAATGAAGATGTTGGTGAGACGTTAGGTCTGGTGGCCAGGATTGGATGCAGACATAGCCACATTGGTGCAGCAGTGCCCAGAGTGCCATCAGGGCAAAAATTACCACCGGCGACTCCCCCACATTCATGGGAATGGCCGGGTAAACCCTGGACATGGTTACACGTCGACTATGCCGGCCCTTTCATGGGCTCATTGTTCTTAATAATTGTGGGTGTCCACTCAAAGTGGTTGGATGTGCATAGAGATCATTTCTCAAATACAGGGACGACGATATAAAGGCTGCAAGCATCTTTTGCAACACACGGGCTCCCGGAAGTGTTGGTCACAGACAATGGGCCGTTATTTACCAGCAGGGAATTTAAGTATTTCCTAAAGTCGAATGGCATTTGGCATATAAGGATAGTTCCATACCATCCATTGTCCAATGGTCTGGTGGAAAGTGTTATCTAAACCTTGAAAGCAGGCTTATGCAGGCTCTCTGCTCCTATGATGCTGCTTGGCCTGCTGTGTTCATCCAGCCCTGCATCTTGTTGTCTCGGATTCACCAGCATCTGCAGTTCCTACTATCTCTTAAAGAAACAGCCTACAGCTTCACTTAATACCAAACTGTCCTGGTTCCGATTTGATTATCAGACCACCGTCATGCAGGGATAGTAGAGTTACTAATGGGTAGAAGAGTCTGCACCAGGTTAAATCTGATCCTCCCAGAACTGTGGCAGTTGGGACGGGTGGGGGCTGTGTGGAATGCCAGACACAAGACTCCTCTAAGTGAGAGAGTCAGTTTCCTTCAGGGGACAAAGTTTGTTGCCAAAACCATACAAATGGCCATGCATACGTAAGAGACATGATCGATGCAAGGTCAGGTTCTGTGACATACAAAGTTCGGGTAGGTGAACAAGCACATGGACCAGATAAAAGTTTCAAACTCACAAGCAGGCAGGAGCAAAACATACTCAGCTCCTCAGAATATCCAGAAATGCTGTGAAAACCCATGGGTTCTCCCCCTCTCTCTGGTTTCAAAGAAACTTCGGAGTCTGAGATGGACAGGGCAGATGTTGCAGCCTCGACGCCTTAAAAACTTGAAAAAGAGGATGAATTTCTTCCAATATGCTCCGGGCGTAAGAGGTGGGCTATGGTTCAGTACATGCCACCTGTATCCAAGGCTGAGTCACAGGAACTAGACCCAGTGTGAAAACACCCCAGGAGAGGCTACAAGAAAAAGAACAGGCCTACGCCCCAGACTTAAATGGGAGGGATGTAGTGACTGTAACATGTTCAGCCAGGTGGTCCTCATAGAATATGAGTTCCCTGATTGGGGCTGTTAACCTGGTCCAACCAGGGAGCCCTGGCTGACGGAGGTTCTTTTCACTCTGAGAGCTGGCTGAGGAAATTGGCCCAGTGTCAATTACTATGCACGATGGTGATAGGATACCAGTCCCTGTGGAGCTATTTCAAGTATTTCTTGCATAAACGACAAAAAAACAATAATGGATGTGCAAAGATAGTAGGAACTGCAGATGCTGGAGAATCCGAGACAACAAGGTGCAGGGCTGGATGAACACAGCAGGCCAAGCAGCATCATAGGAGCAGAGAGGCTGACGTTTCGGGCCTAGACCCATGCAAACTTCCTTTTTAAGCCTCAGTTAAAAGCTGGCAAGTACATCTCAAAATCAAAATGCATGAATTTTTAAAGAATATGTTAAGGTTGAAAATAAAATATTAAATTAATTATTCAACATGATGTAGGGTTCTATGGTTCAATAATGAACAAAGTTGTATTACTGACCTCTTTGCACATTTTATTTTCATTTTGGGTATTTTATTTGTTAGAAAACTGGCTATAAACAGTTCTCAGCCAATACAATTCCTGTACTTTTATAACTTATATCAATGAGTTGGATGAATGGAGTGAAGATATGGTAGCTAAATTTTCACACGAAAAGACAGGTAGGAGAGTATGCTGTGTAGAGGACATAACACGGATGAGTGTAGATTAAACGAGTGTTCAGGAATGTGCTTAGGTGGGTTATAAGGGGATGGGTCTGGGTGGGATGCTCCAAGGGTTAGTGTGGACTTGTTGGGCCGAAGGGCCTGTTTCCATACTGTAGGGATTCTATGATCTATGATCTATGATCTATTTTGAGCCTTGCTGCCACTAATTTAGTTGTGAAATTAGAAAATGAAATCTAGAAGGAAAGTTAGCTTAGGAAGAAAAACAAAGCAGAGAAGATGACAGGGTGAACAGAATTAAACTATTCAAAGCTTTGTATTTTTTAAACTGAAATTAGTTATGATTACTTTAGTGATTTGAATTCTTCACAAAAAAGTCACAAGCAAATGTTTGAAGGCTGAAATGATTTACAGAAGTTTATTTACAAAGAGGATGTTATGCATACCAACAGCTTCATGATTCAGCAGCTAATAGTATTCAGATGAAGACCTATCTAGTTATGCGCCCAATAGATTTTTGTTCTTTTCAGATTTCCTTGAAATTTACCTGACATTACTAATAACTGTGGCCACATCCAATTCTCTGAATAACCGTGGTCCAGCACTTCTAACTGCTCTTTAACAGCATAATCAAGAGGTAAAAAAATGGCCAGATAAAGTGAGATTGAAATAAAGACTGACCTTTTACAGTTCCATCACTTGAAAAACATGTGCTCTTAACCTCAAAATAAAGTCAGAATATTATTACTATGACAGAAGGTCAACTCTAAAATTGGAAGTTAAATGATCTTTAAAAAAGATTCTGTTTTGCAATTTCTTTCACTATCTTGTTTTAGTTACCAGCAATTCAACTGGTGGCTACATAAAAATGTTCACAGACCGTGCCTACATTAACAAAATATTGCTACCAAATTTTATATAAGTTTTCTGCGAGGGGAAGATGATGGTATAAAGACACTGGAAGAGTATTCCAGAATTCCAGGCTGGCAACTCAGGAGACATGGGTTAAAATTGCAATTGGAGGAATTTAAATTCACAGAATAAATCTAGAACTGAAAGCTCTAGTAATGGTGACCATGATCTACTGTCAATTGGTGCATAAGAACCAATCTTGTTCACTAAGGTCCTTTAGGGAAGGAAGTTTGCCATTCATATCTGGTGACTCCAGATCTACAAAAATATGGTGACTCTTTCGAAATAAAATTGCCCTTTGAAAAGGCCAAGCAAGCCACTCAATTGAAGTGCCTCCATTTTATGCATGAACATCAAATCTGGAGCAGCAGTAGGCCATTTGGCCCCTCTAGCCTGCGCCACCATTTATTAATTGATTATTAATTATTTCTAAACTGTGTCCCTAGTTGTCATTCTCACACCCGCCGCCACCAGCCTCACGCTGCTCAAATTGGCTGCCATGTTGCCCTGCATTACAATAATGAATACAAGTTCATTTTAAAGATGTCCACTGTTGTCAGCGTGACATTCCTGTAGCTGTGTGACACCTATTCAAACTCCACAGTTTGCCAGTCAATAAAATATACACAAGATGTTTTGGATAAAGACTTTTGTTCAGAACTAAAGAGTTTTTCTTTTGAGCAAGTCAGTGTAGTTGCAGTGCTACTTTATCTTTCCCCTTCCTCTATATTTTTAAATGATTCTGTCAAAATGCCATTTCAACTTGCATTTTTCACGTCTGAAGTAGGGTGCAATGCAAAATGTGTTCTCTTCACAGATATTATTCAATCTTCTGTGCACCATTTTTGTTCCTTAGAGGCTTACAGCATTTGAACTTCTGTTACCCCTTTTTACATATCATGACATGCCATGATTCTGGCTTTATTCCAACTTTAAAGAAGAAAACTCAGTGAGGATGAATAAATGCATTTTAAGAAATAAAGCTAACTTATCTATATATCAATACTGCAAAATAAACTTTATATCGGAGACAAGTGAATACAACAAAGACCTCACCAATCCTGATGCTCCAGCCAATGTGCTAGGAACTGCCGGACCTCCATGGGAAAGGTATCATCATACAACTGGTCTACCTTTTCCAGGAGCTGTGTATCCAGTTGATGAAGTTGATGCCATTGGGACATTCTGTCAAAAAGTTTGAAAAACATAAACAATCATTCCAGAATAAATCTAATTGCTGGAAATTAAAGAACAAACTGATTAGATTTTAAAGAAAGCCAATGAAATTTTCAATTGTTGCTAAGGTAATTTAAAGAGCTCATAACATACCTCTTCTTTTTCCTGTTTCCTACAACTGCTCATGCATAACCGACCCACTTACATAACTACACCCACACATACCCCCACATACCTTGTTCCTCCAGTCTGAATTATTATTAGTTGTAAATGTGTGTTTTGGAACATTTTACTAACAAAGAAATATAATCAGCAATTATTGTTTCTGTAGAACATAGTAGATAGTTGTGAAAAATATATTACAAAATGGACGATTTGTTGTAATGACAGCGTAGCAAAAATCAATAAGAGTCACTAAATATCTTAGTAGAGGGAAGGTCATTTAAAAAAGGCAGAATATCTGACAATCTTATGAGTTTCATAAGGGAAAAAAAGGTGTGAACATGTGAAAGTGTTACAGGTACTTTACCACAAAATATAAAATATAATGCAACCACAAACACAAACACTGACATTTCTAAGCTGGGCTTGGCTTTGTTTTAATCACATACTGCCAGAATGGTATATTTTCTCTAACTTTGAAAATGTTGATGTATCTTGATCTGAAAATAACTGACTTAAAAATAATGGTGGGCGTGCCCAATTCCTGATGCACACTCATCTTGTGCGGAGCTTTGCACCAGTGAAGGTAAAATGAAAGTCTAACCCGATTTGATAAATGAGTGTTCAAATTTCTCACTATTTTCATCATATACATTATTCTGAACAAATCCCTCATACTGATAACTGTAACGTGTTGAATCAAGCACTATTTGTTGTGCAATTTTTAGAGGGCACATTTTTAAGGTGAGAGGGGAGAGATTTTAAAAAGACATAAGGGGCAAATTCTTTACACCCAGGGTGGTTCACATGTGGAATGAACTTCCCGAGGAAGTGGTGAATCTGGGCACAATTACAATATCTAAAAGTGGATAAGTGCATGAATGGGAAAGGTCTAGAGGAATACGGGCCAGGAGCAAGCAGGTGGGACTAGTTTAGTTTGGGATCATGTTTGGCACGGACTGGTTGAATCAAAGGGCTTGTTTCCATGCTGTATGACTCCGAGTCGATGTTCTACATTCAGTTCTGAGGAAGGGTCACAGGCACTGAAACATTAACTCTGATTTACCTCCACCAATAATGCCAGACCTGCTGAATTTTTTGTGCAATTTTTGCCTACATTATGCTTTTGTTATATACGCTTATTTCAGTTCATTTTCACCTTGCTTGCTGAGAATGGGCAAGGTTTGAATCAGTGACTGATTCAAGGAAGGGAAGAGAGATGTTGAGGCAACAGATGTTTGTGAAGAGAATTCCAAAGATTAGGGCCTATAAAGCTGAAGGCACAGTTACGAATCTTGAAGCAACGGGTGCACAAGGGGGTCCGAGTAGGGGGAATACAAAAGTCGTTGTGGGTTTTTGGGCTGGTTGGGATTCGGAGATAGATGAATCCTTGAAAGTGTTTGAACACAAGGATGAGGAGACAGCAGATATTTAGATGAGCTCATCAAGAGGCAAGCTGGAGCAGTGGAACAAGGTTCTAGCAACAGATTGGTTTGGGGTGGGGAGTGGGGGAGGGGGAGGAGGTTATATTACAGTGGTGAAATTAGGCAGTCTTTATGAAAATGAAGTAAAATGGTCAGATCAACGTTAAAAAGGTTGAGGTTGTAAACAGTCTGCAAGATCTAATGTCCTCTGAGGTTCCCCTGCACACACATAGCTTCTCAGGTTTCTGTCCTAACACATGCTCTCCCCGGGCTTATCTCATCCATAAGTCCCATACTTGTTCCCTTGACCATGTTCGTAAATAAACTGCTGATCACCCAACATCCCTCATGACTTCCATGATGGCAGCTCTCCCTGCTCGTGTACAGTTTCTCTCTCCAACAAATCTGTCATCCAAAAAAATTTGTGACCTCTCCTCTCTTGGAAATCACTGTACCACTCCATTTCCAATCTTCGTTCCATCTCCAATGTCCTTGATTGTGATCTCATCTTCCAAAACGATGCCCATCCTTCCTAAAACTCACTCCAAACAGGTTTACATGTGTGCCATGATGTTAAAATGGCTTTTACCAAACTGTCAAACGATATCCTATAGTAACTGGAATGAAATAAACTGTTCCGCCTCATCTTCATCATGATATGCAGCCATTAATACAACTGACCACACTATTCTCCTTGAATGCCTGTTCACCATTAGCCACCTGGCTTGTTACCTAGTTTTATGGGAACATAGGAACAGGAGTAGGCCATATAGTCCTTCATGCCTGTCCTACCATGCAATGACATCTTGGATGATGTTCAACATAGCATAATTCCATTGACTAGACTTTATCCCTTATGTCTTAATAACTTTGGAAACTAAAATTCTGACACCCTCAGTCTTAATTTTAAAAATTGATCCAGCATCAATTGCATGCAAGTGTTTCCTAACATTAGTCTTGACAGGTCTACCAGTAGAGGGACTAACAAACATCCAGGGTCAAATAGTATCTTTTTTGCAACAGTACTTCTTAAAAATTCAAGGATTTTAGTTATTATTTCACCAAAGACTTAAAAAGAAATGAAACTTCTGATTCTCAGAGAAGTTACATTTACTAGTCCATGTCCAGACCATATAATATGAATTAGGAGGGAATCGGCCATTCGGCCCCTTAAGTCTGATTCACCAATCAATAAAATCAGATTGTTAAGCTCAAATCTGTATTCCCATCAACACCTGATCATTTTTCCAGCAGCTGGCCTAACAAGAATCAACCCAGTTTTGCCCTGAAAAGATTCAAAGATGCTGCTTCCACCAGCTTTTCAGGAAGTGAATTCCAAAGATTCTCAACCCCCTGTGAAAAAAAAAATCACTTTGTCTCTGTTACAAATGGTCGATCTGTGATTTTTAGACATTGACCCCTTAGTTCTAGATTCTCCCATTCGAGGAAACATTCTCTCCATATCTCCACTGTCAAGACCCCTCAGGATCTTATGCATTTCATCAGGTCACCTACTACTATTCTGAACTTCAGCGAATATAAGCCTAGCTTACCCAACCTACCCTCCTAAGACAACCTGTCCATTTCTGGTATTTGACCAGCAAACTTCGTCTGAGCTGCCTCCAATGCATTTATAACCTTCCTTAAATAAGATATTCAATATCGTTTACAGTACTCCTGATGCAGTCCCATCAGTGCCTGTCTAAGTGAAGAATAATATCCTTAGTTTTGTATTCAATCACCCCATGACAAATAGTAATGCTCTATCATCTCACCTAATGACTTGCTATCCCTGAATACTAACCTTTTCTGATTAATGCATTTGAACCAGATCCTTCTTTATATCTGCAATCACTCGTCATTTAGATAAGATTATTTTTATTCTTCCTGCCAAGACAATTTTACATTTTCCACATTGTACTCCATTTTCCAGAGTCCATTCACTTAATCTATATTATTGTCACCTCCTTGTGTTCTCTTCACAACTTACCTTCCTGCATATCTTTGTGTTGTCAGCAAATTTAGCAAACATATCTTCCATCTCTTCATCCAAGTCATTTATATAAGTTACAAACAGTTTCTTGTGGCACACCACTTGTTACATATTGCCAACAATTTATTCAAACTCAAGCCAAGCAATCTTCTACCCATGCTAATACGTTACCCCCTACAACATCAGCTTTTATGTTCCGCAATAATCTTTGATCTGACATAGATTTCCAGAAGATGTTGGATGCAAAGTACAATACATTCACCAGTCCTCCGTTATCCAAAGCAGATGTTACCTCCTGAAGGAACTTCAATAGGTTGGTCAAACATGAACTTCCTTTCATAAAACCATTTTGACACTGCCTGATTACCTTGAACTTATCTACTTAACTTATGATTAACTTCTTTAAACATAGCTTCTATCATTTTCCCTATGATAAGCTATCGGACCTATAGTTTCTGGTTTTCTGTTTTGAATAAGTGAATTACATTTGCTATCTTCTAATTTAATCTAATCCTTGAATCAAGGGAGTTTTAGAAAATTCAAACTAATGCATCAATAATCTCATGAGCACTTCTTTTAAAACTGTAGGAAGATGTCCATCATGACTCTGCAAGCTCCAACAATTCACTCAGTACATCATTTCTCCAGTCATTGTAATTTTCGTGAGTTCCTCCCTCCCTTCCATTTCCTGATTTATCGGTTTCTGGGATGTATCCTTTAGAGTGAAGACTATTGCAAAATACCTATTTTGTTCATCTTCCATTTCCTTATTTTCCATTATTAATTCTCTAGTCTCAAATCCTGATGGACCAGCACTCACTTTATGAACTCTTTGAAAATATTTATCGAAACTGTCCATTTTTTATTTCTGACTAGCCTTCTCTCATTCTCTAATTTTCCCTTCTTATTAACCTTTTGAAGATTCTTTAGTGTTTTTTCTTTCCATCTAATGTTCTGACATGCCACCATACTTTGCACATTTATGTGCTTATTCTTTAAATTTGATACTATCTTTAGTACTTGTAGTCAATCATGAATGGTGAATCTCTCCCTTGGAATTTTTCTTACTCATTGTAATGTATCCGTTCTGCCTATTCTGAAAGATCTCCTTATCTATTCTTTAATCTCATTTGTCACTTCACTTTAGTCAGCTCCACTTTCATAAGCTCTAATTTTCTTTTGTATAATTAAAGAAAAAAGTCTATTCCTCTTCCCCTAAAACAGAAAGTAAAATTCAATCCTACAATGGTCACTGTTACCTAGGAGTGCCTTCATTATGAAATCATTTATTAATCCTACCTCATTGTGTAATACCAGGACATTGGCAAATACAAATATTCTCAAGAGTCTGGTGTTGTGATTTGATTATGGTCATGCGATATAAATGTCGAAGTAAGAATTGCTTTATTTTGGATTGAAATGGCAAGTTTACATCTGAGGCTTTCATTACCATTTGAAGGACACATATTCTTCTATATTGCTTGGAAATCTGCCTCTTTCAGCATCTATCATTGAAGGCCAGTCTTGGGGGTTTTGGCCCGAAACATTGACTTTCCTGCTCCTCGGATGCTATCTGACCTGCTATGCTTTTCTAGCTTCACATCTATTGACATTGTCCAGTGCTTTCCCTTGTTATCCCTTTCATGACATTCTTCAATGCTATTGTCATCTCTCACATCAATTTCATACTATTCCTCAGAAAAACAATCTCTCCAGCCTGTTCTGAAGAATGTCACATCTAACTTGAAGCATTAACTCTGTTTCTCTCCCCACAGATATTGCCAGACCTGCTGAGTTTCTCCAGAAATCTCTGCATTTGTTTCTCTAACAGGTCATCTTTTACCTGTCCTTATCTTCCACTGTTCTTAATTTCCTTAAAAATCACTTAAACCCCCACCACTACCATCACCTGTTGACAGCCTCAAATCCTTACACATTCCACTTCTTCTTTCATCCTGTGTGCGTTTTCATGTGCCAGATACCACTCATCAAAAAGCCAGCAATAGATAAGTCCATTAAACTGAACAAACAAAACATTACAGACCAACAAAAACTATTATTATGGATTCCAGGATATATAGTCAGAGTCATAGTATCATACAGTAAAAGACAAAGACCCTTCAGTCCAACCAGTCAACGCCAATCACTTTCCTAAACTAAACTAGTCCCACCCGCTTGCATTTGGCCCATATCCTTCTAAACCTTTCCAATTTATGTACTTATCCAAAGGTCTTCTAAACATTGTAACTATACCTGCATCCACCACGTTCTCTGGAAATTCATTCCACACACGAACCACACTCTGTGTAAAAAAAGTTGCCCCGATATCCTTTTTAAATCTCTCTCCTCTCACCTTTAAAATATGCCCCCTTGTTTTGAACTCCCCCACCCTAGGGAAAAGACCCTTGTCATTCACCTTATCTATGCCCTTCATGGATTTATAAACCTCTATATTTGGTCACTCCTCAACCTCCTATGTTCCAGTAAGAAAAGACCAGTCTTTCCAATCTACTTTTATATCTCAAACTTTCCATTCCTGGCACCATGCTGGTAAATCTTTTTGGAACCCTTTCCAATTTAATAATATCCTTCCTATAACAAGACAACCAGAACTATAAACAGTACTCAAGACTAGACTTCACCAACGTCCTGTTCAACCTTAACATGATGTCCCAACTCCTATTCTCAAAAGGTCTGAGTAATGAAGGCAAGCCAAATGCCTTCGTAACCACCCTATCTACCAGTGAAGCAAATTTCAAAGAATTATGTACCTGAACCCCAAGTCTCTCTGCTTGACAACACTACCCAGGGTCCTACCATTAATTGTAAACATCATGCCCTTGTTGGTTTTACCAAAATGCAATACCTCACATTTATGCAAATTAAACTCCATCTGCTGTCCTCAGTCCATTGACCCAATTGACCAAGATCTTTTTGTAATCTTAAATAACTTTCATCGCTGTCCATTATACCATCAATTTTGGTGTCATCTGCAAACTTACTAATCTTGCCTCCTATATTCTCATCCAAAATCATTTATATAAATGACAAACAAAAGTGGGCCTAGCACCGATCTCTGTGGAACGCCACTGGTCACAGGCCTCCAGTCTAAAAAAAAACCCTCCACCACCACCTTCTGTTTCCTACCATAAAGCCAATTTTGTATCCAATTGACAAGCTCACCCTGAATCCCATGTGATCTAACTTTACTAATTAATCTGCCATATAGAACGTTATCAAAGGCTTTACTAAAGTCCAAGTAAACAACGTCTAGTGCTCTGCCCTCAATCTTTTTGGTTACTTTATTAAAAAACTCAATCAAGTTTGTGAGACACAGTTTTCCTCCGACTAAGTCATGCTGACTATCCCTAATCAATCCTTGCCTCTCCAAATGCATGTAAATCCTATTTTTTAGAATCACCTCCAACAACTTACCCATCACCAATGTCAGACTCACAGGTCTATAGTTCCCAGGTTTCTCCTTACAGTCTTTCTTAAACAATGGCACAACATTAGCTACCTTTCAGTCCCCAGTACTTCAGCTGTGTTTGTGGATGATACAAATATTTCTGCTGGGGCTCTGCAATTTCCCACCTAACTTCCCGCAATGTCCTGGGATACACTTGATCAGGTCCTGGAGATTTATCTAACTTATGTTTTCTAAGACCTCCACACTTCCTCTTCTTAATGTGAACTGCGTTCAAAACATCAATATTTATTTCCCTGAGTTCTCTAGCCTCCATTTCTTTCTCAACAGTAAAAACTGATGCAAAATACTCATCTACTATCACTCCCATCTTCTGAGGTTCAACACAAAGACAACCTCGTTGATCTTTAAGGGACCCTACTCTCTGTCTAATTGCTCTCTTGCTTTTAATGTATTTGTGAAATCTTTTTGGCTTATCTTTAACCTTATCTGTCAAGGTTATCTCATATCCCCACTTTGCCTTCCTGATTTCCTTCTTAAGAATGTCCCAACAGGGATGGTGCAGGAGGGAGGGATTCAGATACCTGGATAATTGGGGCTCATTCTGGGGTAGGTGGGACCTCTACAAACGGGATGGTCTACACCTGAACCAAAGGGGTACCAATATCCTGGGGGGGAAATTTGCTAATGCTCTTCGGGAGGGTTTAAACTAATTCAACAGGGGGATGGGAACCTGAATTGTAGCTCCAGTGTACAGGAGGTTGAGAGTAGTGAGGTCATAAATAAGGTTTCAAGGTCGCAGGAGTGTACCAGCAGGCAGGAAGGTGGTTTGAAGTGTGTCTACTTCAATGCCAGGAGCATCCGGAATAAGGTAGATGAACTTGCAGCATGGGTTGGTACCTGGGACTTCGATGTTGTGGCCATTTCGGAGACATGGATAGAGCAGGGACAGGAATGGTTGTTGCAGGTTCCGGGGTTTAGATGTTTCAGTAAGATCAGGGAAAGTGGTAAAAGAGGGGGAGGTGTGGTATTGTTAGTCAAGGACAGTATTACGGTGGCAGAAAGGACATTTGATGACAACTCGTCTACTGAGGTAGTATGGGCTGAGGTTAGAACCAGGAAAGGAGAGGTCACCCTGTTGGGAGTTTTCTATAGGCCTCCAAAAAGTTCCAGAGATGTAGAGGAAAAGATTGCAAAGATGATTTTGGATAGGAGCGAAAGTAACAGGGTAGTTGTTATGGGGGACTTTAACTTTCCAAATATTGACTGGAAACGCTATAGTTCGAGTACTTCAGATGGGTCAGTTTTTGTCCAATGTGTGCAGGAGGGTTTCCTGACACAGTATGTAGATAGGCCAACAAGAGGCGAGGCCACATTGGATTTGGTACTGGGTAATGAACCAGGCCAGGTGTTAGATTTGGAGGTAGGTGAGCACTTTGGTGATAGTGACCACAATTCGGTTACGTTTACTTTAGCGATGGAAAGGGATCGGTATATACCGCAGGGCAAGAGTTATAGCTGGGGGAAAGGCAATTATGAGGTGATGAGGCAAGATTTAGGATGCCTAGGATGGAGAAGGAAACTGCAGGGGCTGGGCACAATTGAAATGTGGAGCTTGTTCAAGGAACAGCTACTGCGTGTCCTTGAGAAGTATGTACCTGTCAGGCAGGGAGGAAGTGGTCGAGCGAGGGAACCGTGGTTTACTAAAGAAGTTGAATCTCTTGTCAAGAGGAAGAAGGAGGCTTATGTAGAGATGAGGCGTGAAGGCTCAGTTAGGGCGCTTGAGAGTTACAAGTTAGCCAGGAAGGACCTAAAGAGAGAGCTAAGAAGAGCCAGGAGGGGACATGAGAAGTCTTTAGCAGGTAGGATCAAGGAAAACCCTAAAGCTTTCTATAGGTATGTCAGGAATAAAAGAATGACTAGAGTAAGATTAGGGCCGGTCAAGGACAGTAGTGGGAAGTTGTGCGTGGAGTCCGAAGATATAGGAGAGGTGCTAAATGAATATTTTTCGTCAGTATTCACACAGGAAAAAGACAATGTAGTCGAGGAGAATACTGAGATACAGTCTATAAGACTAGACGGGATTGAGGTTCATAAGGAGGAGGTGTTAGCAATTCTGGAAGGTGTGAAAATAGATAAGTCCCCTGGGCCGGATGGGATTTATCCTAGGATTCTCTGGGAAGCTAGAGAGGAGATTGTAGAGCCTTTGGCTTTGATCTTTATGTCGTCATTGTCTTCAGGAATAGTGCCAGAAGACTGGAGACTAGCAAATGTTGTCCCCTTGTTCAAGCAGGGGAGTAGAGACAACCCTGGTAATTATAGACCAGTGAGCTTTACTTCGGTTGTGGGTAAAGTGTTGGAAAGGATTATGAGAGATAGGATTTATAATCATCTAGAAAGGAATAATTTGATTAGGGATAGTCAACACGGTTTTGTGAAGGGTAGGTCGTGCCTCACAAACCTTATTGAGTTCTTTCAGAAGGTGACCAAACAGGTGGATGAGGGTAAAAGCGGTTGATGTGGTGTATATGGACTTCAGTAAAGCGTTTGATAAGGTTCCCCATGGTAGGCTATTGCAGAAAATACGGAGGCATGGGATTGAGGGTGATTTAGCGGTTTGGATCAAAAATTGGCTAGCTGTAAGAAGACAGAGGGTGGTAGTTGATGGGAAATGTTCATCCTGGAGTTCAGTTACTAGTGGTGTACCTCAAGGATCTGTTTTGGGGCCACTGCTGTTTGTCATTTTTATAAATGACCTGGATGAGGGCGTAGAAGCATGGGTTAGTTAATTTGCGGATGACACCAAAGTCAGTGGAGTTGTGGATAGTGCGGAAGGATGTTGCAGGTTACAGAGGGACATAGATAAGCTGCAGAGCTGGGCTGAGAGGTGGCAAATGGAGTTTAATGCGGAAAAGTGTGAGGTGATTCACTTTGGAAGGAGTAACAGGAATACAGAGTACTGGGCTAATGGTAAGATTCTTGGGAGTGTGGATGAGCAGAGAGATCTCAGTGTCCATGTGCATAGATCACTGAAAGTTGCCACCCAGGTTGATAGCGTTGTTAAGAAGGCGTACAGTATGTTAGGTTTTATTGGTAGAGGGATTGAGTTTCGGAGCCATGAGGTCATGTTGCAGCTGTACAAAACTCTGGTGCGGCCGCACTTGGAGTATTGCGTACAGTTCTGGTCACCGCATTATAGGAAGGATGTGGAAGCATTGGAAAGGGTGCAGAGGAGATTTACCAGGATGTTGCCTGGTATGGAGGGAAGGTCTTATGAGGAAAGGCTGAGGGTCTTGAGGCTGTTTTCATTAGAGAGAAGGTTAAGAGGTGACTTGATAGAGACATACAAGATGATCAGAGGATTAGATAAGGTGGACAGTGGGAGCCTTTCTCCTCGGATGGTGATGGCTAGCACGAGGGGACATAGCTTTAAATTGATGGGGTGATAGATATAGGACAGATGTCAGAGGTAGGTTCTTTACTCAGAGAGTA
>NC_063338.1:31712929-31793505 GCF_021869965.1 Rhincodon typus | reverse complement strand
TCCTGAACTCTGAGGAAGGGTCACCGGACCCGAAACATTAATTTTGGTTTCTCCTGACAGATGCTGCCAGACCTGCTGAGCTTTTCCAGCAACTTCCGTTTTTGCATGCAAAAACGATAACTTCTCAAATGTCTCCGCTCTTGTTTAACACACATGCTACTTACCTTACAGCGTTCTGTCAGTGTCAGTGTGAATATGTTGTAAGTGGTTTGTTCAGCTCTCCGCATATACTGTAGCTCCCTCACGGTGCTGACTGGGTTTCCGGCTTCTGTATTGGTGACATGAGCCCAGGCGTTGACGCGCACGGCTTCCGGCACGCGCTACGTTGGCAATCCAGTGAAGCGCGCTCTTGGCGCGCGGGCACAGTGCCCAGATCTCGCTCCCGCCTGCTCGAGAGAACGGAGCTGCAAAAACGGGCGCGGCACAGTGGCTGTCCCAGAGATAGTCGGAACTGCCGATGCTGGAGTCAGAGGTAACACAGCGTGGAGCTGGAGGAACGCAGCAGGCCAGGCAGCATCAGAGGAGCAGGAAAAGCTGACGTTCCGGGTCTGGACCCTTCCTCCGAACAGTGGCAGTCCAGTTGTCAGTCACGCTGCATTTGGCAGCCACGGTGACACCGTTAAAACAAAGCACTTGCATCTCACCTTACCTCCCCTCTCTAACCCCCTTCCCTCTGTCTTTCTTTGTTTTTCCTGATGTAAACATTTTCTAAATAGTGGAGGTCAGTCATCTCAGTTCAGGACATCTCTACTGGAATTCCTCAGGTAATATCTTCGGCCCATTTCCAGCTGCTTCTTCAATGAACTTCCCTCTATTATAAGGTCAGAAGTGGGGATGTTCACTGATGATGATACAATGTTCAATACCATTTGTGACTCTCAGGTACTGAGGCAGTCCATGTTCAAATACAGCAAGAACAGAACAGCTTTAGACTGAAAATACAGTGGATACAAGAGCAGGAGTGAAAGTTGCAGTGAGCAACTCATCTCCTGAATCCTCAAAGTCTGTCCACAAGGTACAAGTCACTTGCCTGGTGAGTGCTGTCCAATGACATTCGAGAAGCTTTACACTACCCAAAACAAAGCAACCTGCTTGATTGGTACCACATCCACAAACATCTACTCCCGTTTTACCAACCCTCAGTAGCAGCAGTGGGTACTATCTACAAGATGCACTGCAGAAATTCACTAAGGTACCTTAGGGAGCAACTTCTAAACCGAGGAGGATGACCAATCTTGCCTCTGCCTTCACACGCTACAAACCCCCTTCCCCTTGTTACCATCTCAATAGAGATCTACAAGCGAATTTCTCAAGAAAAGTGAATTTCTCAAACAACTAACAATATTTCATGTTTTAAGGTTTTCACTGTGACAAACAATCATATATTAAATATTAATTTATTTGCGTCTAATGTACCTTATTATACGATATACAAACCACTGAAAAACAGAACCGGAAGTGATGCCAACTACCCCAGCAAACCTAGGCATATAAATAATAAACGAGACAGAACACCAACACTTCATCGGTGGCACATTGACAATGTTACCTAGCAGGGTGATGGAACGTCTGCAATCAACGGTTCAGCATACAAGTCTACAACCTCAATGTGCCTCACTAAAGAAGAGGTATTTCTGCGTTATTGAATGAACACAATTGAAATATGGCTACAGAAACTTTTGCTGTGCACTGCACTTCTGCAAACATGCAGCATTACAAGAACAAGTCCAATATTACTCTGCTCTCCAATAGACTCACTTTTCCCTGTTGCATTTGGTCACAATTTCCAGTGTTTTTCAAAAGTCATTCCACTGAGCCTGACTCTTCTAGACCTAACTTCCCTAGTCAGCAAAGTTACAAGTCAGCAGCTCCTGGTCCATTAATCTCTGAAAGCCCTGCTGGTCCTCTTCCCCTTCCTTCTGAATAGTCAGCAAACTTTCACAAGCGACCTGCTTCTCCACAGCAGTAGCTGTTTGGTCCCTCCGCACAGTAGTTACTTTCTTGCGCTTCCTGTGTCTCACAAAAACAGCCTTTTACTGTTAGCTTTATTTGTGCGTATAGGTGTGTAAGTGCTCACTGGATTTCAATAGGTTTCTGCTAGAGTTACACAGCCATGATAATCAGACCACATAGGCATGACTCTAAACAGGGGTGCATCTGGAAATTAAGTTAAAGGAGACATGTTAAAAGATACGTCTCTTGTAAAATCCAAAGTCTGTAATAACTTTGACCCCCATCTATTCTCTCCATCTCCCCACCCTCCATTAATTTTTTTCCCCTACCTCTCCACCCCCATTCTAATCCCCCTCCATTCCTATGCCTCTCTGCTCCAAAAGCCCTCTCCTCACTATGCATAAATCACCACCCCTTTGCCCCCTGATTCTCTGCACATTTCCATTACCAACTGACTCCCCTTAATCCCTCAACCCAGATAAATATAGGACAGTTATTTTCACTTGTTATCTGAGAAAATGTTGGAATCCTGAACTGAATATGCAAATGCAGAGAAAATAATTAGAAGCAGTCAAAGTGGATATCAGGAGGAAACTGGTGCTTGACAAATCTGATAACGATTTTATTTGAGGAGGCTACAGACACGATCTTTTGTGGAAATTTAAGTTGATATAGTCTCATGTACACTGACTTTCAGTAAGTCTTTGATGCAATACTAATTTGTAAGAAATGTGTAAATCATTGTTTCATTCAAAAAAAGTGCTTAAAATTTGGATGATGAGGAGAAAGAAGACCAAAGGGAAGTTAATGTGTCTCTTGCACTCATAGGGAAAGGCATAGGGAGTGATCAAGGAGTGGATCAAAATATCACAGAGAGTGCGTTGCTATCAGAACGTTGAAAGGCGAAGAGAGGGAAGATGTGTTAATAGTAAAGTCACATTTTGAAGGTAGTGGAAATGACAGAAGATGTTCCACTAAATGTGCAGGCTAGTGGAATGGAGAGTGAGAGCATGGGGAACATTACCATTATTCTAGAAGGGGAGGGTGAGAGCATACCTAGAAGAAAAGGGTCAAACAATGTCAACAATTAAAATGGACAAGAATCATTGTTTATGGAAAAAGGAAGACATATTGGAATTGCTGAAATAAAAGGTTGCATCATCAGTACACGTGGCACAGAGATGGGAGAATGGAATGAAATTTTGCAAGACACAGGGTGTGACTAAGTGTACTTGAGATAGCTGTGAGAGTCAATAGGCTCACAATGAGATAGCAGGAACAGCAGATGCTGGAGAATCTGAGATAACAAGGTGTAGAGCTGAATGAACACAGCAGGCCAAGCAGCATCAGGGCCTGCTGTGTTCATCCAGCTCTACACCTTGTTATCTCAGGCTCACAATGAGTATTTGTTGGCAAACTGCCTCAAGAATGAACTGGTCTAAACTGGGTTTCAAAATTCAGATCATTCAATATAATTTAGGGAGGCTGTTGTATAGTAGATCGTCACTGGACTAATAATCCAGAGACCTAGATTAATATTCTGGGGAGAATGGTTTGAATCCTAGCACTGAAGAGGTAACATTTGAATTTCCTTAATAAATATGGAATTAAAATATTAATTTAATGGTGACCATGAAAATATTATCAATATATGAAAAAACTTGTTTGCTAATGTCCTTGAGAGAAGGAGTATCCTCCAACTTCTTCTGTTCTGACCTACATGTGACACCATATTGACAATGTAGTTGACTTTCAAATGCTCTGTGAAATGGCCTAGCAAGCCATTCAGCTGTACTGCATCTGTTAGAGTCTGATAAAAGGAATAAAACCAGATGCGCCACCAGGATTGACCAGTTCAATGGAAATGATAATAGCACACAGCCCTGTCAACCTTTTGTAACATCTCGGGCATGTGCCAAAATTAGGAGAGCTGTCCTCAGACTACTCAAGCATCAGCCTGACATTGTCATTCTCACAAAATCATACATTACACACAAAATATCCTGGACAACACCATCGTCACTCGCTAAAAGAAACAGGACGTACCAACCAGGCACAATGGTATATATTTAGGAGGGAATTGCACTAGGGGTTTTTAACATTAACTCCAGACTTATTGAAAGCTCATAGTATCAGGTCAGACTTGAGCAAAAGTACCACTTGCTGATTACCAGCAACCCCTGGGCTCAGTTCTTTTCCATGGTGAACACAACATGGAGGATGATGGAGGGTGACCGGTGTATCGAATGTATTCAGGGTGGGCAAATTTAATGCCCATTACCAGGAGAGGCTAGGTAGTGCCACCAATGGCTGAATGGGCTGGGTGTTAGGGGACATAGCTGCTGGACTCTGTCTAGAGCAGATGGTGATAGAGCCAACAGAGAGAAAAACATACTGGACCTCCTTCTCACCAATCTGCTTGATGCAGATGCATCTGCCCATGATGGTATTGGTAGGATTGGCATGATCATTGTGCTAACTGAGAGAGGTTTCAGATCTAATGACTCAATGCTGGGCATCCATGAGGTGCTATTGTCCATCAGCAACAGAAAGATTATATTCATTCACAATCTGTAACCTCATGGCCCGATATATTTCTTGCTCCACCATTACCTCTAAGCCAGGAAGTCAACCCTGGTTCAATGAAGAATGCAGTAAGGTGTGCCAGGAGCAGCACCAGTCTGAGGTGTTGACCTGGTGAAGCTGCAAAACAGGGCTACTTGCAAACTAAACTTCATAAGCAGTATATAGTAGACAGAACAGAGCAAAGCCACAAACATCAGATCAGATTGGAGCTCTGCAGTCACACCAAATCCAGTTACAAATTATGATGGACAATTGCCATTGGATGGACAACTCATTGGAATTGGGTATTCCACAAACATCCCAAAATTTAGTGATGGGTGAGCTCAGGTTGCAAGGAACGGGAAACAAGAACAAAGCTGCAAAAACAAGAGAAGATTTCAACACTATTGACAAGGAAAATTCAGCTAAGTATGAACTAGGAAACAATGAGGTAATGAGATAACACAGTGTGGAGCTGGAGGAACACAGCAGGCCAGGCAACATCAGAGGAGCAGGGTAGTTGACATTCCAAGTCAGGACCATTCTTTAGAAATGGGAAGGGGGAAGGGAGCTCAGAAATAAATAGAGAGGAGGGGCGGGGCTGGGGAAGGTAGGTGGGATGGTGATAGGTGAGTGCAGGTAGGGAATAGTGGGGATTGGTCAGTGAGGTGGGAGGGGTGGATAGGTGGGAAAGAAGATGGACAGGATGTGTCAGGTCATCAGTTTTAAAATCTCCCCACCCCCAGCCTCATCCCATGTCCAGTCCTTCCTGTCATCCCCGCCTCCTCCTGACACAACCTGTCCATCTTCTTTCCCACCAATCCGCCCCTCCCAACTCACTGACCAATCCCCACCACTGCCTACCTGCACTCACCTATCACCATCCCACCTGCCTTCCCCAGCCCCACCCCTCCTCTCTAGTTATTTCTGAGCTCCCTTCCTCCTTTCTATTTCTGAAGAAGGGTCCTGACCTGAAATGTCAATTTTTCTGCTCCTCTGATGCTGACTGGTATACTGTGTTCCTCCAGCTCCACACTGTTATCTCTGACTCCAACATTGGCCGTTCTTACTATCCCTGAATCAATGAGGTTATGATTTCTTTTCATGTGTGTTGTACCTCTCGCTTAAGACCGCCTATGTTCAATAGGTGCTCTATGTGGAAGATTGTACTAGATACTGTTAAAATGAATGCTGTGTCATTTGTTAAATTTTACCTCTGATGTTGAGATCTGAGATGTAGACAAGAGGGTGGTAACTAACAGAAGTGTGATGAAATACTTTCCTCTTAGCTGGATGAATGCCACTCCAACAACATCCTGGAAGATTGATGTCATCCAGGCCAAGGTATCCTACTTGAAGCTCCAGCTAACGCTTTAACCATCTACTCCCTTTAGCATGACTCACATTGGCAGCAGTGTGCACCATCTAAAAGATGAACGATAACAATTCACCAAGGCTCGTTCAACAGCATTTTTCCCAACTTGCAAACTCTACCTAAAAGGACAAGGACAGTAGAAACAGGAGGACACCATCAATTGCAAGTTCTCCTTCAAGCCATACACCATCCAGACTTTGAATTACGTTGCCATTCCTCCACTGTCACAGGATTAAAATCCTGGAATTCTACCTCTAATAGCATATGGGAGTAGCTCTAGCCCAAAAATTGCAGTAGTTGAATAAGGCAGCCCACCATCACCTTCTCAATGACAATTAGGAATGGGCAATAATTGCTGCCTGGCAATTGGCTCCTAGAACCCATCAATTCAAGGAAAAATTCTACTCCACTTCGTTCACTTCAGCCTATTAAGCAGCCTCTGTGCATGAAACATAACTGAAACAGTTGCAGTGTTTTCCCGGATTTTAGCAGATTCTAGCTACATTAAAAAGTAACTGACTATCGTATACACAACATGCAGCATAGCATTGTCTGACTATGACCTGTTTCTTTCCAGCTGATCATATAAAAAGCCTGATTAAATTGATTCCAGTGTCCTCTTGATCCAGACTACTAGGGACACCAGCACATGTTGAGGGTTAAGGGTAAATCTACAGGCTCCCCTCTAAACCTTTGGGTTACTTTGAGCCCTGTGTAAGGGGGTTAATCTTGAATGTATAAAAAAACTGGCCAGCATTCAGAATTCTGGTTGTGTTACAAATGGGCTCAAATGCATCTCCATGGGATTGTGGGGGTCCACTTCTGCCAATTTATAGAGAAATATGTCACATCTCCCTTTATGTACTGAGCTCGGAAAGAGGGAGCCCATTGGTTGTGATTCATTGGCCTCAGAACTGTCACGTGACATCATTTGCTTTGCAAGAGACAGAAATAGGTCTTTACAGTAAACTGGGGGAAATGTGTTCAAACTGTGGCCAGTTTTTAATCGGTATTGTGACTAAGTTAAAGGAAGCTGCTGCCAAGGGAAAAGATAAGAAAAAATGAATATTATTTATTACAAGCGTTTTGTCCTTTTTTTATCACAAGTTAAGGGTCAAATGGTTCTAGTAATTCAAGTTTATTCATTTGCTCCAAAATAAATTCTGTTTACACCCTTTGTTTGGGGTTTTCATGGACATTTGCTGAAGCTATGGCAGTTGATTGAGAGAACTCCTAATTATGTACAACAGCATGCTAGCAAAATCACCATGAACAGTTTCTGGTCTGAGATTTTAAAACAAGGTCCATTCTACCCCTCCAAGTGGATGGAGAAATCCAATGACACTATTTTGAAATAGAACAAGTGAGTTATTGCTCACCTCTGTCCCTCAACTGATATCTGTAAAAGAGATGGCTATAATGCAAAAGTAGTTGAACTTGGAAATGATGCACATGGGTCTAACTCATCTTGTATACCTGAGTCATAGAAGTGATAAGAGACTATTCAACCCATTCTATCTACTTCAGCTCGCCAATGGATGTTATGACTTAGTGCCATTTGCCTGCCTTCCCAATACCCTTGTATATTGTTTCTAATCAAATAATCATTGAATGCTCTCTTGAATGCGTCTGTTTTCACTGCCTTCACCACACTTCCAGGAAGTGCATTTAAGACGTGAACCACTCATTGTGTGAAAACTTATTTCCACACATCACATTTGTTTCGTTTGTAAATCACTTTAAATCTGTGCCTTCTCATCTTTGATTCTTTTATGACGGGAACAGTTTTTCCTTATCTATTCTTTGCAGACTTCTCATAATCTTGGAAATTTTCCAGGAGAACAGGACCAATCAATACTCTCTGCATTTTTTTTATCAATGTGCTGACCTTTGAGGTCCATGCATGGCAGTGACTTCCAAAACTGGAAGTTAATACATTGCATGCTCATCACCAATTAGCATGCACGATATCTCACAACTGAAGTTTCTCATTCCTGGAACTATTTTTGTACATCTCTTCTGTACTCTCTCCAATGCATTCACGTCTTTCCTATGGTGCAGTGCTCTGATGGTACACAATATCCCTTTCAGTTTTATACCCCCTATTTTACATTGTCTATCCATGTTCCTCCTCCCAAAATGCATTGCCTCATATTTGTTTGCTTTGCACTTTACCTGCTGCCTATCTGCCTATCCCACCAACTTGTCTATGTCCTTTTGAAGTTCTATGAAGTCCTCCTTGTAGTTTACTATGCTTACAAGTTTCATATCATTTGCAAACATTGGAAATTATCCCTTTCCCACAAAGGTCTATGTCATATATATAAGTGAAAAAGCAAGGGTCCCAATTTCAACTCCTGCGGAGCTCCATTACAAACCTTTCTCCAGCCTGAAGAATATCCATTGACTACCACACTCTGTTTCCTACTACTCAGCCAATTTTGTAACCATGTTGTTCTGTTCCTTTTATTTCATAAATTATAACATTTCTCACAAGTCTATTGTGTGACACTATAATAAATGCCTTTTGAAAGTCTATGTACTTCACATTAACCATATTACCCTATTGATCCTTTCTGTTACCTCTTCCAACTACTCCAGTAAGTTAGTCAAACAGATATTTACTTTAAAAATCCATGCTCAGTTTTTTGAAACAACGCACCCTTTTCCTTATGACTACTAATATTATCCTGAATAATTGTTACTAGACGGTTTCCCACCACTGAAGTTAAACTGACTGGTCTGTTTGCTGGGTTTATCCTTACAACATTTTTTGCCTGCAATTCTCTAGACCTACGGCACCTTCCCTGAGTCTGGGGAAGACTGAAAGATTATGGCCCTTGCCCAGCAATTTTCACTCTCATTTTCTTCAATAACCTTGGATGTATCACATTTGGTCCCTGTGCCTATTGTCAACTTTAATTATTAACAGCCTAACTAGCTCTCATCTTTATCAATTTTTAACCCTTCCACTGACAGAGCCTCCTCCTCTGTCATCAGGGCCTGGGTAGCTTCTACCTCCTTGGTAAAGACAGATGCAAAGAATTGATTTAACATCTCAGCCATGCCTCTTGCCTCCCTGTGTAAATCTGCTTTCTAGTCCATAATCGGCATGTCGTCCAAGGAGTGGGAGGCATGTCCATCCTGGGCTTCCTCCAGTGCCACAACGATGCCACCCGAAGGCTGAAGGAACAGCACCTCATATTCTGCTTGGGAACCCTGCAGCCCAATAGTCTCAATGTGGACTTCACAAGCTTCAAAATCTCCCCACCCCCAACCTCATCCCAAGACCAGCCCATCTTGTCCCTGCCTCCTTGACCTGTCGGTTTTTTCTTCCACCTATCCGCACCTCCCACCTCACTGACCAACCCCCTAACCCCACTTCCGATTTACTAGCCTCATCCCCACCTCCTTGACCTGTTTGTCTTCCCTCCCCACTGACCAACACCCATCCCAACTCTCTACCTACACTCACCTTTACTGGCTTCATCCCCGCCTCCTTGACCTGTCTGTCTTCTCTCCACCTATCTGCTCCTCTATCCGCCTTCCATCATCACCTCCCTCTCTCACTATTTATTTCAGAGACCCCTTCCCCTCCCCCACTTCTGAAGAAGGGTCCAGACCTGAAACGTCAGCTTTCCTGCTCCTCTGATGCTGCCTGGCCTGCTGGGTTCATCCAGCTCTACACCTTGTTATCTCAGCATCGGCAATTCCTACTATCTCTGAGTGAGTTTTTTTTAGGGTAATGTATTTCACAAACAATCATTTATGTCAGGTTAGTAAGCAGACCTAACCTGGAGTGCTGAGCAACTGTAAATTCTTAAGATGTGGAATTTCCCCTTAGTATGCATTTCTTTACCCACAGATAATGTATTGCATTGCAGAATTTAATGTAAGTTGAAATGCAGCACCTAAAGTTATCTACTCTCTCATGTTTTCTTTTACAGTCATTATGACAATCATTTATTTATTGATGTTTGGTCTTTCCTTTATTCTGATAGTCTTTTTTCTTCTTGATTACAATTTTCTTCTTTTTCTTCCATCTTGACATGTCCTCGTATAACTATTTTAAGCTTTCCATTTCCACGTCAACTTTAATTGTCTCTGGATTCTCACTCTTTGTTTCTGCTGCATTTTCTTTTCTTTATCTTTCTTGTGCTATTTTAGTAAAAGTTCCAATCAATCTGGTCAATTTTTGTCCTATTGTGAAAAGATCAAAGCCAGAAAACATGTTTTGTGCAGTTACTTTACTTCCTAAATCTCTCCACTCCTTTCTTAAAAGCTCATGCTCTGAATTAATTCTACCGCCTGTTATGAATTGTATAAATTATAGCTCTGATTGAATTCATTGAGTAATGATTAATTATTCAATATTTCTGGTCCTGGTCTTTTCTACACCCAGAATCCACACACTAATAACTGCACAACATAGACCACTGAATATAGGTCAGCAATGGGAGTCCTGGTGGATGGAAGTTAAGAGGTCATCCATTGGACTGAATCTGATGATAATAAATTGCATGGATGATGATTTTAGCAGCAATAGATTGGCAAGAACAAAGTTGGCTGATGTTATAGATGGGGAAGTAGACATTAGTCTTACCGAGGAATAAAAGGGGTCAGAAAGCCAACTCTGAATGGGATACCCAAACAATGGGTGGCAAGAGCAATGGAATTAATGACGAGGACTGAAAATGAAGTTTTAACATTGCTCAATGTTTAGCCAGAGGAAATGGCAGCTATCAGACTGTAGATTGTACCAGCAGTCTGAAACCACAGCAGCAGATATTGGTGTCATTAGCACACTTTTGGAAGCTAAACCATTCTGTGGATGATGTAGCCCAATCTCAGCTCACAGATGGGGAAGAGGAGATGGCCAAGGGTAGTTCTGTAAGTGGTTCTGTCTTTACCAACTCTAGACTTCATTACATTTAGCCAGCCTCTCACTTTCTACCTTCAGTAAATCTATGATGATTAAAACTTTGCTGCATGTGTCCTAACTCATACCAATTTCCATTCACCCATCAACCCTGTACTTAGTGGTCAATATTGAATCTGAGTTAAACATCAACTAAATTTGAAATCAATATTGTTTTCAAATCTCTCCATATATCACCCCTCCCCATCTCTGCAATATCCTCCAATCCAACAATCTTCTGAGGTACTAGCATTCCTCCAATTCTGGTCTCTCGAGAATCCCAATTTTGATCACTCAATCCTCAGCTGCTGGGGGTTCTACATCTGTATTTCTCCCCTTGACCCTTTTTGCTTCTCTTCATCTCTTCCTCTGAGACTCTCCATAAACACTTACTTCTTTGACTACACATTTGTTTATCTAGTCTAATGTTTCCAATTCATGACTAGATGTCAAATTTTATGTGATAACACCCTTGTGAAGTATTTTGGGATCTTCTACTACCTAAAAGGCTTAAAGGTACTACTTGAATGCAATTAATTGTTACTCTGTAGGTCATGTTGGTGGGAAGGAAAGAAGCTATTGTTGGAGATGATTGCCCTAATATTGGGTACATAAAAGTGGAACCAAGTAAACTCAATCCCATTGAATTGAACAATGAAAGGAAGGCAATAAAGGAGGATGGTATGGTTGATCATGTCAAATTCATGTAGGGAGACTGACAGGATTAATAGGGAAAATGTATTATGCCAAAGTTACATACACTACCATTTTTAACTTAGATTGGAACTATTTCAATGTTGTGACAGGAAATGAAAACTGATTGTAGGAATTCAAACATGTAAGGAAGGTGGATGTGGATTTGACAATTGAAAACATGTTCAAGAAATGAGAGTGTTTGAAGTCATTGCAACAGTTCACAGGACAGAGGAGTTTAGTACATGTTTCTTGATGAAAATGCAATGATAAAGTTAAATGACTTTGACCAACATCTAAACGCATGTATCTCCAACAAGGATCACTGTGCAGTGATCAGGACCAACAGCATGGTCAAATTACTTTTTTCCTTTCAAATTCTGGAGGTGAATTTTAAAACCCTTAACATCAGTCTGTGTTGAGATGAGTTAGTTAATAACAGGAGTGAACCTGGCTGGATCTTCAGTCTTCTTTATGGCTCAACAGCACAGCTTAACACTCAATGAGTCGGCAGCAAAAATTCTGCTTTCATCTCTCTTGAGCATTATTCAAAACTGCCTTGAAGTAATCCGTCTACAGTTCAGCATTTAAGTTTCTGAATGTTCCAGCCAATGAAGTAAATGTAGAAAAAGTGATTGTCTTGTTGAAAACAATTATCCTTTGTCCAATTAGCTCCAAGTAAACTGATTCACAAACAATGGTATGTTTGAAAACTAAACCACACATTGATATCTGACGTTTTGACACCTTAATGGGAAAATCTGATGTGTGAATAACACATCAGTTAAGTATTGCTTTTGCATAAAATACATATTAACCTTTTTATTTCTGACTCTTAGGAAATTCTGCTGCTTCTCAGTACTGTTTTGTGAAGAAAACCTGTAATCTATTCTTAAGCATATCTTCAGGGAAGTTATGGAAGTAAACTTTGTGAAAATCATGTGATTACTACAGGATTGACAGACCAGTTACGTCAAGAAATTAGAGAAACTGGAATTGGTCTACTTAACAGAAAAGGTTAAAGGAAGGTTTTAACTGGGTGTTCAAAATTATAATAACATTTTGATGGAGTAAGGAAAGAGAAACTGTCAATAAACATTGGAAATAAATTTAAAGTGATTGTCAAAATAAACAGGAGTGATGAGGAGAATTTTTTCGCAGAGTGAATTATTATGATCAGGAATGCACTGCATAATAAGATGGTGGAAACAGATTTAATTGTTATTTTCAACAGGGAATCAAGCATACATTTGAAAAGAAAAGATTTGAAGAATGTGGGGATAAAAGAGGGGTGTGGAACTGTTTGAAACGAATTTCAAAGAGTCAGTACAGGCAGAATAGGTCAAATGGCCTTTTTTCTGTCCTATATGATTCTGAAAAGTTTCATTATTCTAATTTACTTCTTTTTCCCTAATCAGTACGAGTTAACTGTGTATGGTTTGTGTATTTTTTTTTGGTGCTATGGTTAAAGGACAGGATTGATTAACCATTACTATGATTGAGTATTTTTTCCTGTCTGGCAATTGTGCTGGTATGCAAGTTAAGGGCAAGGTGAATCTGAACTGAATAGGAAGAGAATAGTCTTGAACTGTAAAACGCCAATTGAGCGTTAAAGGCCAGAAAAGGGTAGAGTGGAAACTTAAAAATAACTTGTGCCTTTAAAACAGCCAAAATGCTTCACAGGAGTGTAATCAGAATCAAAATTGGAACTGAGCCAAAGAAACAGATTGACGCAAGAAGGTTTTAATAATGGCCTTAAGAGATAGAGACAGAAATGTTCAGCAGGATTTCTGGAGATTCAGGCCTGGATAGTTAAAGCACATCTATCAAAGATGAGAAAATGTGGGATGGACATAAGGATAGAGTTGGAGATAGGTAGAGTTCTCAGAGGATGTAATAATAAAAACTTTTGGAATACATATTGTAATCAAACAGAGTCAGCATATTTTCATGAAAGGAAAATCATATCTCACTAATTTATTAGAGCTTTACGAGGAAGTCTCAACCAGAGTGGATAGAGGGGAACTAGTAGATGTGTTGTATTTGGACTTCGAGAAGACAATTGACAAGTTACGTCAGAAGAGGTTGAGTCATAAGATAGGAGGCCACGGTGTTGGAGATAGTATATGGGCAGGAAATAGTGAATGGGGATAAGGGATTCTTTTTCAAATTGGCAACCCAGAACCAGTGGGGTTGCAAAGTGATCAGAGTTGGGACCTCAGTTGTTTACAATATATCTTGATGTCTTGGAGGAGGGAAATGAATGTACTGTCGCCAAATTTGCAGACTTAACAAAAGTACAAGGAAAGACAACTTGTGAGAAGGATACAAACTGTTTACAAAGAGGTATTGATAGGTAAGTAAATGGGCAAATAATTGGTAAATGGGGTATAGTGTTGGAAAATTGTTCATTTTCGATGGGAGAATAAAAGAACAGGGTTTTATTTAAATGTAGAAAAACTGCAGAAGGCTGCAACACAACGGGACTTGGGGTATTTGTGTCTGAAACACAGAAAGCTAGCACACAGGTGCAGCAGGAATCAGGAAGGCTAATGGAATATTAGTCCTTATTTCAAAGTGGTTGGAGTATAAGAATAGGAAAGTCTTATTGCAACTGTATCAGGTTCAGGTGAGACCACATCTAGAGTACTGTGAGCAGTTTTGGTCCCCTCATTTAAGAAAATATATTATCTCATTGGAGGCAGTTTAGAAAAGGTTCACTAGAATGATTTGCAGTATGGAGGGATTATCTTATGAGTGAGGATTAAACAGGTTGGGAGTCTAGTCACTGGAGTTTAGAAGAATGAGAGGTTACCACATTGAAGCATATAGGATTCTTAAGGGGCTTGACAGGGTAAATGCTGAGTGGATGTTTCCCTTCACTGGGGAGTCTTGGACCAGAGGGATAGTCTCAGATTAAAGGGGTGCCTATTGAAGACTGAGATGAGGAGAATTTTTTTATCAGAGGATTATGTGGCTTTGGAACTCCTTGCCACCAAGTCCTTGTGTATTTTTAAGGCTGAGATAGATAGATTCTTAATCAGTAGGGGAATCAAAGGTTATGGAGAAAAGGCAGAAAAGTGGATGTGAGGATTGTCAGATCAGCTATGATCCTACTGAATCACGCAGGTAGTTTGAGAAGCTGAATGACCGACGCCTGTTCCTATTTCTAACAGTCTTATGGAGACTCTGGGACCAGACAGCATAATTTCAGAGTAATGGGTCTCTCAGTTAGGGCAGAGATGAGGAGGAACTTTTTCTCTCAGAGGATAGTGAATCTGTGGAATTCTTTACTACAGAGGAGAGCTAAGGCTGGGTATTAAATATACTCAAGGCTGAGATAGACAGATTTTTAATCAGTAAGGGAAACAAGGGTTACAGGGAGAAGGCAGGAAAATCGAAATGCGAATGAGCAGCGCAGCCACGATTTTATTGAATGGCAGAGCAATCTCAATGGGGTGAATGGACTACTTCGACTCTGACTAATGGTCTCAAGAATTGTAAGGTTGGACAAGAAATGTAGTGGGTGAGAATATAAGAAGCCGTGATTAGAACATAATTTGGTTAATTTGGACAAAAGGATGGTGATAAAGCATGCTTAGGGGGCATACTTGACCAGAGTAGAAACTGGTGAAGTTCAGGAAGATAGGAAAAGATCTGGCTCAAATTAACAACGCAGAAAAATCTATAAACAAGCCAAAGCACCAGCAGTTAGAAAACTTCAAATTTAATTTAAAGTACAAAACAAATATATTCCTCAGCTGAGAAATGGTTGTGTCAAAAATCAAATGCCCATGGACTAATAAGAAGACTTTACCTAAAGTTGAAGGAAACCACATGACAGTATTCAGTCCAGAAATAAACAAAGATGGTCACAAAATGTAGGGCCAATGTATTGGGAAGTTGAAAATAAAGGTTTGACAAAGGCTATCTGGTCTCAAAATGTTAACTTTATTTTCTCCACAGTTATTTTTATAGACTTGTACAAATGATATTGGATGTGACAATACAGGTATGCCAGAGAAGGATATAAAACAGTAATTACAGGTAACTTCAGAAGGCAAATTGGCTTTAACAAAATTAACAGACCTCAAAGAAAAATTGCTAGATGCTATTGCAAAGTTAAGATGGAGCTAGCAGAGGTTCTGATCATAACTTTTCAATCCTCCTTAAATACACAAATTTTACTGACATTCCATTGTCAGAAAATGAACACAGTGTACCCAGTTATAGTGAAAATTTACAAAATGTAAGAACTGGAAATGTTTCATCAATTCTATTTGCCAGATAGACTCATCAAGGTATTACTGACATCCACTGGTGGGAAAAAGAACTGTTGCTTGGGATGAAAAAAACAGATTCTTATCAATGTGGACTTCATAATTTTCAAAATCTCCCCTCCCCTACCGCATCCCAAAACCAGCCCAGCTTGACCCCGCCTCCCTAACCTGTCCTTCCTCCCACCTATCCCCTCCTCCCACCTCAAGCCCCACCCCCATTTCCTACCTACTAGCCTCATCCCGCCCCCTTGACCTGTCCGTCCTCCCTGGACTGACCTATCTCCTCCCTAACTCCCCACCTACACTCACCTTTACTGGCTCCATCCCTGTCTCTTTGACCTGTCTGTCTCCTCTCCACCTATCTTCTCCTCTATCCATCTTCTATCCGCCTCCCCCTCTCTCCCTATTTATTTCAGAACCCCCTTCCCCTCCCCCATTTCTGAAGAAGGGTCTAGGCCCAAAACGTCAGCCTTCCTGCTCCTCTGAAGCTGCTTGGCCTGCTGTGTTCATCCAGCTCTACACCATGTTATCTCTTGAAAAACAAAGGATTCATATTAGGATTAACTTGCTGTACACAGTCACAAAGAGGAAGCACTTCAGAAGCAGATAAATGAACGCCGTCGCTGTTGTCAGTTGGAGGATAATGACATTACTTGAAATATCCTCCTCAGTTGTAATCTGATATTTTAATATTAGGAGTCTTGTGGTACAGTGATAGTATCCCCACCTCTGGGCCAAAAGATTTAATTCAAGTCGCACCTTTCCTGGAGGTGTTCCATATCAGGTTGATAAACAATAAAAAAAGCTTAATGTCAGGCAACATACTTCCCATAATATTCTAGTTTCTTATGTTATGAGGGATAAGAGAAGATTTGCCACATGAGTAGTATAGCCACTTCTGTCCAAGGAGAGGATGGAACCTCATATGGATATAGAGATTGCCTCTACTGCTAGTGTTGATATATTTGGCATACATCACAGGCATCCTGATTCATCTCTGGCTAATACACAGATTCACGTGCTAACCGTCATGTGTGTTCAAAACCTATGTGTGTCCAGTGTAACATGGATGTGGTGTCTTTAAATTTTTTTTGGTATTAGGACACATTTGCCCTTGAAAGTGACTTGGCATGATATTCTAAGTTTGTCTATGCATGGCAAAATGAACCAAATATTCTGATATACTTCTATAGTGTCACGCCATCCCTGGATGATGATCTGTGCAGCTTTTGTTGTTGCTCATCTTTGGTAGTTGCTGATTGCATATCAATGTAACAGATCAACTCTGAGAACATCTTCAACTTCCTAGTCTTCAACTTCACAGCATCAACACGAAGATCAAGAAGATTATTTTGGTCTTTCTGTGGGTTGGGTAATCTGTTTAGTGTGTCAGCTGTAATCATCACGGTACAAGGCATCTGTCTCATGACCAATATTGTTACTGATCTCTGACTAAATCAATTGTATGATTTGTGGTCAATTACACCACAATGAGTGTGATACAAATTTTATGGATTATGATTACATCGAGTTTTCTGCATGCTGGTAGTCCTGCCTCTTTTGGACTGTTGGTATCCACTAGTCAGAAGATTTCAGGAACCCAAGATAAGTTGGATTTTTGGCACCGCAGTGAAATCTGACAATGTAAGGAATTGGTGATAGGTTACATGATGAGATATGGTCTCCCATAGGCTGCATCATTTGCTGAGGTTTCAGGATGTGTAGAGGTAATAAGTTGGCATTAGCTCCTGCATCGATAGTGTATGTTGTTCTGCCTTGTCAGAACATGTAATATTAACGGTTATCAAAGCTTCTGATTGCTTTATCCTGCCGATATGGATTGTGAAGTAAACAGTATAAAAAGCTTGGCCAATTTCTGTAATGTGCCTTCTGCGCGGTTAACTCTGAGGTGAGGTGATTCAATTTGGAAGGAGTAACAGGAATACAGAGTACTGGGCTAATGGTAAGATTCTTGGTAGTGTGGATGAGCAGAAAGATCTCGGTGTCCATGTGCATAGATCACTGAAAGTTGCCACCCAGGTTGATAGCGTTGTTAAGAAGGCATACGGTGTGTTAGGTTTTATTGGTAGAGGGATAGAGTTTCAGAGCCATGAGGTCATGTTGCAGCTGTACAAAACTCTGGTGCGGCCGCACTTGGAGTATTGCGTACAGTTCTGGTCACCGCATTATAGGAAGGATGTGGAAGCATTGGAAAGGGTGCAGAGGAGATTTACCAGGATGTTGCCTGGTATGGAGGGAAGGTCTTATGAGGAAAGGCTGAGGGACTTGAGGCTGTTTTCGTTAGAGAGAAGGAGGTTAAGAGGTGACTTAATAGAGACATACAAGATGATCAGAGGATTAGATAGGGTGGACAGTGGGAGCCTTTCTCCTTGAATGGTGATGGCTAGCACGAGGGGACATAGCTTTAAATTGATGGGGTGATAGATATAGGACAGATGTCAGAGGTAGGTTCTTTACTCAGAGAGTAGTGAGGGCGTGGAATGCCCTGCCTGCAAAAATAGTAGACTCGCCAACTTTAAGGGCATTTAAATGGTCATTGGATGAACATATGGATGATAATGGAATAGTTTAGGTTAGATGGACTTCAGATTGGTTTCACAGGTTGGCGCAACATCGAGGGCCGAAGGGCCTGTACTGCGCTGTAATGTTCTATGTTCTATGAGCCTCTTTGATATGTTTGTGTTTGTGCACTTTTTTTAACATTTTCCTTGTAGCCAGTGTTGTGGTGTTGTACCATCTTTTTGATCACTGGTATTTTGTCCCAGGGTCTGGCTTTGTATTTGGAACCAGATTTCCTGCACACACATGCCCAATGTTCCTTGGTGGCAATGTGCTTTACATATATGACAAGAAACTATCACACCAGCCCAGCTCGTCCCCGCCTCCCTAACCTGTCCTTCCTCCCACCTATCCCCTCCTCCCACCTCAAGCCCCACCCCCATTTCCTACCTACTAGCCTCATCTGTTACAGATCTTGTTGCTTTTGTGCACTTTTCTGACTGTAGCAATGATGTTGGCTACATCTAAAGCAAGTAATTGTTGTTCTCTGTCCTCTAGTAATGTGACAATGGTATAGTCCTTTCTCTTGCTCAAAATGTCCTTCCAAAAGGCTGTAATTGGTGTGAAGACAATAACTAACTCAATGAGCATCTCTGACAGTTCCTCTTAGAAAAGTTACACTCATGCCTTTTGCTCCTTCATCTTTCAACAACCTGGTCAATAGACTCTTGAGGTTGCTGCCAGTATGACTGAGTTGGATTCTGTTCATCTTGAAGTTTATTCATGCCTTGAGCTGGTGTTCAAGAACTTCCCAGATATTTCTGATTGTACCCAGGAAGATCTGATGTGTTAGTCCTATGAGTCTTTCCTTGCTGATGGCAAGCAAGAACTTTAGAGATCTTTTCTCAGACTCATCTGTCACTTAATTCTGTAAGATAGAACTGCATGCATTGTTGAATTGTTGCAATTCAATAAAAGTGTCATTGGATGCAGTCCAATCCACAATAAAATTTCTGCCATTCATGATTCAGCCTTAAACTTCGGACAGAACCTTTAAGCCACTTTAATTCAAACTTGCTGCTCCACTGGCCTTGGTCCCTTTAAAATTGCTTCTTTGAGAATTTCAGACTTGTATTTTGAGAATTGCAGGCTTGTGGTAGCAAGTTTCAGCCAATGGGTGATGTTTACACAAATAAGGATTGATGATGTCATGTGGGCTTCTGTTTTATTTTGTGCCAATTTGGAAAAAGATAGAGTGCAGAACTGATTGGGGTGTGGACACTGTTTTTAACCCGTATTTTCATCTAAGAGACCTTTGAGCTGTTTTCAGGACCATTTAATTGCTGTTATTCTAAAATTGGATCAGTAAGATCTTGGGGTTCTTAAAGTGAAAGACGAAGATTCAACACAGGCCTTTAGATTTTGGTTTTGATTGTATTTTTAACATCAATTTTTTAATTGTTAATTGAGACATTGTAAAAATTCCTTGATAAAAGGCAATTATAATCAAAAAGAAATTCAGCCTTATGTCATGAAGAAGCCATGGTAAGGTGTTTCTTGAAGTCACCTTGGGCGACTGTGTGTTGGAGTTTGCACGTTCTCCCCATGTCTGTGGGCGTTTCCACTGGGTACTCCAGTTTCCTCTCTCAGTCCAAAAATGTGCAGATTAGGTGGATTGGCCACGCCTAATTGCCTATAGTGTCCAGGGATGTGCAGGCTAGACAGATTAGCCATGACAAATGCAGGGTCACAGGGATAGGGTGAGTCTTGGTGGGATGTTCTTCAGAGGGTCATTATGGACTCAATGGGGTGAATGGCGTGCTTCCACACTGTAGGGATTATATGAAATTGGCTGTCAAAGCTTTGCGGTCAATGTCCTCACTAAAAACCTGTATGGCTGGCTGTATTCACAGAAACTGATGTAGCTGACTGTCTACATTCTCTGATGTCTATGTCAATTAATTTTCCAAAGATCTACCACACGATCAATTGGGACAATGGGACGAGGAGTGACAAATGAAGTTTAATGTGGATAAATGTGAGGTATTGCATTTTAGTAATATAAACAATGACAAGACTAATACAACTAATGGTTGGGCCCTGGGTAATGTTGTAGAACAGAGATCTAGAGTTTCAGGTACATAATTCTTTGAAATTTGTGTCGCGGGTAGTCAAGGTGGTTGAGGAGGCGTTTAGCACTTTTGCCATCATTGCTCAGATGTTTGATTATGGAAGTTGGGATGTCATGTTGAAATTGTACAGGACATTGATGAGGCCTCTTCTGGAGTACTGTGTACAGTTCTTGTCACCCTTTTATTGTAAGGATATTACTAAACTGGAGAGAGTTGAGAAAAGATTTACCAGGATGTTGCTGGGATTTGAGATATAACAATACGCTGGAAAGGCTGGGACTTTTTTCACTGGAGTTTAGTAAGTTGAAGGGTGACCTTACCAAGGTTTATAAAATCATGAGGGGCATAGATAGGGTGAATGCCCAAGTTTCTTCCCTAGAGTGGGGGATGCATATTTTTAAGGTGAGAGGAGAAAGATTTTAAAAAAGGGGGCATGAGGGACAACTTTTTTACATGGAGTTGTTTGTGTGTGGAATGAACTGCCAGAAAAGGTGATGGATGCAGGTACAGTTACAATGTTTAAAAGACATTCGGATAAGTTCATGAACAGGAGAGGTTTGGAGGGATATGGGCCAAGTGCAGGCAGGTGAGACTAGTTTAATTTAGGAACATGGCTGGCATGGGCTAGTTGGACTGAAGGGTCTGTTTCCATGCTATATGACTGTATGATTTACAAATCTTTTTGTAGCAGGCCATCCTGCTAACCACTGCCTCCAGCAGTGAGTTTACCTGCTTGCGGCCATGCTTATGTTATCCCTTGTAACATAAACTAGACATTCAATACAGCTAGCTATTATTTACAAACATTGCACTCACAGTCACGTAAGTGTCTCGGCTATGTTAAACCATTAGATTGCAACAAAACAGCTTTTGAGCTGTAAACTTCCATCAGCACATCATGCTTCAAGTAGCCTAAGGTAAGATGAAGTATGAGACCTTTATCTCCTTAGATCACATGCCATGATATAGTAATGATACCATGAGCATGTCTCTTGAAGGTAGGCTGACATAATGACTGTGAGACATAAAGTAACACTGAAATTCAGCTTTAGGTACATGATCGGCATCCTCTTCAGGGCTTCTCTGACTCCCTTGTTACATGATGTCTCCTTTTCTGTAAGCATAATTCTTTGACAGTTTTGCACACTTTTACAGGGGTGGACAATATTAAGTTATTGAAGCAGCTGAATCTTTGCCTTCAGTGCATCCACTGCATATACAATGTGTAACCTTGAAGAGATATATGCTCATGTTTTCTTTAAGCTGTAGCTTTTAAATCATAGACCAGTATCTTGGGATATGGCTCAAGAGTTTGTCTGAAACCTCACAGGATCTACCTACGAAGTTCCACTATTTAATGATGGCAGTGTTGAATGATAAGAGGAAAATATGCTTTAGTAGTTTCCTAGATACCATGCATTCAAGAATTTATTTGAATGATTGCATAGAAGCTAGACACTAATTCAATGCAATCATCTCCTATTAATGAATGTCATAACATTGTCAAAAAGAACCATACGGTCACGTTACTTCAATTGATGTGGCCTTGAATCTCCGGGGAATATGACCATTCTGTTGCCTATTCATTTGCTGGCTGCCTCCTTTAGAAATTTGCTAGTTATTACAAGGCGACAGTGCAGACTAATTGACCTGACAGATGCTATTTGAGGCAATCTGCAGTTATTAATTGTCATAATGGTTTTCCCCACCAAGGGAAGAATGTCCCTTTTCTTCACAAAATTAGCAGATAAAATTGTGAGAGGTTGGAAACATTCTGAAATGGCCACTCAGTTATAACACTGGAGAGGTATTTTGACTCATCTCCTGAGAGACAAACAAGTTTGAACAGGTTGGGTCCTGAATCTGCCTTTGCATGTTCTTGTGAAAAAACATTATGCTTTACTGAGTTTTGCAGAGGGGAAAGGAATTCCCGGAAGATTGTCCGACAAATTGATTTATTTTCAATGGTAAAAGGTGGAAAATGTATGAAACAAAACCAAAATTACAACACTTAAATAGTAAATTTAAACATGTCATATGATAAAATTGCATGGGTTGACTTTGAAGGATGAAAGGGGTTTCAAACATATAAAGTTCTGATAAGGCTGGACAGACTGGATGCAAGGGTGATGTTTCCCTTCTCTGAGGGGGTCTAGAACAGGGATCACAGTTCCTAGGGTACAGGCTAGATCATTTAGTACTGAGCTGTGGAGAAATTTCTTCACTTAAAGGGTGAAGAACCTGCAGAATTATCTACCACATTTGGTTATGGAGGCCAAGTCATTGAATATGTTTAAGAAATAAACAAATAAATTTCCAGGCACTAAAGGCATTAAGGGAGGATGTGGAGAGAGCAGGAGTATGATGTTGAGATAGGTAATCATTCATAATCGTATTGAATGGTAGAGCAACCTTGATGGGCCAAAGGGCTATTCCAGTACCTAGTCTCTGTGTTTTATGTTTCTAAAAATAAATGATGATCCAAAATAAATGCAACAAAATCAGTCTACAAAATAATAAAACAGGAGAATTTCAGACTCAGAAACCAGCATAGTTCATCATTAAGGAGGTAATTCTCAGACGCCAGGAAGTAAGTTTGAAGGTTATGTACTTTTACAGGCCTTCACCTGTTACATTTTTAGAACAACTCCTGCAAAGTGTAGAGTTGTAAAAGCCTGTCTTCACCTCTGTTATTTTAATATAGTTAATGCCAATAGGTACATGCCAATATCTCAAGTCTTCTATGTGATCGGTCAAGAGAAAAAACAGGCAAAACAATCCCAACGGATAGGAGGCTGAGAGACTTTACTTGGGACATTTAATGTCCCACACCTCCCATTCCAACCCTCAGTCCACCCTTCTTATTCCCCCAGGGCAGATGCACCCATTCAACGGACACCAGCAGAGAAGGTTTAATCTCAGTACTATAAATCCTACTCGACTTGTTTTTCTTTCTGACTATACATTTATCAATAATCTTTCAAAGTACATGGTGAACTTTATTTTTATGTCACGTACCTTAAGCAAATGGCACAGGATGCACTCTACTCAGTTTAATTTCAGACTACACAACACACAGGCAGAAATCCAAATGAAATGAAAATGCAGATTCCTCGTCTGTGCATACACAGATTCTATAGAGTGCCAACCTCAATTACGTTTCCTGAAAACCTCAGATTAATAAAAGGGCATTTGATCTATTCGTCCTCTTCCAGAAGCTGCTGCTGTGCACAAACCTTGGAGGTTCATGCAGCAGCTAAGGAAATTATAGAAAATGTTGGTCACTGCAACAAAACGTAATAGAAGCTGAGCATTTAAGATGCAGTCACTGTTATAATGCAGGAAACATGTTGGGTAATTTGTGCACAGCAAGGTAATAGCAATGTAATAATGGACCAAAAGTTCTGTTTTAGTGATGGTTGAAGAATAATATCATGCCAAGGATCACTCCATTGGAAATTCACCTAAAAACCTAAGACTGCACCTTCCAAAGGGTTAACCACTCCTTCCAGAAGAACAAGAGCAGCAGGTATATGGGAACATCACCACCTTCAAGTTCCCCTCCAAACCACTCACCATCCTGACTTGCAAATACATTGCTGTTTCTTCACTGTGGCTGAGTTAGAATCCTTGAATTTCCTCCCTAATGGCATTGTGGGTCAACACACAGCAGGTGAACTGCAGTAGTTCAAGAAGGCAGCTCACCACCACCTTCTCAAGGGCAACTAGAGACGGGCAATAATCGCTGGCTGGCCAGCGGTGCCTGTGGCCCCTGGGTGTATTTAAAGAAAACTGAATGGTCCCGGTGAACCTGGATCAATTTAAACGCAAAGATACTGAGTGTTTCAAGCTGTCATAATGAAACACAGAATGTGAAATCAACACAATGAACTATATTAATATAAAATTATTGTGGATGGTGTACCATTGGAAATCTGAAATAAAGACAAAACTCTAGAGAAACTTCACAGGAAACATGTATGCAGACAAAAACAGAGGTAATATTTTGAGGCCAATCTTACTTTTCTAGAATTGAAAAGGCTGGGGGAAATGGTGGGTTTTATGGGATAAAAAAAATGGGGAAGAGGGAGTGGAATAGATTGTAAAGGTCTCTCTGAACTAAAGGTAAAGGGAGTGTTTACAGCAAAGGTATAAATGTAGTATAGATGTGAATGGTAAGTGTGCAGAGCAAAATCATGCCATCCAAAATGGAAGACAGAGTTCATAGTCCGAAGTTGTTGGACTGAATGTTGAGTCCTGAAGACTGTAAAATGCTTAAACAAATAATGTTCTGTTGTTCTTCCAACTTGAGTTGGGCTTTGCTGGAAACTACGGCATGTCAACAATAGAAATATCAGCATGTGAGCAAGATGGTGTATTCAAATGGGAAGATTTGGATCATTTTTGTGGACAGAGCGAGGATGTTCCACACAAAAGTCACTGAGTCATTGTAGGGAAGACTGCATTGCAAGCAGTGAGAACAGTAGACCGGATTAAATGAAATACAAGTAAATTGCTGCTTCACCTGGAAGGTGTGGCTGGAGCCTTTGGCATGGTGTTGGGAGGAGGTAAAAGGGCAAGGATTACACCTTCTGCCATTGCATGAAAGGTGCCATGAGAGGCTGGCATGTATAAGTGTCAGAAGTGGCAATGGAGTGGACAAGATATTGTGGAGGCAATGGTCCCTGCAGAACGCAGACAGGCGTGAGAGCAGATGATGTGCTTGGCAGTGGCATCCTGCTGGCAGTGGTGGAATGGTGAAGTTACTCCTTTGAATGCAGATGCTGATGGGGTGGAAAATGTGGACCAGTGAAACCCTAGCATTGTTCTGGGAGGGAGAGGAGCAGTCAAGGCAGAAATGCGACAAGCCACCTTATTGGAAGGGACTTTGAATGTGCAATTCACATGGTGAGGGAGCAGTATTGGTATCTGCTTTAAAAATCACCTAGAAGCTGCTTGGAAGGGTTGCAGCCAAGCCTCTAAACTATCTGTAATTATTTCAAGCAGCAATGTTAATGAACAGCAAAATCCTGAAAATGGGGAAATCACAAAAGAGAGAAAGAAACTACCAATCTCTTTCAACTTCAAGTTCATTTGAGATTGAACCTCTTAAAAATTCAACTTAAAGAAACTTCACCACCTGCTGAGATTTCTTTGTTTAATGAGACCCTCACTTCAAATTTAAAGCATTAATTTCATTCAGAGTACCATGCCTGTCTTGTCCAATTCAGAGACCATAAATCAGAGACTGAGTTAACCATAATTTGTAACAGTTTACTATCTTTATGTGTAACCAATCCTAAAGAGTGAGAGGGTGAACATGGGAATAATTATGTGATATATTACGATTGATTAGTTAAGACAAAGCATAGAATAGTATTTTTGAGTTAGCAATTGAACTGAACTGAATTGAATTGAATTAGCTTTATTGTCATGTGTACTCAAATGAGTACAGTAAAAAGTTTATAACTCGCTACTTACAGCACCAACTTAGGTGCAGAGTACCTAGGTACACTTCTTAGTTACAGGATAGAGAAATGAAGAAAAAGAGTTACCAAAGCTGCTGCTTTGCACTGGGCCACTGGTTGCTGGTGCCCCTGTTTGAGGCCGTTGGTCGCTGGTGTCCTCGCTCTGGCCACTGGCATCTTTGTTGATCCCGCTTTGAAGACCAGGGCTGAGCGTCTGAGGCTAAGAGAAAAGAGAGGAAGGAGAAGAGAGGGAGAAAAAAAAGAGCAGGAAGAAAAAGAACGGGTGGAGCGGAAGAGCTCCAGCTGGAGTGCTGTACTCTGCTGCCATCTTACCAGAAAGCTTATACTACTGGAGTATCACCAGGATCAGTTCTGGGGCCTCAACATTTTACAATCTCTATCAATGACTTGGATGAAGGCTCTGATTGTATGGTAGCTGAATTTGCCATTAGTACAAAAATGGTAGGAAAATGTGTTATCAAGATGAGGTTGAGAGTTTGGAAAGGGATATAGACAGTTTCAATGAATGGGAAAAAGACTTGTCCATTTTGGCAGGAAGGATAAAATGAGCTTTTAAATGGAATCACAACAACATAGTACACAGGTGCAGCAAGTGATTAGGAAGGTAAATAGTATGTAGGTGCTTATTGTGAAGGGAATGAAATATAAAAGTAGGGAAGTTTTACTGCAGCTGTGTATGGGCTTCAGTAAAACCACTTCTACAGTGTTGCGTACAATTAGATTTCAAAAGAATATATAATTGCATTTGAAGCAGGTCACAGCAAGATCACTCGACACGTTCTTGAGATGAAGAACTTACCTTTTGAAGGAAGATTGAAGCGTTTGATCCTATAACCACTGGAGATAGAATTTTTAGATAAGGTCATCTTATTGAAATTTGTAAGATCCTGAAGTGGCTTAATAGGATAGATTTCAGGAAGAGTTTTTCCTCTTGTGGGAGGTGGCATGTTGCAATAGCAATACAAGTGAAAAGATGATGCCAGCAAATAAAAAAGACTTCCTGATAGCAAAAAAATGAGGATAATGTTATACGAATTTCAGTGCCAGGGTGATGCCAGAGGTGTAGGCTTATTCCTCATGCTTGGCAGATCACATCAAAAGCATATATTTCAGCTGTTCACAATAATCAGCATATTGATTGTACAACCAGCCTGTGCTTGTAAAACGCAATATATAATATCCAGCATTAGATGTGATTCAGCGAGTAGACAACATATGCTGAGCAATCCCAAGTGTACTGTAACTCACAACTTAATATTATCAGTTAGACTCATGGTGTGGCTCACTATTGCTTGCTAAAAGGTTGTGTATTCATATCGAGGGACCTGATATCTTCAGGAGAAAGAAACATGTCTAGCCATTACACTTTTCTTGAATTACACAAAAGCATGAGAAACAATAGTTCCTTGGTGTCTTGTCTGTGGCAACACCTCAATTAGTTAAACTTGTTTTGACGAGGAATCAGCACCTCTTTTTCACTCGGTATATTATTGATCCCTTTGAAACTTGCACTCTTGTCTCTATTCTGATGAGGGAAAAATTTAAAAAAAAACTTTGAAAATATGAGTCTTTTTTCAGCAATACTATTGCTGAATCTGGGTTTTAGAGTTTTAGAGTGCATCTAAGAAAGTATGTAGTGTTTGATTCGCTTGACTCTTATATGGTAGAAATTGTTTTAAAATATGAAAACATTTAAACTCTAAATAAAAGTTTGCGGGTCACATCCAGGATTGTAAATGTTTTCTGAATAAATTTACCATGAAGCATAATGTCAAATTATTCTTGAAAGTCTATAATTGCAATATTCATTGCAATACCTGCATCAACACAAACTGTAACTTCATCAAATACCTCAATCAGGTTGGTCAGACAAGATTTGTCTTTAACTAATCTATGCTAGTCTGTCCTTTATGAATGCATATTTCATACTTCTCCAAGTGAGAATTGACTTAATCCTTGATCACGGCCTTCAGTAGCTTTCCCACCACAGACTTCGGGGGTTGACTCCTGTTACTGATATATATACTGCAACTGACAATTCAATGAATACCTGCCAGTAACATAGCTGTAAATGATTTGAAAAGCTCAGCCAGCAGTTTCCATGAATGTTTAATCTGGAACTTGACACATGTAAAATCTAAAAATATCGACAAAATTGCAAAACCTCCAAACAAAACTCTGACCTCCAGGCCTAAATTGGCATGGTATTATTCGAGATGGTTTTCTCATAACTAAAACTAGTATAGTCTCCCAGGAGAAACTAGATAGGAGAAAATAAAACTGAGGTGAGACTGTGCAGAGGCTGCTACACAGGCCATGGGAAGGAGAGACATGTGACCCTCATTGTGCCCAATTATTTTTTGTAATTCCACATGGGGTTTAAAAACAGATTGGAAGAAATCCACAATGAATAGAGAAGACCTAGTGAAGAAAAAGCAGATAAAACTTGACAGTGGCTGTGACAAACTTACATTTGTTTCAGTAGCTCATTACCAAAAAGTAATTTTAAGCTTCTTAGAAAAACAATTCCCATAGAAGTATTTGGTACTTATGTCTTTCAACGGAGCTTTAGTTTGAGTTTAAATAAGGACAGCATGAGGATTTTGCACATTTTGGCTGTCACATCAGAATTGAACTTGTTATTTTTTTTCTCTCTGAAATAACTGGTGGGTTAAAAGAGTAGAAAAGTGACTGGAATTCCCACCCCTTCTTATTATCCAGTGATCCTTATTGCGAATCTGTGTATGTGAATCTCTGGAACTTTGTTGGAATTGAATGAGATCGATACATGATTGGAAAACCCACTAATACTCACTGTTAGGATCACGCAGATATTATCAATGGGGCAAAACACTAGAAAGTGTCAGTGTCTGGAGAACTACACTCTGAAAAGGAGTGAATGGTAGAGGATTGGAGGGAAAAATAACCAAAAGAGTACCACTCTTGCACATTTTACAATGCTACTTTATAAAATGTCTTAAAAATTTTTAAAAAATAAGTTTTAAAATTGCTCCGGTTTTGACAACTGATTGAATATTTGACTCTGAACATGATCCTGATCAATTTGTTTTATTAAGATTTTCAAACTGAGCTGAAAGAGGTTTTTGATGGATGAGAGTTAGAAGTTTTCTTTATTTTCCCTGTGTTTGAACAAACTACGGACAAATCTATTGTATGAATATCAGTTGTGTGTTCACAGTGAAGGATGATTAATTCTTCACTTTTGTCTCAGTGACAGCTAATTGTAAAAATGATCATTAATCATGCTTTCAACATTTAAAGAAGGCAGTCAAAAGATAGATAATTTATACTGATGTAAGACATAGAATAGAATTAAATCTTGTGAGATCTGTTGCTGTTTTCCAGTGATAACTAAAGCAATCATTTGACAAAGAATAAGATGTCACTACAAAATTTGTACCGAAATCCCAAGAAAACAAAAGATTGCCAGGCAATGAAACTTAACTAAACTGTCCACTAAAACACAATAAGCTTGATCAGAATTTTCGCCTCAATAGCTTGACATAATGAATAGAAACAGAAAGAGCTCGAGAAACTCATCAGGTCTAGCAAAATCTATGGAGAGAGACAGGGTTAATATTTTGAGTGCAATATGACTCTTTTCCTGCTGAGTTTCTGCAGCACTTTCTGTTTTTATTTCAGATTTCCAGCATCTTCAGTATTTTACTTTTATTTAAGCTGTATATCATTGCCTTATAAAAGCTTATAATTTAAATATGCATCAGGGCTAAATATGGCAATCTCCAAAATAGGCACAGTGTGTGTGATTAGCTTCTGCCAGTTTAGTGTAATGCAGACAGTTGTCAGCTTCCTGCAACCTCCCCATCTACGTAATTTCCATGTAGAACCAGCAATAACCATTCTGATTACTGGGCAGATGCTTGAACAGGGATCTCAAAATCAATACTGATCAGCAGTACTTCAGGCAAACCTACACTGCTTACAGCTTGCCTGCATCTCTTAAAACAAAGCTGAATTGTGGCTGGAGCAAATGCTGAGAATCTTCTGTGAGCTGAATCTGATCTGGTAAAGTCAGAAGAAGGGCTGAACATAGAAGAAAACAGGTTACCCAGATTGTCTAACATTAGTTGAAAAGCTCTCCAGAAAAATGATGAAAGGCAATAGGCAGCAGAACCATGAAGGTTAATACCATGAGTCAAGTCTTGAAGACTTAAATGCAGTATCACAAATAAGTTCAATGACTTCACATAAATGTTCAAGGTCGGTGAATGCATCTTCAAATATTATAAAATATCAACTGCACCGATAGACTCAGATCCTGCTCGAATCCCCAAACTCCCATCACTCACCAATCTCTATCAAGTAAAACTTATATCTAACATATAGCACTTCACCTCACTCTCACACACTCAGTGAAAGCACAAGGTAACATTATGAGCTGGGGAGAAAGGGAAGCAAGTGTAGCATCATTACACCATCAGCAGCTTGTAAATCCAAACAATTTGTGGGATTTGGAGGAAATGGGATGAGAGAAGCAGGATTACCTTTGAGGATACCGTCACATTGAAGTATTTCAAACTAGCGCTGGCTATGGCCTCAGCAATGGCATATCTGATAATGGGCAGGACCACCCTTTTCAAGTAGCCAGGATTGCATGCAGACATGCCTCTCCCACTCTGGTTAGGTGCTGCTGCCTTCAGTAATGCAGCACTTTCTGCAAGATAGTGGCAAATGTATCAATGAAGGTAGCATAATCTGTTTGGGTGATGTGTCTGTCATAGTTCAATATGAGCAAGGTGTGAAATTAGATGTTATGATTGCATCCATCCTTTTTCAGAAACTGAAGAACACACCCTGGCCAGGCAGAGGTAGAAGGCCAAGAAGAGTGGGATTATGAAAACAAACTATTTGCTCAGATACTGATACTTTGGGTGGGATTTTTTATATCATGAAGTATGCTGATAAAGTTGATAGGAAACACATTCCCTGCAGACATTAGCAGCCTCACAGCCACTTAATAGTCTCTGAAGGGTTGATTCAGAGACACGACTTGCACCATTAATTGGGAGGAAGTCGCGCTCCAAAAAATCTCCAACCAATCTGATTGGCCAGCAGCACTACCAGGAGCAGTAGTCATTGCTGGAACTGTAAGGAATCCCAGCAGTCTGAGAGCAAGAAGTCATGTGAGCAGGAAAGACTAGGGGCTTGCAATTCTGACGTTGGGGGTGTGGGGCTGAATTTGAATTGGGGAAGGAGGAGTTTGACTTGGGGGGAGAATTTGAATGAGGGGATACAGGGTGAAAGAGGGTTTGTGAATTCTGATGGCAAAGCCAGGTGGGGAGGGAAAACTGGGATTTTGAGGCAGACATTGAAGGGATGCCTGATCTGGAAAGGGGGTCAGTGATGAATGCGCTCCACACCTCACCTCTCTTGGTGTGAGCTGGGCAGGGGCAGGAGTGGTGATCACAGAGCCTGGAGTTGTTCCTGGTCCAGGCTGCTTCCTTATTCCCTAACCTGAGCACAGCAAGCCCCCTGGAGCCCTGGCCCCTATTATTGGGCCTGATGTGCATCCCATGTCCTAGGCCCTGCTTCCTGGGCTCCACAGACCGCTTGCCCCTTCCAAAGCTGCTCCTACCAACTTCAAAAGTGGCTTTATTGTGAATACTTTCCAAATTTGGTTTGTTTATTTTGTAATGACTTTTATTTTTGTATCGTGGCCAAGAAAGTGCTGTGCTTGTCAGTGATGGTGAGGTTAAAGAATAAAGGACAATTGGTGAATGGATATGCAGGAAATGTTTACTGTTATATCACATGAACTAATTCTTCACAGAGAGTCTGGTCAGTAGTGAACTGTCTCAGTTCCTGACACTCTTCCTCTCTGCTTTTTCCCCCTGCTGCTCTTCAACAGCCTCCTATTCCTCCTCATTATCCTTATGTTTCTATTCTTTATGGAAAAACCAGCAAAACTTGCCAATGAGATATACTGGTCCAACTCATCTTGTGTGTTTCAAAACGGAGGTCCAGTATGACCAATACATTCATTTCCAAGAATTATTATTTTCTTACTGGTCTTTCTCTCTGAAACCATTGAATTGGTCGATGGAATAGTCCATGTGTGAAGGCAAGGTTTTGTAGCAAGCAGCATAGCATCACAAACATTAAGCCTCACATGTCCAAGTATAGTAGTGCTCCTCCAGTATAGTTCAGACTGTGTCAGAAAGGTTTGCTCTATTACATTTTCTGTTGCAGCATGAGTCTCTACAAGACCATAAGGCATAGGAGCACAAGTAGGCAATTTGGTCCATCTGTTCCACCATTCAATGAGATCAAGGCTGATCTGATAATCCTCAACTCCACTTTCCTGCATTATTTCCATAACCCTTGATTTGCTAGCTGAGTAAAGAATAAAGAACAGTACAGTACAGGAACAGGTGCTCTGTTCACCAAGACTGCATTGACACATGAAGCCTTTCTAAACTAAACACGTTTTGCCACAATGCAATTTGTATCCCTCTGTTCTCTGCTATTCATATATCTGTCAAAATGCCACTTAAACATCACTTTTGTATCCACCTCCACCACCTCCTCTGGCAGTGCATTCCAGGCACTTACTACTGTCCATATAAAAAAACTTGCCTCTCGCATCTCCTTCAGACTTACCCCCATTTTCCTCAAACCTATGTGCTCTCGTAATTGATATTTCTACCTGAGAAAAAGTGTCTAACTATCCATTCTATCCATGCTTCTCATAATTCTTTGAATTTCCATCAGGTCGCCCCTCATCCTTCTATGTTCAATGGATTATGAGCCAAGTTTGTCCAATCTCTCCCCATTGCTTACATTCCCCAAGCCAGGCAATATCCTGGTATACGATTTCTGCACCCTCTTCAAAGCCTCTATCTTTCTGGTAGTGTGGCAACTAGAACTGTACTCCATATTCCAAATGTGGCTTAACTCAAGTTCTATATAGCTGCAACAGGACTTGACAATTTTTATACTCTATGCCTCGACCAGTGAAGGCAAGAATGCCATATGCCACTTTGTGTTGCCATTTTCAGGGAACTATGGACCTGTACACCTAGATCCCTCTAAATATTAATGCTTCTGAGGGTTCTTCCACTTAGTGGATACTTCCCTCCTGTATTAGATATTCCAAAATGCAGCACCTTGCATTTGTCCAGATTAAATTCTGACTGCCATTTCTCTGCCAAAGGCTGCAAACTATTTATATCCTGCTGTATCCTCTAGCAATCCTGAGTTTGAGTTTGATTTATTGTTGTCACACATAACAAGATATAATGAAAAGTGTTGTTTTGCAACACTTTACCCTGAACAACTTCTCCTTTAACTCCTCCCACTTCCTCCAGACTAAGGGGATGGCCATGGGCACCCGCATGGGCCCAAGCTATGCTTGCCTCTTCGTAGGATACGTGGAACAGTCCCTTTTACACTGTTACATTAGTAGTATCCCCCAGCTTTTCCTCCGCTACACTGATGACTGTATCAGCGGTGCCTCCTGCTCTTGTGAGGAGCTTGAACAGTTCATCAACTTTACGAACACCTTTCACCCCAAATTCAAATTCACCTGGACCATCTCCGATACCTCCCTCTCCTTCCTGGACCTCTTCGTCTCCATCTTTGGTAACTGCCTTGAAACTGACATCTATTTCAAGCCCACTGACTCCCACAGCTACCTGGACTACACCTCCTCTCACCCAACCTCCTGCAAGAATGCGATCCCCTACTCCCAATTCCTCCGCCTCCGCCATGTCTGCTCCCAAGATGGACCACTTCACTCTTGAACATCCCAGACGTCCTCCTATTTCAACGACCGTAACTTACCCACTCCGGTGATCGAAAATGCTCTCAACCACATCTCTTGCCTTTCCCACACTTCTGCCCTCACACCACCTTCCCCCAATAAAAACAAAGACAGAATCCCCCTTTTCCTCACATATCAGCCCACCAACCTCTGCATCCAGCCACTTCCGCAACCTACAATCTGACTCCACAACCAAAATAATATTTCCCTCCCCACCCCATCTGCCTTTCATAGGCATCGCTCACTTTGTAACTCTCTGACTCCAGTATCTGCAGTTCTTGCTATGTCTTAGTAGATCAGTTGTTAGTTTTAAATCTGAGATAGATAATTTTTTGTTAAACAGAGGTACCAAGTGGCATAGGACAAAGGCAGGTATATGGAGTTAGGCCACAGATCTCACTGAATGGCGGAACAGGCTTGAGGGGCTGAATGGCCTACTCCTGTTCCTACGCTCCTAGCTTAAGTTAACTGGTCAATAGTTATGAGGTAGACAAATGGGAGACTGGAAGAACACAGCAGGCCAGGCAGCATCTGGAGGAAAGCAGCAGTCAATGTTTTGGGTACTACCCTTCTTCAGGACTGGGATAGTTCAGTAGTTACCTCTTTTGTCGTCTCCCTCTATTTTTGAATGATGGTGCTACATTGGTTAGTTTGACAGTTTTCTAATTCTCTGAGATTTTTCAGATTCTTGGAAGATTACTGCCAGTGCATCTATCTGTAGCTGCTTCCTTTAAAATCCTAGGATACAACCCATCAAGTACAGGGATCTATTGGCCTTTAGCTCCATCAGTTTACCAAATGCCTTTCTTTGCATTCACTCGCTGGGCATATATGTGAAATCATAATATTGAAACATGTCATCAGCGGGTTTGCCCTCATTTTTCACCCTTTGGTTTGCTGTATGTGATATAGTTTGTGCATCAGACTGCTGGGATACCAGGCATTAAGCTGCATGTTTTGTTGCCTCTGGTTACGTAGCAGCTGGATACTGAGAGAATATAATCACTTTTGGTACAGGTAGATGGCAGAAATAGGAAACATGGGAATGTACCTTCAATAGCACCCTTAATGAGAGATGTTAAACTGAAATAAGCCTTCAATCTGATCAAACCTTCCTATTTGTTCCACCTGATTGTTTCCAGCTGTAGGAAAATAAAATGAAATTAGTGCCCTCTGCAAGGGGAGCATAATGCAAAATTGGATGGCAAACTATGTGAAGTTGCAAATATTGTCTGCTCCAGCTTAGAAAATGTTGGATGCATAGAAGATCATCTTTCTGATTCCTTTATTCATTCACAGGATAAGGGTGTTGCTGGCCAGGCAGCATTTATTGCCCAGAGGGCAGTTAAGAATCAACCACATTGTTGTGGGTCTGGAGTCACATGCAGGCCAGACCAGGTAAGGATGGCAATTTCCTTCCCCAAAGGAACCAGATGGTTTTTCTCCTGACAATTGGCAATGGATTCAAGTCATCATCAGATTCCTAATTCCAGATAATTGTTGAATTCAAATTCCACCATCTGCCATGGCAGGATTCGAGCCCGGGTCCCCAGAACATTATCTGAGTCTCTGGATTAACAGTCCAGCGATAATACCACTAGGCCATTGCCTTCGCACTCAATGTGAATACAGTCCTTGCTCTGGCAATTTCTTTTGCTTGTTCATGGGATGTTGGTGTCAGTGGGAAAGACATCACTAATGAGCAGGCCTATCCCTAATTATCTTGAGGTAAAATAAAACACAGTGTTTCATCTCTGTTTTATATATATGTTTTATTGATCAACTATGGTCCAGATGTTGTAGTCAATGACAAATGAAAACCACCAACAATTTATTACACTTGCCCGTAGATAAGCTTTTGTATTCGAACTTGTGGTGATTAGATGTACATTCAATGAGGCTCCCTTCAACAGAGGGCTTTGAGACCTGTGTGAATAGAGTAAGTTGTAAGAGTCTCTTCAACCAATTTGGCTGAAGAATTGATGAGACATGCAGAGTCTAAGTCAGCAAGATTCGATGTTACATGATGGACAGAAATTGGAAATGAAAGATGGAATTGAGAGAGAAACAAGGGACAGAAAGAGAAAGCAAAGCAGATTATTCAATTTTGTTTATTTAGAAGATGGCTCACAATAACTAAAACTTAAAGGAATGAGACTTGGTCTTACAAAAGTTAGTTATCAGGACCAGAGATGTTCCTTGGCAGAAATTAAAACATAGATTGAACAGCCTTGATTATTTCTGTCAAGTTTACTGGCACCTGATGTGTAAGATTGCAATTTTGTGTTTTTGTTATGGCTCAAAGGCTCTTGAAGTGCCAGCATGATAACGAAAAAGAAAGAAGTTGGCATTTATATTGCATTTTTCACAACCACCCAGATGGTTCAAAGAGTTTTATAGCCAATTAATTATTTTTGAAGAGTAGTTGGTTGTAAAGTAGGAAATACAGTAGCCATGTTGAGCACAGCAAACCTGCTCTAAACAGCATGGTGATGACCATACAATCTCTTCCTTCTTATGGCGTTGATTGAGGAATAAATTTTGACCAAGTCTTTGGTGATAACTCCCCTGTTGACCTTCAAAACAGTGCCATAGAATCTTTATATCCATCCAGGGAGGCAGATGCAGCCTTGGTATAAAAATTCATCTGAAAGATGGCAGCTCTGACAGTGCAACTTCCCTCAATACTGCTCTGGAATGTCAGTGTGTTTGTTCTCAAGCATCCCAGAACCTTGACTTAGAGACACACAAGTAGGGAAACTCTGACTAAAACTTCCTAATTTTTATATTGAACTTCTTGTGTGCAATTTTTGAAATTTGTTGCCTAATTTACGCTGTAGTAATGATCCCATCATTTCACAGTCATGCAGCTTTCAAACTTGAAACTTGTTTCTTTTGTATTTTCACAGAATATAAATATTTAGATTTTCTAGACAGGTTGAAGAATTCAATGGTCCCTGAAATACTTTTGTACCCTAAAGGATGACAGTGTTAACAGGTGGAATATTTGTTAATAATATGCAATATCAATCCACTTAAAGTTAACTTGACTTCTAAATGTACCAGCCATCATTGTGCTGGGGTGCCAGTTATTTTCTCCATGCTTGCAAGTCTGGCATCTCAATTCTATAAATGCTTAACAAAAGGAGTTTTTAAATATTAAATTGAAATTGAAAAATTCTAAAATAATTTATTGTTTATAAAATATTCCACTGCTCGATTTATTTTATAAAATTTAAGTTCCAATCATAACTTTTAAAACTGAATAAACTCAAGAAGCAATAATTTCCAATAATTTTCACTAGGTGGTGCATTACTCCAGAATAAGACATTGGCATTCCATTTCTCCCTGATCACACGGCACTCAGAGGAGTCTTATATTGCAGTGTGCTGGACATAATCTAATTTCACGTATTAAAAGACTAATGTTAGGAAAAGAAATTGAAAATATTTTGTTCTGTCTAGAAAATGTTGTACATGTTTGTGCCACATTATCCTTGAACCTCTTTTTGCATCTGGGTAGCTAATTTACTCGTAAATGGTAGAGGCCAAGAGACTTTAAATTTTTTTTTGTTTTCTCGAATTGAACTTTCTACATGGTTTGAATAATCATGGTAAATATGTTTTGGAAATGTGCTTAAAATAAGTCTGTGTTTTTCTACCAAAAGAAGAATGAATAAAAGAAGTGCAATTCACACAGTGTGAACTCTAATGAAACGGGGCCTGTGACCGTCATAGCTTTATGTAACCTGATATTACACTACTTTCAGTTTGCATAACAAATCAGTTGCTTAAAAGAAACAGGAATCGAGTATAGTGATTGTTTGTACTATTCAAACTTATATCCTATCATACTGTACATGCAGCATATTTCCATTTTAAGTTATAAGCTCTGGTACATTATCCATATTTGTAATGAGATCTTATGCCTTGACAAATCAAAAGGAATGTAAACATTCTGAGGACAATCTGATGCTACATCATTTGGACACTTGTGGGGTTGTTCCATTGGTGTTAAGGTTCACAAGACCAAGCATAACCTAAGCGGAGATAGTAAGAACTGCAGATGCTGGAGTCAGAGATAACACGGTGTGGAGCTGGAGGAACACAGCAGGCCAGGCAGCATCAGAGGAGCAGGAAAGCTGACTTTTTGGGTCGGGACCCTTCTTCAGAGGACTTTTTCAAATTTCACTTAGTCGGGAATACCATTTTCTTAATGCTAAGTACCTCATCCTTTTTTGGAGACCTTGCCTTTTTCTTAAGGTATACTTAACACAAGTAGCACTCACCCTTTTATCATCGTGGCTATACTCATGTATAAATGCTGATAAGCAGTACAATTATGAGAGGGCATTGTAACTGAGCTTGGCCTGTCTCCCCTGAATCCACATAACTGCTGATTTTTGTTTTATTTTGGAAAGCCTCTCCCAAAATCACAACCTGCTCACTTTACAGCTGCTGACAGACTTACCAGATGTTCTCAACATTTCCCAGTCTCTCTGTCCTGAGTGCCCCTGTGGGATGAGGAAGTTAGCACATTAATCATGAAACTGACTCAAAAGTTGCATTCATACTATATTTTCACCTAGTTAGTAAATATTTTATTAAAACGTCAGATATGCGCATCATCTAAAATATGATCCACCCAAATTTCATTAAAATGGTATTTTAAAAAATATGATCAGGTTATGCTCCAAAACAGTGACTTTTCTACTCCGCGGATGCTCTCTGACTTGCTGTGCTTTTCCAGCCCCACATTTATTGACTATTACAGAATACAATTGTAGTGAGCCATCTGGACCACATAGAATATGAGTTCCCTGACTGAATCAGATTAACAGCCTCAATCAGGGAGTCCTGGCTAACATATAAAGAGGAGTGTTAGAGATTCTGGGACACTGATAGCGAGCTGACTCTGAAGAAGCAGCACTAGAGTCAAGGACTGTTCATGTGTAGATAAAGGATGACTTGGAGACTGGATACCAGCCTCTGTGGGGTTATTTCAATAATGGCACTGAATTAGTAACTGAACATTTAAAATATGCCACCGTCAGGAAAGTTAGGAGGAATTGTTTTAAATTTTGAAAGTAAAAATCTTTTATATATCTTTAAAGGATGTCAGTCATCAACAATAAGATTTAAAGTATGTTCAGTTTGATTCAATTAGAACACCATTTGTTGGGGATTTATTTTCCAGAAGGTCAGAAAACTGCAACAGTTCTAGCCATACCCATACACCATCTAATATTCACATCATCTGAAAGATTTATTAAATTCAAAGTACCTGAACAGTTTACAAGGGGTTGGTTAACTCAGTTGGCTAGATAGCTAGAGTGCGGTACAGAAATAATATCAACAGCATGGGTTCAAATCCCATACCTTCTGTGGTAGTTCATTGTGGTCTACCTCCTTGCCTTACTGCTCACTTTATGTAAAGCGACCCAACTAGATTCAGACAGGGTCTAGGCCCGAAACGTCAGCCTTCCTGCTCCTGTGATGCTGCTTGGCCTGCTGTGTTCATCCAGCTCTACACCTTGTTATCTCAGACACTCCTCTCCCTGCTGGATCCGATATTCTCTTGCCCACTGTGACCTTTGTTAAATATTCCATCAATTCCCTGGTTCCCTACCCTCCAGGCATCTCATTGTCCTAGCACCATAAAACGACACTCACCTTACATACTTACATCAAGCATTCCTCAATCTCTGATGAAATTAATGGAGAGAGATGCCTGCATTCCTTTGTGGATTATGGCTAATTACCTACCACACGCGCAGTTTGTTGTTGGGACACATAGGAATGTACGATTTGCATTAAATCTGCTGCTGCCTCGGAAATGGTGATATTGATGGGTCCTTGCAAATGCAACCTCCTAATCATAAATGATGCCTGGATTCTCCAGCAGCCGAGCTGTTTCTGCAGCATCGATGGGAGTTGTGCATCAGGACCTGCAGAATTCCCGACATAGCAGTCTTTGAGGAATTTGACCAGGAAATCTAAAATTTCGATGGACAATTCCCCTGCACCTGGAACCCTCTGAAAATACAGACTGAAAGCAAAGACTTCAAAGGATTTTTGTTGGAGGTAGGTTAATAGTTTGCGGAAGATTAAACATCTGGTCCAACTTCTGGTTAACGATTGTACTGCACCACTCTCCCACTCCAAGTAACCATTCAACCCCTACTCTCTAAGACCTCTTGCCCCCTCCTGTGGCCCCGGGCCCTAATCAGACACCTCTGTCCTCTGGGACCTGACATTAAACCCCACCCCACCTCACACCACCCTTGTTCTGCTCCACCACGGATTTGATATACGCTTCTCTTCCCGAGACCTGACACCTCCTCTCCCAGGTTCTAAACCCCAACACCACCCCCACCCCCATTTCCCAGGGAGCTTGACACTGCACCTGATCCCCACCCACCCCACAGGAATCTGAAATATCCTTTGCACCCCCACGCACACATGATCTAGGACCTGACACCAGCCCTTGTGATGCAGCCACACATGCTTTCTCCCTGCTGGATCCAATCTCCTTTACTTTAACCACTCCATCACTTAGCTGGCACCATGGCATCATACCCAGCTGACTCTCTACCCACCTAGCACTCTACTGACCTAGCACTGTAATACTTTACACATCTTGCATAGTTATCCTTTCACAGGGAGCTTTACATGGGCTGTCTGTGCTGCTGGACATTTAAATCACAGAATGTAGCAACTATTGCTGTGAAAGCAAGTAGACAGTTGGACTTCCACTGACTATCCTGCACCACAAGGGATCAGTTAGATTTTAGGTACACTCCACATTACTGAAGTTGACACGATCAAAATTCGTCTGCCAGAAATGCATAGATCTGCCTTAACAGAAAAGAGTGGAAGTGAGAGCCAATTGGACTGTGATTGCCACTTCTGGGAAAATCCAGCTGATTAATTCATTAACCTCAGGATGACACGATGCTGTTGTCTGAAAGCTCTAAGCAAGTATTAGGTTGTTTTTTTTTCAGTGATTTCCTAAAGTAAATGCACTTTGCATGTTCGCTTTGAGTGAAATATGTTTACTTGCACCGTTCATTGAGGTGAATGTCACTGTGTGCACGTGGTGTTGCTGAGACACATTGCTGGCTGAGGTCAAATCTGGTAAACCTTCAGCATTTTCATTGCATTGGGCCAATTTCAGTTTTAATGAGCAACATACTGAATAACAAAGGCACAATTCAAAACATAAGGTCAGCACAGCTAATGGAATGGATTCTGCTGATCTGCATATTTACTGAACAAGTGGTCTGGTTTGTATATATGATAGCTTCAAATTCTATAAACCACTGAATAGTATCTACACCATATTACTTAGTAAAAAATTAGAAAGTGCAGAGGTGAAATTAAAAAGGAATTTAAGAAAGTAAAGCTAAGCACAAGAATATATTGGCTGGTGAAATCAAAGGATGTCCAACTATGTTTTGGAAATTCAGAAACAGCATAAGGATAACTAAAGAAAAAAAAATGTCCAAGATGAGAACACAAAGGCAACTTGTTTGTGGAGGTGCAAAACGTGGGCATTTTTTGAGAAAAAAGAATACTGTGAATCAATTTTCATGAAAGAATGGAATGAATTCAGCAATGCGATGAAGGAAGGAGAATATGAAAATTGAATGGGATAAATATTGTGAGGGAGATGACATTAAAGTGCTTAGCATCTTTAAACATGGTAAATCAAGAGGACAGAATGAGATATATCATAGACTGTTAGGGGAAGCAAAAGAAGAAATAATAAGGCTTGAATCATCATTTTTCAATCCTGTGCAGCTACAGGTATGGTGCCAGAGGATTGGGGGATAACTAACATTGTTTGAAAAGGAGCAAAATTTGGAAAAAATAATTACAGCCCAGACAGCCAAGTTCAGTGGTGAGCAAATTTTTGGAAATTATTTTGAAGAGATGATTTAAAACATCACTTTAGAGAAAACTTTCAGTACGGATTTGTGAAGGAAAAGTCATGTCTGATCAACCTACTTGATTTTTTTGTTGGGAAACTGAGAAAGAAGTTTGAGGGCAGCACATTTTGTTTAGACTACATGCATTTTAGCAAGGCTTTTGACAAAAAGGAACTGGTCAGACTGGTTAATAAATTAAAAGTTCATGGGATCCAAGAGAAAGTGCACCCAAAATTAGCTTAGCAAAGGTTTATGATCAATAGATATTTTTGTGCCTAGAATGCTGTTTCTGTGGGTTTGAAGAGACTTCAGTACTGAGTCCTTTCTGATTTATGGTACGTATCAACAATTCAGACTTAACTGTAGGGAGTATGATTAAGAGGATAGCAAAGGATATAAAAATTGACCATTTGGTTGATAGTGAGGAGGACAGTTGTAGACTGCGTGAAGGTATCAAAGCACTTAACATGTGGTCAGAAAGTGACAAATAGAGTTCAGTTCAGTGAAATGTGATGTCCTGCTTTTGGGTAGGAAAAAGACAGTGTGCAATAAGTGGTAGAATTCTGAGAAATGTAGAGGAATAGAGAGATTTTGGGAGTGCATGGCTACAGATCTTTGAAGGTAATTGGACAGATACATAAAATAATAAAGCAGGTATGCAGAATATTTCCTTTTATTGCCTGAGGCTTGGAGTAAAAGAGCATTTAGGGGATTATCAGAGATAGTAGGAACTGCTGATGCTAGAGTCTGAGATAACAAGATGGAGACCTGGATGAACACAGCAGGCCAGGCAGCATCAGAGGAGCAGAAAAGCTGATGTTTTGGGTCTGGACCCTTCTTCAGAAATGGGGGAGGGGAAGGGGGCTCTGAAATAAATAGAGAGAGGGGGAGGCGAAGGTGGATAGAGGAGCAGATTGTTGTGGAACTGAAGGATGCCCAGGATGGACATGTTGTCCAAGGAGTGGGAGGGGACTCTGGCTTGGAGACTGCTTTGTGGAGCACCTACGCTCGGTTCGTGACAAACGACAATACCTCCCAGTCGCAAACTACTTCAACTCCCCCTCCCACTCCTTGGACGACGAGTCCATCCTGGGCCTCCTCCAGTGCCACAACGATGCCACCCGAAGGATGGAAGAACAGCACCTCATATTCCGCTTGGGAGCCCTGCAGCCCAATGGTCTCAGTGTGGACTTCACGAGCTTCAAAATCTCCCCACCCCCGACCTCATCCCAAGACCAGCCCATCTCATCCCCACCTCCTTGACCTGTCCATCTTTTCTCCCATCTATCCACACCTCCCACCTCACTGACCAATGCCCACCCCCACCTCCTCGACCTGTCTGTCTTCCCTCCCTCCTCACTGACCAATCCCCATCCCAACTCCTTACCTACACTCACCTTTACTGGCTTCATCCCTGCCTCCTTGACCTGTCCGTCTCCTCTCCACCTATCTGCTCCTCTATCCACCTTCTATCATCGCCTCCCCCTCTGTCTATTTATTTCAGAGCCCCCTTCCCCTCTCCCACTTCTGAAGAAGGGTCCAGACCTGAAACGTCAGCTTTCCTGCTCCTCTGATGCTGCCTGGCCTGCTGTGTTCATCCAGCTCTGCACCTTGTTATTTCAGGGATTATGTTCTCCCTACAGCTCATGAACTGCAGCAGTTCAAGAAGGAACTGCCACCACCCTCTCAAAGGCAGTTAGGGATGCCAATAAATGCTGGCCCAGCCGGTGACTCCTTCCAGTGAACAAAAAAAAAGCCATAACTCCTTAAAACATGGATTAGGTTTCAGCTGCATATGGGCCGTCATTCTGCCCACCATGTTACAGGAAAGGTATCACATTGTTAGAGATGATCTGGAAGAGAATGACAAGAATGTTGCCAGGAATGGAGAATTTTGACAAAAAGGAAAACATTGATATTATTTTTAATGGGCCATTTTTTGGGATGAGATAAGGCTGAGGGAAGGTTGAGTTGAAGTGTATATATTTACAGTGAGATTTCGACAGAGTGCATAGGAAAAATCTGCAGATTTAGCAGAGTGGTCAATAAGTAGGAGGGTTAGATTGTTAATGACAAAGTAATTAGTGAAAGAATTAGGGTTGGGGAGTATTTTTTTTCACTCAAAAGGCCTTGAACTCGCCACCTGAAAGGGTGCTGGAGACAACATTGTCCTTGTGTTTAAAAAATGATCGGACAAGAAATTGAGGTGCCATGTATAACCTACGGGACTACAGTCCAAATGTTGTAGGTGGAATTAATTTCGATAGCTCTTTAACGACAAGGACAGACTTAATGGGTAAAATGCCTCTTCTGTGATTCATCTTTCTGTATTCTAAGAGTATTTTGTTAATTAAAAATTGAAGTGTGCCAGTTTAAACAATTCAGATTACATCTCAGGATTTTCTATATATTTTCCTTCAAATTTAATGACTCCGTAGGTTTTCACAATCAGAATTTGAATGATGTAGTCCCAAGGAATCCCAAGCAACTTAATTGGAGGCCAGGGGAGTTTCCTATAAATATTACTGTAGGACACTGAGTGATTTTACAGCTCCCTAATATTCCTTTAGCTCAGTGAACCAATTGGTCTCTTACTCTCTTTTGTTTGCAAATCTCAGCCAGGTTGGTGACACTGATGTAACAACTGGCCTTCCTCCAGTTAGTAGATGGAAGATGAGAAAACAGATTGGGTTAGAGCTTCCCTGTTCTGTATTGTCAAGATCAGACTGAGTTGTGACGCACTTCAGGAGCAAACTGCCTACTGACATTTAAGGTGGAGACTCAGAAACAGACAAAATTTTGGAAAGCATGCTGTACTTCAGAATCCTCTGTGAAAGAAAAGAGACAAAGGGGAAACATTGACCTAAAAAAAGTCCAAAGGGCTAGTGAATGTATTTACATTTAGGTTTAGAAAAAGACTTCAATTTATATAATGCTATTTGGCAAAGTGTTTTAAAGCTAAATAAACATATTTGAAGTGTAGTCACTTGTGTTGCAACAGATGAATAACACAGGAAATTTGTGCACAGCAAGCTCTCATAAAAAGCTTTGTCAATAATGGCCAGATGATATGTTTCAATGATGGTAAATGAGTGATTAATATCAGCCAGAACTCCAGGGATAAAACCTCTACTCCTCTTCAGTACATTACAATGGAATCAGAGAGAAGATGGAGTATCAGATCAATGGTCCAGATATTTTGATCACAGTTGGAAACATTATTTCCATCCCTGCTCGGATTTAAAATTACCCGTTGATCCTCTGATGGCTTCTGCACTGGAGATTTTTTGACAGGAGCATCGTGTTACAGGAAATATCGATGAATCCAGCAGTGAAAACGATCTTCATAGAAACCATACCACCTTTTGCAGCAGTCAGTGTGCTGTATTCTGTCATAAAAATGTCCAGCAGCACAGCCACCTTTACAGCTCCTCTGAAAAGGTAAGGGTGGGTTATGGTGACAGTTGGCTATGGGGTTAGGGTGCCAGGTAAGTGACGAAGTTCTAGGAGGAAATGGCAAGGAGGTGGGCATGCACAGGAATAGTGACCTTGCCTGGGAATGCCAGACTGGCAGGTGTGACAGGGGGAAAAGTGTGTGAGGGAGGTGTTATTAATTCCAGCAGGAGGTAATGCCATAGTTTGAGGGTGAGGGGTGTTTGATCAACAGGTTGCGTTTGGGGAAGGGGGGGTGTAGGGATTAGGGGTTGTCAGGAGCTGGGAGGAGCGGGTGAGGCTAGGATTGTAAGAAGTTGGGAGTGGTATAGTTGTGGGGGAAGGTGAACAGTGAGTTAGGCATTCAGTTGAATAATTACTCAGGAGTTTTAATCCTCTAACTTTTCCTGGGTAACTATTAGGGTCACTGAGTTGGAACCCTCTACATTCTTTGCATTTAACGGACTCTTTCCGAGGGTTCCCAGATGCAGGAACATTGCCCATCAGAAAATTCAACTTCCCGCTCAACTCCCACTGTGTCTGGCATTACACACAGTCCAACGCGTTAACTCCAGGCTGCACTGCTCCAACGCCAATCTGCCCATCACAAAATCTGGGCCACAATCAGCTCCTCCTAAGGACTGCACCTCTGTCAGCGCAGCATTCCCTGTCAATCCACAGTTTTTTTTGTGTGTGCGCGCTTAGTCATAGCTGATACGAACTCCGAGAATTCATCCAGATGGATAATGGCGGGGCGGGGGTCCCAGCTTTAATGTTTCTTCTGTTCCCATTCACTGCAGTGGCAAAAGCATAAATGCCGTTATAAATCCGAAAGGGATTTCTGCCATTTAAATCGCCAGAGTGGGATTGCAGATCTCTCAAGCCTTACCTCCCGCTTATCTCTTCACCAGTGACATCCTGCTCCTTTACTTGTGTCGCCTCTGTAGCCCCTTTTTCCTCCCTCTCTCTGTCTGCCCCCGGCTATAGTAGTCTGCCCTCACCTGGTGCGCGGTGCTGGAGCAGGAGGCGGGGAGAGCAACAGCAGAAGGTGATTAGCGTAGAGCCTGAGTGAGACACACCCCGCCCGAGGCAGGGACTGACACACAGAGGGAGGGGAGAGCACGCTGCACTAGGTCTGGGGTTAGTTAGACAGGGAGAGAGCCGAGCAGCAGGAGCAACATCAGCCTTTGTCCTCTTTTAGCGTGTGTACAAAGGACAGAGAAGTATTCGGAGTTGCACACAGTTTCACACAGAAGGTAACGCGCTTCCCCCCCCCTCCCCGCTTTCTCTCAAATGCAAAGAAAGCCGGGTTCGAGAGGGCAAAACCCCGATCCAGAGCTCTTTAAAATGTAGCGGGGTTTTGGAATCTCGGCTATGAAACTGAATGGGGATGGTGAAGCCGCGTGTTTGAGGTGAACATTTCACTGGAGTGAAGTCCGAGTTTCAACCGAAATTTACATATGCCCTGGGATAAAAGAAGCTGGTCCGGCTGCCTAGCTGTTTCTTAAACAAAACGGTCCCCTTGACCCAAACAAAGGGAACTAATAGCTTTGTAAACACAAAATACCGCTGTAGGTCAGAAATACAGAGGATGCTGGAGAAAGAGCGGCTCTCTAATTTATCTGGAGTGTGTGAGATGGAGTTTGGGGTTCTCTCCTCACCCTCTCTCGCTGTGAGTGTCTTTGCACGGGGAGTTTAGTGGCGGTAGAGGAGGGTGGCAGTATCTTTCTCTTGTTGCTGTGTGTTATCCCCAGACCGGCAGATGGACACCCGGGTCTATTGTCATATTGTTCACTCAAAAGGCAGTCAGCGTTCCGCGTGAGAGCTGCTTTTAACCCTCGACTATTGGGTGAAAACTGTAATAACTCCTCAGTGAAAGGGCTAAGCCGTGTCCGCGCCACTGCAGTAATGTGATTCAGCTGTGATTGAAACCAGATGATTTCTGGTCTCTCTCTCTTCCTTCCCACCCCCCCCAGCTTAATCTTTCTGATGTCTGTGGTATTGGGTTGGTCGAGTGGAAACTGCCATGATTTTGCTGTTCGACCTCTTTAGGTTTTACTTATTTTGTTTTTTTTTCAAGCTCCACTGACTCCGGTTTGCTCTTGATCTCCAAACGTGCCCGTTTCTATCGGATTCCGCCTTGACTGAGTGATCAAGCACCCAGCGCCCTTGTTGGTTTTACCTTCTGTGAATAATAAATACCCTGACATTGCAAGATGTGTGTGTGGCCATATGAACAGGCGACACCGTACCTGGTTTCCCAACACCTACTCTGAACAGTGCTAACAGCGTGTTTTAAGAAGTTTTGGTGTGGCGTTATAATTAGTAAAAGCCTTCGACATTTCACTGATTATTTGCGAACTTACAGAAATCTGTTTAAAGAGCAAAGATATAAAAGGAAGTAACCCCCACCCCTTAAACGAGACGTGTTTTTGAAGCGTCTGACACGGAAGTATAGAGATTGCACTATTAAATCCTCGGCAGCAGGTAAAGGTCAGAGAGTGATGCCTGGCTAACTCCCGTACACTGTGTACTTTTAACTGTAGAAGTGTCCAGGCCAATGATAGCCAATCCTGAATACAGAAACAGTTGTTCCTGGCTTTCTGCAAATTAATTTAGATGTTTAATCACAGTGCCAGTTCCCTAGAAAGTGCTACTCCCTGCGTGCACATTGAATCAGCAAAATGTATTGCTCAGTCAAGATAAAGGGACAGAATTAGTACATCCCAGAAAGCAAATGAAGCAGAATAGAACTGGAGCCAATGTTTATGCACTTCTACGAACACTTGCAGATTTACGTGTCACAAGCAAGCACCCCGTAACTCAACCACAGTTTCAGTTTCTGCCTACTCATAGAGGCACAGTGAAACCCTAGCTAATACGCACCATCGGCACACAGCTAAAAGCATTTAACATATATTTCTGCAAGTGGTTACTAACTTTTTAAATTTACTCATGGGACTTTATAGCCCATTCTTAGTTGCCCGTGGTGAGCTTCCTTCTGGAACTGCTGCAATCTATTTGGTGTAAGTAGATCCAAAATGCCTTTGGGGAGGGAATTCCAGGATCTAGACCCAGTGACTCTGAAGGAATTGAGATATATTTTGAGGTCAGGATGGTGAGTGGTTTGGAGGGGAATTTGGAGGTGGTAGTATCCCCATGTATCTGTTATCTTTGTCCTTCTAGATGGAATTGGTCCTGTGTTTGGAAAGTGCTGTTTAAGGATCTTTGGTGAATTTCTGCAGTGCATCTTGTAGAAAATACGTACAGTACAGTTGCTACTGAGCATTGGTGGTGGAGGGAGTGGATGTGGTACCAATCAAGCGGGCTGCTTTGTCCTGGATGGTGTCAAGCTCCTTGAGTGTTGGAGCTGCACCCATCCAGGCAACTGGGGAGTATTCCTTCGCACTCTTGACTTGTGCCTTGTAGATGATGAACAGGCTGTGGGGAGTCAGGAGGTTAGTTACTTGCTGCAGTATTCTTAGCCTCTGACCTACACTTGTTGTCACTGTTTATGTGACAAGTCCAATTGAGTTTCTGGCCTGTAGTAACTAGAGGATGTTGACAGTGGGGGATTCATTGATACTAATACCATTGAATGTCAAGGAGTGGTGACTGTCTCTTTTTGGAGATGGCAATTGCCTGGCATTTGTCTGATGTGAATGTCACTTGCCATTTGTCAGCCCAAACCTGGACATTGTCCAGATCTTGTTGCATTTGAACATGGGCTGCTTCAGTACTGAGGAGTCATGAATAGTGTTGAACATTGTGCGATCATCGGTGAACATCCCAACTTCTGAGCTAATGATGGAGGGAAGGTAATTGAGGAAGCAGCTGAAGATGGTTGGGCCTAGGACACTCCTCTGAGGCACTCCTGCAGAGATATCCTGGAGCTTAGATGACTGACTTCAACAATTACAATCATTTTCCCATGTGCCAGGTACGACTCCAACCAACAGAGAATTTGCCCTCGATACACATTGATTCCAGTTTTGCTAGGGCTCCTTGCTTCCACACTCAGTTGAAAGCAGCCTTGATGTAAAGGACTGTCACTCTCACCTCACCTCACCTCTACAATTCAGCTCTTTTGTCCATATTTGGGCCAAGGCTGTAATGAAGTCAGGAGCTGAGTGGCCCTGTTGGAACCCGAACTGGGCATCACTGAGCAGGTGTAGCTTGTTAGCACTGCTGATACCTTCCATCACTTTACTGATGATTGAGAATAAACTGATGGGATGGTAATTGGCCAGGTTGGATTTGTCCTGCTTTTTGTGTACAGGACATACGTGGGAAATCTTCCATATTGTTGGGTAAATGCCAGTGTTGTAACTGTACTACAACAGCTTAGCTAGTGGAGTGGCAAGTTCTGGAGCACAGTTCTTTAGTACTATTGCTGGAATGTTGTCAGGGCCCATAGCCCTTTCAGGATCCAGTGCCTTCAACTGTTCTTGATATCACATGGATTGAATCGAATTGGCTGAAAGCTGGTATCTGTAATGCTGGGGACCACTGGAGGAGGCTGAGATGGATTATCCACTTGACTATTTTGGCTGAAGATTGCTGCAAATGCTTCAGCCTTACCTTTTGCGCTAATGTGTTAGGCTCTTCCATCATTGAGGATGGGATGTTTATGGAGCCTCCTCTGGTAAATTGTTTAATTGTCAATTCATGGCTGAATGTGGCAGGACTGCAGAGCTTAGATCTGACTCATTGGTTGTGGGATCACTTAGCCCTATCTATCATTTTCTGCTTATGCTTCTTGGCACGCAAGTTTGGTAGTCCTGTTTCGTAGCTTCAGTAGGTTGACATCTCATAGACAAATTTTGCTTTTGAATTTTAAAAGAAAGTATGAATCACAACCAACTTAAATCGAATTACTTATAGATGATGCCATCTTGATGAAAATGAATGGAATTAAGAGATTATTCCTCCGACCAACATTATTAAAACAGTGAGGTAGGTCATCATCATGTTGATGTTTGTGGGAACTTCCAGTATGCAGCTCCATCCCACTACACTTTTGATAAGAGCATGGCTGAAGTGAGAATCACTATTTTTGGAGAATGATACGTGATCCTGCATTCCATCCTCTGTAGTGGAGAACCTTGGTCCACCATTTATGTGCCCATGTACCATGACAGGAGTACTTCTATAGTAGAGCACTGATGTTTAGTCCTTGACATTTCAAGATTTTTTCCAAATGTTAAATAAATTGAATGTATTTGTCAACCTCATCATCATTTCCTGTTCTAATGCACACATTTTCTTTCCCATAAGTCACTTTTAGGCAAGAATTAATGATTCCAGCAACTTATTCCCAGACATCCGTCACAAGTTTACTGTTAGATGTTGGAAGGATACAACAGTAGCCCTGGTGACTCATCAGTGTGACTTTGCTTGACTCTGGAGAAACAGCTGGTGTGCATTTGTCACTTCTTCCTGAAATCATTTCTGAGATTCGGAGCTCATTATCTGGGAAGTTAGAACATAAACATTCTACCCTACCATGATGTGACACTACTCACTGCAGCATTTGTGAGATGTATTAATATGAGCCCAAACATCATGTTATTAATCTTGTTCTGTGTTTGCTTCTTATCAAGTATTTTCTTAACACTGATCAGTGCCTAATGCATACTCTGTGTTGCCAAACTATCTCAGTGTAGATGTACTACATTAATTTTCTTCAGTATTTTCTCATTGGAATTTGCAGAGGTCACGATTGCATCATCAACAAGTAAATCAACTTAGGTTATGTGATTCGTATCTTCAACTGAAAAGCAAAAAATATATGTAAATGATCATGACGAAAGTGTAGGGATGATCACCTGATATATAAGCAGTCTCTACAATTTTAAAATAATTTCTAAACTAGAAATTGTCCTTCTAGAATGGTGGCGAGGAAGGTACCATCTCTTCGTGAAGAAGTTGGCTCCAAGATGAGATCTGTCAATAGGAGATTGGAATTGAGTTAATCCAAAAGCAAAGAAGAGAATCACTAGCCAGTTATTTTGGCTCACTGATGTCACTGTGAGGGTTAGATCTGTTGCTGTTGGGATACTTCCGATTTGGCTGTATGTAACCTTGATTATTGATGACCTGCATGATGTTAGCTGGTTAAACTCCAGCAACAGTTGTGTGTGTCCTTAGATGGATGGAACGTGCGTTATGTAACTGGAAAATTATAAATGCTAGCCACAAGGACATTTCAGTAGTTTTTCCTTGAGACAGTTGAGCAAAAGGTTAGTTTTTCTCTTGCTGAGACCAAATAAAGTTACAAATTAAATAGCTGATCAACATGGTCTTTTTCTTTGGCTTTCCAAGTGAAGCATAAATATACATTCATACTCCATAAAGATACAATTATAATGGAACAAATTCAAATCAGGCTACTTAACAATGTGAAATACATTATCAGTTATAATGAAATAATTATGCAACTAGTGCAATTACAGATCAGGTAATCCTATTGTACAATGTATCCATAAACGCTATTATTGTAAATTTTTTTTATGGAACGCTTCTCTTGAGTGCGTGCACTGTTCAGTAAATGAAACGGATTCATTGTTCCATTACACCAGTGATTTGAACAGTGCTAAACATAAATTTTGCAGTCTAATGGGTGATTGTTAATGCTGAGCTTTATATGCCCTCTAGCTTAAATTGTCCATTGGTGCATGTAAAATGCTACTGAGCCTGAGTACATGTCTTGTTGGTGTACTTGTGTTGCGGCCCACAGGAACAGTTATACACATGTTATAATAGATCCTACTGTTTCTAAAGATAACAAGGGCACTGCAACTGTCGAACAATAATTACTGAAATATAATGACTTTCAGTATTGAAGAAAACCTGCGCAGGTAATCAATTCGAAATGAATGTCTCTAGAGAAAGCTGTTTAGTGCCAAATTGTATTGGTTCACTTCCTGTACAAATTCAAATTAAGCATCTGGTTGAGGACATGATTAGAGATCAGATAAGTATAAGTTGAAATGTTCAGTTGTTATATGGGGCACAAACAATCCTGTGATACTTGGTTCAGGGGTTGCAGAATATTGTCTTTGGAGGGTAGCCAGCTAGTGTTGAATAGTGGAGTTGTATGAATGTTTGCAGTTTTACTTGATTACTTTGGGGAATTGGAGAGTAGTTATGTAGAACCTTTCCTCAGAACATTAATTGGGTAGAACGTATGATTGAGATTGTACGTGACCTGGCTTGATTGATCTTTTCCTATATTATGTTCTAAATTTTGTTTTGTAGCCGCCTTAACCATCATACGGTTATGTATTTTGTTTTGAAACTCCTATAAGGCTAGTTAACTTGTTGCTACTGAAGGATAGATATTAAGCACTGCAGAGTGTAAGCTGTTGAGTAGCGGAGCTAAGTTTTTTGCCTGCAATTTCCTCTGTGGTGCACTCCTATTCACTTTGCTGCCAAATAACTAGGTGGCCCACTGCAAAGTTATCACTTTGTTACTGGTTATATCTTTTCCATTAATAGCTGACATGACTGGTGTTGACCAGTATAAAAGAAAGATTGTACATTCTTTCAATTTGGAAACTGTGTGCATCATAGGAAGGATAGCTTAAAACAAATATTATGTAATGTTGAAGAAGGGTTATATAATAAAAACGTGAGACGGAAATATACACAAGTTCCATTTGCATCTATAAATGTTAATCACAAGTTAATGTTTTGGGTGTAGACTCCCACCGAAAACTGAGTTCTTAAATTAAATTGAGTGGGTGGGTGGTAGTGGTGGAAAGGCAGGGTAGAAAGATGATGGGTGAAATACCTAAGTAGAATTTTCTGAAAAGCTGGAGCGAGGTGAAGTCTGTTCGTTGAGGATTTATCATGGTGGATATTGAAAGACATTGAAAGAGCAAATGCGTGTGAAATAAATAAGATGTTTAAAAACCATGGGAGCTAAAGTTGGTGAAATGAAAGAAAAATAACCACATTGCAAGACTTCTGAAGTCAAACAGAAACTTACCACAAATATAAAGCAGACTTATGAACAGACAAAATAGGGAATGACAGGCAGCATCCTGAATGTTGTCCATCCCTACTGCCAGGATATGTTTTTATTAAGTATGCACACTCTCCGTGCCACCCAGCTCCATGCTATTGTTACGATTCCCACTGCTTGTAATAGCGGACAAGTCAGATCTTGGACTGAAACCTGGTTTGATACTTTACAAGTTTTATTTTTGGCATTGGGTTACTATGGCGGTCAATAGCTGAATATGTTCACAGAATCTTAGTGGATAGTTGAAAGACCATGTTCTTTTAACTCAAGGACAAAGTTTTTACACCAAAAAGGGGAAAAGAAGCAAAGATATATCTTAACATAAACAGCAAAAATAAAGAAAATCAACACTGTTCCCAGCGATTTTCTTTACAGTCATTCAGTCCCAGAAAAGTATCACTCCTTTCTTAACTCATTTATTTCTGACTCAATTAACTCTTTCTAGAAAAAGTCTTTTTGGACAGTTGAACTAGGTTAAGACCTCTTTGATAGTCTGGATGCTACTTACCATTTCTGGAGATTTCAACTAACTCTCTCAGCCTGGTGACTTACATGAATTAAACTTTCACAATCTGGAGACTTCTAAAGAAATGAATCATTTGCTAGGTTGTCTTCTCCTATTCTAAACTCCACTTACTACTGGCTGCTGACCATCTGTTTCTATAGCATAAAGTGCAACTTTGTAAATACTTAGCAATTAACTGACTTTTGGATCTTTGATTTTTTAAAAAAATAGTCTTCATAACAAAGTCAAAGTCTATTTTTTCTCAATTCTAATTCAAGTTCCCAACTAATTACAAAATACTACAAATTTAAATCGCAATATTCTTCAAATACTTTGGAACACCATTACTTTAGGAGGATTACTTTTAGCCATGATCTGATTCATAAAGTCAGTGTTCAGATCATGATTGCAAGATGCTTAATTTACTTGTGCACCATTCAAGTTTATTTGTGTTGATACTTGAGTCAAATTTGGTGGGACAGTCTTTGGAAGTCACCCTGAGTTTCTTGCTTGGCTTACAACTTCTGGTGCTTCCTGCTGGAAGTGACCATGGCATAAAATGGCCTGTCCAAAAATGGAAATTGATGTAGAAATCTACAGGAAGGATAAACTTGTATTTGTGGACAGAAAGCAAGTATTCAACAAAAGGGTTGAGGTTATTCTCCATCTGCTGTTAAAGACTATTAAAGTCAGAAATGCATCAATATACAGTGAAAGCTGTTGACTACAGCTCTTGGAAATAAGTGTGAGAGCAACACAGTCCATTATTGATATTTTATACTAACCAGGCACATCATTGCTGTGGAATGCTATGAATTTTGCGTTTAAGCGTCAGAGCTCAACGCATTCCCTATTGCTGTGTGTGGAGTGTTTCCACAACCATGCACAAATGTACCTATAATACTTGAAATAATATGAAATTAAGCAGTGTCTCTACTTTTGAATTGTGCTTTTGTTTAAAATATTGAAATGCATGTGTCACATTCATGTTTGAAGAATTATATGTTTGCATGTTGGAAATTATTGACACAGGTCTATTCATTTAAAATGATTTGTGATTTAAATAATGAGTGCACAATTAGGACTAGACAACTACTTTTAGATTTCTTTGTTTCATCCTTTTATTCTTCTACAGCAGAATACTTGGCACTGTTGTAATGTTGAACCAACTGTTAAAATGTGTTTGCAGCATTAGTTTATTACCTGGTACTTCACTTATGTTGTCTTTTTACAATTGTCAATATAATTTACACAATGGTAAAACAAGATATTGCATGGTAGACTGGCTAACAAGGTTAGATCACATGGAATCCAGGGAGAGCTAGCCAATTGGATACAAAATTAGCTTGATGGTAGGAGACAGAGGCTGGTATTGGAGGGTTATTTTTCAGACTGGAGATTTATGACTCGTGGTGGTGCTGGGTCCACTGTTGTTTATAATTTATATAAACATTGGTTGAGAATATAGGAGGCATAGTTAGTAAATATGCAGATAACTCCAAAATTGGTGGTATAGTTGACAGTGAAGAAGGTTATCTAAGAGTGCAATGGGATCTTGATAAACCGGGCCAGTGCGCCAAGGAATGGCAGATCATTTTAAATGAATAGACCTGTGGCAATATTTAATTCAGATAAATGCGAGGCATTGCACTTTGGTAAGATAAACCAGGGCTGGGCTTGTGCAGTTGGCGGTTGATCCCTGGGGAGTGTCGTTGAACAGAGAAACGTAGGGGTGTTGGTACACAGTTCCTTGAAAGTGGCATCACGGGTAGACAGGGTGGTGGTGAAGGCGTTTGGCATGCTTGCTTTCATCAGCCAGAGCATTGGGTACAGGAGTTGAGATATCGTGTTACGGCTGTACAAGACATTGGCGAGATCACATTTGGAGCACTGCATACAATTTTGATCACTCAGGTCAGACTGCAAAGTTTTTTTACCCACTCTGGGGTCTCCAATAAACAGTATTTCAACAGATGGTTAGTTGCTTTGGGTCAAGTGTCTGAATCTAACAACCTAAGAAATTGAAACCCATCCTATCATGAAAACATTGATCATCACGGCACAAAAATCAGCACCTCTGACGTTGTTATTTCAGAATTTCATTTAAGTATGATATAAAGCTTTGCAAGTACTTGATAATAGTTATACCTTGCAACTATTAATTATACCTTTTCTTCTTGGTTGTAATGGGCATGGTGCATCCACAACAGCATGATCAAATCTAAGAGCTTTTTGTGTTTCACAGTCGAACGTGCACTATATTCCGAGAGGAGTTATAATTTCCAAGTTTCTTTTCTGCTTCATTTTATGCTGAGTGACTATGGTACAGTTGTTTTCATAGCAGCATAGTCTGTTCTGGTAGTTCCCTGATCCATCTTGTGTACGCACAGCAGTTTTGTCAACCGGAATTGGGAAATTCCGGCAGCAAAGATGAAATTGAAGCAGAGCTCGTGGAATTGTTTGTAAAAGCAGGCGTGTGCAAAATGAATCTCCTGTTGACATTTCAATTATTATATCACTGACTTTAAGTTGGCGATTTTGTTATTCAGAATTGCCTTTTTTAATGGCTGTAAGTTATTCTCTTTTTGTTCATTGTAATTTGGTCATGTGGGTGATGGAAGTCATGTGAATAGGCAATTAAAGTCTCGGCTGCACTTTTTGGCTAAATGAGAGCAGCTTCAGCAAAATTTTAACCATTGTTTGTCTTTGTGATAAATTCCATTTTTAGCTGCATCACTGACTCAATAAGGAAGAAAAATTGTAATGCAAAGTAAAGTGAAAAACTTCAATGATACAAATGATTTTTTTTTTGTTCTGGATATTAAGGTTTTTTTAAAAAAAGGCTATTTGCAAACTTTTTCCTGCTGTGCCAGTGACTGAACATCAAGTTTTTTTTCCAGTGGGATATACTAATCAATCAATATGGTTGGTTATCAGCTGGAGAGGTGTTAGCCATTCTTTGTGCTGGTTTGTAGTTTTGTGATGTGTGGTGTCATTGGGAGTATGCTTTCTGAAAGGCATTGTTGTGGGTGCAACGTTTATTGCTGTAGACTTTTGCAACTCTAATATGCATGTCCTGCCTATAATTATTATAAAGGTGCAACAATGTAATATCTTACCACCTCCAATATGACCTTTTAAAATGTGCCAATTTTGTTCACAATATGCCTTAATCGGGTTGTCAGAAACTTGGAATTTACTACGAATCTGAAACTGGTCTGAAAATAAAATCTTAAAATTGGCACAGCTGAAAATATGGTATAAGTGACTAGCCATGAGAGTCAGCGTTCATATAGTGAATGGCAATACTTGTATTTTTTTTTGGCTTTCTGTGCTTAATATAATTGAAGGTGAGTAATTTTGTTTCACCTTGGTTTTAAAAAAAAAACTTAGCCACATTGACAACAGTTATTCTATAATCTCACTTGGATCTTTCCAAGCTACAAATAAGTGTGATCGTAAGAACATAGGTGCAGGAATAGATCATATGGCTCTTCATGCTTGCTCCACCATTTAGTAAGGTCACAGTTGATCTTCTGCCTTAATTCTGCTTTGCCCCTATATTACTTGACTTCTGTTTGTTTGAAAAGTTAATAATGTCTGTAATGGTGCCAGACCTCCCAATGCCAGAGGAATGTTGATTACTAGAAAACAACTATTGTATGAATGGAAAAATACATCTTCAGATCTAAATTTTTTTTTCAGGGGGAAAATGCCAAAATCGGAAGTGAAAACGTCTCTCCTGGACAACATGATAGGGGTTGGGGACAGTGTGCTTTTAGAACCTCTCACTGAAGACACGTTCTTAGAAAATCTCAAAAATCGCTTTGACCATAGTGAAATATATGTAAGTACTATTAAAATATACTCAGCAGGGAATAACCATCTGTCTTACAAATGTCTAAATAAAGTCTGTCTCCTAAACTGTCTTGGTGAAAGCAAAAGTCTTGGACTGTCCTGGAAATTTCCACTTCACAGAATGTTTTTAATGATCTCTTTGGTTTATGGCTCAGTATAATCACGTTTAGCTTAAAATTGACAAATGAGGTGCAAGTTGTTCATGTTTACAATTTGACTGTTAATGAGAAACTTAGTTTTGGATCTTGGTTTTGGTCAATGAGTTGTTGGTATTGGTTTTACTTAATCCTAGGAGGCACTTTGCTGTGAGATTCCAACAAGTACAAAAATCACACCAACCCTTCTGTCAGGGAATGTGGAATTGCAGGTTGAGAACAGTCTGAGTGTATTACACCAAGACCCTAAACAGGGAAGTGGACCTGGTTATCTTCAGTTTGCCTGAATAATAAAAGCTGAAGGCTGTTATTTCAATCTTAGCTTTTGAATATCAGCACTTGGTTCACTTGACATAGAGGATACTCCACATAGTAACTGCCCTAAAGTTACTGAACTCAACAAAATACAGTCATTGGATTAATGCTTCTTTCTCTAGCTAATCCATCTTTGTTGGTAGAGGCTTCAGTTATCAAAACTACTTCACAGTCAATGAATTATTTTTGATTTCGTCACTATTTAGTTTATTGGCACTAATTAGCATACGGAAAAACTCTATTGACCCCAATGGATGATGTTTGGTGAGGAATTAATGTTGGCCAGAAAACTGAGAATTTCCTACTTCTTGAATGAAAATGTGTTATGGAATTTTAATACACCAATCTGAATAAACCAACAGGGATTCAGTTTAATGTCTCTCCTAAAAACACAATGCAACACTCAATAAAACATTGAAATGCCAGCTTGCATTGCTTGTTATTATGTTGGGAACAGTTAGCTGCCTCAATGTGTACATTATGATCTGAGATTGAATCATGGTAACAGGACCCTAAATGCATTCACACAAAATCTAGTCTTAGTGCATCTAGTTGACTTCCAATGGAAATTACTTGAAGCTGGAAGAGCACTTAAATAAAGATGGATAAACAGTGCCAAAACTAAAATTGTCCTTTACTGTGCATTATGGTTACCATAGTCCAAGGCGAGTCTCTTCCAAATTCTTCCTTCTAACTGCTCCACCTGGGTAGAAAACGTATCACCAAATTGACTTGCACAAATGTTATTTTGTAATTGCGGGGTCGATGCAGATTTTCATCCCCAAAGCAGGAATTGCATTTCCCAAGGCCTCTTCAGCGGAGCTCACCCTATTTTTGTTGTTGGGTGTTGGGAACTGATTATACTTGGGACTGCTGCCTCTGAAAGCAGAGTGGAGGCAGGATGCCAAGGCCAGCAGTTTTCACTGAGATATTGTTCCAGTGCTGTACATAGCCGTAAGGATGATAGACCTCATCATCCTTGTTACCTGTGTATCCAACACACATCCTGCATGTGGACATACTCAATATGGAAAGAATTTGAGAGCTCTATCATAAAACTGAGAAGTCTTTGAAATGTCCATGAAGCTATCAAAATAAATAACCAACCATTCAAACTCTCCTTGGGAGGGGGTGAGGGGAATGTTTTAATGCTATTAAATGCTCATAGTATTGTCAACATAAATAGCATTCAAAAACCATTTCAAAGAAATACTGGCCTCCTTAACAGATCAAAAAAACTCAGTTAAACACAGGTCAAAATCCCTTAACAGCTGCACAAACAACCCCCAGAGAGCAAAATCCACAAGTAGGAATTGGAACTAACCAAGCATTTGTAACGAGATTCCATTGCATAATTGTTAATAAGGATTCTAAGGTTGAATGCATTGAAACAGGTTGAACAGACATATGTTGGATTGCTTCAGGCTGAACAGATGGCTGATCTGTCAATCAAAGACATCAATCATCTGAAACAATTAACTATCAGATCAAGTTGCCCCAATGTTTCAATGTATTCAGCTCCAAGGGCTTTGTTTACACAGCTGAGAGATGGAATTCCCCAGTGAATGCTTGGCTGAACCCCACCTCCTATGAATAGGCTCATCTCTGCAGGAATTGTTTACATAGCTGTCAACAGGTCTTTTAACTTTGTTCAGTTGTTTCACAAACTATTGAGAGAATCGTGTTTCTTTTAATGCGCTTTTGAATGCCAATTTTTTACACTGATGGTTTTGAGCGCTTAATGGGATCAAACATTTTTTATACTTACTAAATAAATCAGCTGGAGTGTCAAAGAACTCCAAAACCCACAGCAATATTTATCACTCCCTCCCCCATCTTGCTGTCTCACAGCATTTTGTGTGTTGAGAAGTGTGTGTGGAAGAAGGGATGAACATGCAGGACAGCATGGAAGAGGAGGAACATTGAATAAGGTCATGTTGAACATCGTTGAATGTGAGGAAAGATTAATACTCTTAGGGTGAAACTGTACAAGGTTGACAGCTCCATTTAATCAGTGAACTGAAGGCACACTTTTTATAAGAAAGTGGCCCTGCTGGGGTTATGTCTGAAAATTTACCTCCCAACCACTTATCCCTCATGCAATTCCACAGGAATTAACAATCAGAAGATGCACAGGCTCCAGTGTAAACTGGTAAATGGGCATTTTAAGTCCCAGTCAGCATTGGATGCGCCTTAATAAATAATTGTCTTCCCATTTTGATGACCTAAATATCAAGCTAATTTGTTGAATCAAACACAATCTTTTGTGCAATTTTTACCATAGGTTATACTTTTGATGTATGTTCTGCTCTCAATTCTGAGGAAGGGCACTGAGCCCGAAATGTTAACTCTGATTTCTCTTCACAGATGCTGCCAGACCTACTGAGCCTTTCCAGCAATTTCTATTTTTGTTTCTGATATCCAGCATTCCCAGTTCTTTTGGGCTTTAATTTGAAGTCCACCTGAATTTCGAGTCTGAAATTGTGCTGATTTATAAATGGTTTTTATGTTTTGTAAAGCTAAATTGAGACTTGCACCACATATCAAGGAATTTTGGAAAGTACTTCCGATTATTAAGAAGCTGTTGTTTAGCGATACCAACTTCTTACCATCAGACAAAGTAAAGGAGCTTTATGTAGAGGGAAGAAATGTTATCCACACTCAGAAGGAAAATAATAATTTTATATGTGTAACATTTGTAACGGAATTTATCATTAAGTTTGCTTTTACGTGCTTTCAAAAGTGACTTGTTTTTGTTTTCATCAGTGGCTTTACGTCATAGAATCTGTGATAAATCCGTATCCTCAGAACACAGGAACAGGAGTAGGCCTTTTAACCTGTCGTTCTGACATTCAATTAAATCTGTGATCTAATTCCATATGACACTTTCTTGTCTCATTTCTCTGGGGTAACAATAATATATCTATCTTCGATTTACTCTCAAGAATTGATCTAGTATCAATAGTTGTTTGGGAAAGAGAACAACAAACTTGTGGCATCCTTAGAATGTATCAGCATTTTGCTTCTGAAAGGTCTGGCTCTACGTTTTAGTTATGCCTGCAGCCAAGATTCCCCAACTGGCCGAAATAGTTTCTCGGTATCAACCCTAAGTGCTCACCTATAAAACTTGAAAATGTCAAACGAATTGCCGATTAACCTTTTGAATTTCGGGATGGAACGCTAGGTTATGTAACTCTGCTTGTGATTTCATTCTTGGAGTCTAGGTCATTCTGTTAAATGTGTACTACAGTTCCATCAAGGTCAATACTTAGTTCCTGTGGTGTGGTGTGGTGTCCAGACTGCTAACAATATGCCCTGTGGTCTAATCATGGCTTTATTATTGCTGAAACATGACGTGTTCTTGTACTCTAGTCCTCCTGAAATAAAATCTAATGTTTTACTCACCTTTTTGATGATAATCTGTGCCTATTCTTGACACATTAATGTTACTGGATTCTGAAGTCTCTTTGGACCTCTACTGTTTTCCCAAATGTCTTCCAGGAAAAAGAAACTGGGCTCGTACAGCATTCTTGTGAAAGCTACACAACTGAAATGTCAGTAATCTGTCCTACCTGTTTTCAGCAGTATAGTTAGTATCTTTTTTTTAATGTTTTGTGTTTTTTGTTTCATTTTGGATCTCCACTTGGTGCAATTTTTCCTTGTTTTATTGAATTATAGAGCAATGATGCTGTTAGCAATGATGTGATATACTTCAGATTTAGAAAACTGTGTCATTCTGTTATGCAGTTAGATAAGGCTATAGCAAAATATAAAATACCAAAACTGCCAAACTATGGAACAGAATGGCAATGCTATTTAATAGCAGTGGCTAGGATCTGTATTCTCTACAATTGAATGCAGCTATAAGTCAGTGAATATTCCTCCTCCTCTGGTCTACTATGTTCCTCCAGTTCCACACTGTGTTATCTCTGACTCCAGCATCGGCAGTTCTTACTTTCTGTTTACTGATTTGGAATCTGTTGCATATGAATAGTGGTGAATAGTGACAATTGCAATAGATAAAGGAGCTCTGAACAGCAGACCTAGTGAGGTGCAAAATATTCTGCTTAGCATGATTGATGCACCTCATGGTATGCAAGGTTAAACTAGTAAATGGTCAGGTCATTTAAGCTATTAAATTGTGGATCGAAGCAAAAGTTGTTATCTTACGTTCAAGAATTAAAACAAAAAATGCTGCAAATGACATGTCAGTCAACAATTAGTATGGCATTTTCTCTTTGTAAATTATGCCTGATCTTTCATTTATCTAACATTTTCTGCCTGTAGTTTGAGATTGGCAAAACTTTTTTTTGTTCTTTTTGTTTGCATGTTCTTTTTTGCAGTACATTTTCATAATTGTCTCTGGACAGCTGTATGATCCGTTTGTCAGATTGGTAGATTTGTCAATCTTATAAACTGAAATATTCATGCATTTTTTGTGAGATCAAGGTTAAAGTTTAACAGAAACACTGAAACGGACAAGATGTTTGTTTTATAAGATGATCCTGAGAGAGGCTTTAAAATTGAATAAAATTTGTGTTGATATCTAGTTGTATGTTTTTCGTTCATGGGATGTGAATGTTGCAGGCTAGATTAGCATTTACTGTCCATTCCTAGATAGAGGTGAGCTGCTGCCTTGAACCTTTGCAGTCCATGTGGTGTAGGTACAGTCACACTAATGTTTGAGATGGAGTTCTAGTATTTTGACCAATGATAGTGAAGGAACTACAAGGCTGTAAGGCCATGAGATATAGGAACAGAAGTAGGCTTTAAGCTCATCGAATCTGCTTTACCATTCAATGAGATCATGGTTGCTGTGATAATCCTCAACTCTACTTTCCTCCTTTTTGCTTCTGATTAAATATATTCAAGGCTGAAATATAGATTTTGAATGACCCAACCTTGACAGCTCGCTGTGGTAAAGAATTCACTACCCTTTGAGAGAAGAAATTACTCCTTATGTCTGTCCTAATTACGTGACCCCTTTTATTCTGAGGTTATGCCCTCTGGTCCTCGACCCTTCCGTAAGCAGAAACAACCTTTCCGCATCTACCATTTCAAGCCCCCTAAGAATCTTGAATGTTTCAATAAGTTTGCCTCTTTTAAATTTCAATGAGTACATGCCCAGTTTTCTCCACCACTTGTCATAAGAAAGTTTCTCCATAGCTGATATCAGCCTAGTGAACTTTCTGTGGACTGCCACAGAAAGTGGCAGTATATCTTTACTTGTGTAAAGGGCCCAAAATTGCTGACAGTAATCCATGTAGGGTCTGACTAGTACCTTGTACAGTTTTAGCAAAACTTCCCTACTTTTATAGTCCATTCCCTTTGAAATAAAGGCCAACATTCTACTTACCCACCCTATTAACCACTGACATCAGATGCTGGATTTTTCTGTTTCTTGGATGCATTTCCCAACCTTAGCCCTTCTGTTCTGAAGCTTTCTGTAGTCTTTCTGCATTTAAATAACATTAAGCTCCATTATTTTTCCTGCCCAAGTGTGTGACTTCGCATTTTCCCACATTATATTCCATCTGACAAGTTTTTGCTCACTCACTTAACCTGTCTGTATCCCTCTGCAGATTCTGTGTATCATCCTCACTACTTATGAGTCACTAGGCCTTTCTCCATTTTCTTTTGGCTTTCTGAAAATTTCCTTTTAAATGTAACTCAGCTCAGACCTTTTGAACTTTATAAGTAGCCTATTTAAAAAGTGAAGCAACAAGATTTTAGGCTAAATGTGATAACTGCCATACACTTTTGCACTATAATGTCATTGTTAACTACAGCAATTCCAAACTGTTCAGTCATAATATTGGTTCAGATTCTTGCTAAACTTGAATTGTGCACATAATTACAGTTCTGACTAACTGTGAGTATATTCTTTACCTTGCATTTCTAATATCACACCCCAAACACCTTTCTCACTAAATTCCATTCCCAAGTCCAACCCATTCGTGTTTGGTTTTGAAACAGTATTTATTATCTGTTTTCTTGTCTTTCCTCACTTTGGCTCCTGATTATGCGTCTTTCTCATTTTGATTTCCTCTAAGTTCACTATTCATGTTTTGTTCAGTATTCTTAACTTGCTTGTCCTTATTGACCTTAATATTTTATAGCATTGTATAGTATTAGAGTATTCAAGTATTGCCTGATCATCAACTGGCTTTGAATCTGATGTATGCCTCACTTACAGTTTATTCTGCTTCTTGATCCAAAAGTTGTAAAGACTATGCATTCAAATACACATAAATGTGGCACTGAAGAAGTGCTGCATTGTCTGATATTATAGTGACATTCTGTTTGGCTGATCTCATAGTAGATGCTAATGATAATGATACACTGCTCAAACAAGAGCAGAAAATGTTCTTAGTGTTCATTAATTAGTACTAAAATGTGTTAATTGAGCACATGCCTTTGCTGTTTGCTCAGCATCAGTTACTATAGTTTAAAAAATTGAGCAAAATGTTTAATATGATGATGTGACATATAATTGCAGGTATTATTGTTAATTTTAATATCCCAATTCCTGTCTTTGCCTCAGCTCTCACTATCTTTGTAGTCTTCTCCTAAACCTACAAACCATTTGAGATTTCTCTACTCCTCCAACTTTGACCGCATGAACATCCTTGATTTTAATCACTCTACCATTTTGGAAGTGCTCTGGGTTCTAAAGCAGTAATTTGCTCAGTCTCTGCCTCTGTCCACCTTATGCTTTTTTCTTTCTTTTTAAGATACTTCATAAAACCTATCTTACTGATCAAACCTTGTCATCTGGCTTCTTGTTCTGTGCCTTGGTATCGAAACTGATTGTTTCTGTTAAGCATCTTGTTTGGCTTTGGGTTTGTTGTCTAGGTAAAGCACCATATAAATTGGAATTATTATTAGTTCAATGTCTTTGACAGAGAAGGCAATCTCAGATTTAGTTGGGGGGAGAATTCTTTTGTTAATCTGCCTCAAAAAAAAACAGCTCTGCAAGCAATCAACAATAACTTGATAACAAACACTGTTTATAATACACACTATTTAAGCTTTTATATTTGCTTACTCCACTTCATAACAAGGACTTTTGTGAATAATATCTAATCAGCTACAGTCTCCAAATGGGCATCTGGTCCTTGTCCTCAGTAATCTCAAAAGAAATTTAGCACAATGTTAAAGTAGAGTTGTGATCTTTGGACAATTAGTTATTGATTTTTAGCTTATTTGAATAGGGAAACCTGTGGGTTACAAAAACAGGGATAGAGAAAAGGAAGACACGTATTTCAGTCAAATGGGAGTTGGGCCAAGTGTTCTGATGCTGTTGTGACCCTGAGCATGTTTGTTCAGCAATCTTGGGAGTGATTACCGGTTGGCACTGGAGGCCCAATTGTTGCAGCGTACAAAGGTTACATAGAGCAAAAGGTACATTACTGTAGTAACCAATGTACGTTAAAGTGGATATCTTAAAAGGATCAGTGCGGTATTTGGATGATTCATTTATTTAGGTATTTCAGAATTCCTTTCCAACTCTAGATGTATTGTTCGTGTATGACTGTTTCAAATGGCCATGGGGTGGGAATTAGAAATCCATTGCCTATCCAATATTTTCATTTACAGTAATCAATGAATTAAGGAGTGATGCAGAAGGTAGAATTAGACCAACACATTGAGGATGTCAGATTTGCAACATCAGTTTGCATTTATAATCTCTCTTTACAACAAAGTAAAGTACCCTAAACTTCTTTGAAAAACATGAGATCAGACAATACTTGACAGTGAATCACATAAGTAGATATTAGCATGGGCGACCAAAATATTGGCCAAAGAGGTAGATTACAAGATGGCCTTAACTTGGAATTAATGTAACCTGTTGATTGCAAAATTTGCCATTTGAAGCCACTTCCTAAACTCTGGAGAAAGTTGAATTTCTTCCCTGTTTTAGTGTGAAACTTGAAACATTTTCACTAGATTGTTTGTTGAAAATTCATGTACATTTTATAAAACAAGTCACAAATCCTACTTTTTTCCACCCACCGATTTAAGATGGAACTGACTCCTTTAAAAGTGGTATTGATAAAAGCTTTTCTTGGTGTGTTCCTGACATGGAGCAATAATTTATTTGTAGTGAATTAGTTAATCACAGGAATAGGAGTATCGCAGTTATCTCTGGGTTCTGAAACTAGGATGAGGCTGTTGGGGGAGAAATAAACTAATTGGTGCTGCTTATCATGCAGTGATGTTGAGGATGTGAGTGTGGTTGAAAATTGAATAAGGGAAAGAGTAACGTCAAATGGGATGTCCCAGGTTACCTTCCTTCATAATTGTTTATGAACGTAACAACATGAGTAGGCCATTCAATCTGCTGAGCCAACTCTGCCATTTACTATGATCATGGCTGATTGAACACTTCAATAGCTTTTAGCCACGCTATCTCTTTATGCCACTGATAATCAAAATATATCAACCTCCACTTTAAACATACTCAAAGATTGAGCTCCCATGACCCTCTGGGGTAGAGAATTCTAAAGATTCTCAATCCTCTGAGTAAATCATTTCTCATTTTGGTCCTAATAGGCAACACCCTGCTTTTTAAATTCTATCTCTTTGGTTCTAGACTCTCCAACCAGGAAACATCTTACCTGCATCAACCCTGCCTATCCCTTTAAGCGCTTCGTAGGTTTCAATGAGATCACCTCTAATTTTTCAAAACTGTAGGGAATACAGGCCCAGATTGTCCAGTCTCTCTTCAGCAAATACTCCCATCATTCCAGAAACTAAGTTAGTGAACCTTCGTTATGTTCCCTTTACAGCAAAAATATCCTTCCTGAAATAAGGAGTCCAAACTGCATACTGTACTCCAGGCACAGTCCAACAAAGCTTCTATACAATTGAAGCAAGACTTCACTACTCCTCTACTCAACTCCTCTCAGTGATAAAAGCTACCATTCCATTATCCTACCTAATAGCTTGCTCCACCTGTATGTTTGCTTTCAGTGACTTCTTAACAAGGGCACCCAAGTCCCTTTGCATATATACACTTTCCAACCTCTCACCATTTTAAAAAAAGTACTCTGCACATGTTTTCTTAGTACCGAAGTGTATGACCTTCTATTTTTCCACATTATACTCCACTTGGCGTGTTCTTTCCCAATCACTAAGCCTGTCCAAATCCTCCTGAAAAGTTTCATATCTTCCTCACAATGTACAGTCCAGCCTAGCTTTGTTATCTTATGCAAATTTGGAAATATTACTTTTGGGCTCTGTGTCCAAATCAGTTGTTTAAACATAGCAAACAGTTGGGATCGAAGTATTAATCTTTGCATTTACCACTAGTCACATCATGCCAATGTGAGAATAGACCCATTTATTTCCAGTCTTGGTTTTTCGTCTATTAACCAATCCTTGATCCATACCGGATTGACACACAAAGTGCAGAGGTGTAGTTGGTATTGTGTAAGGAATTGAAAAGGTTAATGCTGAACAGTGGCTTGGACACTATTTGCTGTGGTGTGGTCTTGGAGGTGGGTGGAGGCAGAACAGCTTAGCATCTTAAAGCATTAAGACCTACCATCTGGATCACCTCCATAATCTGTGTAGTGATGTTTTTCATATGGTGTAAAGTATATGTAGTTTTTGTCATGCAATAGACTATATCTTGTTTAAGATGAGCTAATTGTTATCTAACAAACAGGTCCTATAGATCCCGAGCAAGAAAGTGAATGGCAGCAAATCTAGCAGATTTTTTGCCAAATTTGGCAAGCAATGGTGAGGACTTGGCTTATAATGTGGTAGCAGTTGTGCTAAATCCATTTAGCTCCCCCACCACCCCGGCCACACACTGGCAGCAGTGCAGGTCGTGAAGAGGGCTGCTCATGCAGACAGCCAGCAAGAGAAATAATTGAACATTCAATGGTCCGACAGATGAGAACCTTTTGTGGCAAGATTCAACAAGGCAGAATCTGCGATCATTGGTTAAAATATGTTTCAGATGTGATGACAGAACATAAGACCATAAGAAATAGGAATAGGAGTGGGCCATTCAGCCCCTCAAGCCTGCTCTACCATTGAATAAAATCATGGCTGATTCAACATTTTTCACAAACAGTTCCCTGCATTCCCTCTAACGCTTGATTCCCCCCACTGGTCAAGAATCCATCTATCTCAACCTTAAATATACACAAGAACTCTGTCCCTATAGCTTTCTTTGGCAAGGAGATCCAAAGACACTCGGCCCTCTGAGAGAAGAAACTGCTCCTTATCTCAGTCTTAAATTGGCATTCCTTAATTCTGAAACTACGCCATCTAGTCCTAGACTCTTCCCATGAGGGGAAACATCCTCTCAGCATGTACCTTGTCAAAGCCCTGAAGAACCAATATGTTTCAATGAGGGCACTTCTCAGCAGCAAGAGTGAGCTAGGAACTCCATGGAACTGGAACACAAGCCACCTCAAGGTAGTTGTGGATTGCATCGGATGCTGATAATCTGTAGGAACAGCCCTAAATTGAGTTTTAGATGGAGATTGAATGGACGTTGAAGCCTCATTGAGTAAAAGTTGAAATTCTGGTCAGCAAGGAAATAATTTTTTTAAAAAAGGAACTGTTTAAAGGCTGGGAAAGCTAGAAGTAAGCCAAGTATTTCCTGCTAATATCAAATAACAATAGATCATAACCACCATAGTGAGTGGGTACCATGAGGAATGACCACAGCAAGGGAAATCAAGGACTACAAAGCAACTTTAAACAGGGTTGCAAATCTGGGAGCATTGTGAAATAGAATTAAAGTCATAAATCAGCATTTTATACGCATGAGCTGCAAAACCAAACACGAAGAAAGTTTAGACGGTTGAGTTCACAGAAAAGACGAGAGATCAATTACTTAAATTGGAGTAAAGGCAGAAACAATTGATTTGAATCGTACACAGTGGGACTCATCCAGGAAACAACTATAAAAACATCAGGGATTATCATTCAGGGCTGCATAAAGTGGGAATCATCTAAGAAAATCTGTTCAAGGGACAGAAATCATCTTATACAGCCACAAGAGGACCAGCTTCTCATTTTCTGATTAGGTACTTTACAGCCTTCAGAGCTCAACATTGAGTTCAAAAACTTCAAACTGTGAATACTGTCTTCCACTTCCATTTACAACCCCTTCCCTACTGTCCCCCTCGCTGTGCTTTGTTTGCATGGGTTTGCTTTCAGCACAACTGGCCTTTTAGTTTTGCTATTAACAACGAGGATACCTTTTGCCTTTTGCTCCGGGCGCTCTCGTCATCTGTTCCTCTTGCTCCTCCTCCCCCTTTCTCAACAGCATTAAAGCCATCATCTTCCAGCTCTTTCTATTCTGAAGAAGGCATTTGGACTTGAAACACTAACTGTTTCTCTATCTATAGAAGCTGTCAGATCTGCTGAGTCCCTCCAGCACTTTGTTTTCGTATGCTTAAGAACTCCAGCTTGTTTTTAATAAGAGCCTCTCCTCACTAGACTATCAATTGGCTTTCTTACACCAAACTAATCCAATACCCTATAGATGTCTATCAAGAAAGAGAATGTTGGCAATAAATCTACCAGATAGTTCGACATTCCCTCTAATTTTATTTTTCTGCTTGGACTTCCAAAGTCCATGTGCTGCAGTGACTTCTAAAGTCAACATGTTAGTATGCCGATCGTTGGTGCGACTGCACATTTTGGAGGGAATATTGTTTGTACTGCATGATGAGCAGTGGTGAGGATGTATCTTACAGTTTTGAACCATAGAATCCATTTATACTGTCAAATATTCTTTTCAACCCTGGTGATCCACATATATAAGTATTAGTATTCCCTACGGTTTCTACAGGAAGGGAAAAAAAATAAGTTTTTAAAAAAGAGAAAATTAGTGTCCTTGAGAAATTTGTTTTTCTTAAACACCGAGATGAAGCACTTTATAACTGGAGGCTGTAGTTTGCATTATTTAAGTCATGAGTTAAAAGACTACAACTTATCACTTGAATCTTCAGATAAAACTGCCAGTGATTAAACATAAGTAGTTGTGGTGCTCAGTTGGAAGATAACAGAACTGGGACTTTTGTGTCCAATGTAATTTAATTATGAGATATGCACAAGATAAATTGATAGAAGTAGACTTAATGATGGTGATCAGACTATTTGTTTGATGTATGTAGAGATGTTCAGATTCCGACCTCACCTGTCACTTGAAGTGGCAGTCCATGGAGAGCTAGGTTAGCTGCATTGCTCTAATTATTTTAGGGTCACTGAATATGTGGGTTATCTAGCTCTGCCTCTCCAGATATTACCTTGATATTTGGCCTGTCACAAATGTGTGAGAAATGAAAGGGAATAAAATGGATGCAAGGTGGTTTCAAAATAATATTAATTTGAAAAAATGCATAGTTGGTGTTTTAAGAATATAAATAGGTTTTGAGTTCGTTCATGATTGTACTAGGCAGTTGGACTGTATAGCACTTGTCGTTAAGTGGTTTTGTAGTATTTTTAATATCGCAAAATTTTTCTTTCATATACTGTAGCTAATGATGTACACTATAGGAAATACTTTGAAACTGGATGCCAGTGAGGGTTGAAAGTATTAGCACAAATCATATACAGAGTAGTTACAACATTTTTGTTCTTATTTATATTTTTTGGAATTTCTTTATATTGTCTCCATGAACTTGCCCTCCATATCTCTCTAATCTTCCCAACAAGTCTCTCTGATACTTGCATTAATCTAATTCTGGCCACTTGATCAATCCCAATTTTAATCATTCTACAATTGGTGGCTGTACATTTTTAGTTGCCTAGCCTGATGCTCTGGATTTCCCTCCCTACACCTATCTGTCTGTCTGTGTCTCTCTCCCTTGCCTTCCTCCTTTAACACACTCATTAAAACCTCCCTGTTTGGCTCTGGTTTTGTTCATTTGACCTAATATCCCCTTTAAATGGCTGTGCTAATTTTTTCAAAACCTTTTTGTTTTATTTACAAAATGCTGAGGCATATGGAGAGATTTTTTTTTTGCGTCTGTCAAGAACTGTCCTGTTGAGTTACAAAGTGTCCACTGGCTTTCTAATTGAATTGGATGTGTGTAAGCTGTTGAGTGATCAGTGACATACATGGGGATGGGGTGGTTGAAGGCAGAGATCACATAGTGACACCTTCAGGAGTAAGTTCTACCAGAGCTGACAGCTGTAATGACGACTGCAATTTAAAGTCAAACAATGCAGTTTCTTAACATTGTTTGAAACACGAAAATGAGAGTCTGTAAAGCTCCCAGACACTTCAGATTAATTTTTAGGCTTTTAATTACAGTGAGCAGGCAATTGTCTACTATGCCTTCACTGATTTTAATGTATGTTTGTATAATTTGGATGCTTACAAGTAGAGTGTGCCTCCATCTAAATGCGCAAGTTCAGGTTTACATGAAACATAGAGCAGTGTAAGTCAATAGACAAAAATAACTTGGAACCATATGTTTGTGTTTGTACTGCTGTAAAAGTAATTACTAATTTTAAACCTTTTTTTCATTAATTCAAGGTCCAGCGGGTGTTGCATGTAGTTCCAAAACACCAACTATTGCATACTGATTTCTGAATTCCGTCGAATTTTGTTTTCAAATTTAGATTGCTTTTGAATGGAGAAAGCATATGTGTTTGTATTAGCGAAATGTAGTGTTTTCCATAATTGGGATTGGCTAGTTTGCTAGCGGATATCTGAGAGGATCCATTGACTTTCAAGATGTGCCATGAATAGAAGGCAGTTCCTCCGATGGAGCAACATGCGTTAATAGTAAGATTGTTCAAAATAGTGGCAAGAATTAACTAAGGTCAATGCTACAACCCAGATGTAAGAGTTGATCTTGCAAAATAAGTCAAAGACCTATGTATTAATGTAGAGTAGCAAAACGATTATGAACAATGTATTACTATTAATTTTCTGGACATTTATCAGTGGTACAGACATAGGGCGTAACTTCAATGTTACAATAATAAAACTTCAGTGATAAAAAAATTAGAAGAAGAATCCATGTGGCCCTTCAAGCCTGTGCCACCATCATGAAGATCATGGCTGAATTTGTACCACAACTCCAATTTCCTGGTTTCCAGTTTTAGAAATATGAAATAACTTGGCTTCAATTCTGAGAGTTTCATTCAGAATAAACTGATGGATTTTTTGGTATCTCAGCGAAGCAATAGAGTAACCAGGAAATTGGAGTTGTGGTACAAATTCAGCCATGATCTTCATGATGGTGGCACAGGCTTGAAGGGCCACATGGTTTCTTCTTCTAATTTTTTTATCACTGAAGTTTTATTATTGTAACATTGAAGTTACGCCTTATGTCTGTACCACTGATAAATGTCCAGAAAATTAATAGTAATACATTGTTCATAATCGTTTTGCTACTCTACATTAATACATAGGTCTTTGACTTATTTTGCAAAAATGTTTGGCAATTTGATTGATAAGTAATAAAATTCAGTCTGTAGAATGCTTCAGTTACTTTACTTTAATCATCCTTTATGAAGTAACTGGTGCATTGAATGTTACCAAAGTATGATGTTTTGAGGACTGAAATTTGTTGTGTTAACAGGAAGGCTAATTTAATCGTAACTCCAAATAAAATCAAAATATTAAGGATGAAGCAATGACAGTACAAGGGAGTACTCAATGAATGGCAGGACACTAGGAAGCTCAGGAACACAGGGATCTTGGGGTGATTGTCCACACGTCCCTAAAGGTGGCAGGGCAAGTTAATAGGGTAGTTATGAAGGTACACAGGACGCTTGCCTTTATCAGTTGAGGTATAGATTATTAGAACAGGGAGATTATGTTGAACCTGTACAGGACTTTGGTTAGGCCATTGCTGGAGTACTATGTGCAGTTCTGGTCATTGCATGATAGGAAGAATGTGATTGCAATGGAGAGGGTGCAGAGCAGATTACAGAAGGTTGGGGGGGGGGCACCTTGTGGAGGTGTGTAAGATTGAGGTTTGTGGACAGGGTGGATAGAAAGCAGCTGTTCTCATTGGTTAAGGTGAAAGGCAAGAGTTTAGACGAGATTTGAGGACAACTCTCTTTACTCAGAGGGTGGTGGTGGGTCTGGAATACAGTGCCTGAGAAAGTAGTTGAGGCAGGTTAACCTCAAAATCCTTAAAAAAAATACTTGGGTGAGTACTTGAAATGGCATAACATTGAAGGCTTTGGGTCTAGTGCTGGAAAGTAGGGCTAGTGTAAATTTAATGTAGCTTTGGCAATACAGACATGATGGGCTGAAGGGTCTATTCTGTGCTATATGGTTTTATGATTCTATGAAACATATAGTAGATACTCAACTTCCTACAAATGCCAATCCTCACTTAATTCAATTTCAGAATAGTGTTTGTGGCAGTGACCTGCATCTTGTTTTCAGAATTCACTTTTGTCACTTGCATTGTTTATAATTTGTACAGTTAGTTTTCAGTCCTATCATGATGCAAGTAGCAGAGGCAAATGAGAATAACATGAGGATGAATTGCACTTAGGTCTTTCTCCTTTGTGCTTACCTTTTCAAAACCTATGTTAATTTGAATACTTAGAATCACAGAGTTATACAGCATGGAAGCTGACCCTGTGGTTCAACTTGTCCATGTCAATCAGATTATCCTAAAACTGATGTAGTCCCATTTGCCAGCATTTGGCCCATATCCCTCTTAAACCCTTCTTATTCATATACCCATCCAGATGCCTTTTTAATATTGTAATTGTACCAGCCTCCATCACTTCCTCTGGCAGCTTGTTCCATACACGCATCACCCTCTGCATGAAAAAGTTGCCCCTCAGGTCCGTCTTAAATATTTTCCCCCTCACCTTAAATCTGTGCCCTCTAGCTTTGAAGTCCCTGGCCCTGGGTAAAAGATCTTGGCTATTCATCCTATCCGTGCTCCTCATGATTTTGTATGCCTCTATAAGGTCACCCCTCAGCCTCTGATACTCCAGGGAAAAACATCCCAGCTTATTCAGACTCTCCCTATAGCTCAAACCCTCTGATCCTGGCAACATCCTTGTAAATGTCTTCTGAACCTTTCAAGTTTAACAACATCTTTCCTATGGCAGGGAGACCGGAACTGAATGCAGTATTCGGAAAGTGGTCTGACCAATGTCCTGTACAGCTGCAACATGACCTCCCAACTCCTATACTCAATACACTAACCAATGATGGCAAGCGTGCCACACACTTTCTTCACTATCCTGACTACCTTTGACTCCACTTTCAAGGAGCTATGTACCTGCAGCCCAAGGTGTCTTTGTTTGGCTTCCCCAGGGCCCTACAATTAAATGTAAAAGTCCTGCCCTGATTTGTCTTACCAAAATGTAACACTTCACATTTGGCTGATCTCATGGGAAAGATTGAGAATTTTTAGTTTTTAGAAATTTCAACTATGGAATATCATAACATGAAATGTCTGCTGGGAAACATATTTAAAATTGATCTGAAACCTTATGACCTAATCCTTTTTTAAACTTTTAAACACTGATGATGGGTAGCAATAAAGTGAGTGTGAGTTATACAGTGTACTCATATTTTGGTATTGAAAGAGGTTTAATTTGATTGCTGGCTTTCCTGTGTTTCAGGAAAACTGAAACCACAATAAAAGCAGCATTGGTGCTGCCACATATTGTTCACTGTAATTCACATTCTGAATATGTCTTACCTGGGTCTTGAGTCTGCTTCCATTTTATAGAAAATGTTATATAGAAAATCTTTTATAGAAAAGAGTCAACAAGCATAAGGGTCAACTTCCAGAAATATTGCTTGTTTTATACTAAATGAGGCCAGAGAACAAAAATATCCCTAGAGTCCAGACTTGCTTTATATAGCTGTACCACAGTTCCAGCTTCTCTCAATCTGGAAAAGTTCAAATGCTTCCTAGTGAATGGACAGAAAACAAGAAGTCTTTGGTTTTATTTAACTCCGCTTTAAGTAATCAAATATTTTGTTATTATTAACCTTCTGATTTTAATATTCATTTATTTTAGCGTGGGAAACAAAGATGTCAAGCGTTTAAAATTCAACACCATAGAGCAATAGAAACCAAAACTTATTGCTGGCTGCCTAATTTGCAACACAAGTAATTACTTATAGTGCTAGATCTCTGACATAAAATCGACAAATGCTGAAAATACCCAGCAGGGTTGGCAGCATCTATGCGGCAGGAATGCACTGATGATTCAGGACCTTTGATTTAATGCATTGTTAAAATTATTTATTTTATCCCCCAAAAATACTCATCACTCAGCAATCACAAATACTGAAGTGCTAAGTATAAATACAATTTTTGACCCTAGTTCTACGTAAGGGGGCCATGTGGCTGAAATCTTCAGATGGATTTTATGATTGCTGATCAGCTTTCTTGAAAGGCTGTCCCACAGTGAAAACTCAAAAGGTGGTCTTAAAAAGCTGTGGGTCAAATTCTGTCCCTCATGAAAAGTCCCACCCTTGAGGGCTTTGGTTAGTCTGATTGATGGACTAAGAGCTCTCAGTTAAATAATGGCAGAGTTTGGTACTGGGTGGTGTGACAAACTCTAAACAATCCTGTAAAGAAGGGTGATGGGCACTGGAGACAGGCAATTCTTGGGCTATTTGGGAAGGTCGGTATAGGGTTGCCACACTTTGGAATGAAAGGGTCGTGGTCAGACTATGGAGGTCGAGCGGGGGAGGTGGGGCGGGAGATGGTGGGTGAGAGGTTAGGAGGAAAGATCTCTGAGGGAACTACTGAAAAGGGCACGGCACATACCTCCCAACAAAGCAATATATTCAACTTTCCTTTCCTGACTGTTGCTTACAGCAGGTGTTTTGGAAGGCAAATGGAATGTAACACTAGAGATGATTTGCTACATTTGTGCAGGGTATTAGTAAGGCTATAATCTCAATTACTGTGCATACTTTTAGTCTCCTTTAAGAAAGGACATAATTGCATTAGAAGCTGCTGAGATAAGGCTCACTTGACTAATTTTTGGGGTGAGGATGTTATCTTATGAGTAAGTGTTGGACAGGTTGCTGGTTGGAGTTCAGAAGAATTACAGGTGATTTTTTTTTTCCAAACAGGATCCTGAAAGGACTTAACAGGATGGATTCTGGAGGGATGCTTCCCCTTGTGTAGATACTGGAGCAGAGAGTGCAGTTTAGAAATAAGGAGTCTCCCATTTAAGATGGAAATAGAGGTTTTTTTTGTCTGAACGTCATAAGTATGTGGAATTCTCCCTGTGGTGGAGGCAGAATCATTGTATATTTTTGCAACAGTAATAGATGCATTTTTTGACTAACGAGGGAATTGAAGGATATCGGGGTAGCTAGGAAAGTGGGTTGAGACCACAATCAGGTAATGGTTAAGCAAAATCCAGGTGGCAAACAGAATATTCCTGTTCCTTATGTCTGCCTTTAACTGTCCAACATAGATATTTTAAATCAACCTGTTCAGACATGTTACGATGCATGAACCCAGATATTCTGGCCCAGACACAGGCACACTACCACTGTATCACAAGACATTCATTGTCCAGTGTTATGTGGCAGTGGAGGTTGATTGAGAGCTTATGTGGGCAATAATTGGCCACTTAACAGCCCCAATAGGCCTAAGGGCAGGCAGGCCTGTGGTGCCTTACCGAATCTGTAGTATGGGGACTGGATTGGGATGTGAAGGATAGCAGTGGGGTAGTTCCCCAATGTATTTTATGTGCCCCTTGCTTAAAAACACAGCCCATTTGTTTGAGTTTTCTCTAACTTTATTAGCATATATTTTTCCAAGGAAAGCCATTGATTTGTTGTCTCTGCTTTCACTCTATCAGTTTGCTAATGCTGCAGCTAGAATCATTCACTCTTGTCACTTTTTCCTAATGGGAATCCATATTTTATAATGAATGCCATGCAGCATTTGTTCTGCAACTGCCTCTGGTACTGGGTACAGCAGTAGTTCATGTTGCAATGCTGGGTAGAGTATTCATTGATTGGAAGGTAGGATGTTACAATTTGATGTTTGTGAAATGGTGGGGGTGGGGGGGAAGTGTGTGTGGTCCCTTTAAAAAATGATGTTTTTTTTCTAGGCTTGGAGATTTAATAAAAAAAATGGGCAGGTGCACAGAGAGCTCCTAAAATTGAAACATTGTATCAAAAGGCTGTGTGGTTATCAACCCAGGTAGTGGTTTGTTTTGTTGTTAAGGCAACCCGCTTGAAAATCAGCCAATTAATTTAAACCAGGCACTTAGGAACTGAAAACTAATTAAATTTAAATCTGATAGTTTTGACATAGGACTAATCCTAGTGTAAGAAATTAATAGGTCATCAAGGGTATAAAAGAAGAGGGCATTTGAAAATCGATGTGAGAACAACTTTAATCTAATAGAGTTAATAACCCATCAGCTCTAAAGAGAAAATCACTGGCTGTCTCAGAATTCTCTAAGATCTCAGAAAACCATCATTTAACTAAAGGTGTAGTGGCACTCTTAACTAATATTCCTGACACACGAATTCATCGGAGAGAAACATTCCTGTCACAAGAATTTGACAGAGAAAGGTGTTCCGGACTGAAGATCAGAGAGGGTGCAGAACATTCCGGAAGACACATCCTGACTGTAATTTTGGGAGATTAATTTTTCATTTTGTTATTATTTTGGTTTATACAAGTAGGATTTGTATTTATTGGAACAGCATACCCTTAGAATTTTGTTTTGTGTGGGAATAGTTTGTAGTTAAAGGGGAATTGTTCAGTTTGTTTGTAACTCTGTTAACTTGTTCACTGTTTGAGTTAGATAAATAAATTGTTACTTGATTATAGAGTGACTGTCAGGAGTTCATTTCATTTAACCTCCCCTTATAACAGATTGGGAGGTGAGAGGCAGGTTATAATAAATATCACACTTCCTTTAACAGATTGAAGCGAGGCAAGCTTCTCTGGGTGTTTTTTTTTGTTATTAGAGGAGAGTCGGCCTCCATTTCGTGACAGTTCACAGCCCGCTTCTACAAACTGAGCTGCAGAAATGTCAATTGCAAATGAGAATGATTATGCATTGTGACATGCCTAAGGTGAAAAGGGAGCAAATGTGAAATCATGATAAGGCACAAGCAATCATCAGAATCATGAAAACTGAGACTCGATATACGGTATGAAGCTGGCTGCTGGGTTAAACAGTAATAGAAATAGGGAAACCATTATGCACAAATCAAAATAAAAGTTAAAATATTAGATAATTAAAGCAAAATAGCGTAATGGTTTAAGAACACTAAATGCTGCATGTTTATTACACAATTCTATTGCCTGTAGTTTTCAAAAATAAAACGCTGACGTTATTTTGCATTGCAACATCTTTTTTTTTAACCCATAACTTAAACTGTGCTTTCAAATTCACAAATCACTTTGCAAACAGAAGATCTAAGTTCTCAGATATACAATTAAACAGTACGGATCACTGTCAAGTTCTGCTCTCATTCTCCGGTTCTTCAGAGTAAGCAGTCAAGTCGCACATTGAAGATTTTTAAAATTCAGGAATCAGACTTCCATGCTCTCTATCCAGTGCCATATTTTTCAACAGATTCTCCTGAAATCAGAACAAGCGCAGCAAACAAATGGCCGCTACCTTCAAGATTCACTTCTACTCCTGCACTATCCTGGCTTGGAATTGCGATTCCTTCATTGCTGGGTGAAAATTCCCAATCTAACAACAAAACATGGATTACAGTGGTTCAAGGAAGAGACTGATTTGAGCCTAGTATGAAGGAAGATGGTTGTGATTGTTATTGCAGTGGGGTTTCAGAATCTTATCCTGGGCGCATCGTACTGTATTCTTCAGCACAGTCAAATATTAGTGACAGATGTACAGCTTCTATTAACTGCTTCAGTTCTGAATATTTGTAATATTTCTCAATTAATCTTAATGAATGGCCTGTAACAATTTGACTTGGAGTTAGATAATTATTGTCCTATTCATCATACCTGGATCTACCCACACTTAATGACACCCTCTTTTTACATTTTACTAATTCCTATGATTCGATCATATACAATGTCTTAGATCTCTCTGAATTTTCTCGGAGACTTCAACCTTGATCAATGTCCTTCCCTCTGTTTGTAAAGCAGTCAAGTGTGCGGGAGAAAATGGACCTGATAGTAGTCCTGCTAGAGTGGGGCCACTATCGTACAGCGTGTAAGGTAATTGGGAGTCCTCCCATGGATCAGTTGATAAGGACTGTACAGCAAGACCTCTCTTTAAGTTATCCAGTTTGAGTTTCGATTTGAGGTATTCAGCAAGTGGGGTGGGAATTCACATTTAATACAGGGAATATGGTTTTAATGTTTTGTACCATTGTAATGTAGGGTTGCAAGAAGCAATTAATGCCATTGCAGATGGAGCTTCCAGCTGCTGCATTCAGAATTATAATCTTCATATTTTCTCACGTCACTAAATGTGTCCTCAACAAATTCCACCTTCCAGTAACAGTCAGAAATTTAGCTGGCATTCCAAGCCTGGTTCCTATGAAGTGTTCTATGACTTTATCTACAATTGCTCTTTTCCGTTACCATGTATTACAGTGGAAAGACTGAATCAGGTTACCATGTCAATGAAATGTAAAATGAAAATGTTTCAGTCTTTGTTCTCTGCCTTTTAAATCTATGGTCTACTGCTTCAACAAAAAGTCTCATTTCAATAGTGGAGGTTGGTGCTGTCCAGTGGTTACTTTTAATAAATATCACTGGTATTTTACTGGTATATCACTTCTATTACATTCTGGTACCGGCCATCTTTACCAGTACGTGGCATGGGTAAGAATTCTTTGAGTAAAGCAAAAAACTGCGGGGATCTGAAACAAACAAAAACAGAAATTGCTGGAGAAACTCAGCAGAGCTGGTAGCATCTGTGAAGAGAAAACAGCGTTAGTGTTTTGGATCCAGTTACGATTTTCAGATCATTCTCCAGCAATTTCTGTTTTAGAGTTGTTTGAGGTAGTTCGCTGCCACCGATTCTTCTTTTGTCTTTGCTTTGCTTTGTCTTAGGCCTATCTAGTGATTAGTAACACAGAACATAACACCAAGGAGTAGCTACTGAAGAGGCACAGTTCTTGGATAACAAGAAAGTTTATTGCATGATAGCTATAAGTACTACTACATTTGATCAAGCAAACTTATTAGGACATTAGAGAGTTAGTACGTCCTCTGAAATATGTAGTTGAACTCCTTATCTCCAGCACAGACTGAGAAATTTGTAAAAGCAATATAATATGAACATTAGAGATAGTAGGAACTGCAGATGCTGGAGAATCCGAGACAACAAGGTGCAGGGCTGGATGAACACAGCAGGCCAAGCAGCATCATAGGAGCAGAGAGGCTGACGTTTCGGGCCTAGACCCTTCATCAGAAAAGGGGGAGGGGAAGGGGGTTTTGAAATAAATAGGCAGAGAGTGGGAGGCGGATAGAAGAGGGATAGAGGAGAGGATAGGTGGAAAGGAAACAAACAGGTCGAAGAGGTGGGGATGGAGCCAGTAAAGGTGAGTGTAGGTAGGGAGTTAGGAAGGGGATAGGTCAGTCCAGGGAGGACGGACAGGTCAAGGGGGCAGGATGAGGTTGATCGGTAGGAGATGGAGGTGCGGCTTGAGGTGGGAGGAGGGGATAGGTGGA
>NC_063338.1:31622375-31712829 GCF_021869965.1 Rhincodon typus | reverse complement strand
CCATTGGGCTGCAGGATTCCCAAGCGGAATATGAGTTGCTGTTCCTGCAACCTTCGGGTGGCATCGTTGTGGCACTGCAGGAGGCCCAGGATGGACATGTCGTCTGAGGAATGGGAGGCGGAGTTGAAATGGTTCGCGACTGGGAGGTGCAGTTGTTTATTGCGAACCGAAATCTCCCCTCCCCCTACCGCATCCCAAAACCAGTCCAGCTCGTCCCTGCCTCCCTAACCTGTTCTTCCTCCCACCTATCCCCTCCTCCCACCTCAAGCCGCACCTCCATCTCCTACCGACCAACCTCATCCCGCCCCCTTGACCTGTCCGTCCTCCCTGGACTGACCTATCCCCTTCCTAACTCCCTACCTACACTCACCTTTACTGGCTCCATCCCCGCCTCTTCGACCTGTTTGTTTCCTCTCCAGCTATCCTCTCCTCTATCCCTCTTCTATCCGCCTCCCACTCTCTCCCTATTTATTTCAAAACCCCCTTCCCCTCCCCCTTTTCTGATGAAGGGTCTAGGCCCGAAACGTCAGCCTCTCTGCTCCTATGATGCTGCTTGGCCTGCTGTGTTCATCCAGCCCTGCACCTTGTTGTCTCTAATATGAACATTGACTCTTTTACAGTCATAGCCTTATACAACAGTCACATTTTGCATTAGTCTCTTCAATAAACATTGTACACTTATCAGCCACACTGGCACCCTCAGTTGGGTTTATAATCTGTTACAAGTGTGACTTCCCATTTTTTATCACCCGGTACTATTAACACTTTAACATTCTGATTTTGTTAAATGATACAAAATTGACCTCATTGGTAAACTGCAGATTCTCTAACTTTCCAAAAGAGAATTACTTTGTAATGCTCCATGTCCAGTTGCCTTGCAAAAGCAGCCAATGCAATCAAGGACCCCTCCTACCTTAGTTATACTCTCTTCCACCCTCTTCCATTAGGCAGAAGATACAAAAGTTTGAAAACACGTACCAACAAGATTCAAGAACGGCTTCTTCCCTCCTGTTATTAGATTTATAAATGGACTTCTCATACATTAGAGTTGATCTTTCTCTGCAGCTTCTCTGTAGCTATAAAACTATATTCTGCAGTCTGTTCAATTATCCTAATGTACATACGTAAATTATAATTTGTCTGGATAGCACACAAGACAGTACTTTTCGCTGTATCTTGGTACATGTGACAATAATAAATTAAATCAGATCAAAACCAAATGACCAGCTTCAGGTGAATCTTTCATAGATGGGTTACTCAGCAGTAATATCATTAAAGTCAATCATATCAACTATTTTGTATGAAATCACTGCTCCTTTCAGTGACCTTCATACAATCTACAATAACCAGAACTTGCATTTTTGCTGACTGTTTTCCAAAAGCAAACATTTTATTCACAAAATTTAAAGTACATTACATGATTATTCAAATAATGTAGAAAATGCAAATCCAAGCACATGACATGGTGGCTCAGTGGTTAGCACTGCTGCCTCACACAGTTCACATCCAGCCTGGGCTGGCTGACTGTGTGGAGTTTGCACTTTCTCCCTGTAGCTGTGGGTTTCTGCCAGTGCTCCAGCTTTCTCCCACACTCCAAAGATGTGCAGGTTAGTTGAATTAGCCATGCTAAATTGTCTGTAGTGACCAGGGACGCATAGGCTACGTGGGTTAGGCATAGTTAATGCAGGGTTATGGGGATAGGATGGGATGCTCTTTGTAGAGTCAGTATTTGACTCAGTGGGCCAAATGGCCTCTTTCTACACTGCACAGTTTTCACAGAATCTTAAAAACCAGAAATTCCAATTTTGTATTTACTCAATATGTTGTCAGATATCATTATTATTATTATTATTCATTGTATGTCAAAGATATAGCCTAAGGGGTGTTTTACCAACTTTCCAGCCCTTCAGTGTACAATGACTGAAAGGCCTTGACTAGTAGCTTTACCCCATTGCATCTCTGCAACAATTGCCTCAAGCTATACTGCATCCCTCAGCGCATGGTTCTGGAATGTTCCATCCGTAACACTAGGTCAAGGACAAATGTAGGTTTCAGGCAGACCAAAGGGGGTCTTGTGCAGAGTTGATAGTTCTCCGGCAGTAGTTGAAGTTTACTTCGGTGTGAGTCCCTTGGAACCTCTTGTGACCTCCAGACCTCCTCAGAGAATTAGTTCCATATATGCTGTAAAGCGCAGTCACTTCTATAATTGCCACTTCTGCAGTTTTTCCTTCAACCTCTGCTTAACACGGAAACATATGTAGAACTGGCAGTAAGAGCATATGCTTCTGTTATAAATGTTACCAACAGCTGCTGTAACTGCAGTATGTCTGGGAAACTTCAGCAGTTTGCAGAAGAATGCTTTTAAAATGAAGTTTTGAAAGCATCCATCTTGCATTGATTAAGACAGTGATATTTTTAAGAGTAAACTTTGCTGTAGTAAGGATATCAGTCGACATTGAACACTTTTATGTTTGCCTCACTGTGGGAGGTAAGGAGCATAATAACATAGAGCAGGTCCCCATACCTGTTATTTCACTCATGCTTAAGATTTAAATAAATATCAGAATAGTAAGATTGAAATTCCTCTGCTACTGTACTTTTCCTCTCTGAAATGTATTTGGCACTCTCAAAGCTGCTCTTAGAAAGTGTTGGCCCATAGCTCAAAATTGTGTAGGGCAATAATCTGGTAGTTTTATTGAGACCACAGGATGATTGGTGCAGAACATGCTACATTGCTGTATTCAGAGCAGTTTTTCTAAGCTTGCTATTGGGGAAAGTTAGAGAGGTAAAGACGAAGCATAGCAATACTCTGGAAGGAATAACGTAATCTACAGTGACTGAGTTAAAAATAAATGTGGCAGCAAATGCAGCGTTATTAAATCAGTGTGTGATAAATATTTGATAAAAGAACATAGTCGTTTGGTCTTCAAGCCTTTTATAACCTAAAGAGGCTTTAAAGAAAAAGGGTATAGTATGTGAAAAATAATTCTTGAGGGAAATGTCTCCATTCTTGGTGAGACATTTTGGCTTTCTTTTTTGTTTTTATGTTCAGAATTCTGATCAGAGATTTTAAAGAAAGATTATGGTGGATCTCTCACACACTCGTACTTCAGTCCGGATTCAGGTTCTGGAATGTCGGACTCGGAACATCCAGTATTGATTACCGAGCTATATCATAGTGACTTGCCTTTAATTAACCTCCATGGCTGAGGAGAATGTCAGTCCATGTGAAAATGGAAATTTGTTGCGCGTCAGGCATCAATTGATCTTTATCTTTGTGCTGAATACGCATTTCTGCAGAAATCATGTTTAAAAGGTAGCATCATTGGCAGTGAAGTGGTGGTTAGTGTTTAGAATGTTGCCTTATGAACCTTTTTTTAAAATCAACCATGAGATGTGGGTGTCATTGGCTAAGCCAGCATAGATTGCACAGTAGGCAATTAGGAGTCCATCGCATTGCTGTGAATCTGGAGTCACGTAGACCAGATTGGGTAAGGATGGCAGATTTCCTTCCGTAAGGGACATTACAGTTTTTTTATGACAGCAACATGTAACCATTGTTAGTTATCAGGCTAACTTCCAGATTTTTATTGAAATCAAATTGCACCATCTGCAATAGTGGGATTTGAACTCATGTCCTCAGAACAGTAGTTGGGGTTCAGGATTGCCAGTCCAGCAACCTTAGCAGTACACCATTGGCTCCTTTTTTTTTTTTAGCAGTTCTAATTTGCAACAGCACAAAACGGTAACCCTTGGATACAGGTCTTTTGATGTTCTAAATGTGCCTCACTTAATTATTTAACCACTACATATTTGGCATGGGTGATGATGAGAAATAATTGCTGTTGACTTGTCTACTGGTTCATCTGAGGTTTTTATTATCTGTCATTTGTAGACTTCTTTCTCTTATCAATCCTTTCTTGCAACTTTTTTCTTTTTTTCCTGTCCTTGTTCCTGACTTCAGGTCATTGACATGTACAGCATGGAAACAGATCCTTTGGTCTAACATGTCCATGACATCCAGATATTCTGAATTAATCTAGTCCCATTTGCCAGCATTTGGCTCATATCCCTCTAAACTCTTCCTATTCATGTACCCATCCAGATGCTTTTTTTTTAGATGTTGTAACTGTACAGGCCTCCACCACCTCCTCTGGCAGTTCATTTCATACAGGCACCACCCTCTGTGTGAAGTGTCTTCCCTTCAAAATGACTTGCTTTTTTATTTCTTTCTTCACTAATTAGCATCAGCATCTCAGCCACATGTTCTCTCTGATGCTTCAGTGACTCATCCCAAGTGTGGTTTCTGCTTTTGGTTGTGTGCTCACAGCGTTGGCTCACTAAAAATCTGAAGGTAGCCATTTACCTTAAAGAAGGGTGTCCTATGACATCGCTGATATTGTCTCTGTCACTCCGGGTGGATATGTCCATCAGACATATTCCCAAATCCTCTGTGATCATTTAAAATAGGAACAAACGTTACTCTGAGAAATAAAGAATTAGTGAATGAGTGAATATTGAAGGGTTGCTTCTACCAATGAACTGTAAACCATCATGGACCAGGATTATCGGGAGAAGGGGGCATTTGAGATAAATCGAAGAAAATTCATCTGAGAATTTGCATAGAGCAGTTCTTTTGTTTAAGTTCTCTAATACTTTACTGAAACATTTGTGATAGAAACGCAACCTCTCTAATGTTGAAGAAATATACCTGGACGATCAAAGGTATGGAGAATGTTCAGTAAATGCTGACTTGCAGGACACTGGAACAATATATAAGCTGCCCTTCATTCTCCCAATGTATATCAAGTTCATCAAAGTACACTGTGTAGGTGCATAGCTGACTACTCTGGGTATTTGTTTGCCAACTGATAACTTATAACATGAATTATTTTTCCCCAGCTCATCTTTTGGAGCGTGCCTCTGCCTTGAACGTCCCCAAACAATATTCATCGAGTGGGAATGAATAACAAAATCTTACCTATCAGCAGGACACTGGGTTTCCCAATCTTGCTTTAAATGGGGTGGTTCCCTGTTTGACAGCATGAAACCTATCATTTAGAACAGCTATACTTCAAAACTTGCTGTATTTTAATGTTGGCATTTATGTTCTTTCCTGTTGCAGACTTACATCGGAAGTGTAGTCATATCTGTAAACCCCTACAGGCAGTTGCCCGTCTATACGCCAGAGAAAGTAGAAGAATATCGCAACCGAAATTTCTATGAGCTCAGTCCTCACATGTAAGTATTGTGAAGCTAAACCAAATGCAGCTGACTTGAGTGAAAGGACAACATATGGACCTAGCTGTTTACCTTGGAGAAAGGAAGGAGAGAGGATGTGAATGTTTTATTCTTTTGTATTATATTAAGCCCAGTATTCCTAGTTTAGTTGTAATTTGTTTAATGTATTGCAAGCATCTGCCAAACTGTCCCATCATTGACAAATTCTTCAGTTCTCTGCTTGAACCCTGAAAGGCTTCAGTCTAAATATGGCATTTTTTTTTCCTCTCTGTATTTGACCCCATCTGTCTCTGCAACATCTGCTAATGCATTTTGTAACGTAAACAGGGGAAGAAGATTGCTTTGCAACCATTTGTATTCATATGTACAAAGCTGGGAAAACTGGGCTGTATGTTGTTCTTTGGCAAGTTGCTGTCTAGAAAAAATGAGTTTGGTGCGAGGTGGATGTGAAATAGATAAAAAAAATCAAATTGATATTGTATTTAGATTTCGCAAAGTATCTTTCAGCTTTTGATAAAATAGTTCACAATTTCACTTCAGAATATGATTGTTGCTTTCAAGGAGGGCCAGTAGGGGAGTCTTTGAAGAAAAACATACAATTTTAGTTTTTCAACATTCTGCTAATACTTTTGTGGGCTTTAGAAAGAGGTATTATGTATTTATTTAGAAACAATAGTAATAGTAATGATTATGTTAGATGAACAGAATTTCTTTTTTAAAGTTCACACAAGTTACAAATCATGCAGCAGTTAACTTACTTTTATCATTTTCAAATGTCTATATCTTTACATGCTCAAAACTTGATGATAAAAACTTCACCGAGTTAATATCTAGGTTTGATGTCTGCCAAGATACCCATCAGCTGTAAACCTCTCCATAAGATTCTCCACCCATGCTTATCAGCCTTCTATATTTCATTCAAGTGGCCACTCTGCATTTGCCAACATAGATAATAACTACTCAAACTATTCAACCTTCAATGCATTGTGACTCAACTTGATTGTGACTTGTACCGCATAGTGCGGTTCACAGACAGAAATCAAGATTCCTTCTTTTTGTCATGGTCTATGATTGCCAAGCCCTGTTTTAATAGCCCAGAATGGGATCTGAAAGTCAGAACAGATCAGTTAAGGAGACTTGGGGTTTCACTGGAATGTACACTTCACAATCATGATGAGCAGCTAATACCAACTTGAAAACAATGCTAGGAAACATGCATTCAAAAGAATTGGCGATTTTCTGGTACTACTTTCAGTTTAGAATTCACCGCTGACAATGTGATGGTCTCTGCATTGTAATCTGTAACCACTTTGCAGAACCACTGATCGATCCACAAACATGACTCCACCCTGTTTCTACAGTCTGATCTTCCTGTGGCCTGCTACAATATTCCCATGCAGCTTTATGGGACCTAGAGGAACAGCACCCCTTTCTATTGGGCATTCTATGGGCTCCATGATTTGACACTGAGTGCAACAATTTTAGATTGTCACCTCTGTCCCCATTTTGTATTTTATAAACAGATTAGTTGCTTTTTTTCTTCTTGTTTATTCCTTTACTTTGAACTTGGTGGAAGGGCAAAGGCTGTAATGGAGCTGCTCATTTAGATCTTTTTTTGTTTCTTCACTATACCCATCATCACATTCTTTCCTTTGTAACATGAAACCTTTTGTCATTTAATCTGTCCTTCTCTAGCACATTCCTTTCATTTGTTCTTCCTTTGCCACTCCTACCTTCTCAGAAGTTGTTGCCTTTCTACCATTACTTGGTTCTAATGAAGGATAATCAACCCAAGACATTTACTATTTCTTTCCTTCCATAAATGAGACGATAAGACAGGACCATTGGACCAGTCAAGTCTGCTCCACAATTCAGTGAGATCATAGCTGACTTCATAATCCTCAGCTCTTTTGCTTTTCTCCCATAATCCTTACTGATTAGAAACGTGTCTGGCTCAGCTTTGACTATACTTAATGGCCAGCCTTGACAGCTCTCTGCGGTAAAGAATTCCACAGTCGCTGTCTGCTCTATGGAGTATTTTCAGCTTTGATTTCAGAGCCCACGCACTGCAGTATTTTGCTTTTGCATACAGAAGACTCGTTAATTTGTCTGCCCTGCTATCACGGTGCAGCACCCATACTGGCTTTAGTGGCTCGATTCTTTAAACAAGTTTATCTACAATCCAAAACACCGGTTCACTAATCTGGTAACTGTCAGTAATTCTATCCACACCAGTATGATGAATTGAAGCTCCAGAATGAGTCTCATTCTTTATTATTGTAATGCTTGTTGACATTCAGGTTTCTTCCTCATAGTATTCACCTCATTGCTGGCATTTTAAAATGTGTGTTTTTTTAATAAACAAACTTTCCAGAAAACCAATAGCTAATTAATGCTCAACATCTGAAGCAGTGTTGCTGTCTTTCACTCTCCTGAAATTTAGACATTTTGTAAATATTTTAAAGGTTGAAAGCTGATTTAAAATTAATTACCTAAAATCTCAAGGGATTTAGATCAGTAAAATTTCCAGAAATAATAGTCTAAAAATGAGTTCAGTTTTCAAGGAGCTCCATAGATGTAATGGTGGGAGAATAGGAGAGCATTGGCTCCAAATGTTCACTGATTTATTTTTCAACTGCTTGTGTTCCAAATCTGTAATAGTGCTTTTCATCATTTTTGTTTGTCACTCAGTGTTCTCCTTCCTCTTGTCTTGCTGTCCTACCTGATTAGAGAATGTATTATAACAAAAACATTATAGTCTGTTCAGAATATTAAAAAACTAATACAAGTTGTTTGATGCTATCTGATCTTTAAAAAAAATACAGTTGGCCCAACTAATTTTATAGAAGATTTTCTGTCAGTAGTGGAAGCATCAAGACTAAGGCAGCTAAATAGAGCTGAACCAAGACAAATAGGATACTGAAAGCTATTCTCTATAATTGTAGTTGTATTTCTAATCAAAGAATTTCGAAGCCATGAGAACTACATTGTGTTAAAAGTGTAAGATTCAATGTCTTGCTCAAGCCTACAGCTTCTGATGGCGTATCAGAAAAGGACTTCATTTTGTGATATAATGCTATTGTTACTCTTCATAAAAGTGCATTTTTCTCCATGTTTCATATCAGCTTTCATCTCTGGTTGTTACAGATGACTTGTGTGTTTATGAATTGCCTGCTTGCCGCTGCAATGAAGTGCCACCAAGGCTGAGCTTAGTCATTGTACCTAATATCTATTCAGAGCTAGGGGGAAAACTTAATTTAAAACAATCACTACCATATGAATCTTCATATTGTGATATGGTAAAACTTGGGATGCAATTTTTGACATCTTGAAGGAATAATTGATGTGACAGCTTCTGCTTGGGTAACGTCTCAGTGCTGTAACCAAGCAACATTTGGCAAAGTCTGAAGGGGCAATGGATGTGGGTGTAAAGTATGTTCAAGTCTGGTTGAGAACATTGTGAGCAACTGCGTGCACAGATCAGTACTTTTTTTTAAAAAAAGTACTGGTAACTGGATTGTTATATACAGCCTCTTGCATTGCACAATATGCTTAAATAGAGGTGGCAGGAGCTCAAAGGGTATATAAATTGAGGGAGTTTTATGGTTTTGGGGACTAAAAAAAATTATTGAGCTTGCATGATTTTATTCAATTTTACATGACTAGTATCTGTAAAGTTTGTGAGCTGTAAAGTTGGGAGTGCTTGGCTAAACAGATAATTTGAATGTGACATAAGTGCGCAATAAACAGATCAAAATTCATAGAGAGCCTAGAAAAGGAACTTGAATCTGTAGTAGATGACAGTTTTAAATATGAGACAAGTAATGAAAATTGAGTCATGTAACCAACAGAGCACATATCTCTATATTAAGGCTTTAAAATGTATTAGTTTAGACAACTTTTTGATCATAAATATATAATGACTCCGATGCAGAGAACAGCAACAAGCAGAAAGGAGCAGTGGAAGGTTTGAAGTTTTATATCTGGATTTTTTGACCATTTTTTTTTCCTACAAAGTTTTGGAAGAATTATTTGTGTTTTTAAAGGCATAGTGTTTCTGTTTTCCCATGATTGCAAATAATTCACTTATCAGACTTGTCTTTGGTAATTGAACTCGCACACTTTGTAGTTGAGCAAGTAGGTATACAACAGTAGGATAATCAACATGGTTATAGAGCAAGGGACTCAGCTGTAGTTCAATGAAAGCACGTTGACGGGAGGGGAGGTGAGAAAATTGCATCGGGTTAGTCCTAATATGGTACTGTCCCAAACTGGCTTTCCTGGACATCCATAGCTGAAATGAAAGTATTTCTGAAGACCAGTTATGAGCAATTTTGTGCACAGATTACTTCTTTCCCAACTAGGCAGGAGTGCCACATATTTATTGTCTGCAACCCAGTAGGCTGGAGGAGGTGAGTTCACAGTGAGAACTGCTCAGGAAAATTGACAAGCTGTGAAGACTTTGATCAGGTACACTGAAGTTTTCCAGCCATGGTCAGGTGAGGCCCTACTCACCTGAGGTTAAGGTTCAAAACATTAGGCTGAGGATGTATACAAGCAGCGCATGTTTGTAAGGAAATGTGAACTGCCTGAAGGGAGAAGAATGAGTGGGGCTGTGAGGCAGGTTGGCCCGAGGAGTGCTGTGTCAATGAATACTGGGAAGGTCAGATTGGTACTTGATAGTCTTGTGCTCCTTTCCTGTTATTCTTTCTGGTCCTGGATCCTCCTTGCACCCTGTCTCTAGATTGGAAGGAGCACGCTGAAAACTTCCTTGACCACTGTCAAGCAAATCAGCATGATTCGTGAGGTTGTCCTTTTCCTCTTGTTTTGGGGGAGATCACCTGTCTGCACTCCTTCATTGGATCCAGCAAGTAAAAGTGAAAGACCTGAGGATGGGTACCTCTTCACTTTCTCCGGTCTTCTCCCGTTCTTTTTTTTTGTGTTTCTGGCTTTTTCTGGTACATGCTATAAGATCCATTTAAACAACAATCTTGCCAAAATGGCCATGATAATGATGGCCCCACAAATGTGCACGGCAGATTCACACCTGTAAATGAACTTATTGTTGCCCTAGAGAGTAAGGTAGTAAGATTCCATTTTGGTGTCGGATTCAGTCCAACAGCTGCACTTGGTTGACCCGCAAATACACTTGCCATACTAATAACTTGAGGGCAAGCTGTATCACCTGGCTTTGCTCCCCAGTCCCCTATTGGAAATTATATAATTTAGTGCAATTCATCTTAATGTTACTTTTAGCTTGCAAGTATTGCCAGAATAACCATTTAACCCAACAAATCTGCAGTCATATCAAAAGGGAAGAGGCATGGATATTCCTGCATCACTTAGAAGAGCCACCAAAAAATGTGCTCTTTTTATGAGGACATTTGAGGTACCCACATGTTAAATAGTAGCCCATTGCACAGGTTTTGGTTTAATGCTTCGTTTATTCTACTTTCTCCTGAATGATGGTTTCTATCTGCTTGTGGAATCAAGTTGAGCAGCTACACTGTTAGTTCATTCTGTTTGTTTTTGGTGCATGAAGTGACCTTTTAGATTATTGTATGTCATACAGCAACATCCGGGTAATTTCAAATAAGCCTCACTACCCTTGTTCAAGAACTTTGGAAGGAGTAACTGAATAAAGTACAAGTACCTTGATTACGGTAGTGATCATTAATCCATAAAAAAAGTGAAGAAAGATGCTTTTTTGCCATGGTTTGCATTGTTTTAGATGGGCTCCAAATTATTGAACAATTAATTAAAAATTCTCATACCAACAAAAATGTGTTTTGAAAGAAGGATTTGCTGTGCAAGCAGTTACTCTGATATTGTTCCAGTCCTTTCCCAGATTATGGTGGGATGTTATCTAAGAACAAAACTTGGGAACTGCCAAGAATAAGCTTTAGAATTCATAAGCTTCTCATAAAATGATTACATAAACAGAAAGCACTTGACAGTGACCATTGCCCGGAGGGACTCCAGTCTTTTCCTGTTAAATGCATTTCAGTGCCTGATGCCAGAAGCTGCAGCACTGCAGTGGGAACATTTTTGTGAATGACCAGATCGTTTACATTTTTTTTGCTGAATCCCATTCCCATACATACAATGTTATTAATTAGTCATTGATTACTTTTGAATGCATTGACATTTTGCTGATTGAATCGCTGTTGGGTTTTATGAATAAATCAATGTCAGGTTTGCAAGATATACACCAAGAGCTGCATCTTTCGACTGGAGAATTTGCTTCTGTTCAAAGTTCTTCCTGATTCAGCGTTCACATACGTGCATTTTCAGCAGGAGTTTGAGGATAGTGATAAGGTGAGGGAAGCATTGCCCCTAACTACCTAACTCTACCATGCTGGGCCTAGCCATGTCTGGATCAGCTATCCCAGCCTTCTAAGATTCAGACATTAACCTCCTCTTGTTTTAGGGCTGTGTTACTCACTAAAAGTCATTGGACCAGTCCTTCAGTAAGTTGTGAACAAATATATAGCTCCACAAGGCAGTTTATTCTTTCCAATTAAGGCATTTAATTATGGATCAGGACAGATTTGATTCAGCAACTGAACCAATATAAAGAGTACCAGATGGCAAATTGCAAACAAAAACGCATTATCAAATTGACTTATGACTTGTGAGACTGGTATGGCCATAAAGGCAGCCGTAAGGAAAAGCAACATATTGATGTCAGAGATCAAAACTATGCTGACGTTGAACTAATAAAGCTACCTATCTAAGCTTCAAAAATCTCACAATAAATTAGTTTACATTTGCATTTATTCTTTGCACAAAAGTATCTCTCCTTCATTGTATCATTTAGTTATACAAAGGAGTGATTTGTTCATTCTGATATAAATGTCTGAAACCAGAGATTGAGGTAATGTTCCATTAATAGAGGCAACCAGCTCTGATAGCAAATGAGAATCATTCTAAAGTTTTCATTATTTTCATTATTTTAACTCCCTGCTCTTTCCATATTTCCTTCTCCTAATATTCACACAACATTCTCATTTATATACTGGAATATATAGTCTGTGTATGATTATATAAAATTCTTTAAGATTTTCACGCTCACTTCTAAATTCACCATTTTTAATGGTTAAGTTTATGCTTCTGTAATAGAATTTTCCCCAATTTACCGATACAACATCAACATTTTGCATTGACTTATTAAATTTGCTCCCAATTTATGTCTCTCCTCGTAGCTAAAGCCTCTTATTGCTATGCCATTGTTATGAAATGCTGACACAATTGTTCATCAATATAGAGTCATATACCTCCCCTTGATGTTCAACAATGTTACCATCATATTTCCCAAAAGCAATATCCTGGAAGTGCTGAGTGGGAGCCATTTCCATTGAACAGCAACTTAAAAGCAGCTCAGAGTTTGGGAATTCTGTGGAAAGTGACTCACCTGTTGACTGATGAAGTCTTTCCATCATCTATAAGGCACATTCAGGAGTGTGGTGAAATACTGTCCTTTTACCTGGATGAGTGCAGCTTTAACAACAGACAAGTAGTTCATCACCAGAGCAAAGTAGCTTGATTACCACCACAACAACCCTTAAACATCATTCCCTCCAACACCAAGGCAGGGTGGCAGCAGTGCTTGCAATACACAGGATACACTAGAAACTTTCCAAGGTTTCTTGAATAGTGTCTTTTTTGAATGATTTTTCATGGGACGTGGGTTTCCTGGCCAGGCCAGCATTATTTGAACATTTCTGATTGTGGGTCTGGAGTCCTATGTAAGACAGACCAGGTATGGATGCCTAGATGTGACTCCAGACCCACAGCAATGTGGCTGACTCTTAACTGGGAATGGGTAATAGATGCATCTGGGTTGGGGTGTACATTTTCATCACCTGTGCTGTTGGTATATGAAGAAGGGGAAGGCGTTCTATTAAATACTTTGGCTGCTATTGCCAATATAAATGAACAAATAATAGCCCTCTGAGGATCCTGAAGGCTGTCTCTGGGCTTTATAGCAGAAGGCAAGGATGTGAAACAGAGTTAATAATTATTTTTGACTAAGCTGTTTAGACGCGTTCTGACACACTTTGAGCAGGTGGGACCCAAAGCCGGATCTTGCAGCCCAGAGGTAGGGATGCTCTCGCTGCACTGGAAGAGCCCTTAAGCAATATTAATGCACTTAGTTTGATGATTAACAATGAGTAAGTAGATAAGGGAACGGTTTGAACTCTGATTTACTGATGTCTCATTTGAACGTGTAATGAGAAGTGGTTTCAATCAATTTAGCAGTGACAAAGGATGATTTTGCATTGTTGTTAGCCCTACTGGTTGACCAGCTGCTGACTGTGCCATAGAACAAAGGAAATTTCGTCAAAAATCCACAGCTGGCAGCTACTGCTTTTAATGCAGAATTCGCCTACTAAAAGCTGCTTAAAACCAGATGAGTTTTTATTTTTGTCTGTGCCAGAGTGTTGTTTAAGTCTGGAACAGTCTATTTAATGTAAGCTACCAGAAACTGACTGACAAAAACACATACCATAGAAAAATAGTAATTTGTAAAACATTTGAACCAAAAATCACACTGTAGTATCAACAAAATTAATTTGCCAGCATCAACTGTGAAGTCTCCGATTTAACAGTAATCATCAAATTGACTAGGTCTGCAGGTTTATATAATACTAAGCCTTATCTTGAGATTAAAGTGCACTAACTGAAAAATACAAGAAAGGAATTTTTGATCTGAAATATTGAAAGATGCACAGCAAAAGCCAAGTAGCACAATCTGTTAAATCTGGTTACTACAAACAATTGCTGAATCTTTTAAATGCTGATTGGCAATCAGGAATGTGAAAACTAAACTGTCTCATTGCGCTATAAGAGCTGTCTTCCTGCTTGTCTTAAGTGAATCCAATTTTCATGCTTCATCGTTACATGCCAGTACATGAAGATCATCTGTAATGAGAGCTAGTATATTTGAAGTGCCTATCTAGAATTATGGACAGAGGTATGAAAAGGAAAAATTAGAAATAAAGTGTTGAAATTTAAGCTTTTTTAAAGTACCATTAGCTAAATGTGATTGGTAAATTTAATGTGCAAACTTGCTGATTTTGGAATAAATCGTTGGAGTGTGCTGAGAGTTCAATGTGTCAGCATTTATGTACATTTGTTCTCACAGTGCCTTGCCTAAAATTAAAGGGCCATTTTTCTTACTACTATGTGTGAAATATTCACCATCCTCTCAATTAATTTTTTTACAGTGGGCTGTGTCTATCATAATAGACATACTACTTTATATGATGCAAAGACACGTAGAAAAGGTAATTCAGAGCTTAGGGTCAAGGCATGTCCACCAGTGTTGGATTGACTAAGTAAAAGTTAAATACTGCAGATGCCTGAAATCCAAAATAAAATCAAATTGCTGGAGAAACTCTGCAAGTCTGGCAGTATCTGAGGAGAGAGAAACATATACTTTTCTGATGGTTATGACAGTCATATCAAGGTTTTACTCGTGATGTCCGTGCCAACTCGAGTGTCTCAGTTCCCTACTGTTTCCCCATTGACGAGCAATTGTTTTTTTTCAATCTTCAAAGCAAAATGTTTCTTTATGTCAATGTATGCTGCTACATCATTAGTTTGTTGAAGCAAATGGATTTGTGAATTAGCAGATGCTTTATTCATGGAAGAACTTCAGGAGATTGTCTTGAAACTTCTTGTTAAGAGCCATATAGTTAGAAACTGTTTTGTGAAATAACTCCATGAAGGCTGGTATTCCATCACCAAGTCAGCTTTTCTTTACAAGTACAGGACACTGACCCAGCTAGCCCACCAGAGCCAGCTCTGAATGAACAGAGCCCCTGATGCTCTCGTTTATGTCTGTCAGCCAGGGCTCCCTGATTGGACCAGGTTAACAGCCCCAGTCAAGGAACTCTTATTCTATAAGATCCACCTGGCTGACATTGTTCCAACCACTACAGTTTGTGTGTGACTTTATTGGCCGCACAGGCAGAAGAGGTGAAACAGATGCATTTTAGTCACTGTCTTCAGATATAGGACAGCAACTACTGCAAGTAGTTTTGCTCCCTGATTCTGATCTGACTCCTAAACATGGCCTGAGGTTTGTGCACTGATATGTCTGCATGTGTACAGGTTACCAGAGGCCAGATGTCGCTTTCCAGGATGGCTATTTTAGAACAGGTAGGGAGACACTAGAGCAGGTGCAAAAATATTCTTAAGGATGATATCAGAACTGAGAGAATATGCATTTGAGACTCTTTTCTGTAGAAAAGAGAAGACTCGGGTAACACCTGAGGTAAGGTAGTCACTACTAAATCCAATATGTTCCTGGATAGGAACACATGGAAGAGGTGAATTCATACTTCAGTACAGCAAAATGTCTATATAGATAAGTTGGACTGAATGGGATCTTTCTGTGCTGTAGTTCCTCACTCTATATAAGTTGAAATACAGTAAAATTGAATTGCGTTCAGGGCTTTTTGTGCATCATCTAAACCGAGCCAAAGAAACAGTAGGCCTGTGCTGCAATATGTGTCTTGAGGCAGAATCAACACTGACCCAAATGCCTGTGTGCATTCACATTATAACTGCACCACTGGCAATAACTGATATCACTTCACTCCTGGTGCTGTGATTATGGTGTAGATACCACTTGAAATCTGAAGTCTGGCTCACTGCAAATAGAATAGAGAATTTTTTGAAGGAGGAAGTCTGCAACTGTTACCTGTTGAAATGATTTTGACATTGATGATTTTTGGCCATCTGCAGGTCTGGAGTTCCTTTGTCCAGTTCTCAAACTGTACTTGAAACCAAGAGGAAAATTACGCGTAATCCCAATCTTCCCATTTTCCTCCTGAACTTCCGCATTGTTTGTTTGTTTTTCTGGTGCCTGTTCCTGAAGAGGAAAATAGCAATGTAAATCTCATGCAAATCGGAGGATTTATATCTCAATTTCCCCTAATGACATCATTTCAGAAGCAAACTTGCCCCTATTGATTCCTGCATTACTGTTTATCGGTGAGTCTGGAGGTGGGAGGGCATTTAATTAAGTGGGTTGCTGACATACCAGGCCTGTCCTCGTTCAGCATTTACAGCAGGAAAAACTGTGCAGCCTGCTTCTTGGCTCTGCCAGGCTGGTGTTGGGACAGAACTGGGGAAGTGGGTTGCAAGAGGGCAGTGCCTCATGAAGAAACTTGGAAGTCCAAAAGGTGTTGGTGTCCACTGAGACTGTACTGCAAAGCTGCTCCTGACATGACTGGATCCCCAGAGCAACCACTGCCTCCCTTGTGACATTGCTGAGCTACAAGAGCTGCCAGCTTCTGATTAGACAGCAATTCTTGGTTGGTGAGACTTCCATCTTGGCTCTGGGGTAGGTCTACTGCTGCCTGGTTCGGTCATAGTTCAGCTGGCCTTCTTGCAAAGAACAAAAACAGAAGTTGCTGGAAAAGCTCAGCAGGTCTGGCAGCATCTGTGAAGAAAAAAATCAGAGTTAGCGTTTTGGGTCCAGTGACTTGACCTGAGACCTTTCCTGATCTATAGCATCTGTATTGATTTCAGTTTCCAGCAAAGAGGTGGTTCAGGTCCTATTGACATTGACTGCAGGGACACTAACACTGCACAAGGGGCTGCACATTCCCAGATACTGTCACCAAAGGTGCTCAGGTTAAAAGTGCTGACCCACAATCTGCAATGTAGCTATGCTTGCTTCATACTCTTCTTTAAAGCAACTCCAGCGACACCTGCCATTTGCCTCCTTGGTAGTAATGGGAGCCATTGCGAATTGCCTCTGACGTAGTGCTTCCTGTGATCATGTCCTGGAATCCCAAGCCATATTGCCACTATTCAACAATAGGAGAAAGAAGAAGCTTAGTAGCATGATGATTCTCTTGTAGAGTGAATGCACCCAAGTAATTGAATTTGTTCTCTGGATCACAAAGATGGCACTTAATTTAGTGAAGTTTGAAATGTTTGGAAACAACACAAAATTGAATCTTTTGTTGACACTTTGTGCCCTTTCTAAAGAAAAAAAATTAAGTAATCACAATTATGAGTTTGAATATCCTTCTGTTGAAATCCATGTGCAGATAACATAATCAGAAGTTCTGGTTTGGAATATTTGATAAATCCAGCAGGGTGAGAGAATGGGATTAAAGTGCACACTCTGCACTGAACTACCTTTTTGGGTAATGACTGTATCAGTTCAGTTACATTTTTCAAATCAATATCTAGAAAGTTGTCGCCTACATACATTGTTCAAAAAACAAAATTGAACAGAATGGAAGGAAGTTAATCATCCCTTTTGTTAAAATGCCTTTGTTTAAAATAGGAGTTCCTTAACTTGTCACCGTTAGTTTGGCAGACTTTTCAGCCTGGAAAAAGGTTGAAGGTGAAGTTTAATGTAAGAGTGTGACAGGGCATGTGCAGCTTTTTTGTATCATTAAGGTTTACATACAATGATGATGAAGTTACTACAGATTGGAACTAAAAGGAAACGTCCCTGTTTATAAATGTTTATTGGATCTTGGATGGCAAATGTCAATATTGGGGGCACATGGTGAAGCCTTTGATTTAAAAGGAAATGCTTGAAGAATTAATGAGGAAATGACACCTTCCAATCGTCACCTAACCTTCTTTGCTATTATGTCATTGTCATGGATATCTGCAATTGTTCAAAATGTTCCTGAAAATTCATGATAGATTTGCGCATGAGTGGCTAAGTGGTTGCACAGTTTGGATAATTTTCAGATGCCATTTTTCAGATAGATACTGAGATGCTAAATGTGGCGAAAAATTTTCACTGATAGCTTTGACAACTGTGATTTATATTTGCTTGGGGAAATTATTCCTTATTTGATCGATCAGGGGAATGATCTTTCAGCAAAAATGTGCTCCAAGTGTGCTCTCAATCTCTGTTGTCCTTTATATAGAATTGTGTTCATCCCATGATCTTAATGGCTTGGAAGGGACTTTGTTGCACTCCCCACTGAAGAATGACTGCTCAGTAGTTTCAGATTTTAGTGATGTTTCCTGGAACTGGAACATCTGGCTTCTGTTACACGCCTTCTGGGATTCACAGAGTTGAATATTGGGCTTTAAATTTTCCTTGTGTAAACAGTTATGTTGAGATTTGTATGCAAGCATTGTGTGAGATATTGTGCAACCTTTCTTGTATGTTTACTGTTACAATGGCTGGCAGTGAATTGATTGAAACATGTCTATATATGTTTTGAAAACAGTAAAAATTCTTCATGGGCTTTCCCCCCCACTCCTCCTCCTCCCCCTCCTGGGCCCGGCATCAATGCAGTCTTCTAGTTGGCAGAGAGGGGAGGCAGCCTGGCCTTGGCCTTTTGATATTCTTTGAGCTGAGCCACTGAGGGAAATAACATGTAGGCCTGAGCAATTCCTGCAAAACTTTGTCTTTTAATCTTCCTCCTGTCTTACTGTAGTCAAATGCCAAACCTCTTAGGAATTTCCCAAGACCATGTGGCTCAAATCAGGGGCTTGACATGTAAGATGTCTTAAGTTGAGAGTCTGCGTCCTACCATTCCTCAGTTCAGTGTGTTGGAGTACAAATTCCTTATAGCCTAATAAGGCAATTTAAAATGTTCTGAACGTCCTGTGTGTTTAAATATGAAATATAGTCACGCTATCAACTATTTGAGCAATTAATGACTTCGCTTCCCTACCCCACTCCCCCACCCTGGCATCTCAATGCACAGCATTTAGCTTTTGGATTGGATGGAATGTTCACTGTTCGCTTTGCTACAGCTGAATTTGCAATTGCTTGACAAAAGCAGCCTTTGTTCAGCATTAGCCCTGTCTAAAATTGGAGAGGCCCTGAACCGCCCATCCACAAAAGTTTAACATAATGTTTAGAAAGCTGCAGAAATTTCTAAAATTCTCCCATCATATAATTCTGCTCTGCTGAGAGATTCCAATGAAAGGTTCCAACTAGGTCTGCCACTTTTCCCTGCCTGCTCACAGGATCTCATCTCTTTATTAGGTACAATGCAATCACAGTAAAATCACCAAGTCTCCTCTCTCTCATTATGATTCCTGTAAACTGTCTGCCCTGCATTATAACTAATGTGACTATTAAGCAATTTTAGTTAACTCTACATAGAGCTCCTCATAGGGACCCCATACTTTAGAAGTGTAAACATAGGTGGCTAGGTGGCCAGTTGGCCCATTTTGTCTGTGCTGAGTCTTTGAAATATTTATTCAAATAGTTGTATTTCCCTGTTTGTTGCTTATAGCTCTGGATTCATTATCTTTTAAAGTAGATACCCAATTATCTTTGACAAGCTACCACTGGATCTGTTTCTGTCAGTACATTTAAGATTATAAATACTCACTACAAATTATAAATCTTTCCTTTGCAACATAACCCTGAGCATTTCTTGTCAAATATATATTAATTTCCTTCAGGAAAATAACTGATGAAATATTTGTGACTTTGTTAAACAAATCTGTCCAAATCTCTCCAAGTATAGAAAAATCTTCAAATTACCGAATTTCTCAAAAGCTAACTCTCAATGTCCTAGAGTCATAATCATACAGCATGGAAACAAACCCTTTGGCCCAACTGGTCCTTACCAAGCAGGTTTCCTAAACTGAACTAGTCCTATTTTCCTGCATTTGGCCCATACCCCTCTAAACTGCTCCTATCCATGTACCTGCCCAAAAATCTTTTAAATGTTGTAATTGTACACACCTTCACCACTTCCTCTGGAAGCTCATTCCATAAATGCACCACCCTGTGTGGAAAAACTTGCCCTCCAGTGTCTTCTAAATCCTTCCTCTCTCACCTTAACCCTATGCTCTCTAGCTTTGAACTCCCCTACCGTAGCGAAAAAAAAAACCTTGGAAATTCATCTTATCCATGCCCATGATTTCATAAACCTCTATAAGGTCACCCATCAGTCTCCTCCATTGCTCAGGGGAGTAAAGTCTCAGCCTATTCAGCCTCTCTTTATAACTCAAACCCTCTAGTCACAGTAAAATCCTTGTAAATCCTTTTTGCTGACTTTCCAGTTTAATAACATTCTTTCTATAGCAGGGCAACCAGACTTGTACATGGTACTCCAAATGTGTCTCACCATGGGGTTTGGCATCTGAGCCCTGACATGACGTCCCAGCTCCTGTACTTAATTTTCTGACTGATGGAAGCCAAGCATGCCAAATGCTGCCTTCCTATCTACCTGTAATGCCACTTTCAAAGTAGTATGTACCTGCACTCCCAGGTCTCTCTGTTCGACAACAGTCCCCACCTGCAGCTTCTAAATCAGAAGGTGAGATGTGAGAAGGAGGCTTAATTATGACAATGCTATCATCTTTGATTTCTGCCCACGACTCACCATGGCTTCGTTCGTTAGTTTGTGCATACATGCCAACATGTGTTGCAAGAGAAAGGGATGTGTGTCAGTGGATGTTGTGTGATCTTTCTGGGTGATGTGACTGTTGTGGCAGTTGTGCAACCTCTGAGATGTGTCTGTAAGACCCTCCACAGTGCTAAGTGCATGGACGGGGTTGAAACAACGAATGTTAGGCATGAGTCACAATTGATGGAGATTGGTGTTGGGTGAATGTTGGGGGTGTGGGATATCTGAGGCAAGTGGTGCAGTTGGTGGAATATGGCACGTGATTGTATGCATGCTGACCTGGATCATATGTCAGGTTGTTAAATTTGGGGTCACATTAAATTCAGGTCCTTGACGCCTGACCGTTGTCTTGACCTCTGGTGCTGTCTGACTCCATTGCTTTTGCAAGGGCAGGTTGGCTTAAAATGATATAGTTTCACATGCGTACAGGCACTCTGATTAGGCACACTGCCACTTAACTGTCGTGGTTTAGTGCTGGTTGCATACAGGCAGCATCAAGTTGTTCTGCCTGTGACTGGTGTGAGCTACTCATACATCATCCCACACCTGTTTTGGGGGCCTATTGAACAATGTCCCCAACCAGACATTTATTTTAAATCAGTGTTATGCACATCCCTTATTTTAAGGCTAGTGAAATATTTTCTCTGAAAATTTCAAAACTTTGGTTAAGGATCACCAGGCAACTTTGGTTCCAGTAGCATTACTATACAAACATTACAGATTTCCTTCCACATATATGAGTGAACGTTATTACCCTAGTGATTTGTGATATGTTTGGACTGAAAGGTATGCTGCCTTGTCTCATGGTTAATCGTAACAATTTTGCCAGAATTCTGTCTGAAGTTATTTATGTGATATATTGCCATTGTCTTGTTGGGTCTAGGGTGTGAAAGTAAACATGGATGCCAACATTTTCTGCATCTTTAACCATCCCCAAGCTGACTAACATGTTGAACTGCACATTAATCTTGTCCTGATTTGTGACTGCTGCTTTGATGTTTCGCTGAAGTGATGGATGCTGGAAAATAACATGCAAGTTCTGTGCTTGAATACAGTCTATCATACTCTGCCATTTAACAGGAAGCATATGAAAATCACATTTTAAGAGAAGGCGCCTGTGTTGTTTTAATAGGTTTGCCAATATTCCTGTGGGAGAATAAATAAAATAAATTCAAATATATTAGCGTGCCTGGTGAACTGACAAGGCCATTGTGAAAATTTGAGCTGTGCATTTGCTTCCCAATTCACAACTGAGCCCACATGTCATGGTATATTGACCGTATTCTTAACAGGTTATGTGCTACTTGTGTGAAGGTCTGAGTTCAAGAAAACAGCACAAGCTGGATTGAGGGGAGTTGGATCCCTATTTAAACAATGATGCTTAAACATTTTGCTGAGAAGAAGTTAATTCCAAGTTTGCTCGTTGCTGCAGGTTGTAAGTATCTTTCAGTGAGTTTAAGGCAGTTGTAATTCTGACAGCACTGTTGATAATTTTCAGCTTTGCTGACACAGTTTCTAATGTTATTGGATTTGAATTGCACTCTTGTTCTCTGCCAGCTATCAATTATCCTATGTTTTTTCAAATCTGTCAGCTATTCCAAGCAGCACCTACAATGTCAATTGTAATAAGTGGCTTAATGGTTCTGATGAAATCTTGCAGTGCTCTTTATCTAATTGTTAGTTTTTTTTTCCACATTTTCCTGGTGGTGCTGAAGGAAGTGCAGTGAAAAATATGTATTTAATGCAATTAAAAATGTTAATAGATTTATTTTCTTTCCAACATTCCCACATTTACCACAAAGGATAGAAGCAGAAGTTGACCATTTGGCCCATTGAGTCTGCTCTGCTATTCAGTAAGATCATGGCTGATCCAAATGTGATCTCAACAGCTTTTTCTTTTCTGTCACTTAGAAATTTGGTCCAACTCAGCCCCCCTCTGTGGAAGAGAATTCCAAACTATAATGATATTTCAGGAGAAAAAAATTCCCCTTCTGTTCAGTGGGAGACCCCTATCTATAAACTATGCCCCTTAGTTCTAGCTTCCCCCCCGTCCCCCCCATAAAAGGAAGCAACCAAAGAGCATCCATCCTGTTAAGCCCCCTCAGAATTATAAATGTTTCAATAAAATCATCTTTCTTCTAGATGCCAGTGAGTAGGGGACCAACCTGCTCAAGCTTTCCTCATGACCCCTTCATCTCAGAAATCGGCTCATGAATGTCCCCGAACTGTTTCCACTGCAATTAGATAACTACTTAAAGGAGACCGAAACTGCACAGTACTACAGATGCGGTCTCACCAATGCCCAAAGCAGCTTCATTATGCACTTATTTTAATCCTCCATTCATTTGCAATAAAGGTCAACATTATATTTGTCTTCTTAACTAAATGTTGAACCTGAATACTGACTCCTTTGTGGGTTCAAAGACCCAGCTCTGGAGATAGAAATTGAGTTAATGTATCAGGTTGATTTTTCTTTTTATTCGTTCACGGGATGAGGGTATTGCTGGCCAGGCAGCTTTTATTGCCTATCCCTAATTGCCCATAAGGTAGTTCAGAGTCCACCACATTGCTGTGGGTCTCGAATCACATGTAAGCCAGACCAGGTAAGGATGGCAGTTTCCTTTCCTAAAGGACATAAGGTGAACCAGATGGGTTTTCCTGACAATTGACAATGGACTCATGGTCATCATTATACTCTTAATTCCAGATTTTTTTTAAAATTGAATTCAAATTGCACCATCTGTCATAGCAGGATTCAAACCAAGGTTCCCAGAACATTACATGGGTCTCTGGATTAATACTCCAGTGATAATACCACTAGGCCATCGCTTCCCCAAAGGTTGGTGACCTTTTGCCAAAGTTTAAATATTTCTCAATGGGCTTACTGGTGCTGACTTAGTTATTTTAATTCATTGACGAGATGATTGCATTGCTGACCAGGTAGCATTTGTTGCCCATCCCTAATTGCCCAGCGGGTAGTTAAGAGTCAAACACAGTGCTGTGGGCCTGGAGTCACGTGTAGGCCAGACCAGGTAAGGATGGCAGCTTCCTTCCCTAAAGGGCTTAAGCGAACCAGTGGGATTTTCCAACAATCAACAATGGATTTATGGTCATCATTAGATTCTTAATTCCAGATATTTTTTAATTGAATTCAAATTCCACTATCTGCTGTGGCAGGATTTGAACCCATGTCCCCAGAACGTTATCTGGGTTTCTGGATTAACAGTCCAGCTATAATACCACTAGGCCATCACCTCCCCATCATCCTAAGGAAAATACATCTTTATGAAGTGTTCTCTCCAGTCTGGACATATCAGATGGATCTTAATGTTGACAGGGTGAACCTCCTGTATAACTCGAAACACACCAGTGGAGGAGAATGCATGCTATTGTGTTCGCTCCTAGTTAGTCAGAGAGGCATAGCAGGATTTGAAGTTGCTAATCACGCTAATTTTGGCCCAGTTGAACCCTAATTAACCAAAGGAGGAGCCACTGGAGTTATTGTGTGTAGTAATATTCATTGGCAAGCTCCAATTTTCCATTAACTTGAGAATGTTTTTGAAGTGATCTTTGAAGCTCCGTCCCTATGCAAACACTAATAATGCTCAGCCTCAGTGTAAACACTTCAGAGGGCAGAAATAGGATATTGTACTCGCTGTGCTCTGATTAAACATATCTAATTGATACAATTAATGTGCTAATTTCCCTTATTTTTTGTATATCGTATAGCTATCCCTGAATGTCCCCATCTCTGTCCCAGAAGAAATCTTTGCTGCTTTCTTTGTTATGCTTTTGAGGAGATTATAGGCTTTAAGTCATAAGTCAACAGAACTGGTACTGGGTTTCAATTTAATTCATGGTCAGGCTTCTTTGGATGACAAAAATATCATGAGTCATGCCGACTAAAATGGATACAGTATTAATTTACAATTTGAAGAGTGCCCATAATCATAGGAAACATGATTTCAGGCTGTAGGACCTAAGGCTAGTGTTCTTGAATGTAGACACCACAGTGTTCCAGATTAGTATCAAAACTGCTGAGATCGTTTTTGGTCAATAGGAAAATTTTTGCCTCTGATTTTAAACATTTCTTTCCAACACAACCAATGCTGACCAAATTAAAGAACCCAATTCAAAATTACAAGCTTGTTTTTAAAAAAAAAGTCCCTCCCTTTGCAAATAGAACCTCAGCTTTCAATCCCCTGTTCCTTTTGAACTGTTTTCGGTATGATATCTGCTTTTAATAATGTTGATTAAATCATTAATACACAATTGAAAATTTATATCAAGGACTTGCCAACATTCAGCAATATTAATTGCATACGTTATTAACAATGATGCATGTTTTAATGCAATTCGTAAATTTGTACCCTGTAATGCCCAATAAATCACTTGCATGACACTAATTTGTTCTCGTTTATGTAATGGGTTTGCATGAATACAATGGGTGGGATCTCCCTGAAGGGAAATTTTGAATTGGAAGGATCAGTCAGTGGCCTGCATGTTCCTGTTTCTGTCAGTGTAAATGGCCCCAGAATGTGTTTAACAGAGACTGCTGGACTGCAGAGAACACTTGAATATTCATTAACTGTGGTAGAACTATGTACAAGACTAGATATGTCTCATGCTCCACTTGGAACCATCCTCCCTGAGGAGACATGACTTTCATCATGACGTATGTTAGCTATTTACATATTTGTCATAAAATTATACAGCAGAACCTGCTGGCGATGGGCTGAAAGCAGTAGTGGACAGCAGTCTACATATTTCATGGCCCATTACAGGAAAGAGGTTGGAGCCTGGGTGACTTGTGAGCAGCAAAGCAGGGAACACACAAGAATTTATTTAGCTCTCTCTCCCATTTCCCTATTGGGGCAAGGGTGGATTTAGGGAGAGGGTTTGGGGTTGAAGAAGTATTGCGTAGTTCTTACCTGTGGCTACAAGCCAAGCTGTTGGTAAAAGTTTTCTACCAACAATGTAGTGTGGTTGTTGTTGAGACACAAGTTTAAAACTTCAGGGGATTCCTCCTCCTCCTATAGCAGCAGCAGCAGCAATACCACCTATCTCTGTTGGTGGGTCAACCATATGTTTAGGGACTGCCTGCTGTCCTTGGTCATTTGATGTGGAGAGCAATTAGGAGACTGCCTCTCATAAGAGCACACTAGCGACTGTGCTGTTGACAAATGAAAGGTTATATCCGGGTCTGGTTGTTAAATTATTACCTTTTTAAGATTATAATACCCTACTGAAGATTTATAGCTGTGACAGTACATAAATTTCTGATGTACTTCTCATCTGCTAGATTAAAGTATTTTTCCTCAATAGTTTGCAGTCCATCAGCCATCCTAAGTGGAAACATAATTACACCTATTTTAATTTTGTTGTTGTATAAAGTTTTAAAATATATAGAAAAATACCAGTTGGTAGGACCCTCATTGACAACTCGTACCTTGTAAGAAAGAGAGAAATTTCCCCGTGACTGGTGTTAATATAAACATAACAAGCAGGTTAGAATCAATGTAGACTGAACATTACCCAACAGGCAACTAACATGAAAGTAAAAAGAAAATATTTTCAGATTAAATCATTACAGCTACTTGCAACCACAATATGCTTTATCATTAAAGATGAGGCTGGGAGTCATATTAATGTAACCCGTAGGTGACTCCTGGATTGCACAGGGACAGAAATTCCACCTGACAGTGCTATGTCACTGTCAAACGACAGACACTGCCACTTTCCAACTGGAGGGACAGTCAATGTGGTCAGCCTGCAGGTGTTCAGTAAAGCGGCAAGCTGCTGAGTAGTCATGGTGGTGGGGGTGGTGGAGGGGTGGATTATTGGCAACGTTGACACTTCACCTGTTCTCCATCCCCACCTCCCCAGTCCCACTCACTCAAATCTCACACACAAGACCAAAATCAGCCCAGATTTGCCATCACTTTCTGATCCACCATGTAGAGCTTTCCAGCTGCACTGCTGAAAGGCTGGCCCTATTTTATTGACTCTGCCCCTGCTCCATCCTTCGAATCCTGGATTCTCAGACCCAGACTCCCCTCGACATGTGGAAATTCAGCCTCCTTGATGCACAAATGGTGATGTTATCACATGCAATACATAGCAATGTCGACTGCGCATTTTAGCTTTGGAACATTGTCAGCAATAACAGATGTACAAATGGGTCCGGTGACATGTGCAGGTGGCCATCTTCACGTACGAGCTAATTTCAAGTTTCCTGCAGGCTTCCTTCTCTCTGGTATACTTGGTTGAGATTTTAATATCCTTGAAAAGATCTGCCACTTCACTTTCTGACTATCCCCAGACTGAGTTCCATCAACAAGGCCCACTTTAGTGACCTTTCATTGCTTAAATCACTGAAAATCCTTTCTCCTCAAGAAGAGACCTGGCTTTCTCCAGAATCCTGCTTAATTGCTTTCACAAAGATCATCTTTTTTTCTATTAGCTCTTCTCAGCCTGCCTATCTTTCTCTTTTGATGTCTCTGCATCTCTGTTTCACAATGTGCCAGGTTGTGAAATCTGCCTCTTGATCTTTGCCAGGTGTCAGTTTCGGAATACGTGAGTCTGTCTCTGGGCTGTGTCAATATGGTCACTGTGCCTTGTGTCCAGGAAATTCTGTTTTGCCTTGTGGTTAAAGAAACATTTTAAAGCATCATAATCTTGTAAAGACCCGCATTGTAACGTGGTGCAAAATCTCAATATGCGTTATGTAGGAGTTGGCAAAATGAGAATAGCTAATTGGAAAGGCCATGCGTTATCTTGTATAGAGGTTTTTTTGAATGGAAATAAAAATACCCAGCAATAGTTTTGTTTTATTATTCATTAATGGAATGTGGGCTTCACTTGCTAAGCCAGCATTTATTTCCAATCCTTAATACTCAGACTGCAATTAAGAGTCAGCCATGCTGCTGTGACTCTGGAGTCACATGTAGGCCAGACCAGGTAAGGGTAGCAGATCTTCCTTCCTAAGAGACATGAGTGAACCATTTGTGTTTTTACAATAACAAACAGTGTTATGCAGTTGCCATTAGGCTATCCTTGTATTCCACTCTTCTTATTATCGAATTCAAATTTCACCATCTGCCATGACGTTCCCACTATTGAAACTTGAAGCTTGAAATGAGAAAAAAATTGATTCGAGATTTTGTGAATACAATATTTTGTCAATATTCTTGCTATTGTCGAAGTTTGGCCCTCTGTACATAATCCTGTAGATGGGTTGCAATAACTATTTTTTAGGTAGTTCAAGGCAAATTCTATTGTCATTGTTAAAATTGTTTTGTTGATCCTGCTGTTTCAAATACTTGCAGCACTCCTGTCAATACATTAGTGTTTACCATAGGTCTACACTGTGATGTCAACCTCTGAGTGAAGACTTCAAATAACATTGGTGTTGATGGGTGAGGCTGATCTCACATAGGACTGACTTGGCAAAGTCCTTTTTAAAAAATGGCACAACATCTAGTAATGGCACAGGTAAACTGAATCTTGGGATGCCTATTGTTGGCATCGCATTGTATGAGCTAGCAGTCACTATAAGGTAGGTTTGCCGCATCGATCCTCATTTTAGATTGGAATCTCCAGGCCTTGCTTCATCTGATAGAGGAAAGCAACTAGGTAGTCAAACGAGTCTTAACTTGAATCTCATGACTCACTGGAGTATTGTGCTGGAAAATGAGCCCTGCTATTCCCAGTGTAGTCATAAAAGAGACTAAACAAAAAACACTCAAAATTCCCCAATTTACTTGATTTTCAGGCTCAGGTTGATGGAAGGCATGGACTAGGTTTTTGTACTTGAAAGGAATTACTATTTATTACAAGTAATTAGGCTCCAGCTACAAGGAAACCATTTTAAATTGTCAGCATGTAACACTAAAAAATTAATACACTAATTCCTTTATAAACTCCTCCTTTCACACACAGACATGGACTGGGAGAATAGTTCAATAATCTTTGTTCAAGTTGTCAAGTTGGTTCTTGGTGAGCAGAAGATTTCTCCTCTGATTTAACACTGTGTAGAGCTGGAGGAACACAGCAGGTCAGGCCGTATCAGAGGAGTAGGAAAGTTGGCCTTTTGGGTCAGGACCCTTCTCCTGAGGTTTCTCCTCTGCCTTCCTTTTCTGAATGCTTCCACTGGCTTGCACAAGGCACATGACAGCTGGTTGCCTCTGAAAAAGTTTCTGACTTACCAATTAAAAGTCACAGATTACAGCCACTGCTGACAGAGGGATAAACTGGTTCTGTTCAGCTTTAAGGTGGGTTTGACTGCAAAGAGCAGAGAGACAGCCCCTGAGTTGGTGGAGATCTGATCACTTCTCTCTGTATTGTGTTCCCAGGCCCCAAGCTGTACAGTTACCTGAGAACTAATCACGCAGTTGTTGGTCTGCAAAAGGCCTTTGTAGTTGATAATTGGTCATTAGTCAATAGACCTATTGACTATCTGTTGCCAACCAAAGCCCCATCCAAATACAGAAATCCTCGGCTCCAGTTTGCCTGCAATTTAAATTCAGTAGCTGCTTGGGGCTATTTAAATGGTGCTTGCCATAAGTGCCCAGTTACCTGCTTCAAAACATGCAGCAAGAGTTGCAGAACACTTGTCGATTGAAATGAGTTTGAAGCATTTCAAAACAATTCTAAAACCACAAAACCGAAAAGGCATAGCTTTTAGATCAACAACAAGTAGTTCATTGCAGCAAAGCAGTTGGGTACAGGTTACAATTGGCTTGATAGTTTAAGTAACAACATCTATGAGAAAATCCAAACACTAGGTCTGTCTGCTTCAAGATCCAGAGATGTTCTCTGTCGCCAAGTATTTAGGAATAGGCAGATTGAGTGGAGCATAATGAATCCTTCAACGTTAGACCTTTTTTAGAACCAAACATCTATTGCAGCACAGATGGAGCCTGATCTGTCCATTGACCTTTACCCTCCGGTAAATTCTGTTCATTTTTGGAAAATAATTGAAAAGATGCATTGACATTGAGTAAATGTTTGGCGGTTTTCCTGTTTGGAATTCTAATTTGTTTATTCATGGTATTTGATAACTTGAACTAAAGTTTACATAAGAAATTGTTTCGATATTATAGGGACAATCTTCAATATGCCATTGGAATCTCCGTATTCGATCTCTCATTGAGATGCTGTGACACATTTAATCCTATCGCAAATCCTTGAAATGTATGTTCACTGTTGTGAACCAGATCGTCTCAGAATTACACAGCCATTAGTTTAAAAGTACCAAAGCGGCCTATATCAGAAATTGATAGAAAATATTTGAGTAGAAAGAAAGTGATGATATGGGCCACCTCTGTACATTCAGCATACAATAGTTAAATAAGCACACAGTTCAGTTAATTATTTTAATTGTTGATCTGAAATGTATTTGGTTCATATCAGTTTGTTGATAGTCGGTTCAGATTCTAAAGCATTTCACATCCATGGCTTATCCTGATACTAAAATAGCCATCTTATCTGACATGTATAATGACAAATAGTACAGATTTACATTGGAGTGTTGTCTCAATAGCTTAGTGACTAAATATTAAAATGTGCAAATAGAACTAGGCAGCATGAAGCTGAGTGTGTACAGGCTTAGTTGCGTTCATTTTTTGAGTGGATTAAATCTTGGCTAAGTGTCTTTCTCTTATTTTGTTAATGGGATGTGAGCATTGATAGCTAGGCCAGAATTTGTTGTCAATCTGTAGTTACCTTGGAAAAAGTGGTGGTGAACTGGGTAGACGTGAGCATGTGGACGGGACACTCATTGTTTTGAGTCAAAATGTGTAGGATGAAAGCTTAGGTAAAGTAATAGAAGATGAAGGTCCCCCATGGAATCCAGTAAAATCAGTGTATTTAGGAAAAGATGGAGAAATGAAAAGACATTAATATAACCAACAACACACATTTGGAAAAGGCAGTATTGAAGAGAATTAACTGAATTCATTCAAATATTCTCAAGAAATGTCATGGGATTGTTGGGCAGACCTTTCAGTCCTGACCTACTGAGCTGTTTCAGGAGTTAAACACACTACTGGAGATTACAAGAAGATCTGGAATGTAGTCTCTGCATTCTGTGTTAATATTAAAACAAATAGCAGCCCTAGAATTCCTATCTCAATACTGGTTCATGAATGTTTGCCTTAATGGTCATGATCACGGCGTACAAAAATTCAATGCACGAAAGAAAAGACCTGCAACCACCAGTGATTTTTTTTTTTAAAAAAAAAGTCCATTGCCGTTTACAATAACGGACATTTGTTGAGCTGAATTTAAAGGCATCATTTTTTATTTATTATTTAATGGCACTTAACTGATATTTCTGTAGTATATGCTGTGAATTTGGAAGTATTGCCTATATTTGAGACAATACCGCAGGCTGTACATTTACTTAAATCTCAAAATTGGCCTTTTAACGCACTGTATTTAGCTCAGAGGTACCATAGCACAGAAGGATTTAGGAGTCCTTATCCACGAATTACAAAAAGCTGGCATCCAAGTTCAGCATGGAATAGGGAAGGCAAATGGAATGTTGGCCCTTTTTTCAAAGGGAATGGAATGAAATATACAAGTAATGAGGTTTTGCTAAAACTGTACAAGGTACTAGTCAGACCACAGCTGGAATACTGTGAACAGTTTTTGGCCTGGAATCTGAGGAAAGATGCGCCGGCATTGGAGGCAGTCCAGAGAAGGTTTACGAGGCTGATGCCACATGTGGAGGGACTAGCTTAGGAGGACTGGTTGAGCAGAGAACATCCTGTACTCTGTTTTTGGACTATAGAAGAACTAGAGGCAACCTTATTGAATCATACAAGTTTCTTAGAAGACTTGACATGGTAGTTGCGGAAAGGTTATTTCCCTTTGTGGGAGAGCCTAGGAGCGTGGGGTGTGATCTCGGGTTGAGAAATCACACATTTACAACAGAGATGAGGTGGAATTTCTTCTCCAAGGGTGGTGAATCTGTGGAACTGTTCCCAACAGAGTGTTATTGAGTCTGGACAGTTGAATATATTCAAGGCTGATGGAGATTTTAAAAAAAAATCTGGGTAAGGGAATCGATGGTTATAATGAAAAAGCAGGAAAGTGCAGTTAAGGATTACCAGATCAGGCATGACCTGATTGAATGGGGTAGGAGACTCAATGGGCTGAATGGTCTGCTTCTCATATGTCTTATGGTCTCACCAAACTCAATCAGGCAGCAATATTTAGAGGGTAGCACTAAAGAAGTATGGCTAAGAAGGGAAGCAACTGCCCAGAAGGGCACAGTGGGCCATGTGGGTAAAAGTGCTCCTTTTTGATATTGAGGAAATCTCCATGCTATTCCAGGAGTTGCTTAAGGTTCAATGATGCAGATGTTTGGAGAGAGAAGCAGAGAACTGGTGTGTTGAATCTTGAAGTGAATGTGTCTCTATTTGTGATTGTGGGTGACCATCTAGTTGAAGCAACCTGTCTGCATGGTCACTGAGTCAATACAGCCTACAGTCAAGACTGTGCCATGTGTCTGGATGATTGAGAGGGAGTTAAGTGTATATCATATGATGTGCTGAATATGCACCATTAGTGTAAAGGAGCAATGTATCCTAAACAAGGTTTTTCTTTTATTGCATGCTTTCCAGTCATACTTAGCACAAAGAAACATTGCTCTCGTTGCCGGAGGTCTGCTATCATGGCTCCAGAACATCTCTGAAGGAATGTCTCAGAGTAGTGACTTCAGCTGCTTCATCAAATGACCTTACCTCCATCATAAGGTCAGAAAGGGGTTGTTCACTGAAGTTTGATTGAACATGTTCAGCACCACTTGTGATTCCTCTGATGTTGAAGCAGTCCATGTCCAAATCCAGCAAGATCTGGACAATATCCAGGTTTGGCCTGATAAGTGACAAGTAAGATTCATGCCACACAAGTCCCAGGCAATGACCATCTCCAATAATAGAGAATCTAACCATTGCCCCTTGACATTTAATGGCATCGCAGAATCCTCCACTATAAGCATGCAATACTGATACCAATACAATGTATCAACACAATGTATCAACACAATGTATTAATTCAAGGGATTAGTGACACATTGTATTCAGTTTGTTTAGTGATTTTTATTTTTCAGTTGTACTATTGAATTCCATTGATCCGAGTCCTTAAGAATTCTGTCTGGTAGGATATTGGCACTAGCTCCTATGTCAGCCTTGGTTTAAAGAGTGTGTTTGCCAGTTTTTTTTTGGACAAATCGTTGATTATAGCAAAAGCTTCTAGTTGCTTGACTTCATCCCTATGATGTGATCCATTCACAATGTGGAAAGATATTTATCTTCTGGTTGGAAATTGTTCCACTCTGGGGAGTTCATTCAGATCAGTGAGAACTCAGTACTGTGAACTTTGCTAATTTTGTTATACTTATGTAGGTCTCTGGAGTGTTATCTTGCCTTGCTGTTGCACTTATCTTTGTAGTCTTTGTAATGTGTGATTGACTATACTTTGCAACACAGCGTACTATCATTTGTGTCCTGGCTACAGTGTCAAGACTGTTTGTTTGCATCTAATACCTGCAGATGCTAGTAGGTGGCTTCAATGGCTCCATTTCTTCTGCCATCTTTTAAAAGTGAATCAAAGCTCTGACCTTTTTTGCCCAAGAGGTCTTTTTTGGAATGTTTTGATGGGTGTTGAGGCAATTGCCATCTTCATTATCCACTCTGACAGTTCATCCTCTTAAAATTCACGTTGGTTGCCTTTATTACAGCATCTCCTGACAAATTGATGTATTAATTCTCGTGACTTTCACTTGTAAGACATCAATTCTAAACCATGAATTCTAAAGTTTACTCTTTCATGTTGCTGATCATCTAGCACTTTTGTTGCAAGACCTGTCTGATGAGCTTGAGGTATTGACTCTGTGGAATCCCTGAGTTATCAACTGCTTGGGTATTTTCACATTACCTATTCTACAACTGCAACTGCAGGTTGATGAAGTATAGCTGCACCTATTCTTTAAAAAGGTTGAACTTGCACTGAAGAGCTATGGCTTTCTAGTTCATTCTGAGGTTTTGATATCTATCCTTCTGTTCTTTCAGTGCTGAACTTAACATTCCTTTTCTGTTTTTGACTCTAGACTTATTTTAGGCCTGTTCTGTTGGCTCTGCACTTCCTGAATGTGGCATGCTTTACTTTCCCTGTTTGAATTTAGAAATCTCACATCAGATTATAGTCCAACAAATTTATTTGAGATCACAGGCTTTTGGAGCGCTGCTCCTTCATCTGTTGACGTGAAGAGAAGCACACAGGCACAGAATTTATAGGTAGATATATGTTAAAGAAGCCATCCCCAATGGACAAGCCCTGTGTGTAAACAGGACCTGCTCAGACAAGGAGGAATGTGACAGACACCTAAAGATGCTGAAAAGCACCCTCATAAGAATGGGATACGCTGCTCAACTCATCGATTGCTAGTTCTGATGTCCCACAGCAAAAACTGCAACAACCTCCTCAGAAGACAGACACATGACACGACCGATAAAGTACCCTTTGTCATCCAGTACTTCCCTGGAGCGGAGAAACTACGCCATGTTCTTCACAGCCTTCAACATGTCATCGATGATGATAAACATCTTGCCAGGATCATCCCTATGCTTCCAATTCTCGCTTTCAAACAACCACCAAACTTTAAACAGACCATTGTTAGAAGCAAACTACCCAGCCTTCAGGACAACATTGACCACAACACCACACAATCCTGCCATGGCAACCTCTGCACGACATGTCAGATCATCGACATGGCCACTATCATCAAACATTGGAACACCATCCACCACGTACACGGCAGATACTCCTGAGATTCGGCCAGCGTTGTCTACCTCGTACGCTGCAGATAAGGATGCTTCGAGGCATGGTATATTGGTGAGACAATGGATGAATGGACACTGCATAACAATCACCAGACAGGGATGTTCCCTCCCAGTCTGGGAACGCTTTAGAGGTCAAGGACATTCAGCCTCCGATTTTCAGGTAAAGTCCTCCAAGACGGACTTTGAGATACGCAACAATGCAGGATTGCCAAGCAGAAACTGATAATCACGTTCCATACCCTTGAAGATGACCTGAACTGTGATCTTGGGTTCATGTTGCACTACATGTGACCCCACCATACTCTTCTATATCTGTAAAATCTGCCTTGCATCATCACCTTGATAACTTATTATGATTGCTCTACCTTAATTAGTTTGTACAGTTTTGGATTACTTGTTACTTGTTAGACTCTCAGCATGTGATTCTTATACCTATTGTGTTATTCCAGTTATTTGGTTTGTCTCGAGCACCATCTTATTTTTAAATTTTTTGTAATTATCTCCCTGTCTCATTTAGTTGGATTATAGGTCATCCCTTCACTTGCTAGTCAACTGTTGACACTTTTCTCACACCATCTGACAATTTTGATCATTTGCAGAGACTTATTATTGTGCCTGTTGACACTTCATTCGCACTATTTGTATTATTTTTTGATCTCTCTGTATATAAATTCTGTGCCTGTGTGCTGCTTCTCACTCCACCTGATGAAGGGGCAGCACTCCACAAGCTTGTGATTTCAAATAAACCTGTTGGACTATGACCTGGTGTCGTGTGACTTCTGACCTTGTCCACCCCAGTCCAACACCAGCACCTCCACATCGTATTTGAATTTAGGCATTCCTTTTTTATTCAGTATGAAGCTGACTCTGGAAGTCCATTCAGATTTGAAATAGCCCTTAGATAGGCACATAGGAACAGGGGTAGGCTATTCAACCTCTCTAGACTGTTCCACTATTCAATAAGATCATGGCTGATCTGTGGTTTAACTCCATATCCCTTTAAAGCATTTGCTTAACAAAAAAATGATCCATTTCAGATTTAAAATTAACAACTGATCCAGCATCCACTTGTGGAAGACAGATCCAAATATCTACCACACATTCTGTGTGGCAGTACTTCCTAACCCGTCTCCTGAATGGTCTGGCCTTAATTCTGACTATACCTAGTTGTAGAATCCTCAAACAGTTGAAATAGTTTAACTTTATTTACCCTGTCTTTTCTGTTAATATTTTGAAGACTTCAATTACATCACCCCTTAACCTTCTAGATTCTAGAGGAAATAGGCCTAAATTATAATCTCCCATCATAATATTACCTCTGTACTCCAGGTAGCCTACTTGTAAATCTACGTTGTATTCTGTCCAGCACCAATGTATTCTTCCAATATTGACGTAAGGTGTTGGGAAATTTGGGGCATAAGAGGAAAGGATGGGTGTATATCAGCTGGCTGTCTGTATGGACCTGACCATCTGAGATATTCAATTTGTGAAGAAATCATTTTTTTTCTTTTTTGCATTTTGTGAACTTCTGGATTTTACATCTTGTTTTCCATTGCTTCCCTTTAAACCTGTAAGACCGGTTTCTGTCGTCTTTTTTACTTTTAAAAGAAAAGTCCCAACTATACACCATGTAATAATATACTTGTGTTATCTAAATGAAATACAAAAGCATTAGGTGGATTTTGTTTACTTGACGATCTCTAGAGAGTTTATTGATACCTAAATTATGATACATAGTGAAAAGTAATCTCCAGATGCTGCCTGTGTTAGAGTGTAACAATACATGGAGCCTGTGGTCATGTATTCAAGTACTTGCCTACTTTCCATGTCGAACTCTTAAAGGGCATCATTCCAAAGGTGGTGATGTAACAACCAACAATACCTTGCATGTTGGAGGTGGATTCCATGTGACACTGGTTATCTTCCTCTTTACCAGCAAGTGTTTTTTTTTACAAAAGGTGACTAGATCTGGTAGATGTTTTGCCTGTTGTGGGCTGAAGATGCATGGTGATAATGACACAATACTTGATAGTTCAAACCTGAGCGCTTGCATGTCTTAAAGTGGCATTGAAATTTAAACAATACCTCTGTTTAGTATAGGAGCCATATATGTATTTGCCTGTTTATAACTAGACTGCAAACCTAAGCTATGGGTGGTATTTTTATTAACAAAGATGTTCTTGAGACATACAGATCAAGTATAGGTAAAGTTGACTATACTTTGGCAGAGTGGCTTCGAGTTGCTGACATTGCCTTCGGAGTTCCTGGGTGAGGAAGCAGAAAATAAGCCTGGATTCTTACTCTTAATTGCATTTCAGCATCAAAATTCTGGAACACATGAGAACCTGTAGCATGTCTATGGAAGCAGCTCGTGCCAACTTCCTGATGGCAATTAGGGCATGTCCAACACATATTGGCCTTACTAACAATGCTAGAGACCCATAACTAAAAAGGTAATATGTACATATGTATATTTTGGGTGAGAACAAGATCAACCTCAGCTATATTACACTTCAGCGTTAAATAGCGTACTCATACACTGGCCCAAGCCGCCACACTAGCAGTTGCATTTTCTCCCCTATTCTAAGTTTGTGCAGAAATTGTGCTTGGATATGGGCTAGCTAAAATAAGTGCAATGATTTATCTGCTTTGATCCAAACACCGTTGTTTTTTTTTTGAGCAGCACATATGGTACCCTCACCACTACTCTATTCTTTCCCCCCCACCACCACCGGCCCTTAATATTAGTCTCTCAAAGCCTAGACTCACGTATAAAGAATAGCTAAGACCAAAAGATTTGGCAGCTGCAGTACAAGGGCAATGTAAGCCTGGAAAGAGAGTTTGCAAAAGATTTGTGCCGTGAGTATATCATTAGTAGGTAATGTAGTGGTAAAATTTATTGAGTAAGTTACTGTCCTCGTGAATTTGTTTACATTACTTAGTGAAGGTTATGGTTAAATATCACTTGGGATGGATTGTAATAGTTTTGATGCCTAAATTTGCCAGTCCAGCAGGGCTAAAGGCTTCTTTTGGATTCATGAACACACAAAGGGAGCAAGAAAAGGTCATCTGGCCTGTCAAGCCTGCTCTGCTGTTCAAAACAGTCATGGCTGATCTTCGGCTACAATTTCTTAGCCTCTCCTCGTATTCTTTGGTTCCCTAGGAGACCAAAAATCTATCTGTCCCAGCCTTAAATATAACCAATTAATATATTATTCTAGGCTCTATTCTAAAGGGCATAGACACAATTTGCACAGCTATTCATCATAGGTCCCTATGATAAGGGTTATCCTATCTAGTGAATGTTCACTGCTGTTTCCAGTGCAGTGACTAAAACGACACAAATTGTTCAAGAGTATGGTCTCACTGAAGCCCAATGGAATAGTAACAAGACTTTTATTCTTGTACTCCAATTCCTTTGCAATGAAGGTCAATGTTCCATTTGTCTTCCTCATTCTGCATGGCTGCCAGCATTGTGTTCCTCCTACAAGTATACTCCAGTTTCTTTGAACATCAACACTTATAAACTTTGGTTCTTTGTTTAAAAAAAAAAAAAAAAAAAAAAATCTGATTGTGTATTATTACAGCCTAAGTGAATAAATGCACAGTTTTTTCTACATTATTCGAATATTACCCGTCTGTTTCTCTTTGTAGCCTGTGTTCTCGTCCCAACTTATGTTTCCATCTAACTTCTTATCATATCAACAACATACTTTTATATCTTTTGCAAACTTTAAGTACATTGCTCTCTGTCTCTTCATCTAAACGGTGATAAATATGTGTAAGGACACTTTTAGAATTTAAGGACTTTTAAAATAGAAGCAAATGAATTTTGGTTTCAGGTCTGTGAAGGTAATTTTTTTTAAAGAAGTCGGATCCTTCCTTGAAAAAAAATGACTGAGTCATAGAGATGCACAATACTTAAAATAATTTTCAAGGAGGATGTGATTAGTTAATGCCTAGCAGGGTACCTACGGTGTTAATTTATGGAATGTTTATACTGCCGAGTTTGAGATATGGAAAAACAGGCCCGAAGTCACTTTTACATTTTGATTTCAGTTCAGAAGCGTCAGGAGTTGTGTTCAGGAAAACAGCTCCTCTTGCAGATTAATCAAGTTTTCAGTTTAAGGGGACAGTCCCCCTAACAGAAGGCTTTTAGTTTGTGAAGTGCCCAAGCTGTGAGAGTCTATATAGAAGTTTTCAGGTTGTCAGAACTGAAAAGACATTTACACCATCAGAGCTAATAAACTTGCCATCTTGGGTTAAAGAATGTTGGCAGCCTCATGTGAATATGATCAGTGACCAACCAGCGTGGCAATGAACTGTAAAAACCACACTGAGTCTTTCAAACCCAGTTTCTATCTGGGATTTAACTTGTCCAGTGTTGCCATCAGGTGGGATCATAGCAAAGTCATGGATATCATTTGTAAATAGTTGAGGGTCCAGCATTGATCCTTGGAACTCTTCAATAGTTACACTTCACTACATGAAAATTATTGCTGTTATTGGCTGCTCCTTGCTTCTTGTTTAAAACCTCTATCCGTGTCACATATTACCGCTAAATAGACAAGCCCTAACCTTTGTAGATCACTTTTTTGTGCAGCAGCACATTGAATGGAAATCCAAGGATATTACATCCGCTGGCTCCCCTTTCTATACTCTATTGATACATGCTTAAAAAATAGATTTGCCAGACACAATTTTCCTTTGTGGTGCAATTTCAATTTCACAAGAGGCCAGTGTCCTGTCACTGAGTCACCCTTTATTTACTAGTGCACAGTACCACTGCCTGTGGCCAGCCAGCTCAGCGTCAGTGTCAGTCACCTGAACTGAGGAGGTTCTAATCTCCTGGTTATATTGGTCAGCCAAGGCTTTCCTGATTGGCCCAGGTTAACAATCCAAATCGATGACCTTGTAGTCAACAAAGTCAACCTGGTTCCAGTCATTACAGAAACTATGTTGACTGTTTGATTATGTTGCAATGTTGTGGATGATTTATTGAGACTTCCTTAATAACAGATTCCAGCACTGTCATCAACAACTGACATCAGGCTAACTGGCTTGTAGTTTCCCCTTTTCTCCATTGAATAGCAGATTGTGGCCTTTTTGTCAATTGCACATTATATTTTTTTTAAGCAAACAACAAACTGAAAGGAATTGAAGTGACAATGACTACTTCAGTGATCGTAAAATCTGAATATTGAAACCTTGGATCCATCAGTCTTCTGTTAAACTTGTGTATTCAGCAAAATTAATAAAAAGGGTTTGCCATTTATAAACAGTGTTAAAGCATCCAATTTTAACTCTATGCCTAGGCTCAGTAACATTTTCAAAACGGCTGGACGTTTGCAAGATCAAAATTCAGTCGATTCAATTTTGTAGATTGAAATCTAAATGTTGGATGATCTTGTATTAAGTGCCTTATCTCTGTTGTTAGAATGATGGCAATTGTAAAATTCCCAGGCTGTATACCCTACTGTTGAATCTGCTTTGAGTTTAACTCTAACTTACTCCAGGAAATGATGTGCGAGAACCTATGACTCAGAAATGTGCTGACTTGCTCACATAGCTGAATTGGTCTCTGCAGGATTTAGTAACGAATGAAAGCAGACTGTTGCACAAGCTGGATGCAGGTGATACCGGGTAAAACCTGATCTTACTTTGTACTTATTTATGTTGCTGCAGTCAGACTGCAAAGGCAGTTGTGCACTGGTATAATTCAGCAGGCAGGTAAGTCTGTGCCAGCTCACTCCAAATATTGACTATAACCAGTTCCCTTATTCTGACACATCCACTGACTCACCCTTGTCTATTCTACTGGTTACAGCCTCAAAAAAAATTCCAGTAGAGTTGTCAAGCATCATTTTCCTTTCGTGAATCCATGTTGACTTTGTCTAATCCTGTTGATTTTTTGCAAGTGCCCTATTATTACATGCTTTATAATAGATTTCTGCATTTTCCCTATTACTGTTTATTAATACTATAATTCCTGCAGTACTGTTTTCAATCTCCTTTTTCAAATAGTGTAGTTACATTTCCACCTTCCAACCTGCTGGGACTGTGCGGACGCTACGGAATTTGGAAAGATGATAACCACTATGTCCGTGGCCAAATCCTTTTCATTCTCACTCTGTGATGTAAATTATTGAGTCTTGTGGATTAATCAGCTTCCTCCAGTTTTGGGATTTATCCCTTTTTCTCAGCATTTTTTAAAGTGATTATTAATTTCCTTCAATTACAGCTCCTTACTAGACCCTAAAACTCCCTATTATTTCTGGGAAGTTATTTGTGTCATCTTCTGTGAAGACACAACTATCCCCAATTTTCCCTATCCCTACAAGCCTCTGGCAATGCAGATGATGGTTTTCCTCATTGGTCTGCTGTCTCATGCTGCCTAGTAAAGTGCATCTGCTTCGAACATTACGCAGTTTGCCTCTTCAAGTGTGTAGTCATGACAATTATCAATGCACAATGTGAGTCTTGAATTCTGAACTGTCTGCCAACGGCTGAGAACAAATAGCAATTGTAGTTTGAATTTGGATAGTACCTCTTATCTAGTTATGTGTTCTACAGTATTTCAAAGGAAGCTAATCAAAGAAAATTTGATACTGAGACCTGTAAGGTGGTATTAGGATAGATATTCAAAGAGATCTGTCTTTTGTAACTTGTAGAATAGATCGATAGACTCAGTGGATTTGTCAGAATATGGGAAGTAGTCTTAATGAATATCTGAAGGGAGTTGGTACCAACTTAACTACCTACTGAACTTTGCAATGTAATGATCACAGGCTTTAAGGAGAGATGAGATGAGTAGAGGGATTGAGGGGTTGAATGATGAAATCCCAGAATTTGAGGCAGCAGATGGTGTGGCTGCTAGTTAGGGAGCAATTGAAGTGGAAGAAGTGCAACAGGTCAGAATTAGAAACACACAGCAATCTTGGCGTTGGAGGGCTGGAAGAAGTTACTGAGATGTTGCAGGAGAGCAAAGGCATTGAGGGTTTTGAACGTGAGTGCAAATTTTAAAATCAGTCTATTGCCAGATTTGGAAACAATGCATGTCTGCAAGCTCTAAGATAAGTGAATGGGATTTCTTGAGAATTATGATATTGGCTGCAGTGTTTTGGATGAGCTCACATTTGTGAAGGGTGAAGGATATAAGGTTTGCCGATAGGTTATTGAAATAAACATGTTTCCGGCTGATTGAAACATGGATAAGAATTTCAACAGCGCGTAGGCTAAGGCAAGGGTTGAAGTGGAGGAGATTATGGAGGTAGTCATCTGACCTAATTTCTCCCCCTGAGATTTTCTTTTGATATTCATTCAGCAAATGTGGCCATCACAGGATGAACCAGTATTGATCGTTATAATGCCCTTGAGAAAGTGGTGGTCGTGCTGCCTTGAACCGCTGCAGTTTGTTTGGCATAAGTAGAGCCACTTGTCATTGGGTAGGGGGTTCCAGAATTCTGACCCAGTGACACTGAAGAAAAGGCATTACATGTTCAAGTAAGGATAGTGAGTGGCTTGGAGGGGAACTTGCAGGTTGTGATTTTCCCCTCCCCCACCTCCATGTATCTGCTACCCTGCCCCTTGGGTTTGGAAGGTGCTGTCCAAGGAGCCTTGATGAATATCCGCAATAGATCTTGTACGTACTACACTCTACAGGGGCCCCTGACTTAGAAACGTCTGACTTGTGAATGCTTATGCTTACAAATAGAATCCCACACAGGAGTGTAATTTTAAAGACCCGCCATAAAAACATTTCCTGTCTTTATGAACAACATTGTCCTGCACTCTGTTCTGAATTGCTTATAAATCGGCTTGCAAAAGGACTCCAGAACAAAACCTGTTCACAACCCAGGGGCAGCTTGTGTTGTTACTAAGCTTTGAGGTGGTTGAGTGAGTGAATGTTTGTGGATCTGATGCCAGTCAAGAGGGTAGATTTGTCCTGATGGTGTCAAGTTTCTTGAGTGTTGCTGGAGTTGCACCCATCCAGGCAAATGGGGAGTGTTCCACCACACTCCTGACTTGAACCTTGTAGATGGTAGACAGGTACTGGAGAGCCAAGAGGTGAAATACTTATTGTAAGATTCCTAGCCCCTCACCTTCTCTTGTAGCCTCAATATTCATATGGCTAGTCTAGTCCAGTTTTGGGTCAAAGGGAACCCCTGTCCCCACCCAAAAATAATGATAGTAGGCATTTGGCAGTTATAATGCCATTGAAATTCAACGTGAAATGAATGGTTGAATTCTGTCTTGTTGGGGATGGTGATTGCCTGGTACTTGTTTGGCATGAATGTTACTTGCCACTTGTCAGCCCAAGTCTGGCTATTGACTGGGTCTTGCTGCATTTGAACATGAACTGCTTCAGTATCTGAGGGGTCGTGAATGGTGATGAACATTGTGCAGTCGTTAGTAAACATCGCCACTTCTGACCCTGCGATGAAGGGATAGTCATTGACGAAGCAGCTGAAGATGGTTGGGCCTGGGAATCTACACTGTGGAATTCCTGAAATGACTGACTTCTAGCAACCACAGCACCCTTTTTTTGTGTTAGACATGATTCCAATTAGCAGAGAGTTTCATCCCTGATTTCCATTGATTCTAGTTTTCGTAGTGCCTCTTGATGCCACAGTTGGTTGAATGGGGCCTTGCTGTCATGCTCACCTCAGCTCTGGAATTCGACTCTTTTGTCCATGTTTGAACCCAGGCTGTAATGAAGTCAGGATCTGAGTGGCCCTGATGAAACCCAAACTGAACCTCAGTGAGCAGGTTATTGCTTGATAGCACTGTTGCAGTGGTGTTGATAATACCTTGGATTGCTTCATAGAGTCATACTGCATAGAAACAGACCCTTTGGTCCAACCAGTCCATGTCAACCATAATCCCATACTAAACTAGTCCCACCTGGCTGCGCTTGGTGTAAATCCCTCCAAATATTTATTATTCATGTACTTACCTAAATGTCATTTAAACATTGCAACTGTACCCGCATTCACTACTTCCTCTGGAAGTTCATTCCATACACAAACCACTCTGTAAAAATAAAAATGAAAATTGCCCCCATGTTTTTTTTTTAAATCCTTCTCGTCTCACCTTTAAAAATATGCCCGCTAGTCTTGAAATCCCCCACTATAAGGAAAAGATACCTGCCATTCACCTTATCTATACTCATTTATTTTATAAATTTTTATAAGGTCACTTCTCAACCCCCAAGGCTCTAGTGGAAAAATGTCCCAGCCTATCCAGCCTCGCCTCTTACTCAAAATATTACTAATCAAGCATAGATGAATGGAGTGGTAATTGGTCATGTTTAATTTGTCCTGTTTTTTGTGAACAAGACATGCCTGGGCAAGTTTCCATATTGTCAGGTTGTTGTCAGTATTTTACCTATACTGAAACAGCTTGACTAGGTGTGCAGCAAATGCTGGAGCACAAGTCTTCAGTACTATTACCAGAATGATGTCAGGGCCCATAGCCATTGCAGTATCCAATGTTACCAACTGTTTCTTGCTATCACATGGACTAAATTGATTTGCCTGAAGACCCCTGAAGGAGGCTGAGTTGGATCTTCTTGCTGAACTTGGTAGCAAATGCTTTAGCCTTATCTTTGCACTGGTGAGCTGGGCTCTTTCGTATTTGAGGATGGCAATACTTGTGGAGCATCCTCCTCCAGTGAATTGTTCAATTGTCCAACATCATTCATGGCTGGCTGTGGTTGGACTGCAGAGCTTCAGTCTGATTCATTGGTTGAGAATTCACTTAACTTTGCTACTTGCTGTTTATCCTGTTTGATACAGAAGTCTGAGATAACAAGGTGTAGAGCTGGATGCACACAGCAGGCCAAGCAGCAGCAGAGGAGCAGGAAGGCTGACCTTTCAGGTCTACCCAAAACGTCAGCTTTCCTGCTCCTCTGATGCTGCTTGGCCTATTGTGTTCATCCAGCGCTACATCTTGTTATCTCAGATTCTCCAGCATCTGCAGTTCCTACTATTTCTGATACAGAAGTCTTCCTGCTTTGTAGTTTTGCCAGGTTGACACCTCATATTTTTAGGTGAGCCTGGTGCTGTTATTGGCATGCCCTCCTGCATGTTTCATTGAACCAGGGTTGATCCTTTGACTTGATGGTAATGTTTGAGTTGGGGATATGTGCCGCTAAGTTTGTAGATTTTGTTGGAGTACAATTTTGCTGTTGATGGCCCTGGATGCCCAGTCTTGAGTTGCAAGATCTATTCAAGTTTACCTCATTTAGCACAGTGGTAGTGCCGTACGATACAATGGAGGATATCGTCAATGTAAAGATAGGATCTCAGATGGTCAGACAAGGTAAAAATGATAGATTTCTTTCCCTAAAAGACATTAGTGAGCCTGATGTATTTTTACAATTGACAATAGTTTCATGGTCATCATTAGCATTTTAATTACAGTTTTATTGAAATTCCATCATCTGTCCTTGTGGTTTTTGAACCTGGGTCTCTGGATTACTAATCCACCAATACTACCAGTATGCCATAACCACCTTGTAGTACCTTTTTTGTTAGATAATGTCTCTGCACATCACCATGGGATGTTTTACTACTAATGTAACTTGTTGCTGTAGAAGCTTGGTGGAGAAATTCAGAGGCCAGCATTTTGGAAATAAAGAGCCACTGTGTAATATCCAGTTCGAATCTGGCTGTCTGCAGACTTCACTGAACAGCTTTTAAAATGTGTAAAAGTTTAGTTTGTGGATTCCACTTCAAAAATATCTTGGGCAACCTGCTTTAAACCTGGATGGTCCAGTCTAACCCAGATTGGGAGCAAACCCAGCCCCAAGGCTGCATACGACATTACCTCCCTGGTATGTGCATCAAGTAATATGACAATGTCAAAAGATTTAATTTAACAAATTTTAAGATCAACTAGGGTTACCACCCACCTTACTTAGGACTGGATGATGTTTTATGAGTAGGTTGTCTGTTAAGTCTAAAATGAAAACAATGTATGTGAAAGTCTCACTCACTATTCTGCCCTAGGTTTGGTTTAAGATGATGAAATGTGAAAACTCTATATAGCATATCCAAGTGCAGCTTTTGCCTAGCAGTGCAGTCCAGACTAGACCACAAAGGTCAGAATTTTCTGTGAACTAGGACAAAAATAACTGAAATAAAAACAGAAACCATTGGAAATACTCGGCGTCTGTGGAGAGAGAAAAAGTTGACATTTGATAATGATGCTGAACGTCAGAAATCCAAAATGTTAACTCTGTTTTTCTGTCTCTACAGATGCAACCAGACTAACTTAGATTCTCACCAGCATTTTCTGTTCTTATTTCTGATTTTCTATCTTCTCATGTATCCTCCCGTTGAGCACAATAATTGGATTGATCTGTAGTAATAATTAATAGACCTGAGCATTGAGAATGGGACCTCAGTTATTAATGTTACTTGCAAAACATGTTAATATTTAAGCTATGAGAACATTTTGTTCATTTACAGATTTCGGGTACAGTTTGAATCAGTGATGCTTTCAGATAATGACCATGATTTTTCCTCTTTGGTTGAAATAACTACCAATGCTTTCTTCTCTGTTTAAGACAACCAAGAAAGTTGCAAGGAAGTGTGGTTTTGGAGCCATGAACTATTGGCCAATCCTAACACTTTTGCAACAATCCTTAACTTGCCAAACACAGTTAGTATGCCAGTGGATCAAGTATAAACATCAAAAGTCAATATTTCACGCGTGGAATTCATAATATGGTTAGGAAGTTCTGATTTGTTCTTAAAGCACACATTTGTTCTTCAATCCACCTACTTGATCCTGAATTAGTAGGACTGACTTTCCTCCTCTGACTGACACATGCACAATGATCCACATTACCACCTGTAAATCCATGTTTCTGTAATGCCAAATAGTAAATTATGTGTTTAAACCCTGAATCACTATATTTTTGTTATAGTTTTCAAAATGAGTTGGATAATATGCAAACAGAATTTTCAGTGCTATGAGAAAGAAGTGGGTGCTAGTGGGACCAGCTGAGTTGCTTTTCGGAGACTGAATAGATACAATGGGCTGAATTGGCTACTTCTGTGCTGTAATTGTTCGAGGTGAGAAACAAAATCATGAGTGTATGAAAATTATCAATTGATATGCAGAATATCGATGCTGAGCATGTCAATACATCTTTTGTGTGTCATGCTAGTTTGTTTGATAGTAAGAAACCATTTGGGGAATTTTCTTTTTTTTCAAAAAAAAGTCTTCTGTATGCTTTGATTAGCGGTTGAGGTGTCTTTGCTGGTTGAACTGCTGGCTGATGTGAAATGAGTGCTTCACCAGAGTCTGTACATCAACCATAACTCATCAGAAATGTTTGTTGTGAGTTAGCACAAAAGGGTTCTGCGTCATTCTGAGGTCAGGAGCGTTGTGACAATTTGGCTAGGAATTTGTCCTCCCAGTGGCCAGTTTTTGTTGTACTAATGAGAGTGGTTTTGAAGGTCATTTGGCTGATGGGGGTGTGGTGGAACAATTTGACTATGTTTTGTAACGCCTCTGACACTAGAGTTTATTGAGAAGCTGGTCAATTTGCAGCATGTCAAACATTGCATGAGATAATAAAACTTTTATTATAAAGAGAGGATCTACGGGATTGGAGTTAGGCTGTGTTACTTTTGGAGGAGGGAAATCCAAGTGAAAGTGGCACGAAGTGCAAGGAATCTATTATTCTCCATAGTGTTAGCCTCTCTAAAAGATGAATGACTGCTGTTATCACTATAATTTCATCATCGAGTTACATAAAATGGAGTAGATTTTAGGGTTTTGTAGCAAAAGTGGTTTTCATATGCTTATTGAGAATCTAATACTTCCGTCAGTATCATTGCACTAGAGAGTGGCTTTTGTGTACGTGGCAAGCATCCAGAGGAGCAAGGCATTATGTCACAGTATTGTTCTCTAGATGAGTGCTTGTGGTTTTGATTTAAATGTTACAGTTTCTATTTGAGTGTTTGGAGCAAATAGTTACGTACACAAGATCATACTTTTGAAGTGAAAGTGCATATTGTCAATTTTCATGAGCTGACAAGTGAGCAGAATGAAAGTAAATTATGAGTGACATAAAAGGGCTGGATTGTTCTGATAGAGTGAGAGGCAGGACTATGGAAATAATTGAAAGTGCATTGCTATATTTAGTACAGCAGGTTTACATTGTGGCGTACGTGTCATTATTTCTTTTGATTTTTATTAAAATCAAGATAACAATATTGAAATGACATAGTAGGAACTGCAGATGCTGGAGAATCTGAGATAACAAGGTGTAGAACTGGATGAACACAGCAGGCCAAGCAGCATCAGAGGAGCAGGAAGACTGGCATTTCGGGCCTGGACCCTTCAGAAAATATTGAAATGAAAATGTTAAATATGCACTGCCACTGCTGCAGTATGATCATGCCATGGACCTCTGTGTGATAAGGCAGCAATATTGGGCTTAGTTGTTGTCATTCAATCTATTTGAATATTTCTGTATGAGATAATAACACCTCCTTACTTAACAAGTAAATCTATGTTCTCCAACTGAAACTCGGAATGTAACCAGTATTGACTTCTGTTTCTAAGATCACCCTGCTAATGACCTTAGGTCACGCTTTGAAGTGATGTTGGCAAACCAACATCTGGCATAGCTTTAGCGATAATGGAGGAAATATTCCCTGATGACTGCCCCGATCTAGAGGCATTGCTTTGGTCAAATCTCTGAACGAATGACTGACTGGTTGCTTTAGATGCATAATACTACTCCTCCAGGGAACCACTGAACAGATGTTATATGGGAGGTCTGAAAACTCCAGCAAAATTCTACATAACCAGTTGGATTTTAATGTAAATGTGTTTGCAAAGAGGGTTCTTGTGGCACAGCTGTAGTGTTCCTACCGCTAGACCAGGAGACCTGGGTTCAAGTCCCACCTGCTCTGGAGGTGTGTAATAATATCTCTGAGCAAGTCGACTAGAAAATATCTGTAAAGTGCCCACTGCTAAGGGGCTAATTTAACTGATTCTGCATTCCCAACAGGGAATCCACATCAAAACTCTGTTTTTGAGGGCCTATCCCTCTCACTGACACTTTGGTGGAACAATGAGTATTTTCTTTGTATGTCATTAGCAAGTGTTTGTTCCACAACCCACTGCGCAAAAAACTTCTTAATTCTGCTTAAGCATGCAGCTTCTGAATTCCACTGTTCTACAGTAGATTATCTGAAACTTCACATTCTTTCTAGAAGTCTTCCACAGGATATTGGCATGGCTGTCTATTTGTTGCCCATCCCTAATGTCTTTCTTGAACTATTGTAGCCCACATGGTGCCGATACACAATAGTTCTCTCAGGAAGAGAGCTCCAGGATTTTGACCCAATGACAATGAAAGAATGGTGATTTAGTGGTGTATGCTTGCTGAAAAATCTTCACGTGGCGATGTTTTCATGTCTGCTACCTTTGTTCTTATAGGTGGTGGCGGTCATGGGTTTTGAAAGTACTATCAAAGGTATTTTGAGGTAATGTAATGCTAATGCGTCCAGTTGATGGTGCACTTTGCCGTCACTGTGCATCAGTGTTGGAGTGAATGAATGTTTGGTGTGGATGAGATGCTACTTCAAAGCTGGTTGCTTTGTCCTGAATGGTATTTAAACTGCTTGAGTGTTGTTGAAGCCGTACTTATCCAGGCAAGTGGAGGGTAGTCATCACATGCCTGATTTTTGTCTTGAAGCTCATGGGCAAGCTTTGAGGAGTCACGAGCTGAGTTGCACACCTCTGACCTGCTCTTATAGCAACAGAATTTATATGGTTGATCTGGTTCAGACGCTGGTCAATTTTAATTCCCGTGATGTTGGTAGTGAGTGAGTTAACTTCATTGAGGCCGGTATCCCATCACTAAGTCACCTTTTATTTACATGGACACAGTGCATGGACTCTGACCAGCTAGCTTAGAGCCAGTCCCTGGAGTGAGGAGAATCTCTGAGATTGGCTCCCTGATTGGCCTCTGGTTAAAAGCCCCAATCAGGGAACCCTTACTCAATGACATCCATCTTGCCCTTATTCCAATCACTACAGTGAGGGGTTCAAGGATGTTCATGCATTGAAGTGAGCAGGATATAGTTGGATTCTATCTCTATTGAGATGGTCATTGCCTGACACTTGTGTGACATATAACTAACTTATTACTTAGTCCAATTCTGAAAGTTGTCTAGGTCTTTCTGCATATGGACACAGACTTTTTCAGTATCTGACAAGTCTCAAAAGATGTTGAACATTGTATAACCAAAAGCAAATATCCTTACCTAGGAACACTTGCAATCATGTCCTGGGGCTGAAATGATTGACCTCTGACAACCATAACCATCTTTCTTTGTATCACATGGAGTGTTTTCCCCCAATTCCCATTGATTCCAGTTTTGCTCAGGCTCCTTAATGCTTCTTTGATGTCGAGGGCAATCTCTTTCACCTCACTTCTGGAATTTGACTCTTTTGTCCATGTTTGAATGAAGTCTGTCATGGTATCAGGAGCTCGGGAACCCTGGAAGCATCTACAGTGTGTCAGTGAACTGTCATGGACAGATTGAGAATTTTAAAACAAATCTCTCAATTCTTACCACCTATCCATAAGAAGATTCTTGTTTTAATTTATTCATTTTTTAAAAAAAGAACAGTGTGGGCATATTTCCCTCATTGCCTATGTTTGTGAGTTCTGACTTAGAAGGACCAGAATAACACAGGTAAATTTAAAGCAGAACCAGTGTTTATTACACGTACTCCAGGCAGGGGAGACCTCATACAAAAACATTCGTACAAACATACATGGAGAGATGGAATCAGAAAGATGAAGAGACATTTCAGCCAACGGTGACTTAAGTACAAAAATAACAGAGGGGTGCTAACTTATCAATGTCCTTGCTTTAAAAATGGAGTGCAAAGTTGGAGTTAGCAGTCTGGAATTCCTGGGGTTCTGAAGAAGAGTCATTTGTTCAAAACATTAACTCTGTTTCTCTCCCCAGCACTTTGTTTTTGTTTCTGTTTCTGTTTCTATTTCCGATTTCTAGCATCCATGGTATTTTGCTTTCATTTCACTGGAATTCCTTTGTGGGAATGGGTTGCGTGACTCAACAGCAGTTGAGTTTTTGAGAGTATGTTCTCTTTAAAAACCTTTGCAAAAGTTTGCAAGTCCTTTGAGGAGGTTTTGCTGAGATGTGACTTCTACTTGAGTTTGTGACAAAAGGAAGTTTTTATTTGCAGAATGCACAAATACAGATGGTGGCTGCTCTTAACAGGCCAGAGGCTTTTCCTTTGTAGTTCAGAGCTAGGTATGTTGGTTTTGCAGTGTATGTGGCATAAAGCAATGCTAACCACTTAACTACTATTTCAAAATTGACTGAATAAAGTTCCGAACGTGTGGGCAACAATCAAGAGTAGGCGATTTGGCCCCTTGACCCCTCTCCACCATTCAATGCAAACATAACTGTTTTGTGGTTTGAATTCCACATTTTCACCTTTCCCTGATGACCTTTGTTAGGCCCAATACTGTGGGAGTCCAGTGACCAAGCTGCTTTTGGTGTGGGTGTTATTGGCAGTGCAGTGTTGGCAAAATAAGCGTTACCATCAAAACAGAGGCTTGCAGAAAACAACCGTTTTTGACCCATTCTAAAGATTTAGTGGAAAATTATTAATGCACAACCTTTTATAAGATGCAATTCTATTGCATAGGGACTTTTCTTGGAGAGAGACACCTCTGTTGCAGCTCCTTAGATAATAGTTTAGCTTCCAGTCTCATCAAGAGGTACATGAAGCAATGATTGGCTGATATTGATGACTTAGAACTTCTGGAAAGTTACCGCTAAGTCCAGCCACATGAATGCATCAACCATCTTTCTGGGCTGTTGAATGTGTTTTTAAATCAGTTACTGAATATTTGTATTAACAATTTTCTTTACTGCATTTGTGATAGAGCAAGTTGTTGCTTTCTATGTGTTGTTTGGTAACACTGTCAGTGACACCTTCTATCACTATGCTGATGATCAGGAACAGCCTAACTGGATGGTAATTGGTTGGGTTGGATTTTACCTGCTTTTTGATATATTTGGCAATTTTCCACATTGCTAGGTAGATGCCAGTGTTATTTTCTTTTAAATCATCATGGGATATGGGTGTCCATGGCTTGGCCAGTCTTTATTGCCCATCCCTAATAGTCAACCTGTCTTCTAAAACTGCTGTGGTCTATATAAGTACACCCACTGAGCTGTTCTGTTTCAGTGTTATTGCAGGAATGTTATCAGGACCTATAGCCTTTGCATCATCTAGTGTCTTCAGTTTTTCTTGGTATGACGTGGAGGGAATCGAATTGACCGAGTGCCGCCATCTGTCATGCTGGGTGGAGGCCCAAGATTGATGTGCTGGAATCTGCCATCATTGATGAAGGGGAAAATTATGGAACCTTCTGTTCTAATTAGTTGTTTAACTGCTGCCTAGCTATCACAACTGAATGTGGCAGGATCGCAGAGTTGAGATCTAATCCATTGGTTGTGGGGTTGCTTACCTATGTCTGATGCATGCTGTTTATGCTGGTTGGTAAGTCAGTAGTCCTGTGTTACAACTTCACAGAGTTTACACCTCATATTTAGGTAGGCCTTGTGTTGAATTCTGGCATTCTGTCCTGCAATTCTACATTGAACCAGAGTTGATCCTAGCCTTGATGGTAGTGACAGTTTGGGGACTTTACCGAGGTTACAAATTGTGGTTAAAAACAATTATGCTGCTAATGACCCACAGTATAGTCTAAGGTCTGTTTGAAACCTCTTCCATTTGATACATGATAATGGCCACACTACACAACAGAAGATCTCCTCAGTGTGAAGATAGGACTTTGTCTTCACATGAGCTGCGCGGTGGTCACTCCAACTGATACTGTCATGGACAGGTGCATCTGTGACAAGCAGCTTGGTGAGACTGATATCAAGTTGGTGTTTCCTCACTGTTTGCTGCACACCCAGTCTGGAACTGTGCACTTTATGACTTGGCTATTGAGTCATCTTTGGTGATGGTCATTGAGGTCTCCAACCTAGAGGGAATTCTGTACTTTGTGTAAAACATGGAGGAGTACTGATTCACCAATCAAAAGGAGGGGCAGGTGAATGGGGGTAATTGGCAGTAGATTTCCTGGCCCATATTTGACCTGATACTGTTCCAGGTTGTGGGTGTCCAAGTCAATGATGAGGACTCTCAAAGAACCTTTGTCTCCATTATTTACCACTGTGCTCATACCTGAAATATATGCAGATTTGTTGTGGATCAACAGAAATTATGTTAAATTGGAGAAAGATGACTCCTCCAGTACTAGTGGGAGCAGTGGATACTGCCACTTTTGTGTAATGTGATTAATGACTGCCACAGACGAGATGCAGTGGCATTTACAACAGGCGGATGATGGAAAGCCTGCCAATCAACTAGGTGGAGTTGCATTCCTTTAAACACTGCTAGTAATTCACAGAGGCTTTCACCAGGAATATTTGCTTGCAACTTTGGCAAGGTAGATGGGGTGAACAATGGCTTGTCAGGGAGGTGGGGGAGTTTGGGTGCAGGAGATTGGGGGAAGTGGCTTTTTACAGTAGATACTGAGTTCCTGTGACTGAGGGACCCCATCCCCTGCAAGGCCGTAGGTAAACCTGATTAAGTCTTCCTGGATAGCCTTCAGGAAGAACAGGAGGCCTGTGTGAGCCCACCATTAAATCTTTGAGGGCTGAGATGATTGATCTCGAGTGAGTTGTTAATGAGCGGAATAAACATCCTGCCAGAAGTGGGTGGGATTTGAGATTTGTACCTTCCTCCCTGCAGCCCCATTTAAATGTTGGCCTGCTGCTGGCAATTGGATTGATTCACTTGCCATGTGCCGACTGCAGAGGACTCCATGAAATTCTGTCATTACTTTTTTTTTGTTTTGAACGCACAGAAGTGGGCAATAGGGATAACTCTGCCATCTGTAAACTTGGGGCACAAAGTCAGGGAAAACTGACTCATTTCCAGCATCGGCAGTTCATACTATCTTATTTCAGAAGTAGTGGACTTTGAGATTATCAAGTCAAAGTTTTCACCAGTATGATGGCAACCAACGATAAAATTATTCCTGAAAAATTGTCCACTATGGTCAGAGATTTAAAGCGCAGGAGATTTAGAAGGAAGACAAAGCATGAGGGAAACTTGTGAATCCGAAGCATATTGGAACTATGTTGGAGAGGTTGCAAAATATTCCCAAAAGGGAAAGGGACCAGCAGGAGGTCGTTGTACACATTGGAACTAACAACATTGGAAGAGAAAAGGATGAGATTCTGAGGCGACAATATAGAAAGTTAAAAAGGAGGTCCTCAAGGGTAGTAATATCCGGATTACTCCCAGTGCCATGAGTGATTGAGGGTAGAAATAGAAAGATCGAGTAGATGAATGCATGGCTGAGGAGCTGGTGCAGGGAGAAGGATTGGATCATTGGAATCTCTTCTAGGGTAGAAATGACCTCCATAATAATGACAGATTGCACCTGAATTGGAAGAGGACTAATAGACTGTTGGGGAGATGTGCTGAAGCTGCTTGGGAAGATTTAAACTAGTAAGGGGTGGGGTGGAGATCCCAGGGGTAGTGAGGAAAGAGATCTTTGAGACTGGTACAGTTGGGAAAAGGAGCAAGTCAAACAGTCAGGGCAGGCAGGAACAAAGCCGAGAACGAGGTAGGACTGATAAATTAAACTGCATTTATTTCAAATTGAGGCCTAACAGGTAAAGCAAATGGACTTGGGGCATGTTTGGGGAACATGGGACTGGAATATCATAACAATCACAGAGAGGTGGCTCAGGATGTTCCTGGGTATAGATGCTGTAGGAAAGATAGGAGGGGACAGCAAAAGGAGGGTAAGTGGTATTTTTGATTAGGGATAACGTTATGGCTGTACATAGGGAGGATACTCCTGGGAATACATTCAGGGGAGTTATTTGGATGGAACTGAGAAATAAGAAAGGGATGATCATCTTGACCCCTCAATAGTCAGCAGGAAATTGAGAAACAAATTTGTAAGGTGATCTCAGTTATCTGTTAGAATAATAGTGTGGTTATGGTAGGGTATTTTAACTTCCAAATATAGTGTTAAGGGCTTGGAAAGAGAGGAATTTAAGTGTGTAAAAGAAAATTTTCTGATTTCGGTATGTGGATGTACCTGCTAGAGAAGGTGCAAAACTTGACGTACACTTGGGAAATAAGGTAGGGCAGGTGACTGAGGTGTCACTGGGGGAGCACTTTGGTGTCAGTGACCATAATTCTATTAGTTTTAAAACAATGATGAAAAAGGATAGACTGGTTCTAAAAGTTGAAGTTCTAAATTGGAGGAAGGCCAATTTTAACAGTACTAGGCAACAACTTTCAAAAGTTGATTTTTGTGGGGTGGGGGGGGGTGGGCGTAAAGGGACGGCTGGAAAATGGAAAACCTTCAAAAATGAGTTCCTTTTAGGGTGAAGGGCAAGGCTGGTAGGTGTCGGGAATGCTGGATGATTAGAGAAATTGATATTTTAGTCTAGAATAAGAAGGAAGCATATGTCAGGTATAGACAGCAGGGATTGAGTGAATCTCCGAAAGAGTATAAAGGCAGTAGGAATATACTTAAGAGGGAAATCAGGAGGGCTAAAAGGGAATGTGAGATAGCTTTGGCAAATAGGGTTAAGGAGAATCCTAAAAGATTCTACAAATACATGAAGGACAAAAGAGTAACTCGGGAGAGAATAGGGCCCCTTAAAGATCAGCAGGGCCACCTATGTGTGGAACTGCGAGAGATGGGGGAGATAGTAAACGAATATTTTGCACCAGTGTTTACTGTGGAGCAGGATATGAAAGATACAGTACTTGGGGAAATAAATCGCGACATCTTGAAAAATGTCCATATTACAGAGGTGGTGGTGCCGGACATCTTAAAATGCATAAAGGTGGATAAATCCCTTGGACCCGATCAGGAGTACCCTAGAACTCCGGGAAGCGAGGGAAGTGAATGCTGAGCCCCTGCTGAGATATTTGTATCACTGATAGCCACAGGTGAGGTGCTGGAAGACCACAAGTTGGCTAACGTGGTGTACTATTTAGGAAAAAGGAAGGTGGAAAGGGAAAGCTGGGAAACAATAGACTGGTGAGCCTGACGTCGGTGGTGGGCAAGTTGTTAAAGGGAATCCTGAGGGATAGGATTTACATGTATTTGGAAAGGCAAGGATTGATTAAGGATAGTCAAGATGGCTTTGTGTATGGGAAATTGTGTCTCACTAACTTGATTGAGTTTTTTTAACTTAATGAGGATTGATGAAGGCAGAGCGGTAGATGTGATCTACATGGATTTCAGTAAGGCATTCGACAAAGTTCCTTATGGTAAACTGGTTAGCAAGGTTAGGTCACATGAAATAGAGGGAGAACTAGCCATTTGGATACAGAACTGGCTCGAAGGTAGAAGACAGAGGGTGGTGGTAGAGGGTTGCTTTTCAGATTGGAGGCCTGTGATAGCGGTGTGCCACAAGGATCAGTGCTGTGTCCACTGCTTTTCATTATTTATATAAATGATGTGGATGTGAACATAAGAGGTACGGTTAGTAAGTTTGCAGATGACACCAAAATTGGGGCGTAGAGAACAGCAAAGAAGATTACTTCAGAGTATGATGGGATCTTGATCAGATGGGCCAATGGGTCGAGGAGTGGCAGATGGAGTTTAAACTAGAGGGCATAGGTTTAGGGTGAGTGGGGAAAAAAATTAAAAGGTACCTAAGGGGGCAACTTTTTCATGCAGAGGGTGGTGTGTGTACGGGATGAGCTGCCAGAGGAAGTGGTGGCGACTAGTACAATTACAACATTTAAAAGGCATCCTGGATGGGTATATGAATAGGAAAGGTTTAGAGGGATACGGGCCAAATGCTGGCAAATAAGACTAGATTAATTTAGGATATCTGGTCAGCATCTGGTTGACAAAACAGATAGTAAGAGCTCCACATGAAAGAATATGATAAACAGCCTGCAAGGGAAATGAAAATCAAGACACAACCTTTACAATTACATTGGGATAAAAGGGCATGATCAAGACTGATGTGAGCCCTTTTAAAAACTAAAGACTGTGATATATTCAATGAAAATAAGGGAAAAAAGTAATGAATTTAGTGGAGGAACAGGATAGAATGACACATTTCCTAAGCAAATAATATTGATCAGAAAACAGGAGCTTAATAAACATTGTGAAAGCTAACCAATAATACAGAAGAATGGCACATTCACAGGACCACATTGTTTTTGTTTGTGTCTCAGGATTTTAAAGGAACTAACAATATTGCAGATGCCCCTAAGTATACCTTTCCCAGGTTCTTCAGATACGGGAGCTATTCCTATAGATTAGAAAGTTGCAAACGTTATTCCATTTTCGAAGGAGAGAATCACAGACAAGTAAACATTTCTTGGTGTGGACTTGCTAGAGTCTATGGTGAGTGACCGACACCGTGCAACTTTCAACTGTATCAGAGAGATTCAGCATAGATTTGTAGAATGTATTTCAACATAAAACGTTTGTAAATGGTGAAAAACTAGAAATAGAGGAGATCGCTTCAAGATCCAATGTAGATCATTAATATGTCATGGACAGGCACAGAAAATTATAAAAGGGAGGGAGCTTTTTATTGGCTTTTACATGGGGAGGGCTAAAATTCAAGCTAGAAGTTCCACTGCACCAGCAGCAGTGAAAACAGTTTTGGGTATTAGACCTTCGAAAGATTATACTAGCCTTGCAGGGAATGCAGCATACATTTACCAGAATGATATGAGAAAAATACTTGTGTTATAAAGCAAGAAGAGATTAAATAAACTAGGGTTTCATTTCTGAAACTTGGAGGATATGTGATGATTTGATGGAAGTATTAAAAGTATGAAGAGGAACAGGTCAGAAGAGAGTCAGAAAAGCTATTTAAGTTTGTTGGTGTGCCTAAGACTAGAGGACATAGTCTCAACATTAGAGCCAAACTAGGAAACAATTCTACAACTCTTACAAGTTTGGAACTCTCACAAAGAGCCATTTATGTTAGACCAGTTCTAATTTTATATCTGAACATTGTTATCCAAACATATCCAAAGAGGAGGTGTGGGGCAAATGTTGGTGAATGGACCTAGGTCAAGCCATGATCTCATGGAAAGATGCATGGAAAGCTAAATGGCTTTTCCTTGGTCCTTTGCTCCAAGACTGTTCACCTGACTTTGGCCATTCATCCAGAGACTTCATTCCTTTCAACGCACATCTATGTTTTTCTTTCCAGCAATTCCTTGACTTCTCTCCAAACATCCTCGGGGTGGGTCAGGGTCTTGTGTGAAGAGCAGCTGAATACAATTTTACCTCCACATTTTGCTGATTTGAACCTATGCTATCTTGGATTAGCATGAAGTTGTGCCCTGACTTTACTTCATTGAATTATTTACATTCATTTAGAAAGAATAGCAGCATCTTAGTTGATTCTTTTCAAGCCTAAGTTTCCAACAATTTCTCCTCATTGAGCAATCAGAGATGTTAAGCTCCCAGATCTGAAATTGACTGGTTTCCTTCTCCCACCTTTCTTAAAGAGTGGAAAGTTGCAGATGTTACTCCAATCTACAGGATGTGATCATGTAATAATGTTTCAGTGTTGTTGGGATATGAATATTGGCAACGTCACTGGTAGCTCTTCCTTGCTTTTCAAAGTTGTGCCACTGGATCTTTTTCATGTACCTATGTGGAGACGGATCTGTTTTGGTGTAACATCTCACATTAAAAACTCCTTTTTAACAGTGTAGTGCCCTCTCAATACTGCACAGAACTGCAACTTAAATTATTTGTTCTAGTCTTTGGAGAGGGACTTGAGCACACAACCTTTTGACTTGGAGCTAAGCTCCTTTCCACTGACCCACAATTGAAGGAGTGATCTGAATGGGGTGGCAGTTCGTTGATTCAGCAGCCTCCATTGTAGCGCAGTTGAAAGTGGACCAGTCCACTGTTCTGACCATACCTACTGGTTTCAGGCTGTCTGGGGAGGGAGTCACAGAGGAGAAATGGATATCCTGTGAAGCTGGAGATAATCATTGCACATTACTTGGCTGTACTACAGATTTTTATTATCTGACTAATGAGCATGTGTGTTGGAGACCTGGGACCAAGTTGCCTGGCTATAAGCTGCCTTTGGGGAGGAATATGGACTTTAAAATGGATTATCTAAGGAGAGGAAAGTACTTAAAATATGCTATTTTTTGCCCGCCCCCAGTCAATCTATCTTCCCCATTCACTGCCAGTTACATTGTGAGTAGTACTACAATGGCAGTGATCTAAAAATATTGGATGGTAAATCAGTATTGCTAAACAAAGAGTAATTATGAATTTTATATTTATTTTGCTCAGACTGACGAGTTTAATTAATGTTCTTGGACCTTCCCATGGGAGTCAAATTAATTGTGGGATATTTGCTTGTTCTGCAGGAAGCAGATTCCTTGTTGACAGTAGAGACTAATAATAAACCGGTGTAGTCTTTTTAAAAAAAACACAGATTGGGGAATGAGGCTGTAACTATACAATGGAGTACAGTAATTAAGTTCTGGGTCTTATTCAGTGGCAGGCTGTCCAAGTATTTCTTCTTTGTAGTTACTGATTTATTGTTCAACATGCCTGACAGTTAGGCATGTGAGGATTTAAATACTTTGTTGACATGGTAGGGAATGCAGAAAATAGCAAAATGCTACAGCTGTCTATGGTGCTCAGCATTTCTATGATTTTTTTTTTTTCTCCCCCTCTGCTTTTTTTTTGATGCAATAGCTAAGACTTGCCAGCCTGCTTCTGAACTGTGTCAAAGCTCTGCCATATTAAGTAAGATGAACCAGGGCAGGACCTACACACTTAATAGTAGGGCCCTGGGAAGTGTTGTAGAAAAGAGAGATCTAGGGATATAGGTACATAGTTCCTTGAAAGTGGAGCCGCAGATAGATGGGTGGTGAAGGCATTTGGCATGCTTGTCTCAATTGGTCAGAGCACTGAGTCCAGGACGTCATGTTATAGCTGTACAAGACATTGGTGAGACCACCTTTAGAATACTGCACTCAGTTTTGATCACCCTGCTATAGAAGGATGTTATTAAACTGAGGATGCAAAAAAGGTTTACAAGGTTGTTACTGAGACTGGAGGGCTTGTGTTCTCTGGAGAGGTTGGGTAGGCTGGGACTTTTTTTTTTCCCCTGGACCATAGGAGGCTGAGAGGTGACCTTTTTCGAGATTTATAAAATCATGAAGGATGCAGATAAGCTGAATAGTCAAGGTCTTTTTCCCCAGGATAGGGGAATCTAAAACTAGAGGGCATAGGTTTAACATGAAGGGGGAAAGATTTAAAAGGGACCTGAGAGACAACTGTTTCATACAAAGGGTGGTGCATGTATGGAATGAACTGCCAGAGGAAGTTGCAGAGGCAAGTACAATTACAACATTTTAAGACATTTCAACAGGCTCGTGGATAGGAAATGTTTAGAGGGGTATGGGTCAAATGCAAGCAATTGGGACTAGTTCAGTTTAGGAAGTCTGGTTGGCATGGATGAGTTGGGCTGAAGGGTCTGTTTCCGTGCTGCATGACTCATAATGATACTTGCTTCCTCCTCCCATTTCCTGCAGTTAAGAGACAGACAACGTGGAATATCCATGCCTATTTTAACCATCTCCAAAAGAGATCTGACTTATTCTTTCTCCCTAGTGCATTAGTGATGCTCGATGCCAAGGAGGCCTGCCTATTCCTTGTGAACAGCATTCCTAGAGATAGCAAGAGATCCAATTGGTATTTAAGCTACTCAAAGGCTGTTTGCAGATGAACAATTGCATATGAACAGTTACTTATTACAGATGGCTAAAAAAAATTATTCAGCGACAAGATTAAATGCCATCACCAGAGTGTTGGCGCAGGCCTCAAAGCTGCTTTGCACCCCTCATTTTTTCTTCCTGTTTGAATGGATTACTCTGAAGTCTTGAGAAATTGACGAATTCCAATGTTTGTTTTATTCTTCTGGCCTTTCCTGTGTATCACTTTCAAAACAGTCGGGAGTTGACCTAACACAGCACTTCTTACAGGATTTTATAATGTACCCATCATAATTGTCAGAAATTGTTAATGCCCCATGTGCTGGCGTATGTTATGAGGTTTGGATTTATGATGTTGAGAGTCATTGAGATGGATATTAAAATATCACACTTTCCTGCTTCTAGCTTAGCCTGGCACTCTAGTCTGGACTTTGCAGAATAATTTTTCTCCTTTAGCCTTTATCCTGTTTGCAATTTCCCATTTTCAATTCTGTCTCAATCTGCTCCTCCTACCCTTCTAAAAAAGTGTTTAAAAGTCTGTCTTTTTTCATCAGCATCCCATTGCTCAGAAGACTTATGACTGGTAGTAAAATTAGTTTTGATTTCCATTCCGTTCAAATAACATAAGTCTTGGTCTTTTATTCCTTGCTTGTATTTTTCCAGAATGGTAGCAGTGAGTGAAACAGGGAATGTGCATTAATTAAGTCCCATTCTCTGGGAAGGTGCACTGATTTTCTACAGTTTTCTGGTGACATGGAAAACTTGAATACTGAGGTGGCTAGCCTTCTGGTTAAGGTTAACATCTCAACACTACTGATGAGAGCCAGTAAGTGACAAATGACATCAATGACAAGCCATACTTTCCATCATAACAAAAGTGATGTACATCAGGCTACTGGGAGTGGGGTGTCCTTTGATCGTTAGATATTATGATATCTGGCTTGTAACTATTGTGGTGTTTTTCATAGTTTGTTCATTTCAAAATAAGATTGATACATGTTTCAGAATGACAAGTAAAGTACTTTAAGGTTAATTTTAGTTTGTACATAAACTACAAAAGGTAGAGCATCTGTTGCCAAATCACTTTAAACCAAGATGGATAATGGTGTCTTTGTGTAGAAGTCTCTTCCTGTTTATTCCAGTAAGTACATCAATCACAAAATCTTCAAGATGATGATTTAACTCCTTGGAAAGGCAGGGTTCCACGTTTCCAGTAATTAGCTGGTTATGACTGGTGATGTCCTAGCACAAAGTCATAGAAATTGGTGTTTATCTGTGATTTAAAAGATCTCGATGTTAGATTCCTCAGATTGTATGTTCAGAATGGCTCCCTCTCCCGAAGTGGGAGAGACACAGAAGGCTCTAAAAGTAATGTGCTGCATAGAAGCTAAATTCAAAGCGTGATAGTTACTTAGCATTAGCGTAAGCCTGGATGTTTTCCAGGTCATGCAGCATATGGAAATGGATTACTTCTGCATCTGCAGATGTGTGAATGATGTTGAATGTTGTGCAGTCATCAGCAAATGTTCCCACTTCTTGTGTTATTCCGGAGGTCAGTTGGTTGATGAAGCAGTTAGATGTTTGGGCCTCGGACACAACCCTGAAGCACTCCTGTATAGATGTCCTGGGACTGAGATGATTGACCTCCAACAATCACAACCATCTTTTTGTGCTGGGTATAACCCCATCCAGTGGTGGGCTTTCCCCCAATTCCCATTGACATCAGTTTTACAAGTCTTACTTTACACTCAGTCAAATACTGCCTTGACATCAAAGGCAGTCATCTTCCCCTCCTGAGTTTAGCTTTTTTTTACCCCATCTTTGGACCAAGGCTATAATAATAATCTGCAATGTGGGTTACACTGGTCAGGCTAACATCCATTGCAATATATTTCCAAATCCGGATAGTGTGTGGTTTGAAGAGGATCTTGCTGGTGGTGATGCTCCCATCCATCTCCTGCCCTTGTCCACCTCGACGGTAGAAGTCGTGGGTTTCAAAGATGCTGACGAAAAGTCTTGGTGAGCTGTCCAGTGAATCTTATAGATAGCACACACTGCAGTCACTGTCTGTCAATGATGAAGGAAGGGAATGGTGAAGGTGGTCGATAGGGTGGCAATCAATTTGGCTGCTTTATCCCAGATGGTGACAAGTTTCTTGAATGTTGTTTTCTGTTGTCACTTAATAGCACATCATCACTTTGCTGATGATTGATAATAAACAGTGGTCAAGTTTGATTTGACTTGCTTTTTATGGATTGGAATATACCTGGGGAGTTTTACATTGTCAAGTAGATGCCAGAAGAAACAGCTTGGCTAGGGGGCACACTTAGTTTTGACAAACAGGCCTCAAGGATGACTGCAGGAATGTTGTCTGGGCCCATAGCCTTTGCAGTATCCAGTGACTTCAGCTGTTTCTTGATATCGCGCAGAATGAATTGAATTGACTGAATGCTGGATACCTATGGAAGAGAACAGAAATGGATCATCCACTTGACACTGCTCATCGGTTTCAAATGTTTCAGTCCCATCTTTGCACTGATGTGCTGGGCTCCTGCAGCATCGAATTGGTTGAAATTGGGCATCTGTGATGTCTGAGACTTCAGGAGGGAGCAACATTTGACAATACTTCTAGAATTAGAATTACATTTTATTATCATGTGTACTCGAGCACAGGGATATAGGAGTACAATGTCGCCATTCTTGCTGCTATCTTATGTACAAAGGTAAGTAGGTACAATATCTTAGGTACACAGTAGCAAAATAAGGAAACAAAGTTAAAAGTTCAATATTGCAGGCCGCCTTAAGGGCTTAGCCAAGCTGGGCTGTCACTCCCCAGAAGGATTCCATTTCCTCCATTCTAGGCTTGGTCTCTTGCTCTTCCCTGCGCAGACTCACTGTCCCCCATGCTGGCTTGATCTCTCCACAGAAGGTATGTAGATTAAAGTAAGGAAAAAAGCTGTGAAGGAAGAAAAATAAAGTCAAAGCAGGCAGAGCAGGAGCCCGCAATTGTGCTCTGCTACTCCGCTGCTATCTTGGAGATCAAAACTGAACAGAACCTTCTATTTAAACTCCTAAGGATTTTATGTTATGTTAAAAGTTCTAGATAGTTTTTGTTGGTTGTCGTTGACCTGTTGAACGGGACCTGTAAATCATTCTTCACTCGCAACAAAAAAGTTTTAAAGCAATATGTCAGTATTTCAGCTTCTATAACATGTGTATTATTTCCACAGCTACGCTTTAGCAGATGAAGCCTACAGATCTCTACGAGACCAGGACAAGGACCAGTGCATACTTATCACTGGAGAAAGTGGAGCCGGCAAAACAGGTATCAATACAATTTGTCTCTAAGCATTACAGAAAGTTTTAGTTGGGTATTTTTTTTAAACAATGGGTCATTTATTAAGCCAAATTACAGTGCAGCAGCTCATTAATTGGTTCTGATTGATGGCATAGATCAGTCGCAACTGCTCTGATAAAACCCAATAGAGGTCTTTAAAGTGATGAATAGGTTTTGACAGGAGAAAGATAGATGTTTTCACATCTACAGGAGACCAAATTGAAGCAATAAATACAACAGTGTCGTTAATAAATCTAATAAGATACAAGAGAAATGTCTTTTCTTTTTGTGGTTAAAATATAGAACTTGCTACTGGTGAAGCAGTTGAGGGAACACAAATATTAGATTATTTAACAGACCAAGATCCATATATTGGATTAGGCAACAAAAGACTTGGAGATTTACACATGTTTTATTGTGAACCTATAGGTTAGCACAAACACTACATTCTCCGTTTCCCTTCTGGACCCTTGCCATGCCCAGAAGCAAGCCACACACCGGGGAAGAACATAGCACTTTGAGTTTATCAAAGAAATAATTTTTAAAAATTGCCAAACAAACAAAAGAAAACAAAAATTGTCAATTATACATTTTATATATAAAAAAACCCTACCAATTGTCTAATCATCCAATTAATATACAGTATGAGAAACAAAAACTCAGACCTTCTTTTTCAAATTATCCTGTTCGCTGATGGTATGACATGTCTCTGGAGCAGGTTGGACCTGAACCCAAGCATCTTGGTTCAGAGGTAGGGACACTACTGCTGCACCACAAAGGCCCAAGAGCCGAGTACTTTTTTTCTTCTTTGCTTTTTTACCTTTTTCTAGAACCTAGCTGTTTTCATTTATATATCTTCTTTAATATAAAAGCTGTCTCAGTGCCAGGGACCCAGGTTCAATCCCAGCTTTGGGTGACTGTCTCTGTGGAGTTTGCATGTTCTGCCTGTGTCTTACGTAGGTGGGATGTTCTTTGAGGGTCACTGCAGACATGAGGGACCAAATGGCCTCCATCTACACTGTAGGGATTCTATGAACTCGACTCTTAAATACAAAGTCCAGCAGGCATCAGCTGCTCTCAAAAAAAATCTCTGGTGCTGTTTTGGTTTACCCTTAAAGGGGCCTGCATTTCTGGCTTTGATAAGATGATGCAGGATGGGAGGAGGCTTGTGCAAAGCATAAACATGAGCAGACATATGAACAAATGAACTTGGAGTAAGCCAGTCAGCACCTTGAGCCCATTCTGTCATTTGATGAAATAATAACTGACCTGATGGTGGCTTCTATTTTCCTGTCTACCCTTAGATTGATGATAACAAGGAAATCAAACCAACTCAACCTTTCTCAAAAAATAAATCACTGTCCCTGCCTCTTCCATCCTCCCTTAAAATGGAGATGACTTACTTCTAAATTGTGTCAGCTATATTAGACAGGCCATATTGCCTACATGCATGACACAAGACTTCCAAAATAAGCTCTCGACTTTGCTTTTTGTCATTGCAAGTGGTTATCTTCAGAGATATCAATGCTGCTCCAATACTGGCTTCTTGAGCATCTCCAATTTTAATCAAATCAGAGATAGTAGGAACTGCCGATGCTGGAGAATCTGAGATAACAAGGTGTAGAGCTGGATGAACACAGCAGGCCAAGCAGCAACAGAGGAGCAGGAAAGCTGACGTTTCGGGTCTGGACCCTTCTTCAGAAATGGGGGAGGGGAAGGGGATTCTGAAATAAATAGGGAGAAAAAGGGAGGCAGATGGAAGATGGATAAAGGAGCAGATAGGTGGAGAGGAGATGGACAGGTCAAGGAGGCGGGGATGGAGCCTGCAACCTTCGGGTGGCATCGTTGTGGCACTGCAGGAGGCCCAGGATGGACATGTCGTCCAAGGAGTGAGAGGGGGAGTTCAAGTGGTTTGCGACTGGGAGGTGTTGTCGTTTGTTGCGAACCGAGCGCAGGTGTTCCACAAAGCGGTCTCCAAGCCTCCGCTTGGTTTCCCCGATGTAGAGGAGGCCACATCGGGAACAGCAGATGCAGTATACCACTTTAGCAGATGTGCAGGTGAACATCTGCTTGATGTGGAAGGTCTTCTTGGGGCCTGGGATGGGGGTGAGGGAGGGGGAGGTGTAGGGGCAGGTGTAGCACTTCCTGCGGTTGCAGGGAAAAGTGCCGGGTGTGGTGGGGCTGGAGGGGAGTGTGGAGCGGACAAGGGAGTCACGGAGAGAGTGGTCCCTCTGGAAGGCAGATAAGCGTGGGGATTGAAAAATGTCTTTGGTGGTGGGGTCAGATTGCAGATGGCGGAAATGCTGGAGGATGATGCGTTGAATCCGGAGGTTAGTGGGGTGGTATGTGAGGATGAGGGGGATTCAGTTTTGGTTGTTATTGCGGGGAGGGGGTGTGAGGGATGAGTTGCTGGAAATGTGAGAGATGCGGTCGAGGGCATTTTCGACCACTGTGGAGGGGAAGTTGCGGTCCTTGAAAAACAAGGACATCTGGGATGTCCGGCAGTGGAATGCCTCATCTCGGGGGTGGAGGCGAAGGAATTGGGAATAGGAGATGGCATTTTTGCAGGAAGGTGGGTGAGAGGAGGTGTATTCTAGGTAGCTGTGGCCATAGGTACCCGCATGGGTCCAAGCGATGCCTGCCTCATTGTAGGATACGTGGAACAATCCCTTTTCCGAAGCTACACTGGCCCTATCCCCCACCTCTTCCTCCATTACATCGATGACAGTATTGGCGCCGCCTCATGCTCCCACGAGGAGCTCGAACAGTTCATCCACTTCACCAACACCTTCCACCCCAACCTTGAGTTCACCTGGACCATCTCCGATACCTCTCTCGCCTTTCTGGACCTCTCTGTTTCCATCTCTGGCAACCATCTGGAAACCGATATCTATTTCAAGCCTACCGACTCCCATAGCTACCTAGAATATGCCTCCTCTCACCCACCTTCCTGCAAAAATTCTATCCCCTATTTCCAATTCCTTCACCTCTGCCTCATTTGCTCCCGAGATGAGGCATTCCACTCCTGGACATCCCAGATGTCCTCTTTTTTCAAGGACCGCAACTTCCCTTCCACAGTGGTCGAAAACGCCCTTGACTGCATGTCCCGCAACTCATCCCTCACATCCCCTCCCCCTCCCCGCAACAACAACCAAAACAGAATCCTCCTCGTCCTCACGTACCACCCCACCAACCTCCGGATCCAACGCATCATCCTTCTGCAATCTGACCCCACTACCAAAGACATTTTTCCCTCCCCACGGTCCCCCCTCCCAGGCCCCAAGAAAACCTTCCACGTCAAACAGATGTTCACCTGCACTGCTTGGAAGACATGTCCATCCTGGGCCTCCTGCAGTGCCACAACGATGCCACCTGAAGGTTGCAGAAACAGCACCTCATATTTTGCTTGGGAACCCTGCAGCCCAATGGTATCAATGTGGATCTCACAAGCTTCAAAATCTCCCCCTCCCCCTACCACATCCCAAAGCCAGCCCAGCTCATCCCTGCCTCCCTAACCTGTCCTTCCTCCCACCTCAAGCCCCACCACCACCTCCTACCTACCAGCCTCATCCCCGCCTCCTTGACCTGTCCTCCTTCCCTGAACTGATCAACCCCCACCCTAACTCCCCACCAACACTCACCTTTAGTGGCTCCATCCCCACCTCCTTGACCTGTCTGTCTCCTCTCCACCTATCGGCTCCTTTATCCATCTTCCATCCGCCTCCCCCTCTCTCTCTATTTATATCAGAATGCCCTTCCCCTCTCCCATTTCTGAAGAAGGGTCTAGACCCGAAACATCAGCTTTCCTGCTCCTCTGATGCTGCTTGGCCTGCTGTGTTCATCCAGCTCTGCACCTTGTTATCTCCAATTTTAATCACTCTTCATTGGTAGTTGTGCTTTTAATTGCATTGGCTCTAGGATTCTCTCCTCAAAACCATTATGCCTCTCTCTCCTCCTCTTAAAATGAGCCTTAAAGTCTACCTCTGACCACTTTTTTGGTCATCTGCTCTGATATTTCCTAATGGTACTCGGTGTAAGATTTTGTTTGGTAATGTTTTTGTCAATGAGAGTTAACTTAAAGTTATTGCTATGTCTGTACTTTATAAGTGTATAGAAAATAACTAATTAAATATATGTCAAGTATTTTTCTAGAATTATTCATTTATGTTTTGTGTTCTAAGTGCATAAAATGTTTCATTATTTAATTTTTGAAAGTATTTGAAAAATAATCCTGTTTTTATGGCAGAATTGGGGTATTGACTTATGGTGATTAAGTAAGTTGAATTGAATTTTTAAACTATGGGGTTTCATTTATTTTACCAGGGTTTTGGAAATCATATTCTGAATTCCATTTGTTTTACGACAGACATCATAAAACAGTGCTTCTGGAATTTATAAATATTAGGATCAGTGTGTTGGAAAGGCTTAAATCAGTCTTCCAATGAGAAAGACTTACTGGGAACAGATATTTCAATTTTCAGGTTTAGAAAGAGACACCATTAAAGCCTACACTTGAAACATGGTGTTAGAGGTGAACAGTTGAAATTGTGCACATTTCCAAAGCTGGAAGAGAGCCAGGTAGTGTAAGAAATAACAAATAAAGTGTAGAATGGCAGTCTGTAACTTTGTACTATTGGGTGTGTCAGACTGGATTTGAATTGTCCCGTCCACATGCATGTGGAATTGAAAGGTGACATGAGACAATTTTGCCATTGAGACTGGAAAGAAGTCCAGTTTAATGACTAGCCAGAGTTGAAAGAAAATGTGAACAAATAAAAGTAGCAATTCTGTTAACAATGTTGGGGAATTTGATTTCATATAGCATACAAATTTAAATACTGAACTCTGAAATTTGCACCCTGTAAACTGCATCATGATAATCTCTCACTCTCTCTTCCTTTGAGATGCTCTTTAAAATATATCTTTATTACTATATTTTTGGTTTCTAGTCCTAATGTTGCCTTTTGTGACTTCATGTTAGTTTCTGTTTGTGGTGTTGGAGAGAGCACACAAAACTAAAACCCCATCAAGCTGTCCACTCGAGCAATACCTGACCCTCGTGTGGCAGAGTCTATATGGCATGTTTCCAAACCTGCAAACTGTTAACTTGAGCTTTCTTAGTAGTTAGAGTCCTTTAATGTGATTTGGAACATGTTGGAGGTGGGAACCCATTGGTATTTTTATTCTAATAACCATTGTTCACATGTGGATAATGGTGAGTGTCAGTAGTATGTTTTTAGGGGGTCAGTATAGCTGAATCTGATCTGACCCTGTTTTATCACGATAATCAAATCTTTGAGCCCCCACAAGTGTCTCAGAATGGGAAGCTGGCTGACTTCACCCATTCTGAAGGCAATGATGTTTGATGTAATCATATTCTACTGCGAATCTGTCTGACTTGATATAATGCAACAAAGACAATGGCTGCAAACTGGATCATTTGAGTTTTGTCATGACTTCCCAAGTCACTGAACCAGAAATTATCAGGATGACAGTTGGTGGCCAACTGGCAAACACAGGAGAAGCCTGTGTCGCAGCCATGGAATAATGTGAGCAAGTTCAATTAGTGGATAGTAGGTCTTCTATCCCTCAGTCCCAGGATAAAGGGCACGTAGATCCAGACACAGGTAGGAAAGGGGCATTGGGTATGGAGTGTTTGCCCCCTTGGGGAGATGGAGGGAGAAGTGATGGAAGGGTGGGTTTTAAAATTCTTATGGGGTGAAATGGATGAAGGGGGCCTGTAATTTTGTTGGAGTTGGTCGAAATCCCCTAATGTACAATATCCATCCTTTGAAGATAATACCCACCTTTTTTCCTGCACTTTTCAAGCTTTGTTTAAAAAAATGATGACCCAATTGTCCTATGGTGTGGTCAGGATAATATTAGGGTCAACTGAACTTTTAACAAACTCAGTAGATGCTTAACTACTTATCTGCATATGGTGGACAGGTTGCCAGTTTCAGTGGCCTGCCCATCTCCATGTTTTGTGGGTGAATTTTGGCATTGGATGGGAAAATGATCGGGTACCATATTTTACATGCCATCTGACAAAACAGAGCATGTCAAATCCAACTCAATATCTGAATTAACTAAATCACCAGGTTAGTGATCTTCCCTTAAACAAATTGTGCTATAGATTTTCTGATCAGAATAGAGCTGATGCAGCAAGTAATGAGTTGATGGGAAATAATTTTTGTAAATTATTGCTCCCGAGTTGAATGGGGCTGCCTTTACAAATTTCATCCAATATAGGACAGAGTTTAGTACTCACTCAAAGCATTAATGAGGGACTCGGTTCCCATTTGTTCATTATTTGGAAAGCAGGCTATACAATGTAAAGTAATGCTTAAGTATTCAGAGTTTGGCCAAGTTTATTGGATAGAAAAAGAAAGCTACGACGCTGCAACAGAGCTATGTTTTTTTTAAGAAATGTCCATTTGCATTTAAGAAATACTAATTATTGGAAGACAGCTGGATGTTATCTGCAGATTGACAAGAGAGGACTGTCTATTCATGTACAAAAATCTAGCAAAATAGGAAGATTTTAAGAAGTGGAGTTGCAAGAATGGTTCCTAGGATGCTAATTTTTACAACCAAAGTGTTGTAACCTTAGATTATGGTCTAGTATCATCCACAATTTTCTTGGATTCTTGTAAGGGTTTAAAATGATAAGTAACAATGTGCAGAGAGTGAAAATGCTAATTTGTAAGCAAGTTTGAAAAGAGCTTTAAACAAAGTTGTTAAATTTCAAACTCTGGCTCTTCATTGCCCCAAAAATATCAATTCTAATTAACCAACCAAAATCTATTCATGTATGAGTGAATATGTGTTCAATATTTATGCTTAATTGTTGCTGGTAACACTGACAGGCCAACTATAAATTCTTACTCTGCTACTACTTTTGAAGTGGTAGGCTGGAGAAGGATTTTCCACCTGAGCTAAGTCAGTTCCGTAGGTGTAAAGGCAATGGGCCCTGACAATATTGCAGTATTGGTACTGAAGATTTGTGCTCCAGAACCAGCCATGACCTTTGCCACTTGTTCCAACACTGTAAAGCTTCAACACTGACATCTATCCGGTGATGGGAAAATTTGCCCAGATGTGTCCTGTCCACAAAATGCAATCTGGCCTGTTACTGCTCCATCAGTCCATTCTTAATCATCGGCAATGTGAAGGGAGTTGTGGTTGACACTGCTATCAAACTACACTTGCTCAAGAATAATCTGCCCACTGGCACTCAGTTTGCGTTCCAGAAGACCCACATAGCTCTTGTCACCAAAACATGATTGTGTCCCCAAGGAGCCCTTGCAAAACTGGAGTCAATGGGAATTAGGATAGGGGATGGTGGGATGGAATCGATGACTAATTGGAGCCATACCTAGTACAAAGGAAGATGATTGTAGTTGTTCGTGGTTAGTCACCTCAACCACAGGATATGACTGCAGGAGTTCCTTCAAGGCTGACTATCTTTAGCTGCTTCTTCAATGATCTTCTCTTCCTCAAGATGGGCAATAAATGTTGGCTTAGTTTGTGAATCCCATGTGCCATGAGTTGATTTATTAAAAACAAAAGTTAGAATAGGGATGTGTAAACAAGAGCAAACAATGTTCAATACCTTTTGTCATTCCTCAGATACTGAAATAGTCTGTGTCCAAATGCAGTAAGCCCTAGACATTATTCAGGCTGGGGCTGCTAAGAGGCTGGTAATGCTTGTATAACACTGTTGCCAGACAATTTCTATTTACAAGAAGAGAGAATCCAGCCAGCTTCTTATGACATTCAATAGCACTGTCATCATTGAAATCGCCTAGTGTCAGCGTACTGGGGATTACCATGGACCAGAAGCTAAATTGGACCAGCCATATTAGTACTTCAGCTTTAAGCTTTGGTTAGAGGCTGGGAATTCTGCAGCAAGTAACTCACCTCTTTTCATCCCAAAGCCTGATAACCATCTACGAGGCTGGAACACTTTCCATTTGCAGAGATGGGTGCAGCTCCAACATCATTCCAAGCTGAACACCATCCAGGACCAAGCAGCTAGATTGGCATCCCATCACCGCTTTCAATATTCAGTCCATCATTAATGCATACAGGCAGCAGCATATACTATCAACAAGGTGCATTGCAACAATTCAACTAGGCTCCTTTATACAGTGCCTTCCAAACTTGCAACCTCTACCATATTAGGACGATAAGGGCAGTAGATACATGGGATGTCCACCACCTGCAAGTTCCACTCCAAACCACACACTGTCATAATTTGGAATGTTATCACCATGCTTTCACTGGCATTGCATTGAAATCTTCTAAATCACTCCCTAACGGGTTGTAGCTAATCCTCAAAGAATCTAGGTCAAAATGACAGTTCACCACCTTCAAGGTAATTAAGGATGGGAAATAAATGCTGGCCAGCCTATGACAACCATATCCTGTGAATATATAAAAGAAAATTACATTCTTACCATTCTTTAGGCTAAGCAGCCTCGAATGATTTTAAATCCTGTGAAATTTTCCATGCTGTTAAAGTGAATTTATCCAGGAAGCAATAGCTCAAAGTTATAAATTTGAACATTTGAATTTTGGGATGTTAAACAGCTGACATGTGGAAGTCTGTAACTTGAACGCAGGTTGTTCCCCTTGGCATGTTGTGCCTGAACTTAAGAGTAACAATTAACACGTATTTTTACTACAAACGGGAACTCTGTACAAGGCTAATAGTCTGGCACTAATAAAGTTTTTGCATGATTGAATATATACGTTAATGGGTTACTCACAAATATATAATTAGTTACGAAGGGCTTCCTGCCCAGTGCAGGAAATGGTGAAAACAAACATCTTGGCCTCAGCTTGGTTGCCTTTCATCAGAATGCCATAGCAGAATGACCTAGTTGTCAAGCCCCAGATGAATTCACAGCTTCCTGTCTGGTAACATTAGTCAACTCAATAAAACTGAAACATCATAGTAACAGTGTTGGCAAAACCATAATTATAAAAGGTTTCACTGCCATCAGGCTGCAATAACAACTTTCTGCTCTGCACCAAAAGGAAACGGGCATTGATCGAGTTTGCCCTAATCATCATCTGATAAAATGCCATGCTAATATTTTCATTTAAGTTATTACGAATTGTTATTACAAGTAATTACTTATTGCAAGATTGAAATAAATTAATTTGATTTTATGCTATGAATTCTAGCAGGAAATTGAAGTTGTTAAAAAAACTACTCTTCCTCCATGATTCATGCTCCCAATGATAGACTAACTAGTAAAGTTAGATCACATGGGATTCAGGGTGAGCTTGCCAATTTGATACAAAAACTGCTTTATAGTAGGAAACAGAGGGTGGTGCTGGAGGGTTGTCTTTTGGACTGGAGGCCTGTGATCAGCGGTGTTCCATAGGGATTGGTGTTGGGTCCACATTTGTCATTTATATAAATGATTTGGAAGAGAATATCGGAGATATGGTTATTAAGTTTGCAGATGACACCAAAATTGGTGGTATTGTGGACAATGAAGAAGGTTATCCAAAGTTACAAGAAATCCTGAACAATTGGGTCAGTGGGCTGTGGAGTGGCAGATGGAGTTTAATTTGGATAAATGCGAGGTATTGCATTTTTGTAATACAAACAAGGACATCCCATGTAACTAATGGTAGGGCCCCGTGTAGTGTTGTAGAACAGAGACCTAAAGGTTCAAGTACATAATTCTTTGAAATTTACGTCATGTGGACAGTGTGATTAAGAAGGCATTTAGCACGTATGCCTTCTTTACTCAGACCTTTGAGTAAAGGAGTTAGGTTGTTATTTTGAGGTTGTATGGGATGTTGGTGATACCTCTTCTGAAGTACTGTGTGCAGTCTTGTCACCCTGTTATAAGAAGGTAATTTATTAAACTGGAGAGGGTTCAGAAAAGATTTACCAGGATGTTGCCAGTATGGAGGGTTTGAGATATAAAAATAGACTAGACAGGCTGGGACTTTACTCACTGTAGTATAGGAGGTTGAGGTGTGACCTTATTGAGGTTTATAACATCATGAGGGGCTAGATAAGGTGAATGACAAGGGTCTTTTCCCTAGGATGGGGGAGTTCAAAACTAGGGGGCATATTTTTAAAGTGAGAGGAGAAGGATTTAAAAAGGACATGAGGGGCAACTTTTTTGTTTATATAGTGTGGTTTGTGCGTGGAAAGAACTGCCAGAGAAAGTGGTGGATGCAGGTACAGTTACAATGTTTAAAAGACATTTTGGATAAGTACATAAATAAAAAAATGTTTGGAGGGGTACGGGCCAAGTACAGGCAAGTGGGACTAGTTTAGTTTAGGTGTGGAGATGCCAGTGTGTGACTGAAGTGGACAAGGTCAGAAGTCACACGTTAGGTTATAGTGCAACGGGTTTATTTGAAATCACAAGCTTTCGAAGCACTGCTCCTTCATCGGATGAAGTGAAGAAAAGCATACAGGCACAGAATTTATTGGCAGAGAGATCAAATACAAATGGTGCGAGTGGAGTGTTGACATGCTGAATAAATCTATGCAGATGATCAAAAATGTCAGATGGTGGGGGTAAAGTGTCAACAGCTGAAAAGTAAGTGAAGGGGATGACCTATAATTAAATTAATTGAAGCAAAGAGATAATAATGAAAGATTAAAAATAAGGTGGTGCTGAAGACAAACCAAGCAGGTGGAATAACATGATAGGTATAGTTGCATGCTAAGGGTGTAACCAAAGTAACAAGTAATCCAAAAACTGCACAAACTAATTAAGATTTAGTTTAGCAATATGGTTGGCGTGGACTGGTTGGACTGAAGGGTCTGTTTCCATACTGTATGACTGTATGGCAATGACTCGATGTGAAGGTAGATAAGAGTTGACTTAATGTCACTGGTGCTGAAATGGATGAGTCAGTTAGAGATGCTTCCTGACCAAGCACAATACCATTATTACTGTTCAGATCATGAGGATTCTGTGTCTTTTTGCAGGTACTAAATGTATCTGGCAGCACTCTGATGAAAATGTGATTTGCCAACTCAGACGGCTTTTCTTGTCTAACCAAACCCATGAAGAATGTTGCAAAATTGAATTCCCTAAAGGTGGAATGAAGCAAATGCCTATTCACGTGGCATGCCTTTCCTTTACCATTACATGATCCTCCTTTTGATGATGGTCAGGTCACCATGGCACTAACATGGTGATTGGTGTAGAAGGAAAGCCACTATCTCCACCTGATCAGCGTTTGAAATGTCACTCTCATTACTTTCAGAGTGAGCAACTGCCCTTTTTTTACAGAATGCTCCTGTGTTTTGACCATTTGATCCCCATCCCCTGCTACATCTCCCCTTTTGTTTTGTATTGTTTTGTATTTCCAAGGTGTCAATGTGAGAAAGTACCTTAGCCTCCTCTTGTGCAGGTACAAAGGAGTGCTGGGAGTGGAGCTGCAAATGACTAGATTTAATTGGTCTCAAATTTGTGTGTAATCGCTCAATCCCATGTCGCTCCATCTGCACAGGCTGCCACTGTTCTCAAATGGTCTCTGTTTTTCTCTTATCTTTTTCCTAACACTTGATTATTTTCCAGGCACATAGCTTTTGAGAAGGAAGAGGAAACATGGTCATTTATTGTGATGTGCAGTGAACTGAGAACAATGATCTTGAATGTCTGCACCAACAGCACATAGAACATAGAACATTACAGCGCAGTACAGGCCCTTCGGCCCTCGATGTTGCACCTGCAGTTTAAAACAAAAGCATAGCCTTTTCAACATCAAAACATTTTCTGTTTTGACCAGTTCTTATAGGACCCCATGTGATAGAAAGATCTTGAAGCACTAGGGATGGTGCAAAAATGAAAATTACAGGGATGAAGTCAGAACCAAATGGATGGGAACAAAACTGAACAGGCTGTGGCTCTTTGCTCTTGAACATGACGGATGAGAGTGATCTGAAAGAGGCCTTTAAAATTATGCAGGCATTTGACTGTACATGGAAAAAGGATAAACCTACTTGTGGGGCAGTTCAAAACTCAGGATCACAATTATAAATTGGCCTCTAATTAATCCAACAAGGAGCTCATGAGAAACTTGTTTACTTAATGTTTTCCTATTCATTCCCAGAATGTAGATCTTGTTGGCTGGGCCAGCAATTATTACCCATCCTAATTGCCTTTGAGAGGATGGTGGTAGAGAGCTGCCTTTGTGAACTACTGCAGTCTATATTCAGTGGGTATTTAGAATGTGTACTTACAGTGTGAAATACTTCATCAGAAGGAGCAAATGAGGTGAATAGCAGAGATACACCTTTTAGCAAGTTTAGGAAATGCATAGGTGAGGACGGAATGAAGGGGATCCTGAGTTTCTTCTGAATGGAACTTCCAACACCACATCCATTGGAATATACAGGCCCTGCCACTTCTGCCCTTCTCTGAACTCATCTCCTGCTGAATTCCTCAATCTTAACTTTGTCACCTCTGGTGTCAATTATCCCATACGCAACAAAAACAAAGTTGCTGGAAAAGCCCAGCAGGTCTGGCAGACCCTTCTGAGGAAGGGTCACCGGACCCAAAACGTTAACTCTGTTTTTTCCTTCACAGGTGCTGCAAGACCTGCTGGGCTTTTCCAGCAGCTTTGTTTTTGTTCCTGATTTACAGCATCCGCAGTTCTTTTGGTTTTTATCAATTATCCCATTGCTGTCCTGGCTGCAACTAAGCTGATCCCAACAATTCACACTGTCATTGCTCTCCTGAATACCTGGCACTGTTTTACATAGTGCTGTCCTCTTCTAAACATTCCCTTTGCACCATAAGTGAATTCACATGGACCAGTAGTCACTCCATCTTACTTCAATGTGTCATTCTTCTCCTTTCTCATTTGCTGCTGCAGGAATGAGATGCTTCAGTGGATGTTAGTCCAGCGAGCAATTTTTGTTCTTGAGAATTCCCATTCACAATGACATTTTCTTCCAAAATCAGCAAAGTGAATGGGGGAGGCAAGTTCATTTGCAGTGCAGCAGGAAATTAGAAAGTACAGTGAGTGGTACAGCTATATGGTGTCAAAATATAAAATTACACATTCAGCTAACTGAGCGAATGAACTGGGACCTTCTGATCTGCCTTGCTTTGCACTGTGCAAAAGACATCGGAAGTTTTGGCTTCACTTTCAATATTTTACAGGCTTTTAGTTTCACATTCACAGGAATGCAACTAGTGCTGATCTAACTTCATATGGATCAAAGTTAACTGTTCTGTAGCTGAAGAAATCTGTGACCTTTGGTCTACACTGGAATGTCTCTCAACACTGATAAATTAGAGCAAACAGGATCCACCCAGGGTATCTTCTAAGTTATCTATAATTCTATTGTGAAACTCAGTGAGAGATGTTTACTTCACTTAATATTGGCCTAGGTTTTCAAAGAGTCTAGATGCCCAGTAAAAATGGTGGGGGATTCCAATTCAGGAATTCCTGTTTATGTTGCTGTGCTTTCTGATTTTCAGGGGCCCCTTTAAGGCTGGCTGAGTTTGTAAACTTGTACCTGATTGTCATGACCTGATCAGTCCCTTAGCAGAGGTAATTATGATCTATTTCCATTTTCATGGAGTGGCGTCAGCTTTTTCAAGAGTTGTGGTCCACGGTACTTCAGAGTTAACCATAATCTGCATGAGGAAACCTTTCGAAAGATGAACTTGAAAGGTCTCTCCAATGGCCACTATGCCAGTCAATGCCTGTTGTCTCTCATGTTCCATATGCCAGGCTATGGTACTTGTATAGGCATCAACAACTCACTTTACACTATACACTGTATAGAATCAACAAACTCTACAGTGAAGATAGTATGTGATAAAAGAAATGGTTTAAAAAGAGAGTCATTCATTACTTTTCACTATCTTTTCTGCAGAGTAATAAAGTATAAAAAGTAGAAACTGGAAGCACTTGAAGCATCTTAACTTTGTATAAATTCACATTGTCCAATTGCACAAAGATCATGGTGCCAGTGCTGTTAAGCATGCAAAGTTTTTCCTGAGATGTTTGAACAGAGTAATGGATTTCTGAGCTCTTAGCCAACCCGCATTAACCATTTCTGAATTACTGTAGCCCATTCAGCTGCTTAAACCCATCCCGCCATTCTGTAAGATCACGGATGATCTGTCCCAGGCCTCAATTGCTTTGTTTGTGCCAACTCCTTATAACCCTAAACTCCACTACTTCCAAATTCAGTCTGTCTCCTCTTTAAATACCTTCTATGATTGAGCCTCCACAACTCTGGGATAGGGAATCCCAGACATTCATAGTCATCTGAGAAAAGAAATTCCTTTACATCTCAGTTTTAAATGTAACTGTGTTTTAGATTCCCCCATTAGTGGAAAACATAATCTCAGCATTTATTTCTTTTATTATAACCATAATATAAAATGGGCCTTTTGAACAGTCTTTTTTGGCATCCTGAAGCCCCTGTGGTTTTCAATCACCTCTCTCACCCTCACTACAGTCTGCTACAATCTCCTCACAACAATGAAAATCCTATCTTTCTGGGTGCTTCCAGACTCCTCCTACCTGCCACAGGGATGAAAGTCCAGATCCTTGTGTTCAAAGTTAAATGTATCATTGGAAAATATTGAGAACAGTGCTTAAAATTACCCACAGTGGGATTCTTCACTGAGTTGCAACCTGTTAAAATTAAGCAACACACTGTTACGTATATGAATTCCTGTTTATTGCTTGATTGAAGGATTAGATATGCTTTGTGATATTATTGTAAGAGTAAATCAGTTTACAATTAAAGAGAAAAAACAAGGAATTGCAATGATATCAAATTTCTCAAAGGCATAATCGTGCCATGTCAGGCTGGTGAGTCTGGTTTTAGTAATATTTAATTTGATCTTAATCGTAGCTGCAGTGCACAACTCATTTTCACATATAGCCACCTGCCACATGGAGGGGATAAGATCAGTGTTCAGTCGGGAACAAATGACTGCACGAGGCATTTGTATTTCTCTGTTACTTGCTACTCTCATCTCTGTTAAAACAGTACTTGGTGGTTTACAAAGTCTATTTCTGAAGCATTTTGTTTTGAGTGAAGACAAAAACCAGAAGTTGATTTTTATGCACTGGAGCACTTTTCCAACATCTGATTGCTAGCAGAAATTCACTTAGTATCACTTGTCTGCACATTATGGTCTCCACTTGCTGATTACAGCTATTAACTCCTCTGGAGAGTCCTTTATTGGCTATGTGTCATTGGACACTCTTGAATAGCTTGACAGCTGTCTGAATCAAAATGGGAAAGTACAATTGCCAATGTCAGGGTTATTCAATTATGAGAGTTTCTAAAAAGCAGGCTTTTGCCAAACATAAGAAAATTTTTGGTTAATGATCATCCTACACTGAGAAGCAAATTTACAATAAAAGCTGTGCTAGTCAGTCTGATACAAATTTCACAGTGCTTCATTATATTAAAACTGTTCTACCTTCAAATATTTCAAGCTGTAAAACATATCCTCCAATTAATATCTGACAGACACATAGTTAAAATGAAATTCAATGAACAGAGATGCACACACATCCAGATGGAGATTATGCTAGATTATAGTGGGAAGTGGATGGATGCAGAGCGGAAATAAAGATGGAGAAATCAGTGAGTGAAAAATGGGCAAGACATTTAAACAGTGTGACGGTGTGACTAGAAATACACACACACTTAGCCACTCCATCTCCTCAAGTTCCTTTGTTTGTGATCTTACAGATTTGATAGCACTCAGACTTGTTCCAGCAATACAGCTTGCTTTAATCTTTTCTGCATTGTCTGTAATAGTGCATAAAGTAGACTCCTTCAGTCCTGTTGCACAAGCAATATCACATGTTCTCTCATTATGCTCAAAGCACTTTACAGCATGTAGCTTCTCTTCTAGCATGATAGCCTTTCTTTTACATACACCACCCACAATTTTATCACCAGGGCATTTCTTGTAATCGTTCTTGCCTCTTTGTCCTCGGATTTGGTGGGTAACATGGCAGAATTGTGCAGCACCTCTCACAGAGTGCGGGGACTCTATCGACGCATGCTCAGGACAAAGCCTGCGAACCGACTGTGTGACGTCGATGTTGGAATCATGTTATAGCCAACAAAAGTTTGTGTTTTACAAATATAGTTCCCCTATTCTTCTTTCATGTTATAGCCAATTCATGTTACCAGAGCATGTGTTATAGGAGATCCCCCGTAACCTAAACTGATCTAGCCCCATTTGCCAGCATTTGGCAATATCCCTCTTAAACCCTTCCTATTCATGTACCCATCCAGATACCTGCCGCCGCCACTTCCTCTGGCAGCTCTGTGCATAAATGCATCACCTGTGTGAAAAAGTTGCCCCTCAGGTCCTTTTTTAAATCCTTACTCTCTCACCTTAAACCTGTGCCATCTAGTTTGGACTCGCCTACCCTGGGGAAAAAGACCTTGGCTATTCACCCTATCCATGCCCCTCATGATTTTATAAACTTCTTTAAGGTCATCTCGCAACCTCCGACACTCCAGGGAAAAATGTCCCAGTCTATTCAGCCTTTCCCTACAGCTCAAACCCGCCAACCCCAGCAACATCCTTGTAAATCTTTTCTGAACCTTTTCAAGTTTAACAACAGGGCAGGGCAACCAGAATTGAACACTGTATTCTAAAAGTGGCCTCACCCATGTTCTGCACAGCCATAACATGATATCCCAGTATACTCAATGCAGATCCTGTGAAGTTAGCTGCATCAACCTTCCTTTCTCTTCTCTCCTCTTTCTCTGAGTTGCTGTCTCCAACTTTGTCAAAGGAGCAGAAAAGTTACATTCAGAGACACTGAAAGAAATCATTCTAACATCCAAAGGAATAAGAAAAACCCAGGATCCAACCAGTCTCCCAGTGAACAATAGAATGATCATCACCATGCAGATGACATCAAGGCATTGTCGAAGAATTGAGAATTTTGAATCCAACCATCTAGTTTTGAGATTTTTGACTGGTGATAGGGAACAATTCCTAAAGTTTTTTTCCTTCATTCATGATATTTCTGTTTTTTTTGTGTAAGAGAGAAAGTTTTAAAAGGGATAAAGTTTAAGTTACATGAATTAGAAATCCTGTTGTTTTTCTGTCCTTATTACAGTCTTGCATTACAATAAATATAGCATTTTATGTTGCTGAAGAAACCTTGATGTAGCTTGCTTTAATCCTGGGTAGCAGACAGTCAGAAGCTGATTTTTGGCAATTTCATTAAATCTTCACATTTATTGTGTGGAATAGTAGGGCTTGATTTCCAACACATTTCCCCAATGAGCCATGACTATCTCTAATCAATGAGATTTTATTTGAACTAGGCACCTGTCAGCTATTAACTAGAAGCTATGGTTTGAATTTGACTTCAACAGAGGGCTTTGCTTAATGTAGTAGTGCTAATGTTATCTCATGTAATAGAAACTTGGCTTGGATGTTGTATTGAATTTAACAGACATTTATTACAACTAATTATTATGTAGAAACATTGCATTCATCAGGCACATAAACATCTAGGCTACTATTAAGCAGTTAGTTTACAATAAAGGAGCACACTTCCAGTACAGGGCCGAACTTCAAGATCTGATTAAAGATGGAGTATAAGATATTTATACTCTCGGGTCACGTGCTATGATACACTAGAGATATATGATTAAGTCTCCTAACAGTATTATAATGGTGAGACACAAGGCAACAGGTTGTGGTTTAGATTTAGCACTATTTGAAGAGGGATACTGCATGTTGAAAACACCAAAGAGCCTGTGATTTATGCAATTCATCACAAGACTGAAGCAGAGGAGTGGCAGTGCTTTTCATTGGCACAATGCAACCTTTTCACAAGCTCTTTTTTTCAACTACACCTCCAGGCCAAATGTTCAGAATAGCATCAACTTTGTTAAAATGATCCGATTATGGTGTGACCTGTCTACTAGTCTGGGAGTATTCGATCTTTTCTTGATCACTGTTTGCTGCAGTCTTTCTTGAGTTGAAAATGTTCTCCCCCAATTTACTTGAAAATCCAATGTAAACCCAGGCTGACCATTGAATTTTAAAAAAAGTTTTGAATATCCAATGCCTGGCTGCTGTCATATCTTGTGATGGTTATTCAGCAATCCTGAAGCTTGTGTTACTTATTCAGCATACACCCACACAACTGTAGCCAAAATGGAAGTAATTAATTGTGTAAAACTTATTGAATATTTGCTGTTGGCTTGAATAAATCCTCTCCATAGTCCAAAGATGTGCAAGTTAGGTGGATAGGCCAAGCTAAATTGCCCGTAGTGTTCAGAGATGTGCAGGCTCGGTGGATTAGCCATGGGAAAAACAAGGTTACAGGGATAGGGTAGGGGCTTCAGGTCTGGATGGGATGCTCTTTGGAGAGTCGATGTAACCCGATAGCCCGGATGGCCTGCTTCCACACTTAGGAATTCCATGATTTTATCTCCAGAAATTGGAGTGCGGTTTAATGAGTTATTTGGATGTAAAATCACACATTGTCTTTAAAATTTAGGCAGTATTTTAAATTATTATCCTCGCTGTCAGACAGTATTCTTCACGTTTGAAAGGAAATAGTGAGGTGGGCAGTAAGGAACACTTTCTGTCAAAAGCGAAGATTTTGCTTAAGGAACCATTGGAAGAAAGTAGTCAAAGGTTCATTTCTTAAAAAAAAAAAGCACAATTTGTTTTGGGTCCTGTACTCCATGTATAAATTCATGTAAATTATTTGTGTTTTCTCTGTGCTCATATTCAGAAAACCACACATTGATTTGAACTCATGTCAAGTCATTTTGCTTTTAGTGTGTACCAATACAAAATTTTGCTTTGGAGCCTAAAAAATGCTTGATCCACTTGAACTTAATCTGATGCATCAAGTAATTATGATTCTGAGTTGCTGGGGCAAACGATGGCATGCACAATGCAAGCGGTACGAATGAACTGAATAACTCCTAATTTCACCTCTGAAATTAATTGAAAATTGTTGCAGGGAAGAAATAAGGGTCTGAAAGAGTTATTGCTGAAAATCGTGCTTCTGACACTCCCCGACTGATGCCAGCTGAACTTGTTGGGAGAGTTTAGGATCTTGAAAACCTACCAATTGGGTCTCCCTCATAATCTTCACAACAATCAAAGATCATAGAATTGTTACAGTGCAAAAAGGCGCTGCATGAGCCATTGTGCCTGCACCTGGTCTGTTACCTACTGTTAATTTCCTGCCTTTTCCCCATATCCACGCATGCCATTACTATCCAAATAACCATCCAATGCCCTCTTGAATACCCCAATTGAACCTGCCCTATCCACATTTTCAGGCATTTCGAATGTCTATCATATCAGTGTAGCTTCTTCATATTTGCTGGTATGCAATAAGCTTGTTTATTCAGTCTTATTTAAGACAAGACCATCCTCTTGTTTTCTTCTAACACACTAGCCCAAGCAGGCCCTGTTGATCCTAAACGGGGAAAGCGGATGATGCTAGCAAATCTATGAAATAGCTCATATGATCTGATAAGCAGTGGTCAGGATTTATCTTACAACAAAAATAAAGTTTTACCTAACCTACAATTTGGGCTGAAAATTACAAATGAATCCTAGTTAAGAAACAGATGTAAGACAGAAATAAAACTGATTAATCGACAGAATGAGTAACATACTTTAAATCAGGTTTAAAGTCTTGATTAAATAGTTATTCTCAACTTTCATTCAAATGGACATGATCAAAAACTCTGAAAAGAGAAAGATGGATTTGTTTGTCTCCATGTTAGCAAGTAGATAAGGGACCGGACTTTCTCAAGCTGTGAGAGATTGTCATTTTGGCCTTTTTGTGAAAGAAGGGAGCTCTGCATTTCTGACAGGAGTTTCTGAATAGGGTTCCTTCAAAAATGTGGAGTCGTACTTCCATTTTGACAGTGCTGTCATAATGCAGAACTGTCATGGGAAGGCAAACCACATACCCTTCTCACAGCAGTCGCCTGTTGTATTTGCAAATGTCAAAGTCCTGACAACCACTTTGACATCTGTTATCAAATGGTATATATGCAAAGTAAGTGGGAGGGTAGGGTGCTAGGCAGGGAGAGTGCCAGTGGGACAGGGGTGTGGAATACCAAATGGGAAGTTAAGTCAAATGCTAGCTGGATAGGGTGCAGTGTTCCAGATTAGTAGGGGCCAGGATGTCAGGTGGCATGGGAACCAGGTAAGTGATGTCATGTTTAGAGTAGGTTGGGATGGGTGGGAGACATCTCCAGTGAGGAGGGTGGGTGTCAACTCTGGCTGAGAAATTGGATCTGGCCAGGTGTCGGATCTGGCAGCAATTGGGGATGGGGAGGGTGGGGTCAGATCTGGTCTGTTGGATGGAGAGTGGTCAGGCCAGGTCTTGCAGTTGGCTCTAGTGGTGGGAAAAGGGGAAGGTTGGGCCACGGTCTAGAGTGTAAGGGGTCTGGAGGTGGTATAGCTGTGATTTGACAGTAAATGTGGGAACTGTTAGGAGTTAGACTATGCATTTAACTTCTCACGAGTAACTATTTAACTTCTTCTCATCAGGACATTCCAGATTCTCTGATTTGAATTGAGATTTTCAGTGGTTATAGGTGTGAAGGAATTGATCAGTGGAACATTCAAGGTCCCAGGCAAATGCTTCGGAGTCCGCTCTGGCATTTCTCGGGGTCCCCAGATGCAATTCCCATCTATATTGGAACAGCGACTATTGGGCTAATGGAAAACCTTGGTCAATGTTGTGTGAGAAATTCTCACCGACCATCTTGTTGTATGAGGCTGCCTGCCCTATTCTCACCTTGGGGTAGAATTGCTGCCATTGTTCTCTTTTAGGGCGGGGATCTACAAGGTCCACTTCCTCTGCTGTGGTAGAGGAAAGCAACTTGCTCATTTACTAAGAAGAGGCTCTTGTGTTAAAGAAAATGTAGTTTATTGCATCTTAGCAACTAGGTACAACATATATTGATGTGATAGATATTGCTACAGAGACTGAGGAGGACCACAGTTTGCGGGCCTTACTCCTTCAAGATCCGAAAGTGGGATCTTGGTGTGATCCCACCTATATGGCACCATCATTGTTGGTGCTATGGTAGTCCTCAATATTAACTCTTTTAGACCTTTATATTCATGTAGAAAAGATAATTGAAGGATAAAGCTACTGACACAATACAAAATATTGTGTTTTGTTAAATAATGAACTCAACATTCAGCCAACAATCCAAAGATGTGCAGGCTAGGTGGATTGGCCATGCTAAATTGCCCGTAGTGTGCAGGAATGTGTAGACTAGGTGGGATATAGGAGGATGGGCCAAGATGGGATGCTCTAAGGGTTGGTATGGACTTGTTGGGCTGATGGGCCTGTTTCCACACTGTAGGGAGGGATTCTATGATTCTAACATCAGTGAAGAGCGAAAAACAATGTTCGAGGCTGATGGCTTTAAATCTATGACCTGAGTAGAAACTTACTTTACTTTTGTGCTGTTGTTCGTGTTCACCGCTCAGTTAATCAAAGCTAACCTGCTGTGCAACACTTGTTGCAGTGAAAGCCAGATGTTTCAGCAGGAGCAAGGATCTGGCTTTAACACCTGATAGAGACCATGGAACAGATGGTTGTGGACTCAGGGAGACTCTAGGGACATCTAAAAATGGCAGATGGGAATATGTGGAAAAGCTGAACTCTGAAAGATCATTTGAACTCTTTGCTGAGTACAAACAGGCACAATTTTCACTAGACAATGTCCTTATCCCACACTGTGAGAGTTATGATTCCTTAGAGAAGTCATAAATGGGATAAAATACGTAGAACTTGCAACTTACTTGAAGGTTCAGCCGTTTGAAAATTAGAAAAAAACTTCCTGTCTGTGTCTGAGAGTTGGAGAAAGAACGGTTCCATATTTTTAATAGCTAATACCCTTTGTTGACATAACCACTAGTACTATCATTATTGCTTTATTAATGTTTAGCTGTTTTCCACAACCTTATTATCATAGTTGAGGTGGTTGTGAGTCACAGTGTGATTGACAGCTTATAGTTATATAAAAATGACAAGATATTTTTGACATCAGGTCATGTATACTCATGTTTGTTTTTATACAGGATTAAGTACTTGAAGAGATTTAAATAGATTGAATAGGCTTACATTAGTGTCGCTGTTGTTTTATATGGTGGAGTAAGTCACCAATATGTAAGCCTTTATTTTACTGAATCTCAGCATGGTTGCTGAGGTCAGCCCATGGTGGATACTGAATTAGTTGGCATTAATGGTGTAAGGGCAAATGGTGGTGGTGTGTGGTATGAATTGGTTGTAGGTAGCATGGGACAATGAGGATGGATGAGGGTAACAGGCCATGTAGATTAAGAGGCACTGTTGGGGTGGATGGGCTGTCATGAGTTGCCATGGATGTGCATGTGGAATGGTTAGAGGGGTGAGAATGGGTGGCGAGTCAAGAGTAAGAGTGTCTCGTGTTTAACAAAATAATTGAAATGGCAGAATATTGAGACAGGTGTTTTTAAACAACTCGCTTCAGCAGTCCTCGGTCATTGGTGTCCAATCAGCTTCCAGCATCGAATTGTCCCCTCTGGTCCAGTTTTGCTGCAGGTAAACCAGGCTCTTTTATTTTCAGAATTGGGTGTGCTGAGTTGGGAGACTTCCTGCCTTGGACTACCGGCAAAAATCTGGCCAAGTGTACCTAGCTCCAGACCACGCTGGGACAGCTGGTCTCATAAACAAGACCTAGAGGAAATCCAATTAACATGAGCAATGTGTCGAGGTGTGATTCAGCCAGGTGAACAATATTAGAAATTTATATCACTGCAGAGAGCTTGGCATCGACTATAATTTCTTAGGCAGTGAGGTTAGCATAATAGGTCTGCTTAAATAATCACGTTATTTTTGTCTACAAGCATTCAGCCTCAAGACAGATGAGTCATTTCCTTGTGGGAACTACAGCTGGCTTTTGTGAAGTGTTCCCAGAAGTATTTTCCCACCAGGCAGGCATAGACAACACTTTTAACCTTCTTATAACACTAACAAGCTGTAAATTCTGAAATAATTTATCTACCTTGTAGAGGTCTATAATTTGCATTAAAATGGATGATTTGTGTCTGGCATACAGTTACAAATGATATAGGGACTCAGCTAATGCAAGAAATTCTATCCAATAACATACCTGGGCAGTGAAATATGAACTTGTGCCCAAGGCAAATTTTTCAGTAAAATTATTGCTGGAAGGTTCTTGCCCAACCAGTTCTCAATTGCTGTTGCCACTTCTGGGTCAAAATCGAAACCAAATCTGTTCAATGATCCTGCAGGTTTGTAGAGAAAATCAGAAGTTCAATTGTTGCAATTTAAACTTCTTCCCAACACTTGTGTTCCTGGAAAACAAGAATTTTTCTATTAAGAGTCCTGTATTTTCCAAAGACTGAAATTAACTCTTTGTATGTGACATAAAAATGCCAATAAACTATTGATTGGTGCTTAACATGTTAAGCACCAGAGTCCAAGTGGTGTGTCTCTGTCTTTTTGGTATAGTTCAAAGGATGGCAAACAACACTTGATTAGATTGAAACAATTACATAGAACCACAAACAAATGTATATTAGAATATTTGACTTGACATAAACTTTCTGCACAATAAATAATCTTGTATCTGAAGGAGATTTTCTCAGCTTTGAACTGAGATCCCAAGATGTTTTATTATTTCCAAAATATACTTTATTCATAAATATAATTTTAATATATACATTGTCACAAATGCAGTTCAGTTTCTTTTATAGCATATCAAGGAAACAGCAAACATTGGCATTTGACTCTATCCAAACAAACCAGACATCTCTTGCAATTTGCAATAGCATAAGATTCCTCTCAGTCCCTATCTGATAATCCACATATCAGTCGGTCAAAATGGGGGCCAAAAATCTTCAGATGGATCTTCAGACATCATCTTTGATTCAGAGTGCAACTCCTCTGACTAGCAAATTCTTTGATTAGTTAAGATGGTTGGGAAGGTTATGTGTTCAACATGAAAAGCCTGTCTTTTTCCACTGAGTAATATGTTAAAATCCGTCATGCATATCCTACACATCAATGAAATAACAACAAAGTAATGTTAATAAGGGGAGTTGAGGGCCACTGGCATCATTAAATGGAAGTTAGATTTTTCTTAAGATTGAACCCACCTGTCTGCCATTATAAGAACTTCCTCATTGGACTATCTGATGTCATTGTGCAATGCTATACATGAACTGTTTTGTTTACTGGTGACTGAATTCTGCTACAGTTGCAATTAATTCAATATCGATGTCTTGGATTTTTTGTAAGCTTATACTCTTACCATATATGCTCACATGGATGCTCAGCCATGGTTGGAACAAATAAGTAGAAACAGGATGTACACAGCAAGCCAATCGGTTATGGGTTGAAGTGCGGCCTTCCATCAGACTGCTGCCAAAGGATCACACCCAAAATGCTAATCTTTCTTTTTCAAGTGCTGAATGTGCATTGCTAATACATTGTGCTTCAATTTCTCATGTTGAATTACTTTATTTATTGCCTGAATTTGAGGGAACACTGAAAAGGAATAGACCCTGTAATCTCATGTATTTCAGTTATTGTATAGTTATCATTCTGAAATATATCAATTTTCCTTTATCCTAAACTGTTTTAAGTGAGCACAGATCTGAACACACATGGCTTAGCAAGGCACTCAGTCATATCAATTGCTACAAAATCTCAACAAAGAAATGAAACCAGATGGATCACCTGGCATTGACCTTGGCAACGGAAAAGACAATGGGAGAGGCAGCCTGTCAACCCTGCAAATTTTTCCTTACCTACACCTGGGGGCTAGTGCCAAAATTGGGAGAGCTGTCTTACAGACTAGTCAAGAATCAGCCTGATATTTTCTCTAAGATATGATTCCATGAGTATGACCATGTCTAGATGTCGCCATCACCAACCCTGCATTTGTCCTGTCCCCCTGCCAGGACAGAGCCAGCAGAGTGGTATATAATTGGGAGCGAGTTGTTCTGGGCATCCTTAATATCAACTTCAGATTCCATGAAGTCTTATTGCTTCAGGTTAAATATGGGCAAGCAAACCTCTTGCTGATTACCACATGCCTTTCTCCCTTGACTGATGAATCTGTACTCCTGTACACTGAATAACATGGAAGCACTGAGGGTGACGGGGGAAAAAAATGAACTCCGGGATGGGGGATTTCAATGTTTGCTGATCGAGCTGGTCTGACCTTAAAGTACATAACTGGACCTGCAGCAGGTGGTGAGGGAACCAACAAGAGGGAACATATTTGACCTTGCCTTATTAATCTGACTGCAGATGCATCTGTCCGCAACAGTGTTTGTGGGTGGCACAGTGGCTCAGTGGCTCAGTGGTTAGCACTGCTGCCTCATGGCGCCAGGGACCCAGGTTCAATTCCTTGGGCAACTGTCTGTGCGGACTTTGCACAATGTCCCTGTGTCTGCATAGGTTATCCAGTGGTGCTCTGGTTTCCTCCCACAGTTCAAAGATGTGCAGGTTAGGTCGATTGGGTAATTTAGCATGGCCATAGTGTGCAGGGGCGCAGATAGGGTAGTGAGGTGGGTCTTTGGACAGTGGACTTGATGGATTGAAGGGCCTGCTTCCATGCTATAGGGATTCAGTGATTAGTGTTAGTAAGAGTGACCTCCGCACAATCCTTGTGGAGGCAAAGTCCCATCTTCACATTGACAATAACCTCCATCATTGTTTATCACCATGCAAAATAGAACTGATTTCTAACAGATCGAGCAAGTCAAGACTGAGCATCCATGAGGTTCATGGGCCATCTACAGCAGCAGAATGTACTCCAGCACAATCTGCAACTTTATGGTCTGGCATCTCCCCCACTCGACCGTTACCATCAAGTTCGGGGATCGATCCTGGTTGAATGGAGAGTGCAGGAGGGCATGCCAGGAGTAGCACCAGGCATAACTGAAGACGAGGCATCAACCTGGTGAAGCTACCAAATGACTACTTGCATGCCAAACAGCAAATGCAGCAAGTCATAGACAGAGCTAAGCAATCCCACAGCCAACAGATCAGATCTAAGCACTGCAGTTTTGCCACATCCAGCCATGAATGATAGTGGACAATTAAACAATTCTCTGGAGGAAGAGGCTCCACAAGTATCCTCATCCTTAATCATGGGACACCAATGCATCAGTGCAAAAATTAAGGCTGAAGTATTCTCAGCAATCTTCAGCTAGAAGTGCCGAGTGGATGATCCATCTTGGCCTCCTCCAGTGGTCCCCAGCACCACAGATACCAGTTTTTGGCCAATTTGACTCACTCTACATGATATCAAGAAACAGTGGAGGTGCCGGTACTGTGAAGGCTTTGAGCCCCGACAACATTCCGGCCAGAGTACTGAAGACTTGTTTTCCAGAACATGTTACTCTACTGTCAAGCTCTTCCAGTACAGTTACAACACTGGCATCTACCTAATAATGCAGAAAATTGCCCATGTATATTTCTGTGCACACAGGACAAATACAACCCAGACAATTATTGCCACATCTGTGTACTCTCGACCATCAGTAAAGTGATGGAAGGTGCCATCAATAGTGCTGTCAAGCAGCATCTGCTCAGCAATAACCTGTTCAGTGCTGCCCAGTTTGGGTTTGATCAGGGCCAGTCAGCTTTTGATCTCATTGCAGCCTTGGTTCAAACTTCAAAATAGCTTTTGTCAGAGTTCCTGTGTCATCCTTTAAGTAGGACATTGGTGTATGTCAGGAGCATCTGCCAATTTACCTTTCAGACGCGCCTTT